>NC_136984.1:17051105-17121105 GCF_032717465.1 Coenobita brevimanus
GGCGTGTGTGGTGAAATAGTGAATCATGGGGAAGAAAGTGTGGTGGAATGGACATGGAAGATGTGCAGATTGCCCCACAGCGTCCCGGAGGATTAGGAGTCAGATATATTTTTTCCCCTGTACACAGGAAATACAACAGAGGAATTAGTTGAAGATCAGGGAAGTTTTAGGGAGGAATGAGGCTGTGTAGATCAGTTAATCATTCTTAAGTATTTAGTGGAAAAATTTCTAGAGAAGTGAAAGAAGTTATATATGGCCTTGATGGATTTGGAGAAAGCATATGACAGGGTGGATAGACAAGGAATATGGAAAGTATGAAGGAAAGCTGAAGTAAATGGGAAGTTGCTGAATGCCGTAAAGGGTATGTATGAGGGCGCTAAGGCTGCAGTGCGTGGGGGTAGTGAACTGAGTGAATTTTTAATCAGAATGTTGGACTGAAACAGGGATGTGTCATGTCCCCATGGTTGTTCAGTCTGTATATGGATGGGGTTAGAAAAGAAATACAAGGTAGGGCAGTGGATGTTGGAGTGACCCCAATGAGAGAGGGCAGTGTTTGGAAACTCACTGTATTGTTTGCATATGATATTGTATTGTTAGGTAAAGATGAACTGGAACTACAAGGCTTGATGAATGAGTTTGGGAGTGTGTGTAAGAAACGGAATCTAAAGGTGAATGTAGGGAAGGTAAAGTTATGGTCTTTAAGTGAAATGAAGTCATTGAATATACAGTGAGGCTGGATGAGGAGGAAATGGAAAATGTGAGTGCGTTTAAGTACTTCGGTAGTGTGATGAGTAAGGATGGAAGTTTATAGGGTGAAATTCTTGAAAGGGTACACCAGAGAAGAAAAATTGCTGGTTCTTTGAAAGCAATGATAATGATCAGGGAAGTGAGCATGGATGTAAAAGAAGTCACTGCATGACAGTATTGTGATACCAACTCTAACGTGTGGAAGTGAAGATTGGACCTTGTTCAAAGGACACAAGTCAAGAGTGAGAGCAGTGGAAATGAGTTACCTGAAAGGAGCATATGGAGTTCGATGGAGAGACAGACTGACAAATGAGAAAGTGAAGGAACATTGCGGTGTGGATGTGGATGTGATGGGGAGCGTTAAGAGAAATACATTGAGGTGGTTTGGGCATGTGGATAGGATAGAAGTGCAAAATTAACGAGGACTGTATGTGAGTGAGGTGGAGGGGAGGGGGAAGAGGGAGGGGAGGCCGAGGATGAGATGGAGGGATAGAGTTGAGGGGTATATGAGTGAGGCATGTGTGAGCTGGGAGCGAGTCAGTGTTGTGACATAGGACTGGGCGACATGGATGCAGTTTGTTTGTGACCACCCCTTGCCGGATTAAGGCGTCAGGTAACAGATAGTTAAACAGATGGATAGTAACGATAAGCATGTGATGACACTGGAGAATACAGCATAAAAGAAAATGATAATCCTGGGTGAAATTTAATAGCCTATAGAACCCTTGTACCGACTACATTTTGGTCACTTTAGGTGTGAAATTTCCATCACTTCATGTTGAATAGTTAGCTGTAACGAAACTGACGCTAGAATATGGTGCTAGTCACGAAGACGTGCCATGAACAAACTGAAAAACAGTAGAGCTGTCTTATTTCCCATTGAGCTATGGGTAATAGGCTGCAAAAGGAGGAAAACCTTCGCCTATACTGCTTTTACTCTAACCTGGCTGAGATTTTCATTTTGCAGCTTATTTCACATAGCTCAGTGGCAGAAATAGACTGTACTACAGCTTTCCATCCTTACCACAGCACTTCTTGACTAGCAAAGTATTCTAGTGTCAATATATTGCTACAAACCAGCTTTCAAGATGTAACAATAGAAATTTTAGCCCAGGTATATAATTTCTAAGAACCATATTTATAAGAAATGAATTATACATAAGAAAGAAAAGACAATCTAGTTTTTGTGGTGCTCGTCATAGCACTCGTTTGTACGCCCTTCAAACCAATGATTCAGTGGTGTCTTATTGATTATATTCGTGCTACTTCCACATAATTTTGCTCAGCTTAGAAAACAGCTCTCGTATCTAAGGCAAGTCATGTCTAACAACACCAGTCTGAAAAATCAATCCTAACATGGGATGAAATATTCAAAGGTATTTACGATGGGTTCCCTATCGTATCTCAGTTTCTGCTGGATGGTCAACGACATTAGAATCTTTCCCTCTCTTACGTTAAAGACAAAAAATCCTGGTCGAGAGAGAAAAACTCTCAGCTGTTATCTATTTTGGACGGAAGGGCGGAGACGGGAAGCAGTAGAAACTTTCCAAGTCTTCAGTTCTTCCTGCAACAAAGATATAAACCACAATTACGACAGACACTATTATATGCTTGAGTACTGCACCCCTGAATATAATCGCCTAAAGGTGGCAAGGAGACATCCAATGTATGCCGTGGGGCTTAAGAAGAGAAGCTTAACTCCCACACGCCAGGCAATATATAATGCAGTCGTCACCTCATTTCGGTCAGTTTCTCGGAAACCGCTGAATTTTTTTTGTTTTTTGTTAACCTTAATACCTCGGAAAGTAAAGCTCCTAAGGAAATGAATTAACAACCATTTTACTCATGAACTCTTCTTTTTGCAGATAAAAGTATCTCCAGGCCTCAGGTCCTTGCATTGATGAGTAATGACGTGAGAAAGAGAACAGTTTTTCGGCTCCAGAGAGGTGTTCGTGGGTCTGCCCGAGGTGCCGACTATGGCTTTGCTGTCAACACGATAACTTATTCCATTACCACATAAACTAGGCACTGTTGCATCTAAGGCACGGCTTATGGCATTACTTCTGAACTCTTTTCTAGTACTCCTGGAAAGAGGCCTGGCAGAGGCAGATGATGCAAGGCTCCACGTAAGGCGCGAACAGAATCGGATGAGAAACGTAAGAAATCATCGTCCTACACCTGGCAGAAACACAGAGACAACTGAGGTATGCTTGCCTCGGGTGCTGGGAGGTTATCTCCACCCTTTGATGACTAGATCAATTGGCAACAGCTTCAAAACGTGGCGCGAAAACATTTGTGGATATGGCTGTTACTCGGCGAACCAGAACCACCAATTTTGCGTCATGTATATCCATCACCCGGTGTTAGGGGTTAAATATCACATGCAATACATAGGAGGCTTCTCACAGGCAAATAAGTTGACATTTTTCCCAACTTTTCACATTTTCCTGTTTCTTTGTGCTATTTTCAAATATATCTTCTTTTTTTTTTAACCTTAGATTTTACGCTATTTTTGTGATAGTTCTTTCACCTCAACTTGGCCAAGATTATCATTCTTTTGCAGCTTATTTACATAGTTCATTGGTAGAAAAAGACTATCATCTCCACGCATCCTGTCCCTCCAGAAAACCTGTGGACCTTTCCAAGAAGTGGCGGCTTTGGCTCTTTCGAGCTGCTGCAGTACTTCTTTGATTTTGACTGGAATAATTATTCCTTCCATAGCCGAAAATCATCTGAGTTTGCCTTGCACATTGTGTACGTTATTCTGTTGGGCATGGAAGCATACATTCCTTTCTCTTATCCTCCGACAAAAAAAAAAAAAAAAAAAAAAGCTTAATCGCGGTTATCCTAATGCTGTCCACAGCAAGGAGTGGACCTACGAAAGGTACCGGAGCCAACCCATCCCTGAATCTCATCCTTTTTATGTTTCTGTCCGAGACCGTGCTAAGTTTTTCTTTCCACTGCACAAAAATAATATCATTCATACTAAATGCTCTAAACTCTCCAATTCAAATTCTTCCGGGTGTTTCTGGCAGCTTGCCAAAAACCTTTCTAGCAGCTGTTCCTTATCATCCTTCTCTTCTGTTTTCTATTATCATGGCCCTGTAGCTGTTTCTTCCACCGATAAAGCAAAACTCTTCACTCAGACTTTCTCCTCCAGTTCCCCCTTAGATGATTCCGGTGCTGTTCCTCCATAACTTCGTAGCCCTGTCTTTCTCATGCCTGACATTAAATTTTCTTCAGTTGATTTACTTTCTGCCATGATTGGCCTAAAATACCTACAAGACATATTGGCCTGATAAGATCCCTCATATTGACTTCAAGAACTGTTCTTTTTTTTCTTGCTTAAAATTTGCTCTCATTGAGCCTGTCAGAAAGAAATGTAACCATTCCCATTCCTATAACCATAGCTCAGTTGGTTTAACTTCCTGTATTTCAAAAAGGGGCATCTATTCTTAAAAAAAAAAAAAAAAAAAAAAAAAAACTATCACAACAATCTTTCCAGTCATCTGCATGGGTTCTGCCAGGGATACTCCACCAGTGATCATCTCACCGTCTTTCAGACTGGGCTCCTAGTCACCCTGGCAAAAACTGCCATTGTGCTTGATATCTCAAAGGTTTTTGATCGAGTCTGCCATAAATCCATAACTTCCAAACTGTCCGCTCACGATTTTATCCTTCTATTTGTACCTTCATCTCTAGCTTCCTTTCTGGCTTGCCGCTGTTGTAGATGGCCACTGTTTTCCTAGGGTTATCAATGGTGGCGTTCGTCAGGGCCATGGTAAAAAGACCAAGTGTTTAGGTGACTGAACAGCGGCTCTCAGTCGTCAGTCATCCTTACAATCAAATATCTGGGACCGTCTGCCTTGGCAATACCTAGTTCATGTGTTTGAACGCTCCGACAGTCGCTATACTGGGAGAGAATACGCATCACGAGGGCGAGTTTTGAATGTTTCATCTGTATAATAAATCATGTGCAAACACATCGCTAACCAATTCTAAGTTGTTACATTTACGTGGGAAATATGTTTATATACGCATTGAGAAAAATGACGGCAGAACACTTAAGAGAATACACTTATGAGCAAGATACAGTATATGGTATAGGCTAGAATGAATAATGATTTAGGCTCTTTATGCCATTATTTAAATTAAATGATTGTTGAAAATATAAAAATTTGAATTTATACAAGCAAAGTGAATGAATTACTGCATACTTCATAGTCTTCCATGGTGTTTCTTGTCACCCAACCATTCACCAACTACACAGTTGTATATCCTCAGTGTTGGCACCTCATGTAACTGTACATCTTATGTTCCTAAATTTATAATTCAAGATGTTAATACGTAGATACTAAAGAATTATTTTTTTAGCATGGAAACTGCTTTTGCCTTTTAACCAAACTGGTCGAAGGGTGACACTCACTGCAGGACGAACACATGAAAGATGCAGTAACATTCCTCCAATTTTTTTTCTCAGCAATTTCTTTTCACAGCTATTATCCAGTCATGACCAGCAGACCGTGATGGAAAATATAGGTTATCAGATGCGTGTATTGTCACAGTTGTTCATTCAGTTTTTAAATATCTGACTACAATTTGCTTTCCCTATACTATTGCCACATTGTCTGTCTCAATTATTGTTAGTAAATTTCCAGTTTAGCTCAATAATTATACTCCTTTGGTTTTCACAGTCGTTATTATTACATTTCCCTTCAAGCAGTATGCAATGATTTCTTAAGTTGCTTGGTACAGTATTTCTTTTTCTATCCCAGTCTGTTTGATAAGTTTTACCTCTTTCCGCAGAAACCGTTCCATCTCAACAATACTTTCATCCAGTTCTCTTCTGTATATTTTTAGACTGCATACTTCTCTGTTTTCCTAGCTTTCTCATAACCGGTTCACATGTTTACCTTTGGTCTCCACTAAATACATAGGAGACTTCTCAGAGGCAAATAAATTGACATTTTTTCCAGCTTTACACCTTTTCCAGAGTCATTCTGCTATCTTCATATGTATCTTTATTTTGTTCCCTCATTTTTACCAAAGCTATTACTGTGATAGTTCTTTCACCTCAATTTGGAATAGATTTTCATCCTTTTGCAGTTTATTCACATAGTTCTTTGGCAGAAAAAGACTATCACCTCCACCCATCCAGTCCCTTCAGAAAACTATGTGGTTCTTCCGAAGAAGTGAGGCACTTTCGAGCTGCTGCAGTACTGCTTTGATTTCCACTGGAATGATTATTCCTTCTATGGCCGAGAACAATTTGAGTTTCCCTTGCGCATTACATACGTTATTCTCGTGGGCATGGAAACATACCTTCCTTTCTCTTATCCTGTGACACACTCACACACACACACACACACACACACACACACACACACACACACAATGGCTTAAACAATCAAAATCGTCTAATCAAACTACACCAAACTACATGCACAGTACACACCACACTTCCTTTAAAAAAAAAAGAAAAAAAGAAGGGCGTTGAATAACTTAGCCTCGTAGTCCCCAGGGGGGGGGGACATAAATGCCCCCGCCTTCTGCCCCTCTCCCGGTAACGACTCAACATGCCTGGAACCTCTGTCTGACTCTCTTCTTCTTCATTTCTGCAACATTCATGGCCTTTCCTCTAACTTTTGCCCTGTTGAGCACCACCTCTCCTTCTCTAAACCTCACCTTCTTTTTCTAACTGGGACTCAGCTGTCTAAGGCAACTGACAGCAGACCCTTCTCTGTATCCTCCAACTTTCTCTATACTCATTTCAAAGCCAAAGGTGGCTGTTGTGTATATATATGCAATAACTTATCTTGCTCTCGTGTTCCTGAACTCGATTCTTCTGAATTCTTTACACTCTGGCTTCGGCTTTCCTGTCATTCTCTGATTAAATATATCTGCGCTGTTTACTTATCTCCTAATTCTACTATCAAAAATTCTTCTACTATCTTACTTCCACAATGGAACACATTTTATCTATTTCTTCTTTCTCTGAAATCTCCATTCTAGGAGATTTCAATGTTCACCACCACCTTTGGCTCTCCTCTCCTTTCACTGATTCACCTGGTGAACAAGCCTACACCTTTTCTATCCTTAACCCCTTAACCGCGGGGCATCACTTTCGTGATGCTTGGGAGCAAGGGATCATACCGAGGAGCATCACTTTTGTGATTCTGTGTTATTTTTAATTCACCCGGGCTTTCAAGTGCTGGCTTGTATCATCTATCAGTACTGCCAATGTCCAAAACTAGTCAGCACTCCTAATCTCATCTGTATTCCCATCCATTGTTGACAATTTAGCCATTTCTCCCTGTTCTTGACTCCCCTCCCTACCCCCCCTCCATTATCCTATCCTCTCGCCTGACCAGCGGTGCTACGCTAAGTAAATCTTCCCTGGAATTTTTCACTGATTTCATCCATTGAAATAAGCCCTATGCCCTATTGTTATACCAAATAATATATACAAGAAAGAAATAAGGTAAGTGAGAGAGCCATACACCTAGAATTGGCTAATTATCACCTGACAACACCTCACGTGCACTCATTCGCTAATTTTTGCGGTTTATTTCCCCTTGAAATATGCTGTATAATCTATTTTCGTAATAAAAATATATATAAGAAAGGAAGGGAGAAGCCTAAGTGATATTTACATTCACCTGGAACTACCTAATTATTGCAGGCCACCACACTGTATTCTACACTAAGTAAATCTTCCATGGAATTTTCCACTGATTTCATCCATTGAAATAAGTCCTATGCCCTATCCTTACACAAAATAATATATACAAAAAAGAAATAAGGTAAGTGATAGTGCCATATACCTGGAATTGGCTAATTATCACCTGACAACACCTCACGTGCACTCGTTTGCTAATTTTTGCTGTTTATTTCCCCTTGAAATGTGATGGTATAATCTATTTTCGTAATAAATATATATATATAAGGAGGGAAGGGAGAAGCCTAAGTGATATTTACATTCACCTGGAACTACCTAATTTATAATGTATTGTCTAGATTTCCTGCCAATCATTTCACTGCTATATATTAGCAGCTGTCAAGAGGCTGATGTTGGCAGTAATGCATTTCCCTAGGTAGGACACCCTGGCCCACCCCTATCAGTTCACTGTCATCTTCCTATGTGAAGGTATGTCTGTTTGCTCCTGCTAACTTCAGCCATATTTCACCCCCCTGCAAAGGGGCCTGTGACCTTTAAACCCCTACTAAACCTCGTGTGGAAAGAGGTAAATGGCTGACAGTTGATAAAAGAGTGACTACTCTTTCTATTCAGTAAAACAGTGCAAGTGGAATTGTAAATAATGTGTAAATAATGTGTAAACAGCAAGTGAAAGTAATGAATGTAAATATATGTGAACAGTGGAAAATAGTTTTATAAGTTACTTCAAGTGACAGTACATAACACAGTGTAAATAAAATAGAAATGTAAATAACGTAAATAAAATAGAGAACGTAAATAGAAATGTAAATGAGTAGTATTATAAGAATACGAGTATATACCGTAGGATATATGTATGAATACTATGAGTTATGAGAGTGAAGGTGAAAGTGACATTCACTCTCAATGCTAGTATACAGGACGAGAAAGTGAATGCTATGTATTTTACTGAAAGAAATTGAATCCCTACAGTGACAATAAACTACTATTACTGAAGGAAACTTATGGATAAAGACTGTAGATATATATAAGTGTTATATAGTAACAGAAATATAAACTATGAGTGTTTTTATGAATAACAGACAACAGTAGCGGCGAACGATCGGAAGTGGGATGGTCATACACCCTCGTAATTTTCATTGCTTTCACAGTGTTTTTTTGGGGGGAGTATGGATTCCAAACAATTTGAGAATCATAGATTAGTGTTTCTAGTGATAATATCAGGCTGTGGTAATCATATTATGATTTGTCAGGAAGTGTAAAGTGGAGACTTCGTTACCCAACTTCAGAGGTCTCCATATGTCCTACGGTACTCGACGAAGGCTCAACAAACACCCAAGGAGAAAGCTGAAGGTATGTGCCATAAGTATAAGTGATTTTAATATTCTAGGACTAATAACTGATTTTTGGCAAATATTTTTAGAGTCTGTTGGAGCGCGAATATGCCCGCAGGAGCCGCAAGTCAAAGTAAAACAATCTGTAAGGGTTAATGACCTAGAGCAGCTTGTACAGCACCCTACCTGTATCTCTAACTGCCTTGGACAGAGCTCCAACATACTTGACCTCTTACTTACAACTAATCCTTCTGCTTATGCTATTAATCTTTTCTCTCCGTTGGGCTCCCCTGATCACAACCTTATCACCTTAACCTGTCCTATCGCTCTGGTATGGCCTGCGGACCCTCCAAAGAAACGTTGTCTGTGGCACATTGGAGCTGCGGATTGGGAGGCCCACAGGCAGTACTTCTTTGATTTTCCTCGAATGATTATTGCTTCGAAGGCCGGGAGCCATCTGGGTGTGCCTTGCGCATTACGGAGGCTATTCTCTCGGGCATGGAAGCATACATTCCTTTCTCATATCCTTTGACTAATGCACGAAAGCCTTGGTTTAATCACGCTTGTTCTAATGCTGTCCACAACAAAAAGAGGTCCTATAAAAGGTATTGGAGCCAACCCACCCCTGGATCACATCTTCTATACATTTCTGCCCGGAATCGTGCTCTGTTTTTCACCCTGCTAAAAATAATTTCATCCGTACTAAATGCTCTCTACACTCTAACTCTGATTCTTCCTGCTCCTTCTGGCACCTTGCCAAAAACCTTTCTAACAACTTTGCCTCATCATCCTTCCCTCCTCTTTCTACTGTAATGGCTCTGCAGCTATTTCTTCTACTGATAAAGAAGATCTCTTTGCTCAGACTTTCTCCTCCAATTCCACTTTAGACGATTCCAGTGCTGTTCCTCCATCACTTCCCCCCTCTGACTTCCTCATGGCTGACATTAGAATTTCTTCAGCTGATGTATTTTCTGCCATCACAGGCCTCAATACTAATAGGGCATAAGGGCCTGATGGAGTCCTTCCAGTTGTCCTAAAGAACTGTGCTTCTGTGCTTACATCCTGACTAGGCAAACTCTTTCTCTTTTGTCTATCAACTTGTACCATTCTTTCTTGCTGGAAGTTTGCTCTCATTCAGCCAGTCCCAAAGAAGAGTGACTATTCCGAACCTTCTAACTATCGTCCAGTTGCTTTAACATCCTGTAACTCAAAAGTTTTTGAGTCAATTCTTAAAAGAAAAATGTTTAAGCATCTTTCCTATCACAATCTTCTTTCTGATAGTCAGTATGGGTTCCGTCAGGGACGCTTCACTGGCAATCTTCTCACCTAACTTTCAGACTCCTTGTCATCCTCCTTTCGGGACTTTGGCAAAAGCTTTGCCATTGCACTTGACATCTCAAAGGTTCTCAATCGAGTCTGGCATAAATCTTTAATTTCCAAACTGCCCTCTTACGGTTTCAATCCTTCTATAATATGTCCCTTCATCCCTAGCTTCCTTTCTGGTCGTTCTATAGCCGCTGTTGTAGACGGCCATCGTTCTTCTCCTAGATCTATTAACAATTGTGTTCCTCAGGGGTCTGTCCCATCACCAACTCTCTTCCTTTTATTCATCAATGACCTTCTAAGGTGTACATCTAACCCTGTCAACTCATAAGCTGATGGCTCCACCCTTCACCTTTCCATTCGATTCCTGCAACGTCCATCTCAGCAGTTACTTCAACAAACAAGGGATGAGGCTATGGCACACCTAATGTCTGACTTGTCTCGTATCTCTGACAGGGGTAAAAATAATCTGGTTGTTTTTAATGCATCGAAGACTCAGTTTTTGCACCTATCAACCTGACAAAATCTTCCACAGGTATACCCACTAATGTTTAATAATATTCAGCTTAATTCTGCATCATCCTTAAACATGCTTGGGGTTTCATTTACTCGGGACTTATCTTGGAAAGATCATATTATATCTCTTGTAAAATCTGCTTCCAAGAGATTGGGTGTGCTAAGCAACTCCGTTCCTTCTTTACCCCTGCACAAAAGTTGACTCTGTACAGGGGTTTTATCCGCCCCTGCATGGAGTACAACTCTCATGTGTGGGGAGGCTCCCCACATACAGCTCTTCTCAGTAGGGTGAAGTCAAAGGCTTTTCGTCTCATTAACTCTCATCCTCGTACTGACTCCCTTCAACCTCTGGCTCTTCGCCGCACTGTTGCATCTTTATCTCTTTTCAATCGCAATTTCAATGGTCACTGCTCCTCTGAATTGTGTGCATGCATTCCTCCATCTCTACGACCGGCACGTAGCACCCGTCTAGCAGCACTCTCATTCAGTTTCTGTACAACTCTCTAATGCAAGAGTTAACCATTACTCCCAGTCCTTCTTTTATGAAAGAGGTCAACTCTGGAACTGTCTCCCTCTGTCTGTATTTCCTGCTTCCTATGATCTCCAGTCTTTCAAATGCAGTGTGTCCAGGCATCTCGAAATGATCGGATCTTGAATTTGGCTCTCTCTTGTATTTTGTTTTTCTCTTGGAAGGAACAGTTTTGCGGGCTTGTTGCCTTTGGTTCCTTCTTCCTCACATAAAAAAAGAAAAAAATAATTTTGCCGCACAAAGGATGTACCGCATAACACACTCAAGAATACTGATTGGTTAAAGGCAGAAGCTTACTGGCTTACCCTCAAATGTGGTAAACACAGCATTGAGCTGGATAATACACAAACTTTCAGATAGTTACCGTTTCAAAAATTTATTGAGAAAGTACACAGGTAGTCTGAATTATACTAGGAGGCACAATTTATTATCCTGTCTCGAATGTTATGTGCCACGTCGCCACCTCACCACCAGGGAAGTTTTGTCTATTCGTATTCATTGACAAACGTTCAGTCTTGTAAGGTTTTGTCAACAGACCTTTATTTCACAAAATTGCTTGCCAAGGAAAATTTTGTTCCTGAATTTTTCAGTTTCTATAAAATGAAAAAAAAAAAAAAAAAAAGCTATCATATTTATGAATATTTTTGTTACCCTAAAGGGGGGGTCTCTGGTGGCGTTTATCCTCCTGTCACATTCCAGTACTATTTTGCACCATAACCAGGTGACGAACACAGATGTAAATATCATTGATGCCGAACCACCCATTCTTAAGTACAGTGGCGATGCATCTGGGGTGCCGCCATCTTGGAGCGGTTAACCGTGGTGCTTGATGATTGTCATGGCTGTTGTTGTGGTGGTGGTGGCGGTTGTTGTTGCGGTGCTGGTCATTGATGTTGTGGTGATGGTGGTTGTTGTGGTGATGGTGGTTGTTGTGGTGGTGGTGTTTGTTGTTGTGGTTGCTGTTGTTGTTGTGGTTGCTGTTGTTTTGTGGTTGTGGTGATGGTGGTGTTTGTTGTTGTGGTTGCTGTTGTTGTTGTGATTGTGGTGGTGGTGGTGGTGGTTGTGGTGGTGGTTGTAGTTCCTGGTTCATCTGGAACGTGAACTCGGTGGACTGCAGGCTTAAGTTTCCCTTCTGCAACCCACCATCCACCCCTTTCGGGGGATAGGGAAGTAGCTGAGGGAAACTTGCATAATTAGACAGTTGAACAGCTCATGCTATCGGTGCTACCACAGATATATTCCGACGCTATCTACACCCCCAAAACAACAGTGTTGCGGCATTTCTAGGAAAATAGTGGTCAACTTTGCCCATTGTCAGGAACACAATATCGTCTGCTTTGACTGTTCCAAGATGACGGCCGTACAGACGCATAGAAACCAGTGTCATGCGAGATCTAGGCTAATGTCTATGATGATGAATGCCTGGCGTGAACCGCAAATTTATGTGACTAAAAAAATGGAACGTCAGACGCTCACGCTCGTCAATCATGCCGGTTAGTATTCATAGTACGTCCCGCAGGGTTCTGTCCCATCACCAGTTATATTCCTTATATTCATCAGTGACCTTCTAAACTGTACACCTAACCCTTTTAACTCATACGCTGATGACTCCCTTTCACCTTTTCATTCGCTTCCCTCAGCGTCCATCTCAGCAGTTACTTCAACAGACAAGGGACGAGGCGATGGCACATGTAATGTATGACTTGGCTCATTGACTAACCCTGATTGCGGTAAAAGTAATCTTATTGTTTTTAATACTTCAAAAACTAAGTTCTTACATCTTTTAACCCGTCAGAATCATCCACGAGCGTCCTTTAATTTTCAACAATATCCAACTCAGTCCTGCATCATCTTTAAACATACTGGGGGTTTCATTCTCTCGGGATTTATCTTGGAAAAATAATATCTCGTCTCTTAAAATCTGCTTCCAAGAGATTAGTTATTCTAAGCCGACTCCGTGTTTTCTTTTCCCTTGTACAGTGCTTGCCTTTATACACGGGTTTTATTCGCCTCTGTGTAGAGTACGGTCTAACGTGTGGAGAGGCTAATCACATACAGCTCTTCTCAACAAGGTGGAGTCAAAGGCTTTTCGTCTTATTAACACTCTTGTTACTGGCTCCCTTCAACATCTGTCTCCTCGCCGCACTGTTGCATCTTTATCTCTTTTCTGTTGCTACTTCAATGGTCACTGCTCTTCTGAACTGTCTGCTTGCATCCCTCCATCACTACAGCGGGCACGTAGCACCAATCTGGTAACAAACTCTCATGTTTTTTCTGTCCAGCTCTCTAATGCAAGAATTAATTGCTGCTCCCAGTCCTTCTTGCATGCAACATCTTGAACTTTCTTCCTCTTTTTTTCCAACTACCTATGACCTCCAGTCTTTCAAACGCAGTGTGTCCGGACATCTCGAAATGAGCAGATCTTGTATTAGGCTCTCTGTTATCGTGTTTTTGTTTTTCCTAAGAGGGAACAATCGTAAGGGCTTCTGGCAATAGGGTCCACCTTCCTTGCATAAAAGAAAAATCTCAATCCTTTGCAGAGTACTTTTTTATGACTAGCAGTAAATTCTTGTGTTAATCTATTGTCACAAAACATCAGAGAGAGAGAGAGAGAGAGAGAGTTAAAATGGTTTAAATATTTATTCTACACTCTTCCATTTTATTTACTTATTGGTATTATTCGCAATGGATCACATTGTACTTCATAATTACTGTGTCATATTGCACTGTGTCATATGTACTGTGTCATATTGCACTGTGTCATATTGCACTGTGTCATATGTACTGTCATATGTACTGTGTCATATTGCACTGTGTCATATGTACTGTGTCATATGTACTGTGTCATATGTACTGTGTCATATGTACTGTGTCATATTGCACTGTGTCATATGTACTGTGTCATATGTACTGTGTCATATTGCACTGTGTCATATGTACTGTGTCATATTGCACTGTGTCATATGTACTGTGTCATATGTACTGTGTCATATTGCACTGTGTCATATGTACTGTGTCATATTGCACTGTGTCATATGTACTGTGTCATATTGCACTGTGTCATATTGCACTGTGTCATATGTACTGTGTCATTTGTACTGTCATATGTAGTGTCATAATAATGTCATATTGCAGTGTGTCATATTACTCTGTCATATATACTTTGTCAATTTACTGTCACTGTATTACGTCAAATGGGACCATGTCCTATTTGTAATGTGTCATATGTACTGTGCCATACTACTGTGTCATATCTTACTGTGTCATGTTGTACTGAGCCATATTGTACTGTTTCATTGTTTACTTTGATATAGTGTAATTTGACATACCCGGTATCGTACTGTGTCATACTGTATTGTGCCGTATTGTACTGTGTCATAGTGTACTTTGACACAGTGTACTTTGACATACTATACTGTGTTATATTGTACTGTGTCCTAGTGTTCTATGCCATATTGTACTGTGTCATATTGTACTGTGTCATATTGTATTACGTCATATTGTACTGTGTCATACTGTACTGTGCCATATTGCAATGTATCATATTTTCCTGCGTCATATTATACTGTGTCATATTGTATTGTCCAATAGTGTACTGTGCAGTATTGTACTGTCATAGTGTACTATTTCAAACTGTACTGTGGCATATTGTAATGTCATATTTACTGTGTCATTGTTACTGTCTCATACTGTACTGTCATATCATACAGTATCATATTGTAGTCTGGCATAAATCTTTAATTTCCAAATTGCCTTCTAACGGTTTCTATCATCCTTCTGTGCCTTCGTCTCTAGCTTCCTTTCTAGTCGTTCTATAGCTGCTGTTGTAGACAGCCACCCAAATTCTTCTACAGCTATCAACAGTGATGTTCCTCAGGGCTCTGTTCTATTACCAACTCTCTTCCTTATATTCATCAATGACCTTCTAAGCTGTATATCTAACCCTATCCACTCGTACACTGATGACTCCACCTTACACCTTTCCATTCACTTTCTGCAGCGTTCATCTCAGCAGTTAGTTCAACAAACAAGGGAAGATGTTATGGCACATCTAATGTGTGACTTGGCTCATATCTCTAATTGGGATGAAAATAATCTTGTTGTTTTTAATGCATCAAGGACTAAGTTCTTACATCTATCAACATGGCAAAATCTTCCGCAGGAGTATCCTCTAATTTCTAACAATATCTTACTTAACCCTGTTTCATCTTTAAAGACATTATGGGTTTCATTCTCTCGGGATTTATCTTGGAAAGATCGTTTTATCTCTCTCGTAAAATCTGTTTCCAAGAAATTAGGTGTGATAAGCCAACTCAGCACCTTCTTTTCCCCTACACAGTTGTTGACTTTATACAAAGGTTTTATTCGTCCCTGTTTGGAGTATAACTCTCACATGGGGGGAGTCTCCCCACATACAGCTCTTCTCAACATGGTGGAGTCAAAGGCTTTTCGTCTCATTAACTCTCCTCCACTTACTGGCTTTCTTCAACCTGTCTCTTCGCCGCACTGTTGCATCTTTATCTCTTTTCAATCACTCCATCATTGATCAATGTTCCTCTCAACTGTCTGCTTGCATTCCTCCACCACTACAGCAAGCATGTATTACCTAACTAGCAACACTGTCTTATCCCTTTTCTGTCCAACTCTCTAATACAAGATTTAATCTTTACTGCCTGTCCTCCATGTATGCAACAGGTCAACTCTGGAACTGTCTCCTTCTGTATTTCCTACTACCTATGATCTCCAGAGTTTCAAATGCAGTGTGTCCCGGCATCTCAGAATAAATGGATCTTGAATTTGGCTTTCTGTTGTTTTGTTTTTGTTTTTTTCTTTGAGGGAACAATTTCCGGGCTTCTGGCCTTTGGTTCCTTCTTCCGTGCATTAAAAGAAAAGTGATATTGTACTGCGTCATATTTGAACTGCGTCATGTTTACTGTCATGTGGTATTGTGCCATATCTACTGTGTCATTTCCATCTGTGACACTCCAACCCTCACATCGTCAAGACACCTCTAATCGCCTTAGCAACTCTTTTCAGCTGAGAGTGAGTCACAGGGAACTGAAGAGTTTAATGCGCTATTTTTGCCATAAAATTTTGTGTAATTACTGTGCTGTTTTTACACTCCAAGCACCAATTTACTACTGACTCAAGTGGTGACCATCATTCACTCACTTAATGTGGTGCAGCCTACTTCTGCCTTCCCCTTGCTAATTCTTTGTACTTCTCCCCTTGTTTCTTCCAACTTCTCCCTTTCCTTCCGCTGTTTTTCACCTCCTTCCACTTCAGTGACAAGCCTAATGGTTTCCTGTGCCATTTAAAATGCTGGGTGGTAACCATATAACAAAATTACTGGGTTAAGGGGAGCCTGCTATGGTGCCCCTGTACCTGCGTGAAGAGAAAAATGCGGCGCCCACCCAGGAACAAATCTTCCACACTCTTCCCTTCGCATCGCTACAGTAAGGGTCTGCTCTTCCAGACAGACTGGGATTGATCAACAACAACATCAACCTCTGAATCACGTGCGCTTTAAATCTCTAATGGAAATCGTGCTAAATCTACTCCCCGTCTTCCTAAATTAAACTTCACCCGTCCATAATATCGTTTCTTCTCCCACCCTGTCAAAAGTTTCTCTAAGAACACTATCATGGACGGCACAGTTATATTTTTTTCCGCCTAGCGCCAGCCACTTTCATTAAACTGAATTACCCTTTTTTTTTAACATATATGAGTCTGGACATGGGCTTAGCAACCCATTCCTCGAGACCCAGCAGTCAACAACAACAACAGGAACAACAAAAACAACAACAACAGCAAATATATCAACAGCATTAACAACAGCCACAACAGCTAAAACATCTATAATAACACTAATAACATAAGCAACAACAGCAAAAGTAGCAGCAACAACAACAAAAGCAACAATCAAACAACAAAAG
The DNA here is from genome assembly GCF_032717465.1 of Coenobita brevimanus. Lineage (NCBI taxonomy): Eukaryota > Metazoa > Arthropoda > Malacostraca > Decapoda > Coenobitidae > Coenobita > Coenobita brevimanus. The sequence continues at coordinate 17,068,167 of NC_136984.1, forward strand.
CAACAACAGACAACAATAGCAGAAATGACAACAACAACAACAACAACAGAAAGAACAACAAATGAAACAAGAATAACAACAATGACAACGGCAACAACAACAACAGCACCAACAAGAACAATAACAAGCAACAACAGTAACAACAACATCAACAACACCAACACCAACACCAACAAACATAACAACAACAGAAACAAAAACTGCACCACCACCAACAACAACAATAGTAAACAACACTAACAACAACAACCATCACAGCACCTCCCCCAAAAAAAACAGGAACAATAACAACAAATAAAACAACAATAGCAACAACTGCAACAAGAACAGAAAGAACATCAGTAACAACAACAACAGTAACATTAGCAACAACAACAACAGGAACACCACCAACAACAACAACAGCAGCAACAACAACAACAACAACAGCAAGAACAACTGCAACAACAGCAAGAACACCAAGAAAATGACCAGCAAACACAACAATAGCAACAACAACAGCAACAGGAACAACAACAAAAACAAGAACAGCAACAACAATAGCAATAAGAGCAGCAATGACAGCATCAGCAACAGCAATAACAGCAACAAGAACAGGAGCTACAACACCAACACCAATACCGCCAACAACATCATCAGCAACAGCAGCAGCATGAGGAACAACAACAACAACAACAACAAAACCGCCACCACCACCATAAACAACATCAACCGGACCTGGAGCGGTGGCGTCATCGTCATGGGTCCAACTCCCAGAGGCTGTCGAAGCAGAGGAGGAGGTCAGCATGGGACTCAAACCACCGCAAACCCCCCTGGCCCCTCATGGGGCCCGAGAACCTGGGAGTGTCTTCGTCACCTGGGCAAGCACCACATCTCTCAACACAACACACACAACACTATTCTTTCTATACTGAGAAATGACTCTCCGGCGGTCATTTTTTAAAGACATTTTCTAGCCAGTGACACTGATAGCAATCCAGGACCCATCAGCAAATTCATATGTCCAACATGCTCGAAAGCCAACATTTCGAGTCGACAGACAAAGGGTTCAGTTCGGTGCAATTCCTGGAAGAACTGGACCCATTTCACCTGTACAACACTTGCATATAGAGAACATTACACAAACACCTGGACCTGCTCCTTTATGCTTCTTCACCCCACCCTTTAATCCCCCCACCAGCCCCTCTCCTACTTCCGACTCACCTCCTCAGCCTAATTCACTGATCCTTGCCACACCATCCAATCCCCCAACCCTTCCCATTCCACCCCAATTTTATCCACCTCAACATTTATCTCCATCACAACCTTTTCATACCCCTCCCCCTCCACCCACACCCTCACCTCCCTCTCGTGCTGCAGCACCCAACACACATCGTACACACAGAAACATTCTGCAGGTAAACATAGATGGCATGAACACCAAAAAAAAAAAAAAAAAACAAGAACTCACACAATTCATCAAACAACAAAACTTACACATTGCCATCTTACAAGAAACAGAACTACGAAGAACACAAAAAACACCAACATTTCATAATTTCACCACCATCAGACAAGACCGGACCCACGGCGGTGGCGGTGGACTCATCGTCCTGGTACACCAATCCATCAATTTTTCAGATAATAGTGCACATACAATCACTTCTTCCCCCACACGATACCACAATGGAAATACAATCAGCTAAAATACACACTGGCAACAAATCACACATAACAATGGCCAATATATACATTCCCCTCTCAATCATCCTCCACAGTACCACACAATCACTCTACTCAAATACACCACATCACTAACATACTGGGTAGTGATTTCAATGTCAAAGCATTGGCGTGGCATGTCAACAACCCTGACAAAGACAGAGGGCAGGTACCACAATCCCGAACAGATAAGTTTTTCATCCTCAAAAATCTCCATCAACATACCTAGGACCCACACCAAGCCCTCTTCCTCCCATCATCCCCAGACATCACTTTTTGCTCCCGAAACCTCGCCCCCACAACATCCTGGATGTCGGGACTCTAAAATATCATAATACAATACATAATAGCTTGTAGCGTACATGCACTATGTAAGCTAGAGGTTAAGTGAAAGTCATAGCTAGGGCTGGAGGAAAGCCAGTCAGCACCCCGTGACGTCTGATAGGAAAGTCCCCAGAAGCGAGACAGTTCTACTCACCCGTACATTACACGTGACACAACCTCTCCTGTACGAGACGGAAGGAGTTAGGAGGCAGAAGGAGACAGGAGAGAGAGCGAGAAGGGGGTCTAGACTCTACAGAGAAGCATGGTGGGGAAACGAAGTTAGCAAGCATAAAACGCACTCACCTCAATGTGCTCTTGTGAGACATACTTAGTATAAATTTTGAGATATCCCCTTTGAAGAAATAAACTACAAACAAACCCTAGTATTAATCTTTATCTTTCTCATGTCATCGACTACAAGTAAACTAAGATTATCTCTACAAATCAACTCACTGTTAGCTCGGCTATGACTACGATATAATACAAGTCTGATATGGAGAGCGGTCAAAACCCTTAGCTCTAACCACCTCCTGATCATCGTCACTACCAAAACCAGAATCACCAAAGCTGGCCTCAGACACACATACACTAATTATGAGACAGCCAACTGGGAGGCCTTCACAACTGAAACCTAACAACACTTTGAAACATTAAACAGTACACTCATCTGTCGTATCCTCCACTCTCTACATACCCTTGGTATGTTTCGTACTCAGTCTCGCCAAGTACGGTGAATGGCCGCCACTAATGAGTATTGGTAGCGTGTGACAGCAGTAGCGGAGAGTGTGGAGACAAGGCCAGAGGGGACCTGTAACCTCGTAGGTTAGGGCAACAAGATATTAAATACCCCTTTCTGCCCCAGACTCCCTCCTTGACTTCCCAAAAATTAACAGTTCCACACTAAGGTTACAAAACACAGAAACAATTTTTACTTTAATTTTTAACAATCTGCTACAAAGTATTTACACTACTTTAGAACAATTTACACAGTTATAACATTAACTTATTATCCCGAGTCTCATCTCGACACAAGGGAAATTTCAATCACTTATTTACGACGTAACAGCAAGTAAGTACTTGACTTGATAGCCATATATGGCTTCAGTCTACTTATTTAAAGACTAGACGACCATCCATGAGTGACAAAGGTTCACTTAAACGTTATAGTTCTTACTCTAAGTTAACTCTACTACTTAATTAATATTCGCCACGGTCTGGAACATACGCGTCAAATAATATTGACGGTTTTTCCGAGTAGAGACTACCGGTACTTTACTTTACTCTAACGGCACTTATATACCTTGCGTTACTTTCCCGCAAGACTATTCTTCACTGCTTCTACTCACCAGTACCGCGAAGCCCATGGTCGTGGCTGTTCTGGCCGTCTGTCCCAACTGAACACAAGACAATCCTGTCTGACTGCCAAACCTTCTCTAGCCCCATCTCTCTCATGAGCGTGCTTATAAACACCTCCCATACGGACACTGAGTCACTAATACACCATACTCCATCCCAGTATACACCCCAGTATACACCCTCGTTCTCACGCACTAGCACACCATTATGAGTGAGAGTTCACAGATGACAACCATCCCCGGGACCCCCCAGGGCACCTCGAGTACATTAGCCTCTGACCCCTGGACCCTGAAGAGCTATTATTAATGTGCGTCCTGGGTGTTTTTGCCCCACCTAGTCACCCTCCTTACGTAGTCACCCTCCTCCTCTCATCACTCCTTTATTCACTTCGTTTATTCTTGTATTTCATCTTCCCTTTCCTCCGCAATTCTCTCCAGCCCTCGCTGTCCCCCAGTTCCCTGTGCTCTTTTCCACTCCTGCTGGGCACGTGCCAAAACCTCAGCACCATGCTTACGTCGTAGCGTTTTATATGCTGCTTTCAGGTACTTCTGGCGTTGGCGACCCATTTTCCTATCGTCCCTCGCTCCATATTCGTCTGCCTCACATCCGTCTTCTTCCCCACTCCTCCTTTCTCCGCCTTCCTCCTCTCCTCCTCTACTCCCACTCGACCCATGCCTCGGTCTGAAGGGGCCGTGTGAGTAAGCGGTGGAGATGACGTCAGGAGCAGCGGTATTTGGGTGGGCGGCAAGTACTTGATCGTTGCAAGCCCGACACATCACAAACATCAACACTGCTGCGCACACTTTCAATACAATTATTCAAAACACAAGACAAAAGACACAGTCCTAGAGGCAGGAGTATCCGCTGATGTTTATTAATATCCAGCTCAATCCTGCATCATCCTTGAACATGCCTGGGATTTCATTCTCTCGGGACATATCTTGGAAAGATAATATTACATCTCTTGTAAAATCTGCTTCCAAGAGATTAGGTGTGCTAAGCCAGCTTCGTACCTTCTTTACCCCTGCACAGTCGTTGACTTTATACACGGGTTTTATTCGCCCCTGTGTAGAGTACAACTCACATGTGTGGGGAGGCTCCCCACATACAGCTCTTCTCAATAGGGTGGAGTCAAAGGCTTTTCGTCTCATTAACTCTCCTTCTCTTACTGGCTCCCTTCAACCTATGTCTCTTCGCACCACTGTTGCATCATTATCTCTTTTCAATCGCTACTTCAATGGTCACTGCTCCTTTAAACTGTCTGCCACTGATTGCATCCCTCCACCTTTACGGCGGGTGCTTAGCATCCATCTAGCAACAAACTCCCATCCCTTTTCTGTCCAACTCTCTAATGTAAGAGTTAACCGTTACGCCCAGTGCTTCATATTTTATGCAATAGGTCAACTCTGGAACTGTCTCACCCCTGTCTGTATTTCCTACTTCCTATCAACTCCAGTCTTTCAAAAGCATCTCGAAGTTAATGGATCTTGAAATTTGCTCTCTTTTGTTTTGTTTTTTTTCTTGGAAGGAACGGTTTGTGGGCTTTTAGCCTTTGGTTCCTTCTTCCTTGCATAAAAATAACTCACCATAAACAACACTCCTCTACCGCACACACACACACACACACACACACACACACACACACACACACACACACACACACACACACACACACACACACACACACACACACACACACACACACACACAAACACACACACACACACACACACACACACACACACACACACACACACACACACACACACACACACTCCTTGGTGTAACATACAGTACCTCAATGTCATTTAAACAATGCATCACAAAAAGTAAATATAACATAAAACCAAGACTCAGCCCCCTAAGATCACTTACCGATACAGGAATCGGACACTACAAAGAAACCACCACCACAGTATACAAACAATATATACGTTCAGTGAAGAATTATGCAAGCCCTACTTGGCCTTCTAACCTCACTAAAACACACTACAAACTCTACAGACCATACAGAACAAGGCTCTAAAAATAATCACAGGCTGCACAGCTGTTACACCTACAGACCACCTACACCAAGAAACGATAGTCCTCAAAGTCAAGGACCATATTGACATGAGAGACACACAAATTCTTGCCGCAGCCTCCACAAACCCACACCATCCACTTCACTACATGGCAGCACATCCACACACACCAAGGAACGTCAAAACAGCACCCAGCACATAATATCATACACAGATACTGTCATGTCTTCCCCGTCGCCTACCTCAAACCAGCTTCCAGAAGCATATCCATGCTCAAATCACTCGCTGCTCCATTCAGTCATTCAAAGACAACACACAGCTGCATGCACGGCCTCCTGATATCCACCCTTCTGAATATTACCTCCATCGTGAGGACAGGGTCCACCTGGCCTGGCTGAGATGTGGGCATCATTCAGCCCTCTCGAGTTATCAGAAGAGGCTGGATGACTCCCTCGCTGATGCCTGTCAGGATGCAACGTAGCACCCTCATACAATTAAGCACATTATGGAAGACTGCATTGCACACAACTGCCTGCACCAACAACACAACATACACTCCTTGATAGCTTTGTGGGAAAGCCAGGTCTCAGCCGTGGCCTTCCTCAGGGACTCGGGGTTGTTCTGCCAGACTGCCTAGGGTACAACTACTACTACTGCTACAGCATCAACCGCAACAGCAAGAGTATCAACAATAACAACACCACCACCTCCTCAACCAACAACAGCTATAACAACAACGACAACAACAACAACATCAGCAGCAGCAATAGAAGCAGCAGCAAGGATAACAACAACAAGAACAAAAACAGCAACAGCAAAACCTCCATCACCAGCATAAACAACAACAACTGCAACAGCAACAGTAACAACAACACCACCAGGGTCACCGTCACCACCACCATCACCACCACAAACGACAAGAACACCAACAGCCGTAACAGCTGCAACAGCAGCAGCGGTAACGACACCAGCACCACCAAAACTACCACCAAAACTACAACCATCACCACCATCATCAGCAACAACATCAACAACAACAACAACACCAAAATGACCATCACCACCACGAACAGTAACAACAAAAACTACAACAACAAAAACAAAAACAACAGCAGCAACACCACCATCACCAACAGCAACAGCAATACCACCACCACCATCACCACCACCACCACCACCAACAACAACAACCACTACTACTACTACAACAACATCAAAAGCGTTGCATGGAGGCTAATCACGCCAACGCTCACAAGTGTCTCATTAATGACCATTCAAGCACTTTTGCATGTCCATTTTGACATTTTGGCTACCGGATTCGTTTGTTTGTTTGTTTGTTTGTTTTCAATTCTCCTTCTCCTTCTCTCACTTCGAGATTACTTTATTCAGCTAAGGAGAAACTTTTAGGAACGGAGTTCTAAGCGGTGGCCGAGTCGGTAGAGAGGTGGTCTGTTGTTCCACTAGATTTGGGTTCAAAGCCCGTCTGGGGCAGGGAACAATATAACGGATATGAATTTCGTTAAGATTATATTTTACTGATCTACCAAACACCTGCCGACATGTATAAACAACCCCACTAATACCAATACACCAGTCGTGTGTGAGACAACTCTAGCATGTATTCACTATGGACAGTGGGTGTTTGTGAAGAAGTGGTGACATGTGAAGGTGTATAACGATAGATGAAAAACGGTGTAAACAACAAAGAAGTACATATCAAACGATGTAAATATCACAGAGGAGTAGACACAAAACGAAGTAAACAGCACAGAGGAGACTGTATAGATCCAATATGCAAAATAAATTGCTTTGAAAAGGGAGTTACGGAGCTTCTAATGCAACTTAGAATAGTCCCTTAATTGTGTTGTTTTCTAAGGTGACTGCGTGTCTATGTTACACCTCTTCCTAACCGCTTTATTCTGAACTTGGCATCTCTCTCACTCAGTGGCCGCTTAAGATGGCCTAAGCTCTTTTGATACATCACTTTTTTCTACAATTAAACTAAATACTTATGAATAAACTATAGGTACCTAATCTAATCTGACCTAAAATTGTCATCCCTCCATCTTCAGTACTGAAAGGATGCAAGCGACGGTCACTAGAGTATAGTGCTATTCACGAAGCGGTGGAATGGGTAGGATGAATATACTAGTTTTCTGCCACTAAACTACACGAAGTAAGCTGAAAAGGGACCAAAAATTTCGCCCAAGTTAAGGTAAAAGGACTATGGTATGTTTCAAGGCTCAAAGCAAATGGACTTGTTTTTGATGGCTCCATTTCAGAAAAAGAAATGTTTAGGGTAAAATTTAATACACTCATAAATTAAACCATTTCCGGGATTTAAAAAAAAAAAAATGCTTCTACAAAATCTGGAGCTCTAGGGAGTGTTCCGCAATGTTTCATCAAATTTGGTCACCTGCACGAGGAGTAACTGGACAAACCCTTATTCAGACAGGCAACAATACGTTATTATGTAGATTATCTTCCTGTAACGTATTTTGATCTAATTTTTGTCGATATTTACATGACACAAACAACACCAAAGAGGAAGCCAAAGTGTTATAAGCAAAATCAGTAACCAAGAAGATTCCTGGGTCAGTGCTGAGAAGTCCATTGTTCCATATCATTATCTAAATTCGCTGTTGTTGCGAGTCATCTACGGCTTAAGGGGCTTGTGGCGTGATTCATCTTCGTTTTAAAAGGCTTCTGGTGTGAGTCAACTACAGGCTTAAGGGCTTCTGGTGTGAGCCATTCCCTCCAGGCCTAAGAGTTTCAGGTGTGAGTCATCTCCTGGCTCAAAAACTGAAGGGCTTCCATGGTATTAAGATGGCGTCTTCGGTATGAATATGTGAGTGGGATGTTTATATGCCTGTATGTAGTAGAAACCACCACCATCAATATGCCTCTGCACTAAGCTTCCACCATACTTCACCGTGCTCTCTACCAGAGCACTGGATATTTAGTTACCACCAATGAATGTGTTGAATATTAATGTGAAGGACGAAACTGCCAGTTATTTAGGACATCAGCATCCAACCATCTGGAGAAGAGGGACACCGAGGCTGTGATGGATCGATGGAGTGGAGAGATATATGAGAGAGGGGATGTGATCTGAAGAGAAGGCAGCCAAATGGTGGAGGACAGGGTGACATGGAGGCGATTTGTAAGTGCCACCCCTTTCGGGATCAAGGCGCCTGACTATAGACAGACAGATATCATACTTAATATTTTTTAATAGTTTCAGACTATTTTCTTTAGCTGGAAAGACACTGCAATTCCTTCACTAGCAGGAACTTCCTTTACGATAAACAAAATTGCCTGCTAAAAGTAAGAATGTTAAATAAATCATAAATATATATATAGATAGATAGATAGATAGATAGATAGATAGATAGACAGATAGATAAATCAAGAAGATGAAGTCACAGAAGCAACAATAAGCATTTGAGGACACCAGAAAATACTGCTTAAAAGAAAACAATCATCTATGGTGTAATGTAACAGTGTATCGGGCCTTTGCGTCGACCACATTCTGTTCACTTTAGGCGTAAAATTCGGTAACTTGAATACTTAGCTGTAATAAGAGATTAACACTAGAATATGGTGCTAGTCACGAAGAAGTGATATGAAAAAGACGAGAAACAAAAGAGCAGTCTTATTTTCCCACTGAGCTATGGGGAATAGGCTGCAAAAGGAGGACAAACATCTCCTATACTGCTGTTAGTCTACCTCGGCCCAGGTTTTCGTCATTTTGCAGCTTATTTCATATAGTTCTTTGGCAGAAAAAGACAATACCACAGCTCTACGTTCTAACCATAGCTCTCCTTGCTGACTAGTGTAAATATTCTGGTGTCAGTCTATTGTTAAAACCAGCTTCCAAGATCGCGAGATTGCAATTATATCCCAAGTTACAATAAAAGGGGCATACTTATAAGGAACGAGCTGTACGGATGAAGGAAAAAACTAAAGCAACTTTTTGTGGTGTTGATCATAGCAATCGTTTGTTTGCCCTTCAAACCAAGTGACTTAGTGATGTCCTACTGATTCTATTCGTGTTACTTGCAGACGATTTTATTCAACTTAGAATAAAGCTCTCGTATCTATGGCACAAAGAAAGCTATGTCTAACAAAGCCAGTCTGAAATATATATTCTAATCTGGGGTGGAATGTTCAAAGGCATTTAGGATGGGTTCCCTGTCGTATCTCAAAGTCTGTTGGATGGTCAACGACAGAGTCTTTCCCTGTCTTACGTCAAAAATAAATAAATAAATAAAAAAAAATCCTGGTCACGAGGGAAAAATTATCATATATATTTTTTTTTAGGATGACAGGACAGAGAAACGACACAGTACAAACTTTTCATGTCTTCAGTTCTTCTTTCAAAAAAAAAAATAATAATAATAATAATAAAAAAATCACAGTTACGTTAGAGACTCGTTCGTCAGTATGTTCCAGTATAGCACCCCTGGACAGAATCGCCTGGAGATGGCAAGAAGACATCAATAATATACGCAGTGGGGTTCAAGAAGGGAAGCTTAAATATCACATGCAATACATAGGAGGTTTCTCACAGGTAATTAAGTTCACATTCTTCCCAGCTTTTCACTTTTTCCAGTTTCATTGTGCTGGTTTCTAGTTAAACTTTTTTTTTTTTTAACCCAGATTTTTGCCTGTGTTAATTTTGCCATAGTTTTTGCACCTCAACTTGTCCCAGATTTCCATTCTTATCTAGCGTATTTCACATAGTTCATTGGTAGAAAAAGACAATACTACTGCACTCCATCCTGTCCACACTAGTTCTTTGTGATTAGCAGTAGATTCTAGTGTTTATCTACTTTCATAAAGCAGGAGAGAGAGAGAGAGAGAGAGAGAGAGAGAGAGAGAGAGAGAGAGAGAGAGAGAGAGAGAGAGAGAGAGTTAAAGTGGTTTAATCATTTTTTCTCTGCTATTTTCCCATTTATTTACTGTGCCATGTAGCTTTTGTGTCTTATTCGTATTATTTGTGCTGTGTCATATTATAGTGTCATATTTGTACCGTGTCATGTGTACTGCGTCATATTACTGTGTCATTTTGTATTGTGTCGTTTGTACTGTGTCATATGTACTTTGCCGTATGACTGTAATATTGTACTGTGTCATATTACTGTCATATATACTGTGTCATATTAATGTGTCGTATTGTGTCATACGGGACTGTGTCATACCTTTACTGTGCCATATATACTGTGTCACATTACTATGTCATATTGCGGCGTCATATTCCAGTGTGTCAAAGTTTGTCATTTGTCGCATTCCTAGTGTGTCATATGTACCGTTATATTACTGTGTCATATTGTAATGTGTCATATAGAAGTGTGTCATATCGTGTCCTATAGAACTGTGTCATATTGTACTGTGTCATACCGTACTGTCATATTTTTGTCATATTGTACTGTGTCATTTACTGTGTCACATGGCAGTGAGTTATTTTTACTGTATCATATTGTAGGCATATACTGTGTCCTATTTGCACTGTGTCATCTACCGTCATGTGGTACTGTGTCATATATGGTGTCATTTCTATCTGTGACACTCCAACCGCCACATCGTCAAGACAGCTCTAGTCGCCTTAGCAACTCTTTTCAGCTGAGGGTGAGTCACAGGAAACCAATGTGTTAAATGCGCCATTTTTGTCATTTAACTTTAATGTGTATAATTACTGTGCAGTTTTTACCGTGCAGTCGCCTCCACCAATTTACTAATGACTCAGATGGTAGGTGGTGGTGACCATCATCCACTCACATGATGTGGTGTAGCCTATTTCTGCCTTCTCCCTTCTTATTTTAAGTGTCTCCTTTCCTCTCTCCCTACCTCTCGCCCCCCTTCTTATTACTTTTTATTACTCCTCTTTCCACTTCACGTGATTCGAAACTGAGTGATAAGCCTTATGGTTTCCTGTGTCTTTTACAACGCTGGGTGGTAATCATATACCCAAATTAACAGGTTATGTTAAGCCTGCTCTGGTGCCCCTGTAACTCGATGTAGAGTCAAATGCAGCGTCCAACCAGAAACAAAACTTCCTCACAACTCCCCACGCATTGCACTGGTGAGGCGCTGTCAGCTGCAAGGGAACATCGGTTCACTGCACGGGACAACCCAGTTGGAGCAATTGCTTGCCTGTGGTTAATGGGTCTGCCTAACCAGACTGACTGGGGTTGATCGACAATAACAACAGCAAAAAACCCTGAATCACGTACACTTATATCTCTGATGGGAATCGTGCTAAATCTACTCCCCGTCTTCCTAAATTAAACTTCACCCGTTCTTAATATTGTTTCTTCTCCTACCCTGTCAAAAGTGTTTCTAAGAAGACTATCATGGACGGCACAGTTATATATATATATATATATATATATATATATATATATATATATATATATATATATATATATATATATATATATATATATATTTATTTATTTATTTATTTATTTTCCAACTAACGCCAGACAATATTGTTAAACTGAGAGACTTTTTTTTTTTTTTTTTCAAAATGCATGACTCTTGGCCTAGGCTTAGCAACCCGTTTCCTGAGGCCCAGCAGTCCTCCTACGTACCATACACCTCCACATGTCACCACGTGGGCACTAACACCCACTGTCCATATTGAATACATGGTAGGACTCTCATACATGACTGGTGTAATGGTATTAGCGAGGGTGTTTTACATGTCGGCGGGTCGTTCGTAGATCAGTAAAGTCTTCCCTTACGATATTTAAATCCATCAAACTGTTCTTTGTCGCAGCCAGGGTTCAGACCTGCGACCACTGGAACAGTAGGTCACCTGTCCATCGACTCGGCCGCCGCCTCCCCGAGATCCTTGAGCTCTAAGCATTTCAGTTCGATGGGAGTTTTTCAGAAGCTGCCAGTTACCTCAACACATTGGCCAGTATTCTCTCGGTTTAGGAAGCTTCCTAACATCTCTTCATGAGTGATTTATTTTCTTGTTACACCATATGGTCCTATTCTGTTATGTAAATCCTTCAAACATCGCCATACTCTACATAAATAACGCACAAAAGGACATCAACCAGCCACATCGAAAAATAAATCGCTACATAATTGGTGCTAGGGAGCCTCCTTACCCGACGAAAATCATTATTCTAAAACAAACTCTGGTTCGTATTCTCGTTGGTTAAGGAAGCTCCGTAGCACCTCTTCCTTAGCGAGATAATTCTGGACACGGCTGGTTAACATCAATTATACGTTATCTGTGCTGAGTGTGATGGTATTTGAATGATTTAAATGGCACAGAAGAGGAGAGTAAGGAGTAACTAACAAAATAAATCGCCTGCAATAGGAGCTAGGAGCTTCCTTAACCGACGAGGATACTGGCCTATGTAAGCAAGAGGCAGAGATGTGTGCAGAAGGAAAGAGGCTGATCCTCAACCCATCAACCAAGTTTGGCCAAAATCAGATCAAAAGAGTTTTAGTTGTTTGTTCACACAAAGACCCATGGATCGAACTTTGACCTTATCCTGTGACTTTGACCTTTGACTCATTGCTCACAGCTGAAGTTCTCAGTTCTTTCCTGACCAATAACCCTTCCACCAAGTTTGGTTTAAATCTGATCAAAACAATCTGAGTCGACCTTACACTGTGACCTTGACCTTTGACTTGTTCTCAAAATCGAATCCTCTTATAGTTGCTTTATTTTAATCCCTTACACATAGTTTGATGTAAATTATGTAACTACTGTTTAAGCTGACTAGACCTTTGATCTATTGCTCTAAACACAACTGATTTACTACTTAGATAACCCTCAACCCTTCCATCAAGTTTGGTTAAAATAGGAGTAAAAAAATCTAGTTACTTTGTTAATACCTCACACACACACACACACACACACACACACACACACACACACACACACACACACACACACACACATCATCATCATCATCATCATCATCATCATCATCATCTCTACCTTCTCCTCCATCTTCCTCCCCCCCATACCTGGTCTCCCTCTGTCCTTCTCAGTTTTCTTCCTCCATCCTCCATCTTCATACCAGCTGGATCTCCTCCTCCTCTGTACCACATCCAAGCTCTTCCCCCTCCTAATCCCCCTCCCTACCTTCCTATCCCTCACACTCCGTCTCATGACCAGTTGTCGTTCTTTCTCTCTCCCCCTCTTCGTCTCAGACACCCTACTCTACCTCCCCCACTTCTCTCCTCAATTCCCAGTCTCTTCCCACCCCCTCCCCATCGCCTCCTCATCTCCGTCTTCCCTCCCCACCTTCCTCTCCTAGTCTCTCCCTCACCTCTACTCCCTTTTCTCCCCCACTTCCACATCCCTCTTTGCCTCCATCTTCTCCGCTCTTCAACCCTCTCCCCCGTCTCCCACCCCCTCCATTCTTCCTTGCATCCACACCCCTCCCTACCTCCCTCTTCTGCCCCCTCCCGTCTCCCTGTCTCCTCCTCCCTACCTCCCTCTTCTCCCCACTTCCCTCTCCTTGTCTCCCCCTCCCTACCACTATCCCCAATCTCTCGACCACCCATCCTTCCCTCCCCATACCTGTCTCCTTCCCCCTTCCTAACTTCCTCTCCTCTTCCCTCTCTCTGTCTCCCCCTCCCAATCACCTCCTCCAATCTCTCTCCCCACCTACCTTCCTTTCCTTTCCTCCACTTTCCTCTCCTTGTCTCCCCCTCCCTACCACTATCTCCCAGCTCTCTCTAACCCACCCTCTACCCTCCACACCCTCTTCAGTGCCTATATTAAGTGCTCGTCACACTCACTCCCCTCCACACATCCATCCAACCAACTTGAGGTAAGCTTTCTCCAGTCACCCAACCCGGTAACTCAGTGACGTCTTTTACAGTTTAATTTTTGTTCTCTTCTTAACATCACGTCAAGCTTGGGAAGCATCCCATGCAGTGAACGTGCGAATGAAAGGTATATCGGATCCCCCAAATTCAACAAGTTTCCCCTAAGCTATGAAATGGTCTATGGGTAGTTTGTATTGAAAGAAAAAAACAAGTTTTAATGATGATGTAGATATCCTTTTCAGCTCGAGTTTTTTTTCTTCCTTTCCTTTATTTTTTGTTTGTTTGCAACTATTGACATCAGCCTTTTTACCCGCTAGGGACTTGGGGACAGGGATTGTTTTCACTCGATTTGTCTCTTTGTCTGTTTGTCTGTCTTTTAAAAACTTATCGCGGAAACTACTAGTGCGATTTCGATTAAAATTACATGAATGATTGGCTATGACCTTCTGATCACCTGATTATATTTTGGGCCGAACAGCGCCCAGGTGGCTGTAGACCCAAGAAATATATATATATATATATATATATATATATATATATATATATATATATATATTTCACCATAACTCCTTTCAAATTCGTCATATCGACATGAAACCAAAACCAAAAGGTGCATCTTTCAAATATGCATCTTATGATATGCCTCATTGAATCAGAGGGGTCATCCCCCTCCCCCCCAGTTAGTGGTGAGGGGTCAGTGTCAGGTCGAAAATTTTTAAATGGTCATAAGATCGCCAATTTTCACCCGATTTACATCAAAATTGGTACGCGGAATATTTGACCAGATATCCTGTTTTGTTTATATGTCAGCATTAAAATGGCTGTCGGGGACGGATTTGCTGTGCCTTGGCACCGTTTCGTATTTATATAAGTTTGAAAACGTCCATCTTGATGAATAGGTTGCTGAAGATTATACGTACGTCTGAAATTCAAATATCTTCCTGCCCAAAAATCCCACAAAACCCCTTGATGAACGAGATTTCTCACACCTTCAGTCCTATAACCTATTCTTTATTTTCCTCTCTCTACAGACAATTTCTTTCAGCTCAGGGGGTACTTTTCTGAACCTCTTTTACAACTAGTAGCTCCCACTATACTCCGTTTTTTTAACTGAGGCGAAGATTCACTTCGCAGGTTGATGATGATTGGCTGAATGCAACATGTCCTAAAAATATTTACTAACCCAAATTTCCCCCTCAGACATTTGTTGTCAGTTAATAATGCTAGATTATTATGTAATGTTGCATTCAGCCAATAATCACCAATCTGTCAAGTGCATCTTCGCCTCGATAAAAAAAAAAAAAAAAAAAAAAAGAACTGAGTATAGTCCGGTAAGAGCGTGAACAGAATGAAAAAGACGTTATTGTATTAAAGAGTTTTTCTACATCACAGCGTATTGTGTATGTGCACCTTTTGCATGATATATTGCATAATTTCTTCAAGGTGTTTTGACTGGAAATAGTTTAACCTGAGACGAAGACCTTATAGGTAGGCCAATGTAATAACTACAGTAAAGATAATGTAGCTGTCATTTCATATCATCATCATCACCATCACGTTAATCTCTATTCCCAGGTAAAGCTGGGTTTAGGTTGGGTCTAGAAGCAAGGAGTGAGAAATCATAATAGTGGGAGAATTATCAAACGCATACAAAGTGAGATTAAATCACACAGTCATTTCCATATCATACAGTGTTTTAAATGTAACTATACTTCCATCAATAGGCAAAAACAAGGCACCTGTGGCTTTACAAAATTAATAATGAAGACCTTTAATATCTAAGATAATGCCAATGCTATCACTCGGGACAACCTCAGCTCTTTCTCTACAATAATTTAGTGGTATATTCTTGCTGTTACTGGGGATTTTATTCAGTTTAAACAGCTCTTATTAGCTAAATTTTTTCTCCATCATGTGACGTATCATTTACTTACTCTTAGCTTCTCCAGAGAGTTGTATTTTGCATGAGATAGACATTTCGAGCTGGAGTGCAAAGGGAAACCCTGTGCTGCTAGAGGTCATTCGTTAAAAAAAAAAAATTATAGCTGGAATAAAACAAAAAAATGAGCCACTGTAACGAAATAGTTTATTATTCGTAAGGGTGTACCCAACCCCTCCAGCCCGAAAAGTCTGTCCCCACGTTGCATTACATCGTCAGCAGATAGGAAGGCATTAACACTAAGGAACATATATAAGCATTACTCTTAGTTTTCTAATTAAACCAGATTCATATTCAATTCTAACCGAATCGCTGCTTAGAGTTGGTCAGACTGTTAGATAAAGTTGCATTTTCGCTTATTGTCATTGTTCACCAATTACATTTTGAGCACTGGATTTAAAAAGGCTTATTCGGGTCGAGTTACAGGGTTGAGGTTGGGACATAGTAGATTATTACTGACTGCATTAATGATCTCATGCAATAGATAGGTATTGGTCCAGGCCTTCTATGTGCTGAGATTATTCACCAAAACCACGTCTACTGCTCTTAAAACTTATATATATATATATATATATATATATATATATATATATATATATATATATATATATATATATATATATATATATATATATATTTAACCCATTGGATCCCAGGGGTGCTGGGCGAGGCATGGCACTATGTAATGGTAAGAATTTTTATCCCCACCGGTTGACACCAGTGTAATGGTAGGTATTTATAATCTTACCGGTTGTTGGTACTGGTCAACTTACCCACTGATAATACAGGTGGTACTCGACTTAGTCTCCCCTCCTTGGTTAATAGAAAAAAAAAAATCACTTCAATAAAACCAAAGGGGGGAGGGGGTGGTGTTTTGACTTGGTATGGTAGATGATGATTGTTTTAGAAAACTTTTGGTAGCGTTGGTAGTTTTTGGCCGAGCCTAGATTTAGTCGTACCACAGGTGGTCGTCGTTCCCTCAGCGAAGGAATCTTGAATTGGAAGGGGAGTGAATTAGGCATGAGGACTTAATTCCCTTGATTAGGTACACCAAGAAAGAAAAAACGATATATATTTTACTCTAATAATTTTTGTGCTGGTTTTCAAAAGACATTTTTAATTACATGACCCTTTGTCATATGAAAGAAGATTGTACATTAAAACCATGGTTTGGGTGATCATTCCTCCAACATTGTCATCAGACGAAAACAATTTGTTACATACAAGCGATTTCTGAGGTCATTGTATCTTACTTTCTTTTTGCCAGTCATTCTTGGGCTCGACAATAGCCTCAAGACAGGGACCTTTTTACGAGCTTGGGTTGTCTTTTCGGGCTGGCATAGCCTGGAACCAATAAAAATAATTACTCATGTTCTATTTCGTCGGTATAATATACTCTCATCATGTAATTCTCTATAAGCCACAAACACTATCAATTCAGAATTATTAATAGTTCATAATCGTCATTACTACATAATCACCAAAAATGCATAATCACTCGGGCTTGTTTAGCCTCGAGGAACAATTTAAAAAAATTGCATAATCACCAAGAATACATAATCACTCGGGCTTGTTTAGCCTCGAGGTACAATTCAAAAATTACATTATGGCTCACAACCACTAAGTTCCCTTCCACGCTCCTAATTTTCTAACATATTAATTTAAGAGAAAGAAAATGGTTAATGGATTTGAATTACTCCTTTCCATTACCAGATCACATCACTTTTAAATTTCTATTCCTTATCTACAAAAAAAAATTCACTTGATAGATCAATGATACTATTTCAATTACATTTGGTTTATAAAATAATTCATGGGTAGTGTACGTGTGTATGTTCGAGTCTATGGACAATACCACGGGAAGGCCTCGTGCTCACACTGACGTCGCCGGTGTCTGGGGACTGAACCAACGTCCATTATACACGACGTCTGGGCCTCAAGTCTACGTTAAGCTTTCAACAATATTACTTCATATGGTCCATGCCAAGTAAGGATTAAACAAAGAAAAAAGGGGGGGGAAGGAGAAATGTGGACAGCTCACCTGAACCAACGTCCATTATACACGACGTCTGGGCCTCAAGTGCTGCTTCCTGGGTACGCCAGAGACGCCACTGCTAGGTCAAATGAGGTGGTGTTTTTGAAATATGGTGGGTTTCAATTCTCTTCACAATTTATTTAGCAGTGTACACATGACGCCATGACTTTTGATTGAATTGGGGAAAATTTGGGATTCAATCCTTACTTAAGTTAGATACTGATTTTACCACTATCCCACCTTGAATTTTGGGGCAGCTTATACCATCTAGTGACGGCTAAGGCAAACGGGACCATTAAATCCTCACAAATGACATTATTTAGGCCTTTTTGACTGTTAATCTCACATATTTGGGTTCTAGCAGCTTCATTAGTAAACATTTCACAACTAGGATACGGAAAGAATTGTATACTCATCATTTCTCTGTTTAAGGTTTAAACTCGGCGCCCAACAACGACAAGGAGAAAAGCTGCTCGCATCTGTTATTCATTACTCGACCAGACGGAGGAATTCCCATAGCTCAACATCCACAATTACATCACCCAATGCATAAATACAGAGATGCATACATATAAAAATAAAGTTAACCCTACATTAATCATTAACATATGAATTACTACTTAGGATAGGAATTTATAGACTAGTATTCAGGTTACATCCTATCTAACTTAAAAATTACAGTACCTCTAAACACATACATGAATATTAAATTTGTGGCACTACAACTGGGTGGGTACTGAGCGTACTGCCCTCCGCATATTGGCTTATAGACGCGAAGCTCATAGGTCCCTTCCCGGGGGTTCCCTACTTTATAAAGACTTGAAAAATCCCAATTCTGTCCAATATTCCGGACACCGGGCTCCAATGGGATCTATCTATCTATCTATCTATCTATTGCCAGACGCCTCAATCCTGTTTGGGGTGGCCACAAACAAATCGCCTCCAAGTTGCCCTGTCCCCCGCCATTTCACTGCCCAGCTCCCAACTCACACCCTCCTCTCTCATATACCTCTCCACCTCATCCCTCCATCTCATCCTCGGCCTCCCCCTCCCTCATCCCCCCTCCACCTCACTCACATACACTCTCTTCGTCAGTCTTTCATCCTCCATCCTCTCCACATGGCTAAATCACCTCAGTGTGTTCCTCATAACGCTTCCTATCACATCCACATCAACACCACAACGCTCCTTTATATCCTCATTCGTCAGCCTGTCTCTCCATGTGACTCCACAGGCTCCTCTTACATAACTCATTTCCACTGCTCTCACTCTTGACTTGTGTCTTTCCAACAACGTCCAAGCTTCACTTCCATACGTTAGAGTTGGTATCACAATACTGTCATGTAGTAACTTTTTCACTTCCATGCTCACTTCCCTGTTTCTTATCACTGCTTTAAAAGAACCAACAACCTTTCTTCCCTGCTGTGCCCTTTCAAGCACTTCACCCTCCAAACCTCCATCCTTGCTCATCACACTACCCAAGTACTTAAACGTACTCACATTTTCCAATTCCTCACCATCCAACCTCGCTGTACATTCACTGACTTCACCTCTCTCAAAGACCATCACTGTACTCTTCTCTACATTCACCTTTAGATTCCGTTTCTTACAAACTCTCTCAAACTCATCCACCAAGCCTTGCAGCTCCCCTTCGTCTTCACTCAACAACACAGTATCATCTGCAAGCAACAGCACAGGGAGTTTCCAAACACTACCCTCTCTCATCAGGGCCACTCCAACATCCACTACCCTACCTTGTACCTTTTTAATTACCCTATCCATGTACAGATTGAACAACCATGGGGACATGACACATCCCTGTTTCAAACCAACTTTCAAAGAGAAAAATTCACTTAGTGTACCATCCACACGCACTGCAGCCTTCGCACCATCGTACATATATACTCTTCACAGCATTCAATAACTTCCCATCTACTCCATATATTCTTAACACTTTCCACAATCCTTGTCTATCCACCCTGTCATATGCTTTCTCCAAATCCATGAAAGCCGCATACAACTTCTTTCCCTTCTCTAGAAACTTTTCCACTAAAGATCTAAGAATGTATATCTGATCTACACAACCTCTTCCTTTCCTAAAGCCTCCCTGTTCTTCTCCAACTAATTCCTCTGTTCTTTCTCTAACTCTGTCAGTAAGTATCCTACAATACACTTTTCCTATTATACTAAGAAGACAAATGACCCTATGATTACCACACACTTCTTTTTCCCCTTTTCCTTTGTACAAGGGAATAATTATACCTCACTTCCAATCCTCCGGGACTCTACCTTCCTCCCAGGCCAATCTGCACATCTTCCACATCCATTCTACTACTATCTCTCCCCCATGCTTCAGCATTTCACCACACACTCCATCAATTCCTGGGGCTTTCCCCAATTTAACTTTCTTCATTGCTTCCACAACTTCTATCCTACTGATTTCTTCCTGTCTTCTCACCTCCCTCCTTCTCCCAGCCTTTCCCCAGCCACTTATATATCGCATTACTTCCATCCTCTACGTTCAACAATTCCTTAAAGTATTCTCTCCATCTGCTCACTTTTTCTCCCTTCTCCAGCAGTAATCCACCAATTTTATCTTACACTCCCTGACTAACTTCTTTAACACTCTGCCTAACTCTCGTTACCACTTTCCAGAATATTTTCTTACATTCCCTCCACTTTACACTCAAATTCCTTCCAAAATCCTCATCCACTCTCTTCTTACTCTCTCTTACTAATCTTTTCACCTCTCTCTTCCTCTCTACATATAACTCTTTCTTCTGTCTCTCAACTTCCTCCACACCCCTGCATGTTTTGTTCTTTTGTGCCACAGCCTGTTTCACCTCTTCATTCCACCATGCTGTTCCTTGCACCCCGTTTCGTCTTTTCTTCACCCCACACACCTGTCACAAATGACTTTGTAGTTACTTGTAGAGAAGGTTTGTTGTTTAGTTGTCACTCTCGATTTCTTGTAGTAGGAATTAAAGATGAATACAGTGAATGGATCTTAATTATTATCTTCAGAGAAATCTAAGTTGAGCAGGATATGTCTTACAGAGACAATATAATAAGTAGGTCTAGTTGGGCCCCTCTTTCTTGTTCACTCTCTCCACTACCTGTCGGTTCTAATGCTAGCCTCCTTCTGCCCCTGCTTCCTAAATTCTGGTGTAGCAGGGGTCGTGTCACGTGTGTTACACTGTGGTTGGAAAGTCCTAGAAGCCTGTGTGTGAGTATGTGTGTATGTGTGTGTATGGTCACGAGGCGCTGTCGTGTGCCTATAAAGCATTCCTTGAGTAAAGAGTGTGTAAGGATGTTTAGCATTGCTCGATTCTCGCAGACACAATACCTTCTCATCATCTGACTTCCTGCTTCTATCTGTCTCTCTGTCTATCTATTTATCTATTTATCTATTATGATTTGTAATTATAATATGGAGTCCTAACACACCACCTCACATGCTGCACAGATTTCTTCTATGAATATCTTGCACACACATTCCACTTCCCCCATCTGCTCCATATCATATTTACCCAATTGCTCCTCCACTTCTCTCTTATACTCTGCATTTTTCCATCCTCTTATAATCTTTCTACCCTCCATGTACGAACTACTTCCTCCTGTCCTTCTTTCTTCTATTCCTCCATTTCATTTGAACCTTGACTCTCACCATCACCAAGTGGTGGTCAGAAAGTCTGCTCCCCTAACCTCTAATATGCTTTTGTATCCATCACACATCTACTCTCATCCAAACACATATTCCATTCATTCAGTTCACCACCCACCCTTCTCATCACTCGCCACGTATACCTGTGGATCAATATGTGTCTGAAGAGGGTATTGGCTATCACCATGACTCTTCCTGCAGAAATGTCCTCTATAGCACTGCCATTCTCATCCACTTTTGCAGGCACACCCCACGCACCAACTGCTCCATCCAACTTCACATTCCTTAATTTTCCATTCATATTTCCAATCAAAAACACTCTCATTCCCTTTAAACTTTTCCATGCACGCCTTCACTTTGTCTAGAACTCTTCTTTCACTCTGCTTGCACGATCTTGCATTGGCGCATACACACACACACACACACACACACACACACACACACACACACACACACACACACACACACACACACACACACACACACACACACAGTCGCTCACATTTGTAACCCAACTTTCAAACTTTCCCACACAATCCTTGAGCAAACAGATCCATACTCTCATATTCTTCTTCCACCTCTTGCACACAGCAATACACACTCGTTCTTTTACTCTCTCATTCTCATCCACTCCCGTGCATATACCCCACCCATACTCCCATTCTCTCATACTCTCACCTCCCATTTAGTTTCAATTAACCCACATCCATCAACTTTTGCACCCTCAAGCACCTGGACAATGTCTCTTTCACCTCATCATTTGCACCCTTCTCAACCTTTTTCTGGTTCACTTCAACTGATTCATCTTCATCAACTGATTCATCTTTATCTCTTTGCTGTCACTACTTCAATGGTCACTGCTGCTCTGAACTGTCTGCTTGCATTCCTTCACCTCTATACGACGGGCGCGTAGCACCACTCTGGCAACAAACTCTCATCCACTTTCTGTCCAACTTTCTAATGCAAGAGTTAACCGTAACTCCCAGTCCTTCATTTATGCAACAGGTCAACTCTGGAACAGTCTCTCTCCGTCTGTATTTCCTACTTCTTATGATCTCCAGTCTTTCAAACGCAGTGTTTCCAGGCATCTCGAAGTGAACGGATCTTGAATTTGGCTATCTTTTGTATTGTTTTTTGCTTTTTTTCTTGGAATGAACTGTTTGCTGGCTTCTAGCCTTTGGTTCCTTTTTTCTAGCATTAAAAAAAAAATAGAAGCAACATATATGGATCTAATCTACATATGTATAATATTCACACACATACGTGGATCTAATCCACATAATTATGTATAATATTAACACACACACACACACACACACACACACACACACACACACACACACACACACACACACACACACACACACAAACTTAGCTTGAACTTCAAGCTGACCCTCTGCTACAGAAGACGATGCTTGCTATTCAGTCATCGTCTTTGGTGCCAATGTGTGTGACTGTGCAGACCAATCCTGGATCCGTAAACTTTGACACAGAGTCGGCCTGTCAAGTTCAGGTTTGATGGGAGAATATTTTGGTTGTGCCTCGATTGTCTACGCCCTTCTCCAGCCAGGTTGCGAGCTTCTTCGGGAAGAATAATTCCTTCACTGCAGATGGCTCCATTTTATTCTGCCAGAGGCATTGATATCAAAATCTTCTGAATTGCTGTTGCACTTCTACGGAGTTGTCCTTATATGATCTTTATACGTGTTCTTCTGTCCCCCTGGGTTGCGGCGTGCTGTAAGGAGGTGACCAAAAACAACCTGACAGGGAAGGCGATGCTTAGGCATCTGGAACACGTGTCCGACCAATCTCATTTGTATTTTAGGCGGCATGGATTCTATGCTGGCTGACTTTACATTCTGGATTATTTGCGAGAAAGAGATTATATCCTCCTACGTAAGTCCTAAGATGAGCTGTAAGCACGGGATTTGAAATGATTCAAGCTGTCTAATGTGACGCATGTAAGTAGTTCAGGATTCAGTACAGTGTAAGATGATGGAGAGGCATACAGCCTTGTATACTGATATCTTCGTCTCGATTCTCAAGTTGGTATTTTCAAAGACATTGGATATGAGACGATCAAAAGAAGCCAAAAAATCTTGATTCGTGCAAGGACTTCTGCTTCAAAGTTATATTTATCGTGAACACACTTCCAAGGTGGGTAAATTTCTCCACCTGTTTTACATTTTCGTCATTTATCTGAAATGCAAGAGGTTCTGCTGGGTTGTTTCTCTGAGATCTTATTTCTGTTTATTTGCATATTTCGTAGCCTTTTTGCATCGTACATATTAGAAACGATGCTTGTAGAGCTCCTATAGGTATGTGCAAGGGCAGAGCAGTCATCAGCTCTTGGAATGAGCCATTTCAGTCTGCGTTTGTACTTGAAGACCTCTGAGAATAAATAAGTTACCGTCTGGACGGAATCTTCAGGGTTCATTTGTTGGTGACGTAAATAGGATGTCACGAACAAATGAACCCTGATGATGAAAATGACAGGAGCCAAGACACATCCTTGCTTTACGCCCACGTCCACGTTGAAGGGTTCGGATTTGCTTCCACCTATGGGCACACGAACATTCATGTTGTGTACAGACTTTTCAGTTGGTAAGAAACTTGTTTGAAACTCCAAATTTTGAAAGAGCATTCCATGAAAGTTCTCTATTGAGTTTATCAAATGCTTTACACCTGGCATTTTCCTTGTATCTGCAGAGAAACAAAGATCATCACAGGTACTTCGTTCCTTCCGGAATCCACGCTATGCTTCAGGAAGTGTTGACTCAGGTGGATGTTTTGCCAGACTGGATTTTTTTTTTTTTAATGTGTCCGACTTGGGCATAGGCTTCACAGCCTGCTATCAAGGCCCAGTAGTCCTCCTACATACCATACACCTCTACATGTCAGGTTGATATTGGCTATTACTTTGCCAGCATTCACAAAGAGGGAGATGCCCCTTATCTTGTAACAGTTTGAGTGGTCCACTTTTCTTCTTTTAGATAGTTACAATATCTCAAGTACGCCATTCAGCGGAATTCGTTCTTGCTTCCAGATAGTCAATATGAAACTTATGATATGCCATCAGGGCCAAGGCTTTTATTTTTAAAGATCGGATGACCTGAACAGTTTCTACAAGTGTGGGTGGGACACTGAGATCTGCTGCTGGAGGAAGATTTGGGATGTTGTCAAGGATACTGTGTTCCACTAGGTTTCTTTGATTCAGTAATGCACTGACGTCTTGTGGCTATCTGTCTTGCTTGCTTGTCTTTGAGAAGCTCTCCTTTAGCTGGTCCAGTAGGGGTTATTTTGTGATGGATGGTTTTTATGAACTTGTAGAACCTATGTTGGTTATTAATATCAGCCTGTCTTTGCAGCTCTTTGGCTTGCTCAGTTCACCTTTTGTTCTCCATGTCACGCAGTTTTCTCTGGGTTTCACTTCTAAGATCCCTGGAAATCAGTTTTTAGGACTAACGAGCTAGGATGAGCCAGCCAGTTGTTATGTGCTCTATTCTTCACTGCATGGTCCATGGTCATGTATGCCCTCACCATTTTCGCAAACCAGTCTTTTTTGCCGGCGAGTGAAGAAGCCTAGGGTTTCTTCTGCGGTGCTTTGAAGCAGCATCTTAACGTTCAGCCACTCTGTGTCTAGGTTTGGTGCATTGTTGTTTGGGTCATGTGGTTGGCATTGAGAAAGCTTGTCTGTAATAGTGCTGTGGAAGGTGTTACAAGTTGCCGCATCCTTTAAAATACTCATTTTAGTTTTTGAAACATGGTCTATGGTGTATTTCTGAGTATATGACTAACTGCAGTTTGGTGACTATAAGGTTATGGTCTGCTGAGCACTCAGCACCTCTCATAGCTCAGGTTATAAGAACTTTTCTTCGATCTTGCTGCCTTACAATGACAGTTAGATGCCAGGTGGTCCTTTGTTTAATCTTAAATTGAAAATCGTGTTGGTTATGACCAGACTGCATTTCGAGCATAAGGAAGGTAGTTTAAAGTCACTGTTGTTTATGTTACCAACACCGTGGCAATCTATAATACCCTGCCATAGACGATTATCTTTTTCTACTTTGGCATTAATATCTACAAGCAGGAAGAGTTTGGCATTATGAAGTATTTAGCGAATGGAAGCATCCAGAGTGGCATAAAAAGAATAATTGGCGGTGTCCTTTGGGTCAAGCGTTGGGGCCCAGACACTGATAAGTGTTGCATATTGGCTTTTGGAGAGTGGTATACTGCAGGACATCAACCTCTCTGATATACTCACAGGTGATTCTTGGATCTTCTGTAGTAGGTTGCTTCAAACTGCAAAGCCAATATCATGGTTTCTTCTAACATCGTCTGGGTATCCCCTCCAAAAATAGGTACACACTTCTTCCTGCTTCAGTTAGTTGGCTCTCTCCTGAATGACGAGGGTCAGGCAAGGTAGCAATGTAATATTTTTATCCTTTCAGTTCATGAACAATAATGGCACTTCTACAGCGTGTTTGTGTGTCGTGGTCAGTATCAAGCAAGGTCGAATATTCCAGATAGCAAGAGTCAGAGGGCTTCTTTAGGATTTTTGGCTGCAATTCGAGATGCCTATACTGCTGCTGCTGTCTGCCCTGGTGGTGTGGAGCACCAAA
Organism: Coenobita brevimanus; assembly: GCF_032717465.1. Lineage (NCBI taxonomy): Eukaryota > Metazoa > Arthropoda > Malacostraca > Decapoda > Coenobitidae > Coenobita > Coenobita brevimanus. Next base: position 17,094,640 of record NC_136984.1, read on the forward strand.
AGTTAAGGCTACCTTTACCAAACCTCCACCCACCAGAGGTAAGCACCTGGGCATCGTCTGCTTCGTAGTGCTGGATGCTGCATGAACTGCTGTTATGCCATCATCCCAGAGACCACTGGCCCAGTGCTGCATATGTGCAGGACTCTAACTAGCGACTTCCAGCCACATCTATGACCTCTCATCGTCACCCTATCCTGTCGCCGTAGGGCTTTTGATTTCGATGAAAGAATGAAACAGGAAGTAAGTATAGCAGTGGGCTTGCACAATGAATGGATTTTGTGTGATGGTAAGGGTCCTCAGTCCTTAACACCACAAGACTTAGTCTTTCAACAGTCTGTGACAGTGGCATGAAGATTCACAGCGATCATCTACTGGGCAGGGTTCCAGGAGTCTGCCGGGAGCTCTCTCTGTCTAGCCCTGCATTCCAAGGGACTGCACTCATGGATTGTTCGTTTGGGCTTTACTCCCGTAGCTTTAAGCCATCCTAAGGGTACTCCGCAAGGCAGTGGACCTGGGAACACTTAATCTGACCCCTCACTGATCGCCTCACCCGCATGGTTAACTCTGTCCTCCTGCTGAGTCCAGGGGGAATCTTCACACACTCGTACGGCCCACAAGATTTGCAGGGTATACAATCCTCCCACCACGACAACACACACACACACACACACACACACACACACACACACACACACACACACACACACACACACACACACACACACACACAGCACTCTTGTGCCAGGTGTTCAGATATAGGCTTGTATTTTGTTACACACACACACACACACACACACACACACACACACACACACACGCACACACACACACACACACACACACACACACACACACACACACACACACACACACACACTCATTATCTTGTCACGGCTATTAAGACAAAGGCGTGTGCTTTGTTAATACCTCAGGGTTGCAGTACAAATCGTGGAATACCCCTGCTAATATCAATACACCAGTCCTGTATGAGACAGCCCTAGCATGTATTCAATATGGACGGTGGGGTGTTAGCGCCGAAGTGGTGACATGTAGAGGTGTATGGTTTGTAGGAGGACTGCTGGGCCTTAATAGCAGGTTGTGAAGCCTATGCCCAGAGTCGGACACATAAAAAAAAAAAAAAAAAAAAAATTATTTACTGCATACAGTCACACTGACTGGAGAGGGATGCCTGCTCGTGGTGGCACTAACAGGGTCGGAAGATGGTAGGTGAAGGCCTTGAAGTTAATTTTAAGGAGTCACTTTTATTTGCGAAGATCCTATAGTACAAGAACGCCTCCGAGGTGACGGGATAAAGCCATTATGCCAGTTTACATCATATATCTGTCTGGAACGTCGTTATGAAAAATATTACTAATACGGTCTTACAGTATCACGTCCGTTTACATTTAAGCTCCTTGGATCGTATTCTTACCGGTAGACTAAGTTTCCCAACACCTCTTCCGTTGCAATTAAATTTTGGATATGGCTGTATAATGTCCTTTGTACGTTATCTGTACAAAGTATGGCGATACTGAAAGGATTTATGTAACACAGAAGAGGACAGTAATGTGTAATGAACAAAATAAATCACTTAAGAAAAGGTGTAAAGGTGCCTCCTCAACCGAAGAGAATACTGGCTCATCACTAAAACGATAAGTGGAAGATGGAAAGAAAAGTACTTGGGAGAACAAACTGTGGAGGCCTCCTTCTTCCGGAGGCTATGACGCAGTTACCTTATTTGTCTCACAGTTAATCCGACACTGTGCACCGATATAACCAGACGAAATTGCTGCCAGGTTATACAAACGCCTATCATCGCCATCCTTAAACCCAGAAAGGAGGATGGTGGGCTGCAGAGAAAGATCAGCTTCTGCCTGCAGTCCACCGGGTTCCCATCCAGATGAACCATAGGCCACAGCAACAACAGTCACAGTTAGATTGTTCGCTAGTGAAAGAATCAATGGAACTGGAGGTAAATCGAGTAAAGAGGCCAGTATACTACCCTAGATAGGTAATCTTTTTTTTTGTTACATATTAGGTAACGTGGGGTCTGACGGACCCCACGGAAAAAAAAAACAAAAAAAACTTCCGTTTGAGATATTTGAAAATGCTTCAATACACAAATAATTCAACCACTTATCTTTAAATAGGGCCAGAAAAAATAAAGTTTAATTGAAAAAATATATATTTTTTTTAAGTTTATACAAAAATGATAAAATTTTAGGTATGCAAATTTTAAAATTAAATCTTGCAAAATTGAAAAGTAATATCATGATTCCTTGGGTGGTCTGCAGTAGACCGATGTTGGGACCTTCTCTATACAAAAGGAGAAAGACAACAAATTGAAATAAAAAAATCACAAGAGGGCTCAACTAGGTTACATTATAGGTAATCTGGAGGTCTAACATACCCCAGTGGCTCTATAGAGCAAAATCAGAGCCAGGTACAGCTATGACCCCATCATCCCCATGAAGAGCATCACTAGGCAGGAAGGTAATGAGACAGACAGATCTGTAGACCTTATGCTCATATTTTTAAAAATCAAATTTCGGGGACTGGGGTTTCTGAGACCCCACATTACCTATCTAGGGTACCATAGTGTAGGTAGCGTTGCGTCGCACTACACCGACCCCTCACTACAACCACTGATGGACTACAGAGGAAAGTTGGACACGAAAGACATAGCAAGTGAAGTCTAAAAAAAGAAGATCAAGAAGAAAATCAAGAAGAAGAAGAAGAGGAGGATGAGGAGAATCAAGAAAAAAAAAGAAGAAACAAAAATGAAGAAGAAGAAGAATTATTTTCTTGGTGGATTTTCATGAAAGAAACCCCCACCCCTCCATTTAATCCAGCCTACTCGATGTGGTGGGCAATTTAGTGTTAGACCGCCTCTCAAGAATTAAGATGCACTGACCTAATCTAACCCTAACATCATTATTAAACCTAACCTTCTTAAAGCTTCACTGCTGAACCTCTGCCAAAAACAACCCAAGTCTAACAATGTAACTTAGCCAAATGTAACCCTAACAATCCAACCCAGCCTGAGCTAAATTAAAGTAACAATCTAACCTAATCTCGTTTAATGTAATCTAGTACAAAAATGATCTAAAACCAACAGCCTAACCTAACCTAACCTAACCTAACCTAGCTTCCCCTAACGTTTTCTTGTAGCAAACTAATCTTAAAATAATCGCCCAACCTACCCTAACCAAACCTCACCTAACGTAACCTAGTAGCAACCTAATCTAACAACAGTAAGCTAGCATAACCTGACCTTATCTAACTAACCTAACCTAACCTGACCTTATCTGACTAACCTAACCTAACCTGACCTTATCTAACTAACCTAACCTAACCTGACCTTATCTAACTAACCTAACCTAACCTGACCTTATCTAACTAACCTATCCTAACCTGACCTTATCTAACTAACCTAACCTAACCTGACCTTATCTAACTAACCTAACCTAACCTGACCTTATCTAACTAACCTAACCCAACCTGACCTTATCTAACTAACCTAACCCAACCTGACCTATCTCGTCTACAGATTGGAAAGCTGCAGTATAATTGTCGATCATGAAGACACTGCTGACTCCGGTGATGATGATGATGATGGTGATGATGGCAGCCTCTCAACCATCGGGCGAGAAGGGAATCATGGGCTGTCGTGCTGACATGCCATACATGTATAAGCTCAGGGACCTGTATGATTGGAAGTTGGGTGAGTAGGATTTATTTGTTTGTTTGTTTTAATGCTGTGAGGAGATTAAACAACGTAAAAGCTGCAGGTGTTGATGTGATATATGCTCGTATTCTCGTCGCGTAACAAACCTCCCTAGTACCTTTTCCTTAGCGATTTATTTTTAGATATAGTTGGTTAATATCCTTTTATACATTATTTATGCACATTACGGAGATTTCTAGATGATTTCTATACCACGAAGAGGAAAAGTTAGGTGTAATTAACAAAATAAATTACTTAGGAAAAGGTGCCAGCGAGCTTCCTCAACTGACTAGAATATGGGTCAAACCGTAGCGGGGAGAGTGGCATAAATATTTCTTAGGGATTATACTAGAAATTAGTATCAGAGAAATTATGGAGCGTAAGAATACCTTAGTTATGCTCCTGTACGAAAATAAGGGTGGAAGAAGTGGGTGTAAATACAAGTAAATTATAATTATAGTCTATTTGGTTCACCTGTGCACCTGAGATGTATGGGGGAGGTAGGGTGTGTTTGATTCGTGGCTACTGATTGGCCGCCGATGATGTCATTGAAGTAAATGCGGGCATGTATTGTAGTACAACATGCGGACGTAGGTGTACACCATGGGTGGATGCAGAGCAACATGCAGACGTGGGTGTGCACCGTGGGTGGATAATACTCGTCAAACGTCAATCAGCGTTTTATAAAACTTTTTATCAACTTTAATATTCCTTAATAACAGTAAACTTTTAAAGCTAATTTAGACCTCTTAAGCTTCGGAAATTACTCCTTATTTGAATTGGCTGCTTATAATGCAGGCAGTTTAAAAATTTAAATATGTATGTGATAAAATAAGAGCTGTAGATTTACATCATCGGCGGCCAATCAGCAGCCCCAGTTCAAACACACCCTACTCGCCTGTACATTTCAGCTGCACAGGTCAGTCAAATAGGGTAGCCTATAGTCTGGTGGGTGTATTTAGGAATCTTATATGGAAGAATAATTAAGGGAAAGGTGGGGAATATACCAAAATGTCTGGTTAATATGAACAGTGTGTTTAAAAGACACGGCGATTTAGGAAGCTCCGTAATACCCTTTCCTCAGAGATTTATTTCCTTACTCCCTCCTACTGCTGCCTATTATGTTGTATTTATCTTTTAGACGGCAATGTGGATGACAAAATATAACACACTGGGGATTGTTTAATGAGCTGTTAGCAAAAAAAAAAAAAAAAAAAATGCTGGTAAGGATAAGGTGCTAGGGAGCTTCTTGAACTAACGTTAATACAGGCTCAAGTGTGGTAGGGGTGTGGTAGGGGATGTGTGGATCAAATATTTACAGTAAGAGAGTGAGGAATGCAAGTGTGAAGGAGGGTACAGTATCTATAATATTATGGATCTGGAAAAGGTGTATAACAGGGTGACTGGGGAAGGATTATGGAACGCTTTGAGGATGTATGATGTGGATGGAGAGCTGCTGAATGGTGCCTTTTTTTCAATGATGGTAGTGTATAGCCTACAGCGTGGATTTCTAGGGAAGTGCTTAAATATCAACAGTTGAATGAGACAAGGGTGTATGATGCATCGCTAGTGTTATGACTGTATAACGGTATATATATATATATATATATATATATATATATATAGATAGATAGATAGATAGATAGATATATAGATATAGATATATATATATATGAGAGAGAGAGTTACAGTTATGCTGGGTTATGCTGGTGTGTAGCAATATTTATCGCCACATCATTCATGTGTCAAAATCTCACAATAACTTCCTTCCTCTCCCCAGCAATAACTCAGTGCAGTAAACCAAGGACGTTCGAGTTTTGCGAGTCTCAGCTGGGCAATTGCATCCAGGTAACATATTTCAGAGGCTTTATTATAGCTTTGCCTTAACCCAATGGCTCCCAGGATTCCTGTGTGAGGGACTGTGCTGGAAGGGCACGAAGCGTACTGTCCTCCGCTTGTCGTGAAGCTCACAGGTGCCTACCCGTGGGTACCCTCCATTATTAACATTTGAAAATACTCAGTTCCCTCCTATACTGAGGACACAGGGCGCAATTAGTCTGATTATTACACCTGTTAAACTCTTGGCAACAGCACACATTCTCTCTCTCTCTGGAAGTTTGCTCTCATTCAGCTTGTCTCTAGGAAGGGTAACCGCTGTCATGTATTAAATGTTTTTATGCACTACTTATTATTGTTTGTTTTTATACTGAATATTTAATGACTGTTGCCTTTTTTTTTTTTTTTTTAATTCTTATCGTTGTGTCTATTACCCATTTCTTTTGAGTCGTAATCATAGAAATCCGGCGGCATTTAACCGTGCCTGCTGCACAGCCGGGAATATTTCTTCCATCCATCCATCAGTCAAAGCCGTTGTTATCACCAAAACAGCCTCATCCTTTGTATTTCTGAAGCCTTTGAATCTATCTTAAATATGATGATTCTGAAGCATCTTTCCATTCGTAAACTTTACTCTGACCGTCGATATGGATTCAGTCAGAGATGCTCCACTGGTGATTTGTAATTAACTTTTTATTTATTTGCATTTCTCTCTGTCTCTTGTTCATACTTTTTTTTGTATTTTTCTGATGCCTTTACTATTGCACTAAACATATACAAGTATATATATATATATATATATATATATATATATATATATATATATATATATATACCTAGGCTGCTTCCCCCAAGGAAAGGGAGGTAGCCGAGACAGGACGACACACTCCCCATTTACTCATCCATTCAAACACATTCATTCGCATCTTAGCCCCAAGGGAAGAACGGACAGATCCTCACCGCACAACACCGCACAAGGGTCAACTGTGCAATGCAATCAGTAACATCCGCAGCAGGGCCCGACAGCAGAGCTGGTTTACCCCTGCCACATCATAACAGACCCATCCCCTTACCCGCATCTGACCTGACTAGCTGATCAGACCAAATACGGGAGAATATCCCCTCAGGGCTGCGTCATCACTTATTCATTCACAATTTCTCTCCATTTATTTCTATCACGCACAGCCACTCTTCCTTGCTCAACAGACATCCCTCTCACATCCAGTGCTCTCATCACACTGTCCATCCATCCTATTCGTGGTCTTCCTCTCAGCCCCTTACACCTCTCACATCAGATCTAGTTATCTTTTTCACCAATCGCTCATTATCCATTCTCTCCATATGCCCAAACCATCGCAACACCCTCTGCTCAACTCTACCAGCCATTTCCCGAACAACTCCAGTTCTCCTTCGCACTTCATCATTTTGCACTCGATCCATACGCGTCACTCCACACATACTCCTCAGACACCTCATCTCCATTACATTCAAACTTTTCCTCTTTGCTACACCCATATTCCATGTTTCAGCCGCATATAACGCAGTCGGTACAACAACACCCTCATACAACCTTCTCTTTACATCCATTCTAAGCGAACGACATCTAAGTACTTTTCTCATTCCTCCCAGCACCTTTCCTACTTCATTTATTCTAAACTTCACTTCTGCATCTATTCTTCCATCCACAACAACATGTGACCCTAGATATTTAAAACACTCTACCTCCTCAAGCAACTCACCATTCAAAACTATATTCATCCCCCTACCATCTACCAACCTCGTATACTTCATCACTTTACTCTTATTCTCATTTACTTTCAATTTCCTCCTTTCACACACCCTTCCAAACTCCTATACCAGCTGTCTCAATCTCTCCTCTGAATCAGCCACCAGTGCAGTATCATCTGCAAACAGCAGCTGCTTCAGATTCCACTCTCCACCATCAACATTCACCAGACTCAGACCTCCACCTAAAACTCTTGCATTCACCTCCCTTACAACACCATCCATGTAAATATTAAACAACCAAGGCGACATCACACATCCTTGTCGCAGCCCTACTCTCACTGGAAACCAATCACTCACAGCATTTCCCACTCTTACACACGCTCTACTATTTACGTAAAAACTTTTCACCCCTTTAAGTAACCTACCATGAAGTCCATACAATCTTAAAACAGTCCACAAAGCTTCCCTATCAATTCTATCATATGCTTTCTCTAAATCCATAAATGCCCAAAACATCCTTGCCTTTCGCTAAATACTTTTCACACACTTGTCTCACAGCAAACACCTGATCCACGCACCCCTCCCTCTCCTAAAGCCACACTGCTCCTCACCAATCACGCCTTCTGTACCCTCTTTAACTCTCATAATTAACACTCTACCATACACCTTACCTACAACCCTCAACAGACTTATACCCCTAAAGCTAGTACATTCATACTTATCACCCTTGCCTTTGTACAACGGGACCACACAAGCACTTGCCCAGTCAATTGGCACCATACCTTTCACAAGGCACACATTGAACAATCTTACTAACCAGTCAACAAGAGTCACTCCACCACCCTTCAGGCATTCCACAGCACACATATCCATACCTGCAGCTTTCCCTGTTTTCATCTCCTTTACTGCCTTCTCCACTTCCTCCTTTGTGATCAAAGAATCATTCAGCTCTCCCAAAACATTTATTCCTTGCACCCTTCTATCCGCCACAATCTCAGCCACCCTTTCCTCCTCTACATTTAACAATCTTTCAAAATACTCTGCCCATCTCTTCCTTACTGCATCCATCTCAATTAACATCCTTCCATCCTCTGCTTTTACTCGTTCTTCCTTCACAGACTCTCCCTTTTGCGCCCTTTTCACCTCCTTCCAAAACATTTTCTTATTCTGTTGAAAATTCTCTGTCAGCCGCCTACCCCACCTTTCATCTGCTGCCACTTTAGCATCACACAAAGCCCTTCTCGCCCTATTCTTCTTTTCCTTATACCTTTCATATGACATCTCATCCTTCCTCTGCAGCCACACTTCATATGCACGTCTCTTCTCAGCCACAGCTTTACTTACTTCCTCACACCACCATTCACTTCCTTTTCTTACACCACCACCCACACGTCTCACACCACACACCTCTTCTACATGCCCCACCACAGCACTCTTAAACAACTGCCATTCCTCCTCCACACTGTCATTTTCCCGATCTTTCACTGCGTTCCACTCATTTTTCAATTTCTCCTGATACTCTATCTTTTTCTCTATATATGATATATATATATATATATATATATATATATATATATATATATATATATATATATATATATATATATATATATATCTATATATATATATATACATATATAGATAGATAGACAGATATAGATAGATATAGACATTGTACTGAAGGGGTTCACATATGGCTAAGGTTGACTTGTACTTTCATCTTCACTACAATTTATAAAGATGCGGCGCAATGGACGTTGGGTGAATAATGTGAAAAAGCAAAAGCAAAGCCGTGGCAACTGTCAATAAATGTTGTGATTGTGTTATCATAAAATTTAACATTAAGTACCCTTTCAGCTGACATACCATAGTAGTAGTAGTAGTAGTAGTAGTTGCAGTCCCCAGACTCATCTGAATGTGATCCCAGGGACCACAGACTGAAGTTACCCTAGTCCTGCAGATCACTATCTTCCTTTTGGGGGATAAGGAGTAGGTTAACCCGCCCCGTCCCGACCACTTTTTCACCACTGGTACCCCCCAATCCTGACCATTTTTGGACCCAAATTTTTTTGGCTAAAACTTTCGCTTTTGGTCAGAAACAATGGTCATTCACTAAGAAAGTGTTCACCGGGGTCCATAAGTTGCCTAAACAGGTATACCTTCATCACACCTGGTACCGTGTTCTCTGTAGGTGGTCTGAGGCTCTCACGTTTTCTATGGTATTATAAGTCTGGGAAACCAATGAAAGTAAGTAGATATGTATTTATTACAAACATAAAAAAACATGTGATACAAGAGTAAATTGGATTTTATACAAAAATAGAGCTGAAATAAGCATTGTACCATCGTGCGAACTGAGCAAAATCGGGCAGACTGGTCACGATGAATCGCTAACATTCCTGAATCATGATACATATCATTTTTTCTACTTACATAATACATCTCCAATAACATTATACCATTTTACATTTTACTGAACTGTTTTTACGTATTCACAGGCCTTTCAATAACATTTAGTGTAATGTTAGCGCTTATTTAAGTAGTGAGTGAACTCGCTGTGACTGTTGTTTCAACTCGTATTGTGTTTTTTCTACTTACATAATACTTTCCTAATAACATTATACACTTTTCCACTTTTGAGAACTGTTTTGAGATAGTTTCAGGCCTTACGTAAATATTTAGCGTAATAATAGCGCATAATAACACAGACGGTGAAGTCGCTATGACTACTGTTTCAACTTACAACCTATTTTTGTACTTATATAATAATTCTCCACTAACATTGCACATGTTTACACTTGATATAATTGATATCACATAATTTGAGACCTTACGATTCTACTGAGCGTCATATTATCGCATATTTACACAGTGAGTGTTATTGCGATATCATTTGTTTCATCCTACACTAGTATTCAACTTATAAATTACTTTCCTACTAACATTACACCCTTTTCCACTTTATATCATTCCTATCAAATACTTACTGACCAGAATGTTCTACTGAGCGTAATATTTTCGCAGATTTACACAGTGGGTGTACTCGTGACATCAATTGTTACTACTTACACTATTTTTCAACTTATACGTTACTTTCATGCTAGCATTACACCCGTTTCCACTTTATATTCTTGGTATCACATATTTACTGACCAGAGTGTTATACTGAGCATCATATTTCGCAGACTTACACAGTGGGTGTAGTTTTGATATCACTTCTTTCAATTTACGCTATTTCTCAACTTATACATTACTTTCCTGAAAACATTACACCCGTTTCAACTTTATATAAGACTTAGCACATACTGACTGCCCTTACCATTATACTGAGCTTCATATCGCCATCCCAAACAGTTTCAGTAGTGTAGGAAGTTATGGTACTCTCTGAAACATGGCTGAAGGCACAACGCAACATTGCACTCTACACACTCGTACCTTGTGTCTTTTCTCTGAGTGGCTGGTCTGACTGTCAAGTGCTTGCATACATGGCAGCGGCACTGGGGTTTACGACGGTTTGGGTCGGAAGGGATTGTGCTAGGATAGTGGCATCCTGCGAGGCGTAGGGGAGTCTGGGCAGCCATGGGGGTGCGGGTGCGGTGTGTGGGTCTGTCCTGGGCATACCTGGCGATTATTTCACGTGCCAGCTCCCTCACAAACCCCTCAAAGGTCTCGGATACTCCTGTTGTCATGGCATGCAGGTAGTGTGCGTTCAGGACCGTGATGTCGAGCAAGTGGAAAAAGAGCTTTTTGTACCACTTCATCGTGGTCCTGGCACAGTCAACACTGGAAATCATCGAGTCTGACTGATTCACTTGCCTCATGTTCAGATTATAGTCCAGTACAGACTCTGGTTTCCATACGTTGCGCCTCCTCTCGCTACGGTGATCCACGGAGTCTGTGCGGTGCATCAGGGGGCTGTGAACAGTTGATAGGAGGCAAACTTCCCTGTTGTGGTTCCACAGGGTGGCAAGGATGTTATTTGCCTGGAAGAAAACCACCTCGTTCTTGTCAAGTTTCCTCCCTATCTTGACCATATGGCGACGGTTTCTCTTGACTGTACCACAGACTCCGGTGTCGTGTTGGTGGAGGAACCTAGCGAGAAGAGGGCTAGTGTACCAGTTGTCCAGGTACAACACATGACCACGATGAAGGTACTCCTCTATCATTGTCTACACCACGGCCCCTGAGAGTCCTATACTACGATCTTCTGTTATATCTGTCTGTGCGCCCGTGTACAAGACTATGTCTTGCACATAACCAGTCTTACAGTCACACATAACAAAGATCTTGAACCCGAAACGGTGTCTCTTGCTGGGTATGTACTGGTGAAAGGAAATATTGCCTCTCCACAACACAAGACTCTCGTCTATGACGAGGTCTCTGTAAGGATATAATGAGGAGCGGAACTTTTCCCGTAAATGATCAAATACCAGCCTAATTCTCCTCATTTTATCAGTGTTATTTGCATTAGCTGGATTTTCTGCATCAAAAAAGTGGAGGCGGCCGAGAATCTGCTGAAATCTATTACGACTCATCACCTTTCCAAAGAAAGGTGTGAGGATCATTGGGTCAGTTGTCCAGTATGCAGGAATTTGGTTTTTTCTTACCACACCCATCAAGAGAACCAGGGCAAAAAATAAGAACATCTCTGAAATTGTCACAGGATAGTCATATTGTTGGGAATGCCTGCTCGTTGTTCCCAAACATTCACTTTCACGGCGCTGTGTTCATGAAAATATGTTGGTCTGTTCCACTATGCACCCCACAAACGCCTCCCCAAAGAACAAGTGGAAAAAATCCACCCTAGAGGAACACGCATGCACACCTGGAGCCATGCAACCAGACCGCCACTCCTCAGTGAAAGGGTGAATGATGGGAGTAAAATTACTCCCATCTTCCCAGTTCCACGAGACACCACCGTCTCCAGCCACGTCCCCATCGTTGCCTTCGTCAGGGTGGGGAGGTGAGGGTGGTGGGGGAGGTTGGGGAGGTGGAGAGTGGTGCCTTTCATCACTCGCACTTCTCTTCCCTCTCCCTTTTCCTTTACCCTTTCCCTTCCCTTTCCTTCCTTTCCCCACATCCTGGGGCTGTGGGGAGGAAGTTTGGGAATATTGCGGGGCAAAAGACGTGCTGGGGAGTGGCTCCACCTCCTCTCCCCTAGGCCTACGTGCACCACGTGCTCGTGCTGCCTCCCTCACACCACTTTCCCTTTCACCCCGCACTCCCGCCACACCACTTTCCCTTTCACCCCGCGCTCCCGCCACACCACTTTCCCTTTCACCCCGCACTCCCACCACACCACTTTCCACTTCCCCAGACAAAAGACTTGGACCATACCTTATTTGTCTTCTCGCCCCACCTTCTGATCCTCGGGGTGATATTTTCTCCTTACCCAACCACGAGGCGATATCACGTCCTAAGCCGCCGTCATCGTCATCGTCCTCATCCTCGTCCTCATCAGAATCGGGATGGAGAGAGGTCTGTGCACGTGGTTGGGGTGCAGGCTGGCCTTCCCTTGCCTTACGGTATGTCACATACCGCTTTTTCCGGGGCGAAGGGACCTCTTCATCACTGCTTGTTATTTCTTCCTCTGGCTGGACGTAATCGCGATCCACCACATCATCATCAAGTGGAGAATCACTATCTTCAGTGAAGGCCTCCAGGGCGGATGCTATTTCGTTGTCTGAGAGACCTTTCCGCTCCATGTCTGACCTGGGTCACTGCTAACAGGTGAGTGACTGAGACAAGGGCGAGCGTGGGTCACGCTGGGTCTAGGACGCTGCCCGCCTGGCGGCAGGTAGGGGAGCCTTGGGTAGGTGGGCGAATCGAAAATCTCGCGCGAATTTTGAAAATTGTGGAAATTATGAACCTTGCAATTGCAGGACGTTGAAGTACGTCAACGGGATTGGCAGTGACAAAACGTGAGGACGTGGAAGTACGTCGACGGGACGCCGCGGATTAAGGGAGGTTTGTATAACCAGGCAGTGGAACCACCTGGTCATATCGGTGCCACCAGGTGAAGAGGTCCCTCAGTAGCACCGGACATTCCGTAAACTGAAAAAAAATAATATGGTGGTAAATATGGGTCTCCAATAAGTCAGGTTACATTTACGAGTACCTTGCTTCGCAGTCAGGTCAGGCTCATTAGGTGAAATCTGAGTGGGTTAAATCTTTATACTCTGGTGATTAACGGATATATTCTACCCCCATGAAACTGACTGGTTTAACCGTTTATGCTTTGGTGATCAGTCGATTTATCCTACCTGCATGAATCTCCTTCACACTTTTCTATGTAATTCCCACGTTAGTTTTTCTACATCGCGTGTTCTTTCTCACCTTTTCCTGCCGTTTTCGGTTGGAGGGTTTGGTGGGCGTAGGAGAGCCTTCTTCTTTGCTATCTCTGTTTTCTTTCTAGTAGTTTTGTCACACTCTTGTAGGAGCTGCCTAGCATGAGCCAACTGGCCTACTCCAGTTTTCTTATGATCTTATCCTCGTATGTACGAAACGAGAAGATATTCCACCCAGACCCAACCTGCAAGACCCACTGTAGGTGTTAACTAGTGGGTTTTATTTATTTATGTTTGTAATTTGTTCTCCATCCTACCTTTAGTAGTATTATAATAAGATCAGGTTTCCCCAGCCCAATTAAGAAAGGCAGAAGGGAAAGAAAATATTTGGTTAATATGGGTTGTATTCTCGTGTGATTAGGAAGCTTACTATAACAGCTTTTTCGTATCTTCCTTATTTATCGCCATTTTAGTCTATGGGGAGGTGGCTGTGTTAGTGTGCATCCAGACTGAGAACGGGCATACGGTTGCAAGCGAGAGCGGGTTGAGGCAGGAGGTTATACAATATGCAGTAACACACACGTGACCGCATTGCCAACCAGTGTCACCAACCATTGGGAATTATCCCCAGATTTAGGGAATTCGGGTACAAATGAGGATATGGGGAAATCGGCTTTCAATTTGGGGATTTTTTGCCAATGGCAGGGTACTTAACCCATAAACTTAGCTGTAGAAATTAAAATAGGTTATATATAAATATCTTAATTTCAGAGTGACTTCATATTTTCTAAAATGCAACCATTAGTGCATCCGTTTTTCTTCATCAATTAAGTCGATATTTCGTGTGTATTCGAATGAACGAAAGTGGGTGACAACAACAGCAGCTGCAGCAGCAGAGATCAGCTGACTAAAAATAATCATAATGATGCCTTCCACAAATCGTATTATTACTTTTCCTGTCCAGAAGTAACTGTACAGAAAAAAGAAATTAGACATACCCTAAGTTAACTCAAGAGCAATTCTTATTTCGTGTAATGTTTTTTCTTCATAACAGATCTTTTCCACGGGACGCCACGAGTCATTTTACTTTTGTTTACGGCGCCACATTAGACGGCAAATTATCGGAAGTCTAGAGAGAGAGAATTGCAGATTCCACAGCAGTGTTCCACTGCTGCGCCTTCGGCTGTAAGACAAGGCAGAAAACTGGAAATGGTGTACACTTCTACCAGTTTCCAGCCAACGAGGAGAGACGATATAAGTGGATACGGTAGGTGCCGTGAAGAGGGAGAATCGGCAGCCGACGGCCTACACCCGACTCAATAGGAAGCATTTCATATCAGGTGAGCCAATGACTTGTGAGTAGATAAGGGCATATTTATCATTCTTTGCAGCTGCAGATGTCATGGGATATCCCAGTTATGCTAATGTCACAGAGTCCGAGACCCACATGCCCATATGTGTGCGACGGAAAAGAGAGGAAGGGTCGATGTCACAGGCCTCGTTTTGGAATTATTCCGTAGTTTCACCCAAACGAAATCGGGCATAATCTACAGTATATTCTCCATAGCAGTGATGGTCAAGAATGTTAGGTGTGTAAGTAAAACTGATTAAATTACAGGTTAGGTCATATTGAAGGTTAGGTTGGGTTAGGTAATATTAGGTAAGAATAAGTTAGGTTAGGTAAAAATTAAATTTTTATTTTTTCAGTGTTATTCAGTGTGATTCATTTGAAACTGATATTTGTGTCATGGTGGATCACTTTAATAGTAGTGCAGTACAGAACACATCAGTGTAAAACTGTAATACTCGTATACCATTGTGAGTCTGTATGCTTAACTGTGTTTCAGTTACAACTAAAGCATAATTACTAGTAATACTAAGTATAATTTCTGTTTTATTGCTCCACTGAAAGCCAAACCGCCAATACATGCGCCAGTTAAAGATACATTTTTCACTGAGAACAACATACATTAATCACAATTGAGAGGACAAATCTGTACTTATATCAACAGCCCTTTATATTTATCTTTTACCAGGTATATTCTGTGACTTTCTTGTTAATGCAAAATGTAATATCATTAAAATTATATTGTTGAAGTCTTTTAGTTTTATGTTGTGGTATTCATCAGCATGAAATAAATGACCTTAATTTAAATTTGTGGCAGTGTTATGTTTCAGTTGCAATGTAAAAGTTAACAGTTATGACATATACCGTTTTCGTTTTCGTTTTCGTTTTTAAAGGCTCCAACATGCTTGCATGTGTCGGCTTTGGTCACCTAATGGCGGCTCTCCATGCTGCACGATCCATTGCAGCCTCTCTGTTCAGTCCCTTAACCCTGAGGTCACACTGAATGACCTCATCCCATGTCTTTCTCGGTCTACCCCTCATAACCCCACCCCCAATATTAACACTTCTCACCTTCCTCACCCAATTATTATCCCCCATGCTCTCCACATGTCCAAACCACCTCAATCTACCTCTCCTCATCACAACACCAATACACTCCAGTCTCATCCTACCTCTCAACTCTTCCATCGTAAACCCAGCCCCTCCAGGCCTTGGACACAGGGACTTACTGCACATCCACCTAATCATTGTCATTTCTGTACATCTGAGCCGGCGAATATCTTCCTCCTTCACTGCCCAGGTCTCACTACCATACAGCATTACACTCCTAACACATGCTGCATACAAAGACCCCTTAGCACGCAGGGAGAGTCCTCTCAATGTCAGGAGAGGCAAGAGCTTCCTGAACTTCTTCCAACCATTTCTCACCCTAGCCACAGAGCTAGATCCAGCCCCACCTCCAGCACACAACATGTCTCCCAAATAACAAAACTCTTCCACACACTCAAGAGATTCACCAGCAAGTTCAATCCTTTCACGTCTGACAATCTCCACCTGCTCATCCCGATACGCCGTACACATAAAATCAGCATTATCTCGCAGTGTACCTCTGATACCACTACATCTCTTATGCACCCATTTATCACAAACACCACACAAGATGGAATTACTTCCTACGCCCTTGTGGCAAGCTGCACATGGCCATTCTCCTTCGTCTTGGACAGTACCGCCACCAACCCTAGATATCATTACTTTTGTTTTATCTACATTTACCTTAAACCCTTGTGCTCCATACCATCTCTCCACTTCCTAAACCTTTCCTCCGCCTCCCTTTCGTTCTCTGCAATCAACACCAAATCATCAGCATACAACAACTCCCACGGGAGTCCATTTCTAAAGTCACGTGAAAGGGCTTCAAGTACCATGATAAACAACATGGGACTCAAGACTGACCCCTGATGCACACCAAGATTCACGGAAAACTCATCGCTCAAATCTCCATTCACTCTGACCTGGGTGTGAGCACCCACATACATAGCCATAACCACCCTAACCAGCCACTCCTCCAAGCCAAGGTTTCTCATTGTCCACTTCACCACCTCTCTAGGGATTCTGTCAAAGACCTTTTCCAAATCAACGAAAACAAAATAAAGATCACTTCTCCTACCAATATATTATTCCTGAAGCTGTCGAACAGTGGTCCCCCTACCTGGCATAAACCTAAACTGCATCTCATCAATTTTTGATGAGATGCAGTTTAGGTTTATCCCAGGTAGGGGGACCTACCTTCTAAAACTCTCTCCATTACCTTCATTATCTGGTCTAAAAGCTTTATATCTCTATAATTTCCTCTTTCCAGGGCATCACCCATCCCTTTATACACATTTACAATTACACTCTTCAGCCAATCATCTGGGACAACCCACTCATAAATAATCCTATTTATCAGGTCAGTGACTAACCTCACCCCTGTATCTCCTGAGGCCTTCAACATTTCGGCAGTCAACCCAGACACACCTGCTGCCTTCCCCACCTTCATTCTGCCTATTGCCTCACTCATAGTAGCAGTATCAATCAAAGGCCAAGGGCCAGACACTGGATCTGCTGGCTCCAAACCTTCCCTGTCCCAGTCAAACTCCTCATTCAACAACCGGTTATAATGCTCTCTCCATGCATCTTTAGTAATTATCCTCACTGTTCACCACTACCCTTCCTTCATCATTCTTCACACACTGCTCACTTACAATATTTCGATTATCCCTCTTCACCTGACCTGCCACCCTAAATATCATATTTTTCCTTTCCCCATGATTTAGGTTATAAAGTACGAGTAATAGTCTCTGTGACTCAGACTTTGCCCTGTATACCTCTCTTCTAGCCCCCCGATTGGCAGCCAAATATTCCTCTTTGCTACCACCCTTCTTCCATTCCCGGAAAAGCCTTCTTTTCTCCTTAACTGCAGCTTCTACACCCTCATCCCACCACCAAGTTACTTTATGTCTTGGTGGTCCTCTTGTCCAACCGCATGTTATATCAGTAACTCTCAAGAAATTGTTCTTTAGTTCATTAACACCTCTGCATACAGCTTCCTGTTCAGCCACCACTCTCCTCAACTCGCTATAGAAGGCATTCCTTACTACTTGGTTTTTCAGCTTCCATATTTTCCGCCTAGGTACATAAGTTCTCTTTTCCATCACTTGTTCTTTAAGCACCATATCACAAATCAATAGTTTGTGCTGCTGCACACACTCCTCACTTCCTATAACTTTAACATCCCTCACTAACCTCCTATCGGCCCTCCTAACCAGAAAATAATCTATCTGACTGCTATTTCCCCCACACTCATACGTAATTAACCTACTGTCTCTTTTCCTAAAACTGTCAATTATGCATTTTATGTTAAACCATTTGAAACATATATAGCTATAGGCTGTGTATATGTATCTAGGCCTATAATTACTGAAATTTCCAAAATAAGTAAATTTTTGGCAAATTTCAAGAATTACACCTAACTCACACTGAAACTTAAAATTTTCATTTTTCAATGTTTTATAGTGTGATTAATTTGAAGCTAATATTCATTTCTGTCGGAAATTACTTTTTTTTTTTTTAAACACCAAACTAAACTAACCCAGCCAACCTAACCTAACCTAACCTGGGACCTAACTTGAAGATTAAGAAGAGAGAATAACTGCAGTAGGCCAATAGGCCCATGTTAGACAACTCCCACAAAAGTGTGACTTATTTACCCTGCCCAAAATAGCCCATGCAGGCCCATGCCAGGCAGCTCTCACAGGAGTGTGACCACGAGAGTGGAAAATTTTATATGCAGCCTATACCTGCCATATGCTTATCTAGCCTAAGCTTGAAACTTTCTAGAGAGGTGGCAGCAACTACGTTACTGGGTAACCTATTCTCTTCATCAACTACTCGATTCACAGTCAGTAAATAACAAAATTTTTGGCAAATTTCCAGAATTACGCCTCACACTGAAGCTTAAAATGTTCATTTTTCAATGTTTTATGGTGAGGTTAATTTGAATCTGATATTAATTTCTGTCGGAAATTACTTTTTTTTTTTTTTTTTTAACACCAAACCAAGCTAACCCAACCAACCTAACCTAACCTAGGACCTAACCTGTGGATTAAGAAGAGAGAATAACTGCAGTAGGCCAATAGGCCCAGCTCCCACAAAACTGTGACTTATCTACCCTGCCTAAAATAGCCCATGTAGGCCCATGCCAGGCAGCTCTCACAGGAGTGTGACCACAAGAATGGAAAATTTTATATGCAACCTATACCTGCAATATGTTTATGTAGCCTATGTGTGAAACTTTCTAGAGAGGGAGCAACAACTACCTCATTGGGTAACCTATTTCGTTCCTCAGCTACTTGATTCAGTGTATGCCGTACAATCCCTACCTCCTTGGCACCATGTAAAAAATTTACTGATTACCAAGATAATTTACATGTACTGTATGTCAATTGCAGCTGGCTATATTACACACACAGAATGTGAATATTTATTGACCTTGAGGGATGCCCCGGTGAGCTTTGACGGGGTGTTCACCAAATAGTGATAAAGGTTGCCATATCTGAAGTGGTTTCGGTCCCCAGTTCTTGAAACTGGTGAACTACTCACTAGATTTGGTATAAGGATCCAGCCCAAACACCTTATCATGTTCCTGTACATATCTTGGTGGCGTTGGTCCATATTTCTGCATATATCTGACAGTTCCATCTCTGACAGCCCTGTCTGGACAGCCATTACTGCGAGGAGTTTGCCGTCCATTATCGAGTTGTAAATAAAACCACGTGATTTCTGTGACGTCACTGGAAAAGGTCTATACAAGGATACTTTGATGAAGCATAATCTATATTTGTCTCATATATTGCATATTACAAGGCTAACCCAAAAGGATATTGTTTCTACCTTTCATAAGTGAAGTGTAACACTACCCAAGAGTATATTGTTGATACCATAAGCTTAATGTTCGTCATACCTCAAAAAGTGCATTACTTCTACAGCCATTGTTTTTATTTTATTGTAAATAACCATTTCTTCTTAATATGTTTGCAATATTCTGTCTGTTAGACTGAGCCTGTACAATAATAGACATTGAATTATTTCTGAATGGGGGATTTTGGGGAATGTTGGCCTGGAGCTGTGGGGTATTTTGGTCGTCACTGGTTAGCAACACTGCTGCCAGCGGTTGCGAGACCGCACGGGTTCACACGGGAAGAGTTGACAGCTAAATCTTCTCCCATTCTTGCTATTTCAAGGGAAACCTCATGTGATGCCTCTACCGCATTTAAGTTTCTCCGCATACTGAGGGTAGATTGTCGTCAGATGATGCTGCAGCTCACTAAGCCTCATAGAATTATTCCCCAGCACTTTGAAACACAGCACACACTGAGGTTTCTTGATGTCATCAGTGAGGGTTGATGTAAATCCGTGGTTAATGTACTCATCATACACACACCACAAAGTCAGTCAGGAGACAGGACGTGTGTGCTGGGCAATCCCCAGGTCCTGTCCTCCCCACTTACTGTTTTATAATCAGCCCATACACCACTGACCGGGCTAATGTATGGCCCTGCCTGCACTATATGTGCGGGGAATCTTTCAACAACAACAGCACTCATCACTGTACTTCCGCTCCTTAGCAGCACTGGCGGCCATTGCAATAATTCTATATTAAAAAAGCAAGATAGATAGATAGATAGATAGAATTTTATTGACCACAGCTACAAATGATCATACACATTATTTTAAAGATTGGTCCAGTAAAAGTACATATATAATAATACAATGAAATACTAAAAACAAATTACAACACCCTAAAGGGAATTCTTAGATAACACAGCGGCACGACAGTGAAAAGCACTGACTACACCTGCCTTTGTAACTCCAAGTAAATATAATGATACAAACTCTCACATCAGAAACAACGCCCACCCTGGATTTCATATCAACTTCAAAGAAAAATCAAAGACACAAATGCTCAAAGTATATAAAACACGTACTCCTTAACTTAAAGTAATATGAACAGTGACCTTTATGTACCCAGGAATAACATATGCTTTATCTATTTACTTCCTTCCTTTAAACATTTATGTTTTATACTTTATAAGTATCCAAGATCTTGAAAATTATAGTACATCTTTGAACATCATCATATCTATTAGAAAATATATCTGTGATAGTTGAAAAATTATAAACGTCTCTCAAGTGTTGCGTCATAGCACATTCTTGTACCACATGAATCTCATTTTGTATCTCACCACACTCACATACCCTCTCCTCTACTGGCAGCCTTCCACGTCCCCTTCTGTTCCATCGGCCCACCTCTATTGCTAGAGAATGTGCTGACACTCGGAACCGCGTAAAAGCAACGCGATAGTGTTCACTTACATAGTTATTCTCTCTGTATACTGAATGGACATTTAATTATGGGTTTATTTCCATATATGTTTTACGTTTGGAAGACTCTGAGTTGGAAATTATGGCCTTCAGGTTCCGAAATCCTTCAGCTATATCATCCCTTTCATTATGTAATAAATTGTTAATGTATGTATGGGTCTGGTATTGATTGTTCATAACAGTATTAATGGCTAAAACTAATGGGTCATCATCCATTCCTTGCCTCTCATTCTACATCTTACGAAAAAACTTTCTTTGCTTGCATTTAACTAAGGACTAACTGAGGATAACCAGATTCTACATAACACAAGTCATTACACGTAGTTAACCTAACATTTAAAAGACTTTTTAAAGACCAATTATACAACCTCACAACCGGTCTCAGGTCCGCACCCAGCCAAGACTCACATCCATATAAAATAGCCGACACCAAACAAGCATGAAACACACGCTTCTTAACACAAAAAGGAATGTCATTATTTTTCCTTAAAAATGAAATGAATTTGATGACATGAGTCATTTTGGCGTCTGCGTGAGCCCTGACCGATGACGAAACTGAGCCGTCAGCCGTAAATGGTGAACCAAGATACATATACTGAGTACACTGTTCTACCACCAGACCCTCTACCCGCAAATCTTCCTTATCCTCAGGCGTACCATGTATTACAAAAAATTTTGTTTTTTCTCCGTTCACTTTCATACCATACTCATCGCAATATTGCATCATCAATGACAACTTATTAATCATCCCAGTGCGCGAAGTGGAGAGCAGCACAGTATCATCCATCTGCATTAAAATATGTAGCCACCTCAAGAATCCGTCATCACCACAATGATCTTTTATCACTTTAATCAAATCGTTCACGTATAATATAAAAAACAAACAAGATGTAGGGGATCCCTGATGAACTCCCAGTGTGGCAGCAAACATGGCAGTACCAATAATGCTCTCAGTAACATTATATACAGCACCAATAGCACCCAACATAACCATACCACATCCAAGACGCTTTAAAATTCTTATTAGAATATGTCTTTGTACCCGGTCATAAGCGTTACTAAAATCAACGAATGTTACAAATAACTTTTTCTTTTTCTTTCTAGCTAAATCTGTTAGGAGGCGTAATGTCACTATGTGCTCCACACAGCCACGACCCCTTTGTGCTCCTGCTTGTTCACGATACGGCTTAAACCACATCTCCAAACGGGAGCACAACACCATATCATAGAGTTTGGAGATGCTATCTATTATACTTATGCCTCTATAATTCTTAACATCCTTTCTATTCCCTTTCTTAAAAATAGTAATCAACTTGGCCCTAGTCCAAAGTGCAGGATATTGTGCGTTAGAGAATATCACATTAAACATATTAACAATAAGCATTATCCACTGGGCAGGCAACAGCTTAAAAATCCCTGGTGCAATGCCATCTGGCCCACAAGCTTTTTCTGCTTTGAGCTTACTAATTTGTGCATTAACCTCTGCAGGGGAGATGGGGTTATCTAACATAGGTATAGTTACATTGCTATGTCGGCATTCATCAAGATTATCT
Organism: Coenobita brevimanus; assembly: GCF_032717465.1. Lineage (NCBI taxonomy): Eukaryota > Metazoa > Arthropoda > Malacostraca > Decapoda > Coenobitidae > Coenobita > Coenobita brevimanus. The sequence goes on from NC_136984.1 coordinate 17,117,542, forward strand.
ATATCAATATTCATTAACTCTTCATAGTGGCCACGAAATTCTTCATCAGAGGGTCTATTGTTAGCCTTTAATTCATCATTTAAGTCTCCCTTCCAACTGATTGCCTGCCACACCCGTCTATCATCCCTGTCCTGCATCAGCCTCTCCCAGCGGGATAAGCTACTATCACCACCACCACCACCGAGAACGCCCACAGCTCTTCTGCTAGCTCTTTCACATTCGTACAAAGCATCAGCAATATTATGAGCAAGATTATCTATATTATGTTCATCCTCGCAATTGGGAACATCAAGAAATTGTACATTATTTCGAAACATATCCAAATCTATTGTTGATAACTTAATTGGACTGCGAGCCACCGAACTACTCTCCCTGACATTTAACAGCGATGCATGACCTCCAAGGTTACATGCACGGCGGTATAGGGAGTCTACACTAGTAACTAGGATATTTACCTCAATGCTAACTGAAGCATGATCCGATGGCAAACATTCCATATTATGCACACACAAGGATTTAATATCATCAACCAATCCACACGATACCACACACACATCCAACTGTGACACCCAACTGCCTCCTTTACGAAAAGTCAGATCACCTTTAAAATGATTAGTCGTCGTCTTTAGGTTATTTAGTACCAACATCTTGTTGTCTATGCAAATCGTAGATAATAAATAAGCATTGTCATCAGGGGCATTTATAGTGTCGTGTATAACTGGGTAACAATACATATAGGCATCAGGAATATCACTACGGGAAGGTAACTCCCGAACATATTTACCAAATCTGGAATTAAGATCGCCCATAATTACACACCTGCAATCACCCTCAATAATCTTTTCTTGGATTGAGGCAAATGAATTGTAAGAAAAATACTCAGAATCATGTGGTGGAATATAACAAAGCCCAAATATTACATTAGGAATACATTTAAATTTCATCCATACTTGATCCTGTATTCCGTAATCAACGCTCTCTACATAACCTGCTAAATAATTTTTTACCAACACAACTGTACCTCCCCGATGAGTTGAAACATTATTCACACACCTGAACGTCACAAATCCTGGCAAATGCACAGACAGTTGTGTTTTTGTCTCATTTAGGCCGACAACATCAAACTTTAATAACAATCTTTGCACCTCAGTCTTCTCCAGCTTGGCTCGCACAGCATTTATGTTCCAAGTTAATATGTTGATGGTTTGGGTGAGTTGTTGCTGTGGTCTTACTAAAAACACATGATGTTAAATTTGTTTATCACTTCTCCATCTCTGTATAACTGACGTTCCTTAAAGTTGATATATATGTTACAGCCTACATTCTCAGGTTTTTCTTTTTCTCTCTTCTCCACGTCTTTCAACCGTTTCCACTCTTCCCTCACGGCTGGATGTGTGTCCTTCTTCACAAAAATCCGCCTGAACGTCTCACCAGCCTCTTTCAGTTTCTTTGCTTTCTCGAGGACTGCATCACGGTCCTCACGCGATGAAAGGGTGACTAAAATTGGTCGTCGCCGCCCTCCTATTTTACCCAGCCTCCTTGATGTCCTCACGCTCACAGATGACCCAATCGACGACCACACCTTCTGGATCTTATTATCATCCGAAGCAGCGCCATCCAAACTTTCTTGTTCATCAGGAATGCCAAGCAGAACCAGATTACATTCTCTTGCCTTACGGTCTACATCCTCCAGAAAACGTTGCTGTTGTGCTATGACAGACACAGACAAATGACAGTTTTAAATTATCTGGCCACTTGCACCAAAATGAGTTAATTCACTTGACTGTTTTAAAACCAATGTCGAGAAAAAAAGAAAAAGTGTCAAACGACTTTCACCAAATTAACATGATTTATTTTTCACTACACCCAAGTGAATTAAATTTTATGCAATATGAAGTTGGTGGTTTTCAGTATTTGATTTTTTGGTAAACAATACTGCATTCATTTGCTAATTTTTTGTTTCCAGTAAGTTAGATTAAGTTTCATTAAAGAAAGTTTCTAGTTAATAATGTAGATTTTTACCACTAGCACAATTAAAGCAAAATTCGCTTAGCATCACAGTAACTAGTAAGTTCTCCACGTGTGGTAGCCGGTTCTGTTGGTGCTTTTATGAGTACTAATGCAAAGATTATGTAAAATCATGGTTATATCGTAAAAACAATGTGAAATATCATGTGAATTGCTAAATGCAGCATAACACTTTGAATTATCATATTTAGGATAATCAGTGACACGTCATTTTCACACTCACAGATTTTGACAGTGAATAGTAAGTTGATGCAAAGCAATAGGCAAAACATGTGTCAAATGCAACAAAAGAAACATATAGTACCACATATGAATGCATAATCATTCAAAAACATCGATAATAATGAAAAAGTAGCAAAAAACGAATACTGTTTTAAATTTGTAGCCTACTCTACCCTGCAGATTTCACCTTGCCATAAATATTAAGTCAGAGCTGCTAAATCTAGACCGAAATCGAGTTTGATGAAAGCAGTTTAAACTCAACGAAACATTTTTTTTTTCTTTTTTTTTTTTAGCACTGATTTCAGTTCAGATCATTCGGCGAAAGTAAATTAGCTGAATTTCGTCATATATTTTCAATCAGTGCTGTATTTTTTTTTTCTTTAATGCAAGTGGCCAATGATAATAAAAAAACAAATGAATGAATGAGAAATTGAACAGAAATGAGACTACAAAGAAAAGATGTGAGAGCAATATCAAAGGTAGAGGCGTGATAGGGAGACCACCACGGAGCTGGGAAGGCAGAGTGGAGGAATACATAAACTATAAAACTATAAATCAATTATATCTGCAGGTAGATAAATAGATAAAAAAAAAACAAATATATGTTGCCTTCACAACACTAACATCAAATAAATAATTATCTCGCAAGTAACACTGGAACACTGCACAGATAACAGTAGATATTTCTCACAAATTACATCTGTGGGTGCCAATTGGGGTCGTGGCCGAGAGGAAGGTTGCAGCAGTGAGAGTGGGTGACACATTTGCACCCTGTACAAGTCCTAAGTCTGTTGGAAGAATCCCTTCAATAGAGGTGAAAAGGACTTCAAATATGGTTTGCTCGACAACAAATTCATTCCTGCATATTGCATATAAAGTATAGCAAAATGGACCATATATTTTCCTTACCCTCTCATTGGTCCAGCAGTGTCAAAATGTAGCAGACATACACTGGAGTGAGAGAAAGCAAGGCGACAACCTAAAACACTTGGCCCCCATACCCGATTGTAAGGCAGACACAGTCAGATTTACTACTTGCACTAGCCCGCCGTGGCCCGCAAAAAATCCTGCCATGGCCTTCTTGGGGGCCATGGCTCCTAGTTTGAGAACCGGTGATCTGAACAGAAGTATTCTGCAAATGGCTCTCGCATTTTTTTTTTTTTTTCAATTATTGTGTAACTTTTTTCCCCCTTGAAGTTGGAAAACCACACATTACTAGGACCACCAACGGGACTAGTGTTCCATCCAACTCCTTCCTAAAATATCACTTTGTACTGTAGGATGAATACAGATTTAGTAAGCTGTACTGCTTTA
>NC_136984.1:17126105-17447387 GCF_032717465.1 Coenobita brevimanus
TTTTTCAAGATTCGCGGGTAAAAATTGGCAGGCATGTAAGGTAACTGTTCCTCTACCATCCCCCAGGCTGTCAAGGCCATATACTCACTCGCTCCCCCCCTCACACTCGCTCTGCCTCACTCTGACCGTGTGCCTCACCCAGTGCTGTACATAGTGAGGGCATTTTGTAAATATATTCATGTAAGTTGCAAATATTTTCATGAAAGTGTAAGTTATAAATATTTTCTTGTAAGTGTAACGACTATACAGTGAAGTCAAGTTGTAAATACCTTCTTGTAAGTGCCAGGACTGTATGTAATGAAGTCAGGTTGTACCTATCTTCAAGTAAGTGTAAGATGATGCATTCACAGTGAGAAAGACATGCAAATTGTGATAGATGCTGAAGTAATAAGTAATCAGAAAAGTGTACTGAACATTGCTATACCTTCCCAGCATAAATACCTGAGTATACCTTACATAGATAATGGCTTTCTCTCACGTACATGGTGAGCGTGAGAGAGTGGCTATACCTGTACACGAGTATGCAGGACTCAATAAAACTAATTTTCTAGCCTCGATGAGCATTTTAATGGCGAAATTCGTTGTTTCCACATCAAAATCTATCATTTTAGCCCCCCCAAAAAAAGGTGAAAAATGGCTGGCACTGGGGTGACCCAGAGGGCTAAAAATAGCCGCCACGCTGTGGGTTAAGGACAAACAAATATATGAACAAACAAACATGTGTGAAAACATACTATCCTTGTTGGAGAGACTGAGGCATTCCTGTCCCTTGAAGTTTTCTCTGGTCCGAGGGCAGGTCTGTATTCTGTTTGATGACAGTTTGACCAACTGTTTTGCAGTTACTCCAAATAACAATATTTTCACATGTGAAGATCAGTAAGTCCCTGACAGGTACAATGTTCTACTTATTATCATCATCATTATTATTATTATTATTATTATTACTATTAGATGTCGTTCGCTTAGACTGGCTGTAAAGAGAAGGCAGTATGAGGGTGTTGTGGTACCGACTGCATTATATAGGGCTGAAACATGGAATATGGGTGTAGCAGAGAGGAAAAGTTTGAATGTAATGGAGGTATCTGAGGAGTATGAGTGGAGTGACGTGTATGGATCGAGTGCGAAATGATGAAGTGTGAAGGAGAACTGGAGTTGTTTGGGAGATGGCTGATAGAGTTCAGCAGAGGGTGTTGTGATCGTTTGGGCATATGGAGAGAATGGATTTTTTTTTTTTTTTATGCGAGGAAGAAGGAACCAAAGGCCATGAGCCCGCAGTAACAGTTCCCTCCAAGAGAAAAACAAAATACAATAGAAAGCCAAATTCAAGATCCGATCATTTTGAGATGCCTGGACACACTGCATTTGAAAGACTGGAGATCATAGGCAGCAGGAAATACAGATAGAGGGAGACAGTTCCAGAGCTGACCTGTTGCATAAATGAAAGACTGGGAGTAACGGTTAACTCTTGCATTAGAGAGTTGGACAGAAAAGGGATGAGAGTTTGCTGCCAGACGGATGCTACGCACCCGTCGTAGAGGTGGAGAAATGCAAGCAGACAGTTCAGAGGAGCAGTGCCCATTATAGTAACGATAGAAAAGAGATAAAGATCCAACAGTGCGGCGAAGAGACAGAGGTTGAAGGGAGTCAGTAAGAGGAGGAGAGTTAATGAGACGAAAAGCCTTTGACTCCATCCTATTGAGAAGAGCTGTATGTGGGGAGCCTCCCCACACATGAGAGTTGTACTCCACACAGGGGTGGATAAAACTCCTGTATAGAGTCAACAATTGTGCAGGGATAAAGAAAGAGCGGAGTCGGCTTAGCACACCCAATCTCTTGAAAGCAGATTTTACAAGAGATGTAATATGATCTTTCCAAGATAAGTCCCGAGTAAATGAAACCCCAAGCATGTTCAAGGATGATGCAGGATTAAGCTGAATATTATTAAACATTAATGGGTATACTCATGAAGATTTTGTCGGGTTGATAGGTGTAAGAACTGAGTCTTAGATGTATTAAAGACAACCATATTATTTTTACCCCAGTCAGAGATACGAGCCAAGTCAGACATTAGGTGTGCCATAGCCTCATCCCTTGTTTCTTGAAGTAACTGTTGAGATGGGCGTTGCGGGAACCGAATGGAAAGGTGAAGGGTGGAGTCATCAGCATATGAGTGGATAGGGTTAGATGTACAGCTTAGAAGATCATTGATGAATAAAAGGAAGAGAGTTGGTGATAGGACAGAGCCCTGAGGAACACCACTGTTGATAGATCTAGGAGAAGAACGATGGCCGTCTACAACAGCGGCTATAGAACGACCAGAAAGGAAGCTAGCGATGAAGGCACAGATAGAAGGATAGAAACTATAGGAGGGCAGTTTGGAAATTAAAGATTTATGCCAGACTCGATCGAAAGCCTTTGAGATGTCAAGTGCAATGGCAAAGCTTTCGCCAAAGTCCCGAAAGGAGGATGACCAGGAGTCTAAAAGGTATGTGAGAAGATTGCCAGTGGAGCGTCCCTGACGGAACCCATACTGACGATCGGAAAGAAGGTTGTGATAGGAAAGATGCCTTAAAATTTTTCTATTAACAATTGACTCGAAAACTTTTGAAATACAGGACGTTAAAGCAATTGGACGATAGTTAGAGGGTTGGGAGTGGTCACCCTTCTTTGGGACTGGCTGAATGAGAGCAAACTTCCAGCAAGAAGGAAAGGTACAAGTTGACAGACAAAGGCGAAAGAGTTTGCCTAGGCAGGGAGTAAGCACAGAAGCACAGTTCTTGAGAACAACAGGAGGGACTCCATCAGGCCCATATGCCTTGTTAGTACTGAGGCCAGTGATGGCAGAAAATACATCAACTGAAGATATTTTAATGTCAGCCATGAGGAAATCAGAGGGGAGAAGTGATGGAGGAACAGCACCGGAATCGTCTAAGGTGGAATTGGAGGAGAAAATCTGTGCTAAGAGATCTGCTTTATCAGTAGAAGAAATAGCTACAGAACCATCAGAGTAGAAAAGAGGAGGGAAGGATGATGAGGTAAAGTTGTTAGAAAGATTTTTGGCAAGGTGCCAGAAGGAGCGGGAAGAATTCGAGTTGGAGAGTTGAGAGCATTTAGTATGGATGAAATGAGTGATTGGTGAAAAAGATAACTAGATATGATGTGAGAGGTGTAAGGCTGAGAGGGAGACCATGAATAAGATGGATGGACAGTGTGAAGAGAGCACTGGATGTGAGAGGGATGTCTGTTGAGCAAGGAAGAGTATTTGTGTGTGACAGAGATAAAAGGAGAGAAATTGTGAATGAATAAATGATGACGTTGCCCTGAGGGGATATTCTCCCGCATTTGGTCTGATCAGCTAGTCAGGTCAGGTGCAGGTAAGGGGATGGGTCTATTATGATGTGGCAGGGGTAAACCAGCTCTACTGTCGGGCCCTGCTGCGGATGTCGCTGACTGCACTGCGCAGTTGACCACTGTACGGTGTGGTACGGTGAGGATCTGTCCCTTCTCCCCCTTTGGGGCTAAGATGCGAATGAATGTGTTTGAATGGATGAGTAAATGGGGAGTGTGTCGTCCTGTCTCGGCTACCTCCCTATATACCTAATAATAATAATCTATCTATCTATATACCTAGGTATATACCTAGGTATATAGATAGATAGATTATTATTATTATTATTATTATTATTATTATCATTATTATTATTTTTATTATTGCTAATTAGTCCTTCACTTTATGTCTAAGATTTTCATCATACCTATTAAAGATGAGCAACACCACGATGCTATTACACTAGCCCATTTCCAGTGAACTTGACTTTCTTTTCAAGGTCTTAAATCCAAAAATGTCTGTAAATCATGAGTTCTCCACCTCAATTTATTCCAAAACTATTATAGATACATAGACAATGAAGGAAATCTAGTGATAAAATTATTATCCAAACATATGTACTGTACGTGTTTGGGAAAAAATCTAAAGGTCATTTATGCTTGATATTAAGACATTTTGGACACCACAGTTTCAGACACGTTTCATTTTTTTTTTAATGGATGAAAAACCAAAGCATAAATGAGACACTTCTTTGCCCTACAAGTTTCGTCTGGTCCTGGACCAGGTCTTTATCTGTCTGGTGGCGGTTTGACCAATGTTTTTTTTAGTTATTACACAAAACGTAAGTTCAACAATTTTCTCATCGGTGAGTATCAGTAACTGTCTCATACAGTTACAGTCTTCTAGCTGATGACCTATTACCATAGGTGGTGATCTCCGGATCCGTCATTATCTTTATAATTATTATTCCATCGCTTTTTGTCTCAAATTCTCATCATACTTTTTGGGGAGGTACAGCACCATGACCCTATTACCCTGACCCAGTTTCAGTGACCTTTACCTACTTTTCAAGGTCACAGGTTTAAAAACGTCAAACAATTATGAAGTTTCCACCTCAGTTTACTCCAGAACCATCAGAAATACATGAACATGGATGAAAATCTGGTGATAATTTTTTTCCGACATTAGTGTGAACGAAACTGAAGGTTATTCATACGTGACATTACAGTATTTGTGACCAGGACTATTTACCAGGACTATCTACCAGGACTATATACCACGACTATATACCAGGACTATCTACCAGGACTATCTACCACGACTATATACCAGGACTATTTACCAGGACTATTTACCAGGACTATATACCAGGACTATATACCAGGTTTATAAACCAAGACTATATACCAAGTATATATACCAGGACTATATACCAGGACTATATATCAAGTCTATATACCAGGACTATATACCAGGACTAAATACCAGGACTATATATCAAGTCTATATACCAGGACTATATACCAGGACTATATACCAGGTCTATATACTTTTTTGTGGCAGTCTGACCAAGGGTTTTCGAGTTATTATAAAAAACACCATTATCATAAGAGGAGAAAAGTGTCTTTGACAGTTACCGACTTCAAGTTATTATTGTTTTTATTATTATTATTATTATTATTATTATTGTTACTATTATTATTATTATTATTTAATATTATTATTATTATTGCTATTATTATTGTTACTGTTGTTGTTGTTGTTATTACTAAAACCGCCACCACCCATTTCACCACCACCACCACCATCTACACCTCAATCACCACCAAAACCCCCACATGACCCCAACGAAACACTCAGAATCACCACCACTAAGTACGAGTAAATCTCCACCACATCTTTCTCGGCTCCTCACCAGACCCTTCACCTTCTTCTCCCCCCCACCTTACCCCTCCGTTCACCACCCAAATTCTCTCCCTACATCACTATCACTATCACCATCTCCCCCTCCATCACTGTCACCACCACCATCTCCTCAATCACTGTCACCACCACCATCTCCCCCTCCATCACTGTCACCACCACCATCTCCCCCTCCATCACTGTCACCACCACCATCTCCCCCTCCATCACTGTCACCACCACCATCTCCCTTTTCATCACTGTCACCACCACCATCTCCTCAATCACTGTCACCACCACCAACTCCCCCTCCATCACTGTCACCACCACCATCTCCCCCTCCATCACTGTCACCACCACCATCTCCTCAATCACTGTCACCACCACCAACTCCCCCTCCATCACTGTCACCACCACCATCTCCCCCTCCATCACTGTCACCACCACCTTCCCAACACCTTTCCTAAAAACTCTAAGATCCACCACTAACTTCCACCACCACTAACTTCCACCACCACTAACTTCCACCACCACTCACTTCCACCACCACTCACTTCCACCACCACTCACTTCCACCACCACTCACTTCCACCACCATTAACTTCCACCACCACTCACTTCCACCACCACTCACTTCCACCACCATTAACTTCCACCACCACTCACTTCCACCACCATTCACTTCCACCACCATTCACTTCCACCACCACTAACTTCCACCACCACTCACTTCCACCACCACTCACTTCCACCACCACTCACTTCCACCACCATTCACTTCCACCACCACTCACTTCCACCACCACTCACTTCCACCACCACTAACTTCAACCACCACTCACTTCCACCAACACTAACTTCAACCGCCACTAACTTCCACCACCACCGTGCGCACCACTAAAGTCGACTACTAAAGATTCCCGTCATAAATTTCCATCACCCTACACGGTCCACTAACACCACCACCACCTATCATCACCATCACTACAGTGACTTCCACCACTACCATAAACGTCAGCACCACTACCACCACCACCATCCACCACCACAACCACCACAAACTCCCTTCACTATCCCCCACAACCTCTCAGGTCTCTTCAAAGTCCAGCCAGATAATGTTCCGTAATGTTCCTTAACCAGAACTCCACGGACGGTGCCCCTCTCTGGATGGGTTGGCCAATGCGGGCATTACCATAAGGAACTTCTTTGCTCTGTACAGATGTGTTGCCTACAGACTGGACATGGTAAGACCTCTTGGTTCTGTTTGTCTCTGCTGGATTACCGCCTTTTATTCACCATTATATATCCTAAAATTATTACTTCATTTAGTTATTCTTTTAATTTTAACCCAATGACTATTTTTTTTTTCTCCATGACTAATTTCTTACCCAAGAATTTTCTTATTTTTTCCCAAGATATTTGTTATCCCATGCCTATTTTTTTTTTTTTATCCCATAACCTTATAACTGTATGTTTACCCAATTACTCTTTTTTGCCTCGTGACAATTTTTTTTACCCCATGACTGGTTTTTACTTCATCACTATTTTTCCCCCATGATCATTTTCTTCCCCATGGTTATTTTTTTTTTTTTTTTTTTACATATGAGTATTTCATTTTTCATCCCATTCTTTTTTTTTAATTTGGGAAAGAGTTCTGTCACCATAGACCTGGACAGCGTGATTTAGATTAGCTCTACCTGTATGTATTTTGTATATACCTTTGTGCAGTACAGTACTCTGTTCTTTAACCCCGTCTCCTTAATTCTCTTTCCTAAGCTGAATAAAATTTTCTTTAGGTATAAAGAAATGTCACTGTCTTGGATACAGTATCATCATATTCACCGTAGAGTGTTTTAAGCACAGAAAAAAGGCCTTTTTTATTTTATTTTTTTCCCCTCGGTTGACTTTAATCTCTATTCTCATTATACATTAACGTGGCCTAAAATTCCCATCTCTTCAGCTTCAGTATTGACTTATAACAATCGATTCTCAACAGAATATGATGCCAGCCATGTAGAAGTGCTATGGAAAGGATGCCTAGTTATATCATTGCCTTTTTCCGTCACTGAGAGAACCAGGAGAGAACTGGGCCAGACATGAGCCCACAGGGCAGTTCCAGCAGTCTTTCCCTGTGTCTAACTGGATGCTAGGCGATGTGTTCTAGGGATCTGAACCATATTTGGATAGATTATTCAGTTAACCCATTTGCGCTCCGTGTCCCCATTATGGGACGGAACTGGGCAATTTCAAAATTTAATTAAGAAGGGAACCCATGGGGAGGGACCTATGAGCTTCGCGACTATGAGCCGACAGGCAGAGAGCGGTACGCATAGCACCCTTCCAGCAGAATCCCTTGCACAGGAGCTCTGGCCGTTAAGGCTTATATATATATATATATATATATATATATATATATATATATATATATATATATATATATATATATATGAGGCAATGAGTTCATTACCGGGCTAAGTGTCAAAACTACAAAACGCCAGAAAATGCGTTTTAAGTCAGGCGACTTTAAAACTTTGATATCTCGGTAATCGCTTGTGTTATTTTAATGTGTGTGTGTGTTTTTTTTTTAATGTAGCTTATGGTACTTTCTTTATTGCAATAATCCCTATTTTGCGCTATCTGTCATTAATCATTATGATATCATGTGAAGAAGTAATATTTTGCCCCCCCATTACTAGACTGATTGACTAAGAATTTTTTTTTTATCCTACTAATAACTATAGAAATACATCATAAGATGTTAATAATATATTAGCATTATATCCCAGGAGTGTCATACTGTGGAATAAAATCAAAGTTCTTTGACATCTATCTATCTATCTATTGCCAGACGCCATAATCCAGTAAGGGGTGGCCATTTGGCTTTGAGTTATTTGTTTTACGGGGAGGGGCACTAACCCTCAACCAACCCACTTGCTGACACGTAGGGAGCATGTATGGTTTAGTTATATGGTTACCACCCAGCGTTGTAAATGGTTTCTTGGCTTACAGGAAACCATTTGGCTTGTCACTCAATGTAATGCCACGTGTAAAGGAAAGAAAAGCAATAAGAAGTGACAGGAAAGATAGGAGAACCTCGAAGAGAGGAGGGCAGGCACAGAAAAAGAACGATAAAGGCTAAGAAAGAAGTAGGCAGCGCTACATCAAATGAGTGGATGATGGTCACCACCACCTACCACTAAAGTTCTATGACATAATTATTATTATTTTCACAATCATAGCAGTTTAATGGTCGGAAACTTAGTGCGTGTTTTTCTCGGAGGTTTTAACTACCAATAAACACGAACCACATCACAAACATCAAGAAAAACATAATAAATTATTATATTGCTGATAATAATAAAAAAGTAAGACAGCATTCAGTGAATGAGGACATTATTAGAAAACCCCTGCAACCTGAATGATAAAAAAACGAACCTGTAACCTGAATAAAAAAAAAAAAAAAATACAATGATTCGAGTACCAGGAACTTCACAGACAAAATGGCAATAATAATAATAACAGTAATAATGGTTAAAGAATATAATAATATTGAGAAAGCAGTACGTTACTATGCACTACAGCTGCTGGTGGGAGTAGTGTCAGGCATCAGCTTATTGGCAAGCTGCAGTGCAACCCGATTATCTGATTGGCCAGCTTCAACGGGGGTAAGGAAAGGGGCTGGATTATTGCCCGGTAATGCTCTCACATTCGCTTCAACACCACGGGGAGTCGACATAGGGAACATAGGACAGGCTGAACTCATAGGAAAAGCGACCCAGTCGCATGCCTTGAGCACTAGTGCGGAACAGGACAGGATTTTTTGGTGCGTGGCACGACGGCACAACACACATGTCTACTTAACCAGGGTTTTGACCCCTTTGTAGGTTGTTTCTTAGCACTTTTTTACTTCCAACATATAGAGGGATGGCTTAGCTACTTGTTGGTGCGTGTAGGTGCTTGGCGGCCATCTTGGCACTTAGCCCGGTAATGAACTCAGCGCCTCATATATATATAAATATATATATATATATATATATATATATATATATATATATATATATATATATATATATATATATATATATATATATCTTTAGATTCTTTGCAAATACGAAGTCAAATTATTTACATAATCTCTATAGAATCGTCTTCAGCCATTCTTGTTCCTTTCAAGGCCAAGAGCCCCAAAGGGTCAGGCAATACACAGCTTGGCTTTTCTAGTTAGAGGGATGAGAGAGACAGCCACAGTGTAAGCTTCATTATTAACCACATTATTTATAGTATACATTTTTTATCATTATTTTTCCAGGATCAGATGGATCGTTTCACAGCCTGCATCAATGGACTGGAATAATTAAGGACAAGAGTAACACCTTCAGTCCGATGACGTATTTTGCTGTGTATTCTCATTGCCTTCAGACGATTTTATTCAGCTGAGGTTGACTTAGGTTGTGACGAGGTTTATGGAGTATATATTTAACCCTGACATAAGTGATGGTTTATTCTGAGTTGAGGTGATTGTTTGAAGGTGGCAAGGATACACACACACACACACACACACACACACACACACACACACACACACACACACTCACACACACACACACACACTCACTCACACACACACACACACACACACACACACACACACACACACACACACACACACACACACACACACACACACAGTACGTTCGGATACAAGGTACTGAAAATCGTCTCTCCCTGGAAGACCTTCGACTGGATTCAACATGGTCCCCTGCACATCCACCCCTTCCCCTTCACTACCACTAGGTCATATTTTATTCTTGACACCTCCAGACGATTTTACTTAATTTTGGAAGGACGTGTCTTAAGGAAGGAGTTAGAGAAAACTAAGATCTAACTCTCCTTCCGTTTGAACAGTCTCTCCAAAAAGGATATAAAATCGTGTGGAGAGAGCAAGAAGAAATATGGATGACCTCTTCTTTTGTGAAGTGGGTGAGGTGATAGGATAGTTGTTAGGTATATACAGTTCTTTGATATTATAACCAACGTTTTTTTTTCTTCTTTGCTTATCTACAAGTATATTTGGATTAGGTAATTTCCTACTTGCGTGCTTCCTCTTTGCTTCTTTCTAGATCCTAACTCACCCTTTCCTTATGACGGAAGAAAAGAGTTAGGGTGATGATAATGGTGATGATGATTTGTCAGAATCCGTTGTATATTTGTCGACTGAAATGGGGGAAAGAAGTGAGGTTCCATAATATGATGATGATGATGGTGATGATGATGACGATGATGATGGTGGTGATGATGATGAGGTGGAGGAGGATAAGGATGAAGAATTCCCTGGACACAGTACTCAAATCTGTGCATTTCTTCATCTGCTGTGTTACTTCCCAGCCAGAACCAATCATGTCTCAGTCTAACAGCGTTCCTTATTTCTAAACTTATTTTCGCTACTTTTATACAATTTCATTCAACTTAGGGGGAAAATAAGATTGGAAAGTGGTTAAGAAGACTGTTTACAATTCCTTCATTACGAATGGTTACTCCAAAGTTAACAAAATAACTTAGATGTTAACAGGAACCAAGTAAAAAGATTCGAGATTACACTGAAGGAAAGAGATAACTAAATATGTGATAAATTTCTGGCCAAGGATGCAGACAAGGCAAACATAATGATCTGTCGATTATCACTTTCATTTTGTGTGTATGGCTGCTGCATTCTTCTATTGCTTTGCTTGCAGGGTCCCTATGTGCTTTATCAAATATAATCTGAATGCACTGCTCATGTGTGTATTACTTCCCTCACTGACTGAAACACATAAAAGTCATTGCTAGTGCACGTGTGTGTGTGTGTGTGTGTGTGTGTGTGTGTGTGTGTGTGTGTGTGTGTGTGTGTGTGTGTGTGTGTGTGTGTGTGTGTGTGTGTGTGTGTGTGTGTGTGTGTGTGTGTGTGTGTGTGTGCGTGCGCGTGCACAATAAGATAAAACTTGTAAGAATATGTACTGAATAATCAAGACACGTAATTCATAAATGAACATGACCTAAATACAAGGGAGCTATGATTCGTACTTTATTCCAAATCTGACGAGGACACTGTGGACAAGTCTTCAGTTTTGGACAAAAAACTCTAATGCATACATTAATAGTACGGTGTCTAACCATTCGTGTCGTTGCTGAATGCCTTCTGTAATGTGCGATGCAGATTAGTCACATTTAGCAGTTACAGTGTTCCAAAATAGCTGTCAATGACAGAAAATTTAGTTAAATCTTTGCATACAGCTTAACCCTTCAGAAGGGGCTTATTTGGGGGGCTTTTCTTCCTGCTACGAGACGTTTATTACACTCCGATGCGTTTCTCATACTGAAGCGCTTCTTTAATGGCTATATGAAGGTCTTCCAGTTTAAAAAGACATCCTAAACTGAATAAGAACTTCGGGAAATGAGAAGAATAAAAAGAAAAACACATCCTCTGCTTTAGGTGTTAACGGTAAGGCCGTGAATGTCCTTGGGAGTGTTATGGTCAAATGGCCACAGGTATAGAATGCTGAGTGTAAGACTTATTTGATATAGATGTCATGTTCTCAGGACACTCCAGTGCTCAGTGATCACTTTGTATCAGTACGCATAAGACACGGTAGAGGGAGGACCGGGCACGATGCTTCATCTAACCAAAATGACCTTACCTGACCTAACCTATTCTGACCAGTCTAAAATTAACCTAACCAAGCCTAAAATAGCCCAACCAAACCTGACCGAAACTATCCCAAGCTAAACAAACCTCAACTAACTTTCTTAATTTAACCAAGCCCAAAATGACCTACTATGGGTTTCAGAGGACGTGTCCCACTGTTTTTCAGGAATAGCTTATCAACAAACAGTTGGATTTGTATGAATTTCTGGCAGAGCTTGTTGCACACCATGCCCTAATTCTCGGTGCTATAGTGCATTATCAAATGTGGAGAAATAAGGCATTTGCCCCTGACAAGTGATGCTAAAGTCCCACCTTCATGACGAGGAAACGGACAAGGGTTCCGTGACGTTGGTCAGTAGGCTCCACCCACCCCTCCAGCTCTCTCCCGCCCCCACCCGCACCCCCCCCATTCTCTCTCTCTCTCTCTCTCTCTCTCTCTCTCTCTCTAAAATCGACACTACGGCCAATAGCATGTGCCTTATACATATATTAATGAGGAATGCATTATGCATTATTATATTTGTAAATCTTTATTTAAGAGTGACAGAGACCTGAAGTAAATGCCAGAGTAGGGTAGGGTGGTGGTTGATAACGACCAAGATTGATGGGAGTCCAATGGTGTGAAAGTTTTCAGGTGTTGTGTGTGTGTGTGTGTGTGTGTGTGTGTGTGTGTGTGTGTGTGTGTGTGTGTGTGTGTGTGTGTGTGTGTGTGTGTGTGTGTGTGTGTGTGTGTGTGTGTGTGTGTGTGTGTGTGTGTGTGTGTGTGTGTGTGTGTGTGTGTGTGTGTGTGTGTGTGTGTGTGTGTGTGTGTGTGTGTGTGTGTGTGTGCGTGTGTTACCTTGTGAAGAGGGCTTACGGCAGTACACCTCACCACAGGTTCGAAACAACCAAAGTGAGGCCTATGGCAGCGTATCAGTAATATATAATGCAAACGCATGTCTGGTAACTGTGTGTGAGAAAGTGGGGTGATGTGGGAGCGGATCTGGTTGGGTGGGGGGTATGGGAAGGGGGGATGCAGGGTTATGGGGCCATACAATGTATGCCTTATAGGACGATTAAAATAATCCATATATTTGGGATATGAATACTACTCGGGCGCATGATGATTGGCTACTGATGTTGTAGCATTGGTAAATACATTGACAATCCTCCCCTCCCTCGGTCCCTCCATTCTTCCATACCTCCGATGCAGAATTACCGGACAAGCATGCGCTTTAATACAGATTCACTAACGCAGGTCTCATTCACCGAGCAAAGAATATGTGGCGAGGTGTATTGTTCAGAACTTTCCCCAGTTTACGTGACTGGCTCTAGCGGTGCCAATAATGGCGTGTATGTTACAGTATTGTCTGCGAGGCTGTAGGAACGCATTTGTCTTGCAACTTTACTCCTTATACAGCAAGGAGAAAGCCGCCAATCGGCTAAGGATCGGTTTGAATAGGTAAGTTGGTTATTATGCTCATCTCAGGTAGTAACACATAATAAGGGTGTTTTCCTGCAACTCATTCCTTGGCTGCACTTGAGTGGTGAGCCCGATAGCTACAACTAAAATAATTATAGGTATCCATACAACGAGAAAGGTATTTATACCAATAACCCATGCTTACACTGCCATAAAGAGCATTTATTTGGTTTTTCATGCGCCACATCAGACATACATATTGGCCTTTCCTCACACAGGCCTTATGACCGAGTTGCAGAGGCCATGGGCATGACGGTGGGGGTGGTCTGGAAGATGGTCCAGTGCACCACCTGGTCTCGGCCTGGGACACCGACAACATCCAGAACACAGCCCGTCTTCAACAATTTCACTATCAGAGCCATTCTCCATAACGTCCACACCCAGTTTGCTGCCAAGCAGAGCTTCACGGTTGGTTCCCTGACGGTGGACCTGCAGATGGCGAGCATCATCCCTGAGGCAACCTCGGAAACATTGGTGTGGCGACTCATACATGACATCTACAAGACCTCACAGTGGAAGATGTATGTGAGGATGGAGTCCCTGAACATCGTTTGCCGCCAGATTAGCGCTCTCCAGGCACTCCAACAACACCAGGAGGAGGGGAGGCATGTGGTTTACCTGGATGAGACGTGGTTCACCACCAGGATGAACCACAGCATGGAGTGGGTGGACAGCACTCAGCCTGGTGCCGCCTGGAGAAGGGGAGCACTTCGTGGTGGTGGCAGCTGGCACAGCTGATGGTTTCATCGAAAATGCATTCCTCTGGTTCCTCACCAAGAACACAAGCGGCGACTACCACAGCGAGATGAATGGCGAGCTGTTCTTGCGCTGGCTGACGTCGTAGCTCCTGCCGTCCTTGGCTAAGCCGTCAGTACTGGTGATGGATAATGCGCTGTATCACAGCCAGCTGACAGAAGAGAGTTGTTGCCCCACCAATGCCACCAAGAAAGTGAATCTCATAAAATTGCTGAAGGACTGCAGGCTACCCTTCCCACCACATGCCATATGACCTGAGCTGCTGCTCATCTGCAAGCAAAACGGACCAGAGCTGCAGTACACAGTTGATAACATCATTCACATGTGGGGCCACGAGGTCGTCCGTCTGCCACCTGCTCATCCTGAGCTCAACGCCATCAAGCAGGCGTGGGGGTGCATGAAACGGCACGTGCGCTCCTTGCTACACCACTTCACCCGAGCAGACCTGCAAGCCAGGCTGGAGGAAGCCAGGCTTTGCGCCACTAGAGAGGTGTGGGCGGGTGAGGTCCGACGATCCTGAGAATTCTAGGACAAGTACTGGACCATGGACAACATCCACGAAGACGTGGATCTGGTTATCACCAGCCTCGACAGCGATGATGAGGACGACTTATTCCTTGATAGTGACAAGGATTAAATAAAATATGTGCAGAGTACTTTGTTCACATCATTTTATCCTCCCAACATGTCTCCTCTTCCTTCCATTGTCTACAATGACGTGTTAATAGAACCTGCCCACAACAACCCCTCCGCATTCCTATGAACATTGTATAAATGTCCCGTCGTCCCCCAGCCTCCTCCGTTTTTTTTTGTGTGTGTGTTTTATTTTCGCCAACATCTCCCTCACCGTACTTAACATATACTTCCCTTCCTCCCTGGCCATATTTCCACCCTTTTAAGTTTCCCGACCCATACCCAACCTGTAACAAATGACCAGGCCTGAACTGTCCCATTCCACCTGACTACAAACACAGACTGACGAGACAAGAACCATCCTGCAATAGATGCTGTATTGGAACAAAAAAATCCAATACAAATTCACACAAAACCTGAAGACCTTCAGACCATTGCACTCCCATCAGTCATGGTCGTTATCACCCACCACCCTACCCTACTCTTGCCTTTAAGTCAGGTCATCTGTCACTCTTAAATAAAGATTTACAAATATAATAACGAATTATGCATGCCTCATTAATATATGTATAAGGCACATGCTATTGGCCGTAGTGTCGATTTAAGAGAGAGAGAGAGAGAGAGAGAGAGAATGGGAGTGGGGGTGGGGGTGGGGGTGGGGGGCGGGAGAGAGCTGGAGGGGTGGGTGGAGCCTACTGACCAACGTTACGGAACCCTTGTCCGTTTCCTCGTCATGAAGGTGGGACTTTAGCATCACTTGTCAGGGGCAAATGCCTTATTTCTCCACATTTGATAATGCACTATAGCACCGAGATTTAGGACATGGTGTGCAACAAGCTCTGCCAGAAATGCATACTGATCCAACTGTTTGTTGATAAGTTATTCCTGAAAAACAGTGGGACGCGGCCTCTGAAACCCATAGTAACAACCTAACTGAAACTCCTAACTTAACCAAAACTAACTAAACCTAAAATAACCTAACCTAACTCACCCTGTAAGAATGCCATCTAAATACTGCAAGTGACCTCTCTCTCTCTCTCTCTCTCTCTCTCTCTCTCTCTCTCCACATACAAACACACACACACATAGATAGATAGATGGATGGGCAGACAGATAGAGTATTTCCAGACATTTTTTTTTTTTTACCTTAGAGCACACCACTGGCAGTAAGTGAAGGCTGTGATAATTCCTGTCATTCTAAAACTCTGAAGGATATCGTCTGACGGTAGAAATATTGTAATGTAATAGGAGATGTGGCTGAGTTAATGCCAGGTTTATCAAGATGTAACCCATCTGAGTCCTAGAACCGCCGCCACCTAATTGTTTTGTTTTCATTAAGATGATGTTCTTTGTATGTTCGTGCAAATAACATTATATGTCGTTAGAAAGAGAGAAAAATATTTATACTCATCTATATAATGGCGTCTTTTCTATTATACCTTCCATGCGGTGTAGCTCATGAGAAGAGAGAATTTTCAAACTACAGAGGTTAGATACAATTTTCAGTGACCTCTTCACTACCATGGGGCTCTACTAAATTGAGTGGGGCTGACGAGAAGCGTACACGTGGTGATGCTGTGCCCCTGGATGTGGCTGCTGCGGCATCCACCCGGGAGCCGAACCTTCTCATACTTATCTGCACCTTGCGTGGGAGAGGTCCTAGTCTAATCCTGGTGAGGTGCTGTTTACTGAATGTGGTGCCATATCCCTCCACGATTTATGTACTGTACTGTAACTGCAGGACGGTCTTACAGAAGCAGTAGCTTAACTGTGGTCGATGGGTCTGCTAGGCCGAACATCCCAGGATTAAGTAACAACAACTAAACTGAGTGAAACAGTGTGTCACCAGCAAGAATATGATGTAAAAAGACGTTACTGTACTGAAGGCGTTAAGAGAGTGGCAGGGAAGTTGGTGCTGAGCCTACCCCTATGCTAGGGGGCCAACTACCATCATGCCATTAACTCTTAATATTCTGCTACTACTACTGCTACTACTACTACCACTACTGCTTCTTCTTCTTCCTCAGATTTCTTTAAGGCGTTATTTGTTCATATCTGGGTAATTAATCAGGCTTTAGCTACATTAACATTTGAATATAACTACTTCAGTACCATGGCGTTCGTCATGTTCTAATTTCATCCAAAACTAATATTCAACTTTGTTTACTCATTTTCGAATGGAGAGGTAAAATATATCCTTCCTTTATCAATTTTCTAGATAAGATCATCCAAAAGCTTAGTAAAATTGTGTGATGTTAACAAGAATGAAGAATGTGACTGAAGGAGTTGAGATTTTATGTTATTACAGCAAACAACCAAAAATGTATCCTGAACTGGGCATAAAAATATATTACCTAAAGCATTTTTCGTGAAGTTTGCACATGGATTTATATATTCTGAATTCTGTTTATCTATCTTCCTATGGTTAGAAGTCTTAATCCAGTAAGGGGTGGCCATAAAGAAGGCGCCTTCAAGTGGTCCTGTCTCACTTATCTATCTATCTTTATCTATTGCAGGACGCCTTAATCCTGTAAGGGGTTGCCACAAATATGTCACCTCCAAGTCACACCGTCCTCTGCCATTTGACTCCCCTTCCTCCAATTAACATCCCTCTCCTCATATATTCCACTCCATCCCTACATCTCATCCTTAGTCTCCCCCTCACTCACATACAGGTGTACACCATTCTTGTCAATTCAGTTTTAATTCAAATATTTATTGTCATGGATATGCATATACATATTACATTTTTTGCCATATTATATCATAAATATGTACAGTGAGGTTTGCTGAGGAGGAAATGGAATAGGTGAGTGACTTTAAGTACTTGGGTAGTGTGATGAGTAAGGATGGAAGTTTAGAGAGGTGCTTGAAAGGGTACAATAAGGAAGAAAGGTTACTGGTTCTTTGAAAGCAGTGATAAGAAACAGGGAAGTGAGCATGGAAATGAAAATGCTACTACTTGACAATATTGTGATACCTAACTCTAACGTATGGAAGTGAAGCTTGGACCTTGTTGGAGGGACAGAAGTCAAGAGTGAGAGCAGTGGAAATGAGTTACTTGAGAGGAGCCTGTGGAGTCACATGGAGAGACAGACTGACAAACAAGGATGTGAAGGAGCGTTGTGGTGTGGATGTGGATGTGATAGGAAGCGTTAGGAGAAACACGTTGAGGTGCTTTGGCCATATGGAGAGTGAGAGACAACGAGGAGAGTGTATGTGAGTGAGGTGGAGGGGGGGGAGAGGGAGGGGGAGGCAAAGGATGAGGTGGAGGGAGGGAGTGGGGAGATAAATGAGAGAGGGGTGTGTGAGCTGGGAGCAGGGCAGTGAAATGGCAGGGGACAGGGCGACCTGGAGATGATTTGTTTGTGGCCATTCTTAAGGGATTAAGGTGTCTGGGAATAGACAGAGATATCTAAAATAAATTATTCATGACAATGAGGACTTGATACCATTTAGTATATGGGTCTTCATGATTTTTCTTTTTACAAATACACTGTTAGGAACAGGTAAAATGTTAGTGGTGGGAACTGCTTACAATATTACTTTGCAGTCATAATATTCGATAAAAATACAGAATAGGCTACTCAATAGTCAAGAAGATAATTTATCAGCCTACAATTATAAGCAGAAAATAAAAACTGATGGCTTAAGTTTGGTAACATTTTATTCCATAATTGTTTATCTCTTTACCTATAAGTGCTATGGACTAAAGTTGTTCTAACCATTGCAACACGTAGGTGGCCTCTCTGTCTGGTAGGATAAGATTAGACTTCTTCACTTGCACTGATCATATCACAAAATTCTTTTGGCACAAGACTTTTCACTAATTTAAACATTAATTTACATACACAGTATTTCATATCACAAAATTCTTTTGGCACAAGATTTTTCACTAATAGGAGTATAAACATTCATTTACCTATACGGTATTGGTAAACTTTCGGAAATGGTAGCAGTTTAAGGGATCGAAATAGAAGGCCTACATGATCTCTGCATTAGGAAGATTTAATTATTCTTAATGTTCTTTTTTGTGATTTAAAAACATACTGAATAGAAGAGTCATTTGCAGACTCCGACACCTCAATGCCATAAGTATGATATGGATAAATGAAGCAGTTATTTAAAGTAACTAAAGCAGAAGTATTCAAGAATTTCCTTGCCTTACACAACACTCCATTGCTTTTTGTCATTTTATTATTTATATGTCTTATTATGTTGCCATGAGAGCTGATTGTCAATAATTACATATAAAAATTAGTACTCTCTACTATATTTCTTTGTACATGATCTAAATAAATATTTAAATTTGTCTGAACAGGTTTACCTTTGTCAGTCTTTTATTCTCCATACGCTTAGCATGTCCGTAATATCTCGGAGTATATCCTTTAACCCTTTCAGTCTCATCCACATGAACACCACAGCGCTCAGTTACCTCCTCATTTGTCTGCCTATCTCTCCTGTAACCCGACATCCACATCAGCACAACAAAGTCCATTTACTCTCTCGTTTGTCTGCTTGTCTTTCCATGTAATTACACATGCTGCACTAAAAAAAACCTCACTTCCTCTGCCCTTACTCTTGACTTGTGTCCTTCAACAGGGTCCAAGTTTCACTTCCATACATCTGATAAGTCCTATGTTGTAAATTCCTACTACAACAGGTCGATTTATTTAACTTGGGAGTGGCATCTCGTCGTCTAAGGGTTAAAAACAGTACATATTAACCCTTCCAGAAGGTGGTAGATTTTAGCAAGTTAATTTGTTTCCCCCAGGTGATTTAATTTCCCCATGGCTAAGGATGACGCCATTTTACTTTATTCATGGTGTTGGCAGACGATTTTACTCAGCTGAAGAAAGGCCTCTCATATTGGAAGGCTGCATTAAAACTATATTTTCCTTCAAAATTTTGGAAAGTGCATCTTAAGCTAAATAAAAAGCAAGCAAATGGCAAGAATCTGAAGGAAAATGTATCCCCGGGTTCAAAGGGTTAAATTTGGTGTGGCCTATCGTCGTCTGAGGCCTATGATTCATCCTGAATAAGAAGTAGGGTAGGGACAGACAGGTTATATGTAGAAGGTAGACGGATAGGTTTAATTTGCAAACTGTGGATACTTGGTCAGTGCTGGAAAAGAGGTCCCAAATCTCTAAGAATAGTGTTATGATACTTTTTTTTTTTTCGTATACGTCTATGGTCATGTATTTTGCTTCATAACTTAATAATTTTTTGGTAGGGATCCGAGTCACTGTATGCGCCCCTAATCCCGTTCCCTTCTGGCTGTTTATATGATAACCGTAACCTCTGTCTTGGTCAAACCTATACGGCACAGATATTGAAAACTTGTGACGTGCTTAGAAGAATCAGACAGGCATTGTGATTTTTGTACTCCAGGAACAACTTTAGTACGTATTCTGTTAGGTATCAGATGTAGACTGTTCTTAATATGCCTCTTTCAGATATATCTGTAAAAAAATTGATAGAAAGCTTATTACAACAACAATAGCAGTTATGAAAGGTTCAGTACAGGAAATCACTTGCATTATACTTATACTGGAACATGCCAGTAACTGATTACGAAGAAGTGAAGCAAGGAAGTGTTGCAAAGTGATGTTTACTCTTCATTCAGATGAGAAATATGCGGCCCGACACGACACGGCCCGACCACGATGGATTTCGGGGGCTAATAACTTTTCTGCCATGTAAGATAGAGAAGAAATTCTTTCAGCAGGCAGCAGATACATTTAATATATTTTGTGTTTAGCTATATATTACTCATGAGACCAAAGAACCCAAGGAATCACAGCTTAGCAAAGGAATGTACCGAGAGCTTTATTTGGCATCTCTACTGTGAAATCGAATTTGAAAAGGTTTCCTATAGTAACATTATGTTTTCTTTGATGAATTCTAACAATTAAATATCGAATATTTTGCTCATAATTGTACCTGGGCGTTTTTTCTATGTTTACAGGGTGAAATAAGAAAGTAATTGCAAAATATCGTGATTTTATCATTCGATCAATAGCCAAGCATTTACCAGCGCAGTTCGTTGACGTGGTAAGTCGGGAGGAGAGAACTGAACACTGTGTTTGTGCTTGTGATAAATGCAACGGGCCCTAGCTTTATGCACATGCAGATAGAAAACGTGAAGGAGAGAATAAACGATAAAGTAAATAGTTTAGCTCAATTATGCTTCTGTCATGCTTCAACATCCTCACCAGAAATGTTGAAAGTTTACACCGTGATGAAATTATGATGATAGGAATATTTACAAAAAGCACTTTCGCTCATCACGCACTCCAACACGCTTACATGCATTGGCCTTGATACTTAACCCGCGCCGTCCCGGCGACGTGAATTAACGTCTGCACATGATGTGCACTCATGTCCCGGCGACGTGAATTAACGCGGCAACATTGCAAGTTGCATAATTTTCACATTTTTCAAAATTCGCGCCTAATTTTTGTTTCGTCCACCTACGCAAGCCTCATCTACTCGCCGCCAGGCGGATAATCCCCTAGATCCAGATTAACCCCACCTGACCCTGTGATCCTCCACTTACCTGTCAGCAGTCACCCAGGTCAGACATGGCGCATCGTGGGCTGTCAGACGAGGAGATACAAGTCGCCCTGGATACCTTTACAGGGGATAGTGATTCCCCACTGGACGACGACACCCTCGATGTCGATTACATGCAGCCTGAGGAGGTTACCAGCAGCAGTGATGAGGGCCCTTCCCCAAGGAAGGTCAAGTATATAGCATACAGGAGGGCAGGGAACGGCCAGCCTGCACCACGTGCTGCATCTAGGCAGCAACACATACCATCAGATGAGGACAAGGACGAGGAAGCTGTACATGGTGGCGTATTTTCCTGGCTGGGGAAGGAAAAGATATCGCCACGTGGGACTGGGACAGACGTCACATCGCGACTGTTCCACAGGTATGTTCCTTCTATGTGTTCTGTGGCAGGAAGTAGTGGTGTGGGGATGGTTAGGGCAGCAGAAAGTGAAAGTGTTGGGGCGGGAGAGAGCAGACAGATTCGTGAAAGCGAGAGTGGTGTGGGGTAGGCAACTCTCTCTCTCTCTCTCTCTATCTATATATCTATATATATATATATATATATATATATATATATATATATATATATATATATATATATTTATATATTAGGAGAAGACTTACTGTAAATCGTGTACTACTGTGAAAGCAAATGTCTAACATGGAAAAGGCCAGAATGTAATGTGAGAAGTACTATAAAGGGGGAGAAATTACATTCAAAGGTGAAAAAATAATGACATGACATGATTTACCTACGTAAATTAGCGCTACTTCTATGCTAATTCTTTTCATAAAGCATGTACATCTGTAAAAGCAATTGTCTAACATGTAAATGGGTTATATGTTATAAGTAATCACAAAGGTGAAAAAATAGAATCTGAGTTGAAAAAAGCATGAAAGGTATAGTTACTGTAAAGTTAGTAAGTTGAAAAATAGTCTAAGTTGAAAGTCATAGAACATACAGTCAGTAATTCTGTTCACGGTGTAAGAGGAGTGGGAAATTCCCCAAGGGCTCTAAATTTAGCCACCAATTATGGGATAAGCTGTCTCCCAGTGTACCACCATCCCACCTCACTCTCTCTCTCTCTCTCTCTCTTTATATATATATATATATATATATATATATATATATATATATATATATATATATATATTATGATAAGGCTTACTGTAAATCGTGCACTACTGTGAAAGCAAATGTCTAACATGGAAATGGCCAGAATGTAATGTGAGAAGTACTATAAAGGGGGAGAAAATAAATTCAGAGGTGAAAGAATAATGATATGACATGATTTACCTACGTAAATTAGCGCTACTTCTATGCTAATTCTTTTCATAAAGCATGTACATCTGTAAAAGCAATTGTCTAACATGTAAATGGGTAATATGTTATGTTATAAGTAATCAAAAAGGTGAAAAAATAGAATCTGAGTTGAAAAAAGTATGAAAGACCAAGTTGTCACTTGGTAAATAAGTGCTATTCTTATGCTAATTCTTTTCATAAAGCAAGTTCATCTAAAAAACTAATTGTATAACATGTAAGTGGGTTATATATTATAAGTAAT
Organism: Coenobita brevimanus; assembly: GCF_032717465.1. NCBI lineage: Eukaryota > Metazoa > Arthropoda > Malacostraca > Decapoda > Coenobitidae > Coenobita > Coenobita brevimanus. The sequence goes on from NC_136984.1 coordinate 17,148,989, forward strand.
CTAAAAGGTGAAAAAATAGAATCTGAGTCGAAAAAAGCATGAAATAAAATGATCTCACTTGGTAAATAAGCGCTACTTTTATGCTAATTCTTGTCATAATGCCTCAAAATATGTACAAACAATTATGTAAAGTTGAAAATGGTATGATGTTATTGTGGAAGTAATATGGAACATGAAAAAATACAATAGCTGATGAAATAACGATGTTTGTTATCCATCAGTGACATAATCGACTGATTTTGCTAGGGTCGCACAATGGTACATACCTTATTTCTCATTTTTTTCTGTATAAAACCCAATATGCTTCTGGTATACATATTTCCAATATATGAATACATGATAATAAACGTATACTGCATCAGTTCAGAGTACCCGTGCCACCGTAGAAAACGTACGGCGAAAAGACTACTCATCGAGAATGGCAGTACCTGTCAAACTTACATGCCCCAGGTAAGCCATTTCTGGACCCAAGGGACACCTTTCTTTGTGATTTTCCTTGGTTTCTGACCAAAAGCGAATGTTTGAGCAAAAAAAAAAAAAATGGTCCAAAAAAGCCGGGACTGGCACGGACCAAAACTCAGAAAACGTCGGGATTGGGCGGGTTAATGGCAGCTCCTCATCTGACAGCCACTTGATTCTGTCCCTTATCTTTGAGGTCATTCTCTATGATCTCGTCCCAAGTCTTCTTCAGTCTGCCTCTCACAGCTCCACCCTCAACATTCACGTCTCTCACCCTCCGCACCCAGTTGCCATCCTCCATCCTCTGCACTTCTCATTTTTATTCCACTTTAGAAACTTCTCGAAATGTAAAATTTAGATCTTGTCTCAATTATATATTTCATTACAAGGGTGTTCCCGTATAATTCAAAACAACAGTCCCGGGATGGCAAAAGTAAAACTTAAAACCTGTAATCAGAGTAAGAACTGTAATATAATTCAGTCCCTTTTTCATTATCACCACCAATATCATTATAACATCCCCATCACTACTTCCATCGCTGCTCTTACCATCACACATGAAGCATCATCCTCATCATCAACATCACCATCATCCCCATCACCACCACACATCATCATCACTACTTTCAGCACCATACACCGCAACCACACCAACCACCACCATCGTCATCACAGCATCACCATCGCCAAGACTATGGTCGCCATTACCACCACAGCAATTCCTGTTAAATGCCATCACAGTTGTGGCTGTTGGCGTCGTTACTACCACAGTGTGTGGTAGAATGAAGATTAACAACACTGGGGTAGGATGGGGGAGCTGAGGGAAGAAGCAACGGAGGGAAAGGGAGGGAGAGAAGAGGAGAGAAATCTAGTGAAGGAGGTAAGAAATTTTGGATGTTTGGAATAGAAGTTGAAAATTCAAAAGGGGAATTAAGATGGGAAGATTATTTGGAGAGAAAAAAGGAGAATGGCCATGGATCTGTAGAAATATAGGTGCAAGAAAAAAAAAAAAAGCACATTACACGCCCGCCAAGGGGGAATCACACCAGCCACAAGCTGATACATAGCCTATCTAGCTCGGCTCTGAATATGACCTTGAGCTTGACCTGTTTCCACCAATTTCGAACTAGTAGGAGATTTTTATCCCTACTACACACATTTAACCTACCCTGTACCCATGACGTACGATGCAAATCGCAATTTTTTCCCACCCTCAGTCCCCATGATGTACGATGTATGTTTTGCTATTGTAATGTCCGTTGTTTGCACATTTTCCAAATTTTGTGCATGATTTTTGGTGCATATACACGGGACACCTTCCTCTACCACACCTTAGTACATTTTAGTACATTACTGATACCATGTGTGCTTGAGATAATACTAGGCTCACTGTAATAGTAAGGCATGTAAATATGCGATAATATGACACTCACTATAATAGTAAGGTCTGTAAATATGTGATAAGTTATATAAGGTAGAGACTGGTATAAAGTTGGTGAAAAAGTATAATGTAAGTTGAAAAATAGAATGTAAGTTGAAACAACAGTCACAGTAAGTCAACTGTGCAAGAAATTGAAAATTTTCATGTGTTCATGAATGAAACAATGCTTATATCACCTATATTTTTGTGTGAAAAACAATATATTCTTGTACCACACGTAAATTTGTACCAGATTAACCCGTCACGTCCCGAGCTACTTCGCACGTCCGACACCCCCCCAATCCCAAGGTATTTTCCAACATTTTTTTTTTGGTTAAAACCTCCGCTTTTGGTGAGAAACATCGAAATTTCATAGAGAAATCCCTCACCTGAGGTTTAAAATACTCGATCCAGGTAGCAGTACCTCCTTACCTGACTGGGTATTTTAACAGGCTGGCACCAAAGAAAACTAGTTCTATGGGAGGGTAACTATTTCACACCACTCATAAATGGTATTTATTTATTTACTTGGTACAAATTTATATGTAGTACGAGAGTATATTGGTTTTCAAACAGTAATATAGGCATTATAAGCATTGTTTCACTCACTAACTCATCACCATACCTGACCTTTTGCCACATTACCTGATCATCATTTTTGACTGTTTCTTCCTCTAATGCTATGTAAACTTTGTCCTCCACATTGTCATTGACTGGGGAATCACTCTGGCCCTGAATGTCTTTATTGGCTATTGCTACCATCATTATTTCTGTTATTGTTGTTGCTGTAGTTGTTGCTGGTTCCACTGATATTTCTGTTGTTGTTGCTACCATTGGTATTTCTGTTGATGTTTCCACTGTTATTTCTGTTGTTGTTGTTGTTGATGCTTCCATTGTTATTTCTGTTGTTGTAATTGTTATTGTCAGTGGGAGGGGGGGTTGTACCTCTGTTGTTGCTGTCATTTCTTCCATTACTGTTCCTGTTGTTACTGTTGTTGTAGGTGCTGTTACTACCTCTTTCCCCGCTGGTAGTGTTCTCTTCAGTGAGCAGCTCCATTCCAGAGTTTTGAGTGGTGTTGGCCATTATCATGGTAGTATCGGTGGTTGTTGTTGTTGATGATGAGCTTGTTTGTTGGTGCTGCTGCCGTATGTGCCTCAGAGGCTTTGGCAACCCCGAGTGCCACCACTGCCTCCATCGGTCTGAGGAAGCACAGGCTCTCTCCCATGTTTCGTCTATGGCAGAGGGTAACGCACTGGTTGCAATGGAGCAGGTACTGGTCCTAGAATCTGCCTCTCTAGCATCTTGCAGAGTTTCTATAAGGTTTAAAATTTCGAGTATTTGTGGCTTTTTATCAATGATCCAATTACACTGAAGTTGTAGGGACTGGATGAGGGTATTTCCTCTCGATACTTCACTCTGAAGACTGAGGATGTCAGCCACAAGTTCCTCTTTCTCTAGTTGCATGAAGCGTTGCTTATCATCCTCATCTCCGTCCGTGCTTCCGTTTACGTCGTCTGTGGCAGGAGAGGGTGGGGGTGGGGGCTCATTGTCACCTGCATAGGTAACCACATAGTCAATGTTGCTCATGGTGCACAGGTCTTGTGTTTCATCACATGAGAATGTCTCACGGTCACCGAGACAGATGGTGTGGCAGACACTGGGGCAGTCTGCAGCACCTTCACAGCATACGTATGCAGCGGTTTTGGTTGCTGCTTTGCCTCATACCGCACACCATCTTTGTGGGCAGTAGCCTGGCAAGTATCTTCTCTTGATTTTCTTATGAGCTGCCATGATTGCTTGTTGGTGTCTACCTTAATCAGGTTTAAGTGTTTAGCTTTTGATTAAGCGAGTGAGTGTATTCTCCTTGTTATTTTGAATTCATTTTGAGACTCATGTAACGTAAATTTATTTCATTGTAATTAATAAATTTACAGTTCTTTTTCTTTGAGCTTAATGTAGTTAAACGCGCGTTTTATTTCTCCACATTTTAGTGTATTTTAGTTGCCGCTCCTAGTTTGCACAAACTCTTTGCATTAATCATAACTGGTACTTATACCAGTACTTTTGTATCAAGCTTAAATCCATTGTGCCAGCCAGGAGTTAATGCACCGGCAAGAATCTATTTATCATTAATAACATTAGTTATTGATTGTCAGGGGTGGAGTCACTTTCTCAAGAGGCTAACAGTACTAACAAACAGTATGCGTGAGTAATTAGTCTCTGCTATGTACTGTTGAGAAAGTTTATAAATTCTCGTCCTTAGAGAATCGGCGAAGTAAGCCGTATTAAAGTAAAACTTACTGCTTGATTTTCACAAGTCAATTCGTTGTCTCTATATCAAGTAACATCCAGCATTCTTTAATTCATAAATTCACATCCCCCCATGAAACACACCCATAAACAGACTGAACAACCATGGAGATAAGACACATCCCTCTTTCAATCCAACCTTAAAATAGATAAATTCACTCAGTTCATTGTCCATGTGCACTACAGCCTTAGCACCCTCATACATACTCTTCACTGCATTCAGCAACTTCCCATTTACTCCGTATTTTCTTATTATTTTCCTCACTTCTTGTCTATCCACCCTGTCATATGCTTTCTCCAAATCCATGAAGGCTGCATACAGCTTCTTTTTCTTTTCTAGAAACTTCTCCATCAAAGACCTAAGAATGAATAACTGATCTACACAACCTGTCCCTTTCAAAAACCTCCCTGTTCTTCTCCAACTAATTCCCCTGTTATTTCCCTAACTCTGCCAATAAGTATCCCACCATATACATCTCCAGTTACACTATGAAGATAAATACCGCTATTGTTACCACACACTTCTTTTTTCCCTTTAATAATAATAATAATAATAATAATAATAATAATAGTAATAATAATAATAATAATAATAATTCATCCATCCATCCATCATCCATTCCTACATTGCTCCATGAGGAGCGTGTGACCCCAGGGCTAGGCAAATTGGTCCTAACATTTAAGATGAGAGTGACCAGCCTCACTCATCCCTGAATGGCAATACGTGAGCAATAAACCCCAACCATCCCTTGGATATAAACTTTCACCAGCCCAATCCGATTGGAGCGCCGTAATTACCCACTAAACCACCATGCGTCAAAATTTGGTTATATGGTTACCACTCAGCGTAGCAATTGGTTTCCTGGTGTAGCTACAGGAAACCATTTGGCTTGTCACTCAGTGTGGAGTCACGCACAGGCAGAAGGAAGAGGCAAGAATGAAGGAAAGAAAGACAGAAGAGGATGGAAGGAAAGAAGGATGGAGGAAAGGAAAGGGCAGACACCCGAGAGCAGCACTACATCGGGTGCATGGTGAGCCCCCCCACCTACACAATGACAATAATAATAATAGCATTAATAATAATAATAATAATAATAATAACAATAATAATAATTATAATAACAGCTAGAAGACTGTAACTCTCAGTGGCAGTACTGATCTGAACCGATAAGAATTTTTTTTTTTTTTTTTTTGGTAATAACTCAAAAACCCTTGGTCAGACTGCACCAAAAAAAAGTATACAGACGTGATCCAGGACAGGACAATACTTTTTAGGCCAAGAAGTCCCTTATTTATAATCTGATTTTTCTGTGCAGACGAGTAACTGGATATTCTTGAAAAGTGGGGCATCCCAAGTATCGTAATATCCAGCATGAATGGCCCTCTTTTTCAATACAAAATTCTAAAAAATAATTCTATCACGAGATCACAGTCCATGTTCATTTATCTACAGTAATTCAGGAGAAAATTGAAGTGGAAAATTCACGAATTTTTTTACATAATTATTTGAACCTGTGATCTTGAAAATCGGGTTCAAAACACAGAAACTGGGTTAGTATAGTTGAGTCGTTGTACTGTACTTCCTCAATAAGTATGATGAGGAAAAAGGAACAGAATAATGACAGTAAAATTAATGATGGATACAAAGATCTGCACCTATTTTAACAGCTGTAGATCAGCTAAAAGAGAGTAACTGTAAGACGGAGTTACTAATCTCCACCAGTGAGAATATTGATGAACTTACGTTTTTTGTAATAACTCAAAAACGGTTGGTAAAGCTGCGACCAAAAATTACACTGACCTGTCCAGGACTAACCAAAGTCTCAAAAGCCAAAAAGCCTCATTTATGTTTTGGGTTATCCTCTATAAAAGACCAATTATTTAAAAGTGCTGAAAAGTGGGATGCCTGAAACAAAGTAATGACAAGAATGAATGGCCTCCAAATTTTTTTCCTGCCGAATGTTTGGAAAATAATTTTATCATGGGATTTCCCTCCGTGTCCATGTATCTATAAATGTTTTGAAGCAAATTGAGGTTGATAATTCATAATTTCAGATCAACAGGAGACTACAACTGCCAGAGACAGTTACTGATCTCCACCAATAAGAGAATAGCTGAAGTTTCGTATTTAAAAAAAAAAAACTGAAAAAAACAAACACTTTGGCAGAACTGCCATAAAAAATTACATATATCTTTTCCAGGACTAGACAAAACTTTTGAGCCAAGAAATGGCTCATTTATTATTATTATTATCATTATTATTATTATTATTATTATTGTCTGCATGAGAAAAATATAAAATATAAAATGTTAAAATGTGGGGTGTCAGAAATATCTTAATATATCTTATGACCCCCAACATTTTTCCAAACAAATTTACTTTTTAAAAATTGTTTGTGCATGGAAAAAGAACGAAAGCCCAGGAGCCAACAAGATTGTTACGTCCAAGGGAAAAAAAATAACAAGGAGCCAAAGAGTTCCATTCATTTCGAGACGTCTGGACACAATTTATTGGAAAAACTGGAGATCATAGGCAGTAGGAATTAGAGACGGAGGGAGACTGTTCCATAGTCGACCAGTTGCATACATGAAAGACTGGAAATAATGGTCAATCGTTGCAGTAGATAGCTGGGCAGAAAAGGGTCGAGAGTTTGTTCCTAGACAGGTGCTTCGTCCCCCTCCATAGTGGTGGAAGGATGAAAGTAGACAGTTCAGAGGAACAGTGACCATTGACACAGGGACAGAAGAGAGATAGATGTGCAACAGTGCAGCAAAGAGACAGAGGTTGAATGGAGCCAGTAAGAGGATGAGAGTTAAAGAAATGAAAAACCTTTGACTTCACCTTGTTGGGAAGAGCTACATTTGGGAAGCCTCCCCACACGTGAGAGTTGTAGTCTAGAGGGAGGCGGATAAAACCCGTGGACAGTCAACAACTGTGCAAGGGTAAAGAAAGCAAAGAGTTGGATTAGCACACCTAGTCTATTGGAAGCCGATTTTACAAGAGAAGTAATATGCTCTTTCCAAGATAATTCTGAACGGAATGAAACCCCAAATACGTTTAAAGATAATGCAGCAGTGAGTTGTGTATTGTTAAAAATTGAAGGATATTCTTGCGGAAGATTTTGTCGGGTTGAAAGATGTAAGAACTGAATTTTTTATGCATTAAAATCAACACAAGACAAGTCAAGAGTGAGAGCAGTGGAAATGAGTTATTTAAGAGGAGCCTGTGGAGTCACATGGAGAGACAGGCTGACGAATGAGGATATAAAGAAGCGTTGTGGTGTGGATGTGGATGTGATAGGAAGCGTTATGAGGAACACACTGAGGTGGTTTGGCCATGTGGAGAGGATGGAGGGTAAAAGACTGACGAAGAGAGTGTATGTGAGTGAGGTGGAGGGAGGAAGAGGGAGGGGGAGGCCGAGGATGAGATGGAGGGATGGGGTGGAGAGGTATATGAGAGAGGGGGGGGGTGAGTTGGGAGCAGGGCAGTGAAATGGCGGGGGACAGGGCGACTTGGAGGCGATTTGTTTGTGGCCACCCCAAATAGATTGAGGCGTCTGGCAATAGATAGATAGATAGAAATCAACATGATTACTTTTATCCTAATCAGAGATACAAGCCAAGTCAGACATTAAGTGTGCCATAGCATCATCCTCTGTTTCTTGAAGTAAGTGCTGAGATTAATGTTGTGGGATACAAATAGAAGGGTGAAGGGTGGAGTCATCAGCACATAAGTGGGTTGAGTAGACGTACACCCTCTCAATAAAGTATCGGCACTCTTACTGCACGTATCATTCTGAAGCATGGATGAAGCATTGTGATATATGGGGTATCCTGTAATTATAAGTGCAGATATTATCTTTGGTAATTATTAGAACTCAAAATTGCAAAAAAATTTACTTACTGGGTGGCATATGTTTTTGAACACCACATTTAGAGACTCTCGTGTGGTCTGCGGAAGTTGCTCATTTTCACAACCATCGCACCCAATGGGGCCGATACTTTTTTGGGAGGGTGTACATCTTAGGTCACTGATGAATACAGAAACAAGAGAGCTTGTGAGACAATATAGCCCTGAGGAACATCACTATTGATAGCTCTAGAAGAATGATGGCCGGCTACAACAGCAGCTATAGAAAGACCAAAAAAGAAACTTGAGATCAATGCACAGATTGAAGGATAGAAACCATAAGGGGGCAGTTTGAAAATGAAAGATTTATTCTAGACTCAATCGAAAGCCTTTAACTTGTCAAGTGCAATGGCATAATTTTCGCCGAAGTCCTGAAAGTGGGGATGACAAGGAGTCTGAATGGTATGTAGCAAGATCGCCAGTGAGCGTCCATGGCGAAACCCATACTGATGATCAAAGTGTTGTGCTAACAAAGGTGCTTATTTTTTTTTTTAGATAGCCTCAAAATATTGAATTACAAGATATTAAAGCAATTATGTGATAGAGCACTGGGAATGGTCAGCTTTCTTTAGAACAAGCCGAATAAGAGAATACTTCCAGCATGAAGAAAAACTACAAGTTGGCTGACAAAGGTGAACGAGTTTACCTAAGCAGCATGTAAGCCGAGAAGCACAGTTATTGAGGACAACAGGAGGGTCCCCATTGGTCCCACATGCCTTGTTAATACTGAGGCTAGTGATGGCAGAAAATAAATCAATTGAAGAAATATAAATGTCAGCCATGAGGAAGTCAGAGGGGGGAAGCAATGGAGGAACAGCACCAAAATCATCTAAGATGAAACTGTAGGAGTAAGTCTGAGCAAAGGATTCTCCTTTACCAGTATAAGAAATAGCTACAGAGTCGTCATAGTGGAAAAAGTGAGGGAAGGAAGATGAGATAAAGTTCTGAGAAAAGTTTTTAGCAGGATGCCTGAAAGAACGGGAAGATTGTGTTATGGATAGTTCAGAGCATTTTGGTATGAATCAAATTACTTTTAGCAGACCAAAGAACAGTCTTAGTGCTATTCTGGGCAGAAACATAAAAATGATGAGATTCAGGGTTGGGTTGGGTCTTTTACGTTTTGTAGGATAGCATTAGAAAATACGTAAATAAACCATTTTTTTTCTCTTTTTTGCAGTAGCCACAAGAAAGGAATGTATGTTTCCATGCCTGAAAGAATAACCTCTGTAATGTGCAAAGCACACTTAGATGGTGTCAATCTTGGAAGCAATAAACATTCCAGGGAATATAAAAGACCTGCCTGAGGGCCACCCAAACAGCAGCTCCAAAGTGCCACAGCCACCACTTATTGGGAGAGTACACAGGCCTTACTGGAGCAATAGAACAGGTTAAGGTGATAAGGTTGTAACTGGAGGAACCCAGTAGAGAAAAAATTAACAGGATAAGCAGAAGGATTAGTTGAAAGGAAGAGTCCGCTATGTTGGAAAACTCTCCTAGGTCATCAGGGACATGAGTAGGGTGCTGTAAAAGCTGATCTAGGTCGTTAATTAAATACTAATAGGATCGATTGATCCTTTTCCAGAATTTCGCTAGATACCGAATATGATCAATGGAGAAGCCTTTTTCTAAAAAATGCAGACACTAGGGTGCGGCCCGATTGTGACGTATAATGATGCAAACCAATGAAAACTAAGTCCTGAGTAGGGAGGGGGGAGGATCCGGACCCCTACACATGGTGGGGGGGTGATTTTCCCACCACCCTCTCGCCACCTTCCTTTACCCCAGTACCTTTGTTCCCTCTCCCCCTCCCTTGCCTCTGACTGCCTCCTGCTCTCTCCCTCCCCCTCCCCCACCATCCTCCATCATGATATCATGGTCCCCCCCCCTTTCCCTGTCTCCCTGGGGAGAGTTATATCCCCCCTACCAACTTTCCACACCCCTGTACTCCCTCTCTGCCTTTCCTCTTTGTCTTGTGGTATCTGTCTCCTACCTCTATACCTCCGTACCACCCCTCCAGGCCTCTCCCCACCCCACCTCCACCCCCCACCTCCTGTAGTATGCAGTCCTCTTACCTTCCCCCCCTCCCCCTCCGACTAGAGTATAATATGTCATTGTTACTATTCATGTCACATGCTTTCATTCAGTACCAGATTATTGTTTGTGTAATTGCATACACTGATGCACGAAACTTAGAATGTGTTTTTTTTTTTTTTCCATTTTTTTTTATGAATTTCCATGTTTTTTGCATGTTTTTCTTGAGGGGAAAATTGTGTTGCTAGCACCATTATGTACCTGCCAAAGGTTTCTTGCATATACTTATCCTTTTGATGTATTTCTTTGTATTTCTTCGTACTCTTTGTTTATCAAAGCATATGATGTCACTCTAGCTATGGTGTAGAGTTTCAGCTGAGTCTCGGGCAATCTCAGCTGTGATTAGCACCCCGGTAATTATCTCCCATCCCAATCCCCACTGAACAGTAATGTAAAGCACGTAGCAGTGCACAGAGAGATTGCTATGTTTGCAAAAATTCACAGAGAAAGCCTCAAGTCAAAATGAGAACATCATTCAGGTGCCACGAATGTAAAGTTCCCCTGTGCCTTAAAGATTGCTTTGCTGAGTATCATTCTTTGTCTCACTTTTGAAACTGGTAAAAGAACCAAGATCTGTAAATACTAAAATTAGTAATAACAATAGGTGTAAGTACCAGTTATCTAGGTATAAGCGTTTATTACCCTAAATTTTTGTTATGTTCATATGCGCCCAAGACATCTAGTGAGATTCAGCATAGTCGCCTACCCTGAAACAATATTCAGTCTCTAATCTATCACAGGGGCAGGTGCCGCTACCCCTAATCACGCGGGACAGTTAGGGTCTGAGGTGAGAAAACACAAATCTCATACTGTGTGAACATATCGTAATGTTTCTTGTAAATGTTAATAGTGTGTGATTTTTATAATAATAAATTGTGTATTTGTGTTTGTCTTTCTCTTACACAATTATCATTATTTAGCATCTGTTTATCTCTCTATTGCCAGACGCCTTAATTCCTTATATAGGGCGGCCACAAACAAATTGCCTCCACGTCACCCAGTCCTCCTCCAATTCCATGCCCTGCTCCCAATTCACAACCCCCTCTCTCATATACCTCTCGTCTCCATCCCTCCATCTCATCCTTGGCCTTCCCCTCCCTCTCTCCCCCTCCACCTCAATCACATACACTCTCCTCATCAGTCTTTCACTCTCCGTCTTCTCCACATGGCAAAACCACCTCAGTGTGTTTCACCTAACGCTCTCTATCACATCCACATCCACACCACAACGCTCCTCACATCCTCATTTGTCAGTCTGTCTCTCCATGTGACTCCACAGGCTCCTCTCAAATAACTGATTTCCTCTGCTCTCACTCTTGGCTTGTGTCCCTCCTACAACGTCCAAGCTTCACTTCCATACGTTGGAGTTGGTATCACAATAATGCCATGTAATAACTTTTTCACTTCCATGCTCACTTCCCTGTTTCTTATCACTGCATTCAAGGAACCAGCAAGCTTTCTTCCTTGTTCTACCCTTTCAAGCACTTCACCCTCCAAACTTCCATCCTTACTTATCACACTACCCAAGTACTTAAACATACTCATATTTTCCATTTCCTCATCATCCAACCTCAATGTACATTCACTCACTTCACCTCTCTCGAAGACCACAACTTTACTCTTCCCTGCATTCACCTTTAGATTCCGTATCTTACACACTCTCCCAAACTCACCCACCAAGCCCTGAAGCTCCTCTTCATCTTCACTTAACAACACAGTATCATTTGCAAACAACAGTACAGAGAGTCTCCAAACACTGCCCTCTCTCATTAGGACCACTCCAACATCCACTGCCCTACCTTGTATGTCTTTAATAACCCCATCCATATACAGATTAAACAACCATGGAGACATGACACATCCCTGTTTCAATCCAACCTTCAAATAGAAAAACTCACTCAGTCCACTATCCACACGCTCTGCAACCTTAGCACCCCCATACATACTTTTCAAAGCATTCAACAACTTCCCATCTAATCCATATATTCGTAATACTTTCCACTATCCTTGTCTATCCACCCTGTCATATGCTTTATCCAAATCCATGAAGACTACATACATCTTTTTTCCCTTCTCTAGAAACTTTTCCACTAAAGATCTAAGAATGAACATCTGATCTACACAACCTGTTCCCTTCCTAAAGACTCCCTGTTCTTCTCCAACTAATTCCTCTGTTATTTCCTAACTCTGTCAATAAGTATCCTACCGTATACTTTTCCTACTACACTAAGAAGACAAATGCTTCTCTGATTACTACACACTTCTTTTTCCCCTTAGCCTTTGTACAAGGGAATAATTATACCTGACTTCCAATCTTCTGGGACTTTACCTTCCCCCTAGGCCAATCTGCACATCTTCCACATCCATTCTACTACTGTCTCTCCCCTCATGCTTCAGCATTTTACCGCACACTCCATCATTTCCTGGGGCTTTCCCCATTTTGACTCTCTTCATTGCTTAAAGAACTTCTACCTTACTGATTTCTTCCTGTCTTGTCACCTCCTTCCTTCTCCCAGCCATTCCCCAGCCACTTATATCGGCATTATTTTCATCCTCAGTGTTCAACAATTCATTTAAGTGTTCTCTCCATCTGCCCACTTTTTCTTCCTTTTCAACTAGTGATCTACCATTTTTATCTCTCACCCCCCAGCTAACTTCATTGCTACCCTGTCTGACTCTCTTTACCTCTTTCCAGAACTTTTTCTTACATTCCCTCCACTTGACACTCAAATTCTTTCCAATTTCCTCATCCACTCTCTTCATACTCTCTCTTTACTAATCTTTTCACCTCTCTCTTCCTTTCTACATATAAGTCTCTCTTCTGTCTCTCAAATTCTTCCACGCCCCTATTTCTCATCCATTCATTATATGATTTTTTTCTTTTGTGCCACAGCCTCTCTCACCTCTTCATTTCACCATGTTGATCCTTGCACCCCCTTTCGTCTTCTCTTCACCCCACACACCACCTCACATGCTGCACATATTTCTTCTGTATCTTGCATACACCTTCCACGTCCCCCATCTGCTCTAATTCATATTTACCCAATCGTTCCTCCACTTCTCTCTCATATTCTGCATTTTTCTCATCCTCTTGTAACCTTTCCAATTTCCTAGCATATACTCCTTCCTCCCGTCCTACCCTTCTTCTAATTCTCCATTTAACTTGAACCTTGATTCTGACCACCACCAAGTGGTGATCAGAAAGTCCAATCCCCCAACCTCTATATGCTCTTGCATCCATCACACATCTTCGCATTCGTTCATCCACACACACATTATCAGTCATTGCCCTCCTTTCATATAGTTCACCATCCACCCTTCTCATCACTCGCCATGTATACCTGTGGATCATTTTGTGCCTGAAGAGGGTATTGGCTATTACCAACCCCCTCCTGGCACAAATGTCCACTAAAGCACTGCCATTCTCATCTATCTCAGCAGGCACACCCCACTCACCAACTACTCCATCCACCTTCACATTCCCTACTTTACCATTCATATCACCGATTAAAAACACTCTCTCATTCCTTTAATACTTTTCAGTGCACACTTCCACATTTGTCCAAAACTCTTCTCTCACTCTGCTTGCACGATCTTGCATTGGCACATACACGCGCACAATCGACCACATTTGTAGTCCAACTTTCTGTCTTACCCACACAATCCTTGAGCCAACTGATCCATACTCTCTTATATTTTCCTTCCGTCTGTTACAACAATACACACTCCTTCTTTTGCTCTCTCATTCTCACCTACTCCTGCACATATACCCCAACCATACTCCCATTCTCTCACACTCTCACCCCTCTATGTAGTTTCAGTTAATCCACATACATCTACTTTCACACCCTCAAGCGCCTGGACAATCTCTCTCTCTTTCACCTCATCATTTGCACTCCTTACATTCCATGTCGCAATCCGTATCATGTCCTTTGTTTGGTCCTTAGTCATCATCTTTTGGTCAGTCCTGGTCCGAGGCTTCTTGTTCGTATTTTTAGTTAGTTGTTTTCCGGGGAGAGGCACTAACCCTCCGCCAATCTACTTGCTGTCACGTAGGGAACACTTGTCGATTGGTTATAAGGTTACCACCCAGCGCCGTAAATGATTTCCTTGTTTACAGGAAATCATTTTGCTTGCCGCTCAATGGAGAGCTACCCTAAAAACAGGGTACAGTACCATTACACTAAGTGGGTGGATGACGAGCACCCCATGAAATTCTTCATGTTATTTGATTTGACAGCTCTGAGGGGAGGGGAGGGGGGAAGTGGTGAGGGGAGAGGGGATGGTGGAGTGTGTAACACAAAGAAATACGTTTTGCATGCTTTGGCTCAATTTCTTTTTTATTTTGACAGCTAAACTGCTATGTAGGAAGGGGATTGGGGGAGGGAAGGCGGGAAGGGAAGAAGTGTTGGGGAGGAAGGGTGTTGGGAGTGTGTGAGGAACATGGATATACTTAACCCGCCCAGTCCCGGCCACTTTTTGACCACTGGTACCCCCCAATCCCGGGTAATTTTTGACCTTTTTTTTTTTTGCTAAAACTTTCGCTTTTGGTGAGAAACATCGAAAATTCATAGAGAAATCGCTCACCTGAGGTTTAAAATACTCATTACAGGTAGGAGAGCCTCCTTACTTTACTGGGTTTTCTATCAGGTTGGCGCCAAAGAAAACGAGTTCTATGGGAGGATAACTATTTCACACCACTCATAAACGGTATTTATTTATCAACTGTTACGAATTTATATGTAGTACAAAAGTATATTGGTTTTCAAGCAGTAATATAGGCATTATAAGCATTGTTTCACTCGCTAATACCTGACCTTTTTTTGCCACATTACCTGATCATCATTTCTAACTGTTTCTTCCTCTAAAGCTATGTAAAGTTTGTCCTCCACATTGTCATTGATTGGGGAATCACTCTGGCCCTGAATTTCGTACCGTGGCATGACATGGCTATACTGGCCAGGTCACTGATAACAGGTGAATTGCTGAGAAAAGGGCATGCAGGGGGGGGGAGGAGGTCATGCTGGGTAAGGCATTGTCTCTGCCTGGCATCTTGTTGAGGCAGGTGTCCCGTGTATACGTACCAAAAATGACTCGCGAAAATTGAAAATTGTGGAAATTATGAACCTTGCAATTGCAGGACGTTGAAGTACGTCCTCGGGATTAGCTGTGACAAAACGTGAGGACGTGGAAGTACGTCCTCGGGACGGCACGGGTTAATTTGCATGCTAATTTTTGAAGAAAAAATTGAGCTGATAATTCTGTAGGCTTGATGAGGGGGGAGTACAGGAAAAGAGGGGAGGTGATGGGAGTGAGTGAGGAAGGTAATGGGAGGGGAGGCATGAAGGTGGGATAGGGGGGATAGGGTGGAAGTGCATAGAAAACTAGAGTTGCTCCACCTGTAAGGGTTACTTTTTTCAACTTTGATGGGCTATAGCTCATGAACCAATTGGTCTAAAATGCTCTGATTTGTGGCATAGGGTGTGTAAATTCAAACTCTTAACCGTGGGCATAAAACTTTCTACCTCTGTAAGAGCTGAAAAATCGGCCCTATATACAGGTTTTCAGGGAAGGTCAGTCGATCGAACTGCATACCATGGGAGTTAAAGATACAAAAGATGTTGGCTTGTGCACCAGTTGGATCTGTGAAAGGAGAGGAGAGCCAAAGGTGTTGGTTAACATTGAAATCACCACGAATGGAGATTCCAGGGAAAGGAGAAGTTGATAGATTGTGTTTTCCCTTAGAAATAAGTTATTTGAAAAATTCTTCAAAGTCAGTAGAATTAGGGGATGATTAAACAGCACAGATGAATTTTGTCAGAGAATGACAGGATAGCCGAAGCCAAAGTGTAGAGAATTCAGAAGATTCATGTTAAGGAACACAAGGGGAATATAATTATGATGATGTGTACACATAAACAACAACCATCTTTGGCTTTAAATGAGTACAGAGAAAGTAGAAGGATACTGTGAAGAGTTTGTTTCCAGTCACCTCAGATTTCCATCTCGGTGAGGAAGGGAAGATGAGGTTTAGAGGAGTAGTTGTGTTCAACAGAGAGAAAGTTGGAGGAAAGGGCTTGAAGGCTGTAGAAATGAAGAAGAAGCGAATCAGACAGTGGTTCCAGGCATCTTGCTTGGTCATAACAAGGAGAGGGGTGGAAGATGGGGTTTTTGATGTCCCCCTCCCCCCCTGGACTCTGAGACAAGGTGTTGGGGTGCCATGTTTTAATGTAAATTTTAAACAGGAATTGTATTGTGTAATATGCATGTAGTTTGATATTGACAGTAAGAGAAACTTGCATTATAGAGCATGCTGGCCTACCCTCTGTGGTGCTCAATCACTAATTAATGTCAGCAAATGGAGATTGTCAGAAGGTAGTCCCAAGGGCTGATGAAGCAGAAGCTCCAGCTCTCCCTTTCATTAGCTTTCCATCCACCTTGAGAGTACCACCTTGCTCAACTGGTGCTACAGTCTACTACCACAGTGTTTGGAAAATTATTTTATCATCAGATTTCCTTCTATCTTCATGTAACTACATTAGTTCTGGAGCAAATTACGGTTAAAAATTCATGATTTGGGGGAAATTTTTTACATGTGACCCTGAACTTAGGTCAAGGTCAATGGAACTCGGTCAGTGAAAGAGGGTCATGATGCTGTACATCTTCAATAAACATGATGAGAATTAGAAAGCAAAAATGATGTAATAATAATTACGAGCAAGCAAGTGTTGTTTCCTCTCATTTAAATTTGGAAATGGGTGGCCCAGCCAGACGCAACCATCACACTAAGCAGAAGCTATTAACTCTACTGCAATGTGAAGTTCAGTTGAAATACTTTCTGCATGTGATACATTCATTCAATGATTTTTTTTTTTTTTTGTTTAACTGAAATCTCACCAATAATAGCAAAGGAACCCCTTGGAATCTCGAGTTTTCCAAGAGTGTTCAGTTCTAATTGGTGAATGTCTCAATTACGAAATCAAGTTAAAGCATATTTTCCTTTGTTACATTCTGTGTTTTTGGCATCAGCTATAGGAAAAAAAATATCTGAGATTCCACCTATAATACTATATTAATGTCATTGCTATGTTTTGATGGTAAAACCACCAAGAGAAAACATTATTTCTGGTTTTAACCCGCCGCGTCCCGGAGACGTTAATTAATGCGGCAACATTGCAAGGTCCCTAATTTGCACAATTTTCAATTTTCGCGAGTGATTTCGCGAGTGATTTTTTGGCACGTATACACGGGACACCTTCCTCTATTCCTCTACAAGATGCCAAGCAGGGACAATGCCTTACCGCATAATCTCTCTCCCCCCCTGCACGCCATTATCTCGGCAATTAACCTGTTACCAGTGACCTGGCCAATAAAGACATTCAGGGCCAGAGTGATTCCCCAATCGATGACAATGTGGAGGACAAAGTTTACATAGCATTAGAGGAAGAAACAGTCAGAAATGATGATCAGGTAATGTGGGAAAAAAAGGTCAGGAATGGTGATGAGTTAGTGAGTGAAACAATGCTTATAATGCCCATATTACTGTTTGAAAACCAATATACTCTTGTACTACATATAAATTCGTACTAAGTAAATAAATAAATACTGTTTACGAGTGGATAAAATAGTTACCCTCCCATAGAACTCGTTTTCTTTGGTGCCAGCCTGTTAGAAAACCCAGTCAGGTAAGGAGGTACTCGTACCTGTATCGAGTATTTTAAACCTCAGGTGAGGGATTTCTCTATGAATTTTCGATGTTTCTCACCAAAAGCGGATGTTTCAGCCAAAAAAAAAAAAAGGTCCAAAAATGTTGGGACTGAGGCGTACCACTGCCCAGAAAACGTCGGGATGGGGCGGGTTAATCATCTCATCAATAATCAACTTATCCATTCAGTTTCACTGAAATGGCAGGTTGGCGGCGTAGTTGGTAGAATTTGCTTTGTGCGTGTGATGAATGTTATCGCGCCTCGCTTTACAGCAGCACTCCCATACCACTGGAACCTTTGTTGCTCAAACAATCTCTGAGTTATACTAAGAACCTGTCTTTGAGTGCATGTGTATGTGTATGCGAGACAGACAGACAGACAGACAGACAGAGACAAAGAGAGAGAGAGAGAGAAAGAGGGACAGACAGACAGACAGACAGACAGACAGAAACAAAAAGAGAGAGAGAGAGAAAGAGGGACAGACAGACTGACAGACAATGTCTTTCATCCTAATGTATTTCTCACTGCGCCACTTCCATCATGATGAAACAATATATCAGAGGGAAACTGTGATAACATAGCACTCGCTTGTTTGTCACACGCTCACAAAGCACACTTTATTGGTGATAATAACTGGATGACTCTAACTGTAAGAGACATTTATTAATCTCCACCTAAAGGTATATTGCTGATAGGCACAACATACGTTTTTCTTTAACTCCTACATGCCGACTGATGTGTACATCCATCACGATTCAGGGCATGCAGAGACGCTGGCTGAGAGCAATATTATGCCACCCTCACCTTCCTGCCACCCTTTGAACTCGCGACCATTTTATATGATACCGACTGGGTTGGTATGACCTACAGGAGCCCCACGGATGTGCGGTTCAGACTATACATGGCACTGGTAGCACAAGGACCCATGTCATCTTCTTTGTCATCATCCAATTCTGTAACACCATGTGTGGCGCCGTTAGCCTAATCGACCCCATGGAAGTTCTGCCCTTAGTGCCAGGGAAAGGGCTAAGTGATAGTGTCGTTGGTCGTGCCTTGGACGACACCATGTCCTCATGGACACTTTGTGAAACATGTCCTCGGATGAGAGAGGGAGCTACCATGTGACGAGTGACCTCTCTTGCTCTCTGACCACTCTCAGATGCCAGAGAAGGCTCTCAAACTCCTGCAGAAGGAGGGAAGGGTCTTCGACAGTGGCGAGTTCACTGAGAAGGAGGAGGTAGATGACCCAGTACACCAGGCAGGTGAACGTGGGGCTGGCAGTCATCAGTGAAATAAACACTGACGAGCCATCTCACCTTCACACTCGCCACCTGCCCGCCGAAATCTCGCCCTCCAACACTCACCTGCACCTCAGCTGACCACCTCAAGGGTGAAATCACCACAACCGGGCCCTTTAGGAGTGGTATTTTCCACACGGGCCCCACCTGGTGATACTCAGCACCAAGTGTCCCCCAGGGAAGTCCCACATCAGGTGAATCATCACCCGCTTACCCCCCCTTCTCCCACACCTCTCCCTCTCCTTCCCCCTTACCTCCTACCCGTGAGCATGCAGAAAAAACGTCCTGCACGTGGCAGACAGCCGGCTTTAGCATGTGTGGGTAGAGTCGATACCTTTGAGTTGGAAGATGGAGCCGGCACTGAGCCATCTGTGCCTGTGTTCGATGAGGAGGAAGAGGTGTTCAGGAGGATGAGATTCCCCCAAGGTCCTTGACTATTAGCATTATATTCAGGGTCATTTTCACTACTGCTTTAATGCAATACCCGGTGAAGGAAATAAATTTCCACCAGGCCACATGTGGGCAGTGGCTGGATGTGGATGCCAGCAAGAGCAGGCACATGTGTGACTGGATACCTGTGGAGGTGGGGGAGATGTTTGTGTAGCCAGACCTTACCATATTGGTGGTGCACATAAGAAAACATGTGCTCCATGATCATTGGTCGGTTAATGAACTCGTGGGCACACCTGTCTTCAGCAAGTATATGGCCCATGACAGGCACCTGGCCATCCTAAGGTTCATTCATTTCAAGAGAAATTACGGGCCTGCACCGAACGACAGGTTGTGGAAAATTAGACCAATCCTATCAATGCTCAAGGAGTCATTTGCCAGGATTTTTCGTCCGTTTCAGAAAGTGGTAATTGACGAGTCGCTGGTGTTATTCAGGGGTAGACTGACTTTTTTTTTACGTGTCCGACTCTGGGCAAAGGCTTCAGGGCCTATTTCTCGAGGGCAGAGACCTATCCCAAGGCCCAGTAATCCTCCTACACCTCCACAAGTCACCACTTTGGCACTAACACCCACAGTAAATAATGAATACTTGCTAGGGCTGTCTCATACAGGACTGGTGTATTCGTATTACTGGGGGTATTTTTACGACATGTCGGGGGGTCATCTGGTAGATCAGGAAAGTCTGCTTTTAGGAAATTCAAATCCTTAAACTGTTCACTGCCCCACCTGGGCAGTCCTGCGTCCATTAGGACTGCAGGCTGCCTCTCTACCGATTCAGCCACCACCGTCCAAGCGTCACTGCTTTGGTCTCAAATTCTTTGTCCTTTGCAACTGCAAAACTGGATACGTGCAAGATATGATAGTTTAATTGGCAACAGATGTTGATATACTTAGTGACAATCGTCACGGTTTCTCGGCATCACTCGTGGAAGTGCTTATGGAAAGGTATTTCAACAGGCACCACACTGCCCGGCACTGACCAAGTATTTGACTGAACACGGCTCTGGGTGCAGGGGAACTGTTATTGCAAACAGAAAGAATTTCCCTGTATTTCCAGCAAATACTCTGAATGGAGCCCTTTTTACCAAGAAATGTGGCAATATGTTAGCCCTTCTCTGGCATGACAACAGATGGATTAACATGTTGGCTACAGTACATAAGGATGTGTTTGTGGAAACTGGAAAAACAGACTACAGGAGCAGGGAACCTGTTGTAAAGCCAGATGCTGTCAACGATTATATTATTAACATGCGGCTTGTTGATAAATCGGACATGCAAAATAGTGTGGTTGATTTCCTACGTAAGTCCCGCAGATGGTACAAGGAGGTATTTTTACACCTTTTTGATATTCCTGTGCTGAACAGTTTCATACTGTTCAAGGAACTCGTCAGGAAACCTCTCTCTCTACGAGAGTT
This sequence comes from Coenobita brevimanus, assembly GCF_032717465.1. Classification (NCBI taxonomy): domain Eukaryota; kingdom Metazoa; phylum Arthropoda; class Malacostraca; order Decapoda; family Coenobitidae; genus Coenobita; species Coenobita brevimanus. The sequence continues at coordinate 17,170,049 of NC_136984.1, forward strand.
ATTTGAGAGGAGCCCGTGACTCCACGGGCTCCTCTCAAATAACTGATTTCCTCTGCTCTCACTCTTGGCTTGTGTCCCTCCTACAACGTTCAAGCTTCACTTCCATACGTTAGAGTTGGTATCACAATAATGCCATGTAATAACTTTTTCACTTCCATGCTCACTTCCCTGTTTCTTATCACTGCATTCAAGGAACCAGCAAGCTTTCTTCCTTGTTCTACCCTTTCAAGCACTTCACCCTCCAAACTTCCATCCTTACTTATCACACTACCCAAGTACTTAAACGTACTCATATTTTCCATTTCCTCATCATCCAACCTCAATGTACATTCACTCACTTCACCTCTCTCGAAGACCATAACTTTACTCTTCCCTACATTCACCTTTAGATTCCGTATCTTACACACTTTCCCAAACTCACCCACCAAGCCCTGAAGCTCATCTTCATCTTCACTTAACAACACAGTATCATCTGCAAACAACAGTACAGAGAGTCTCCAAACACTGCCCTCTCTCATTAGGACCACTCCAACATCCACTGCCCTACCTTGTATGTGTTTAATAACCCCATCCATATACAGATTAAACAACCATGGAGACATGACACATCCCTGTTTCAATCCAACCTTCAAACAGAAAAACTCACTCAGTCCACTATCCACACGCTCTGAAACCTTAGCACCCCCAAACATACTCTTCACAGCATTCAACAACTTCCCATCTAATCCATATATTCTTAATGCTTTCCACAATCCTTGTCTATCCACCCTGTCATATGCTTTATCCAAATCCATGAAGGCTATATACATCTTTTTTCCCTTCTCTAGAAACTTTTCCACTAAAGATCTAAGAATGAATATCTGATCTACACAACCTGTTCCCTTCCTAAAGACTCCCTGTTCTTCTCCAACTAATTCCACTGTTATTTCCTAACTCTGTCAATAAGTATCCTACCATATACTTTTCCTACTACACTAAGAAGACAAATTCTTCTCTGATTACTACACACTTCTTTTTTTTCCTCTTGGCCTTTGTACAAGGGAATAATTATACCTGACTTCCAATCTTCCGGGACTATACCTTCCCCCGAGGCCAATCTGCACATCTTCCACATCCATTCTACTACTATTTCTACCCCCATGCTTCAGCATTTCACTGCACACTCCATCATTTCCTGGGGCTTTCCCTATTTTGACTCTCTTCATTGCTTAAAGAACTTCCACCTTACTGATTTCTTCCTGTCTTGTCACCTCCTTCCTTCTCCCAGCCCTTCCCCAGCCACTTATATCGGCATTACTTTCATTCTCAATGTTCAACAATTAATTAAAGTGTTCTCTCCATCTGCCCACTTTTTTTCCTTCTCAACTAGTAATCTACCAATTTTATCTCTCACCCCCAGCTAACTTCATTGCTACCCTGTCTGACTCTCTTTACCTCTTTCCAGAACTTTTTCTTACATTCCCTCCACTTGACACTCAAATTGCTTCCAATTTCCTCATCCACTCTCTTCATACTCTCTCTTACTAATCTTTTCACCTCTCTCTTCCTTTCAACATATGTCTCTCTTCTGTCTCTCAACTTCTTCCACGCCCCTATTTCTCACCCATTCATTATATGATTTTTTTCTTTTGTGCCACAGCCTCTCTCACCTCTTCATTTCACCATGTTGATCGTTGCACCCCCTTTCGTCTTCTCTTCACCCCACACACCACCTCACATGCTGCACATATTTCTTCTGTATCTTGCATACACCTTCCACGTCCCCCATCTGCTCCAATTCATATTTACCAAATCGTTCCTCCACTTCTCTCTCATATTCTGCATTTTTCTCATCCTCTTGTAACCTTTCCACTTTCCTAGCATATACTCCTTCCTCCCGTCCTACTCTTCTTCTAATTCTCCATTTAACTTGAACCTTGATTCTGACCACCACCAAGTGGTGATCAAAAAGTCCAATCCTCCAACCTCTATATGCTCTTGCATCCATCACACATCTTCGCATTCGTTCATCCACACACACATAATTAATCATTGCCCTCCTTTGATATAGTTCACCATCCACCCTTCTCATCACTCGCCATGTATACCTATGGATCATTTTGTGCCTGAAGAGGGTATTGGCTATTACCAACCCCCTCCTGGCACAAATGTTCACTAAAGCACTGCCATTCTCATCTATCTCAGCAGGCACACCCCACTCACCAACTACTCCATCCACCTTCACATTCCCTACTTTACCATTCATATCACCGATCAAAAACACTCTCTCATTCCTTTAATACTTTTCAGTGCACACTTCCACATTTGTCCAAAACTCTTCTCTCACTCTGCTTGCACGATCTTGCATTGGCACATACACGCACACAATTGCCCACATTTGTAGTCCAACTTTCAGTCTTACCCACGCAATCCTTGAGCCAACTGATCCATACTCTCTTATATTTTCCTTCCGTCTGTTACAACAATACACACTCCTTCTTTTGCTCTCTCATTCTCACCTACTCCTGCACATATATCCCAACCATATTCCCATTCTCTTACACTCTCACCCCTCTATGTAGTTTCAGTTAATCCACAATACATCTACTTTCACACCCCCAAGCACCTGGACAATCTCTCTCTCTTTCACCTCGTCATTTGCATTCCTTACATTCCATGTCGCAATTCATATCATGTCCTTTGTTTGGTCCTTAGTCATCATCTTTTGGTCAGTCCTGGTCCGAGGCTTCTTGTTCGTATTTTTAGTTAGTTGTTCTCAGGGCGGGGGCACTAACCCTTCGCCAATCTACTTGCTGTCACGTAGGGAACACTTGTCGATTGGTTATAAGGTTACCACCCAGCGCCGTAAATGATTTCCTTGTTTACCGGAAATCAATTTGCTTGCCGCTCAATGGAGAGCTACTCTAAAAAGAGGGTACAGTACCATTACACTAAGTGGGTGGATGACGAGCACCCCTTGAAATTCTTCATGTTATTTGATTTGACAGCTCTGAGGGGAGGGGAGGGGGGAAGTGGTGAGGGGAGAGGGGATGGTGGAATGTGTAACACCAAGAAATACGTTTTGCATGCTTCGGCTCAATTTCTTTTTATTTTGACAGCTAAACTGCTATGTAGGAAGGGGATTGGGGGAGGGAAGGCGGGAAGGGGAGAAGTGTTGGGGAGGAAGGGTGTTGGGAGTGTGTGAGGAACATGGATATAATTAATTTGCATGCTAATTTTTGAAGAAAAAATTGAGCTAATAATTCTGAAGGCTTGGGGAGGGGGGAGTGGAGGAAAAAGGGGAGGTGATGGGAGTGGGTGAGGAAGGTAATGGGAGGGGAGGCATGAGGGTGGGATAGGGGGGATAGGGTGGAAGTGCATAGAAAACTAGAGTTGCTCCACCTGTAAGGGTTACTTTTTTCAACTTTGATGGGCTATAGCTCATGAACCCATTGGTCTAAAATGCTCTGATTTGCGGCATAGGGTGTGTAAATTCAAACTCTTAACCGTGGGCATAAAACTTTCTACCGCTGTAAGAGCTGAAAAATCGGCCCTATATACAGGTTTTCAGGGAAGGTCAGTCGATCGAACTGCATATCATGGGAGTTAAAGATACAAAAGATTTAGGCTTGTGCACCAGTTGGATCTGTGAAAGGAGAGGAGAGCCAAAGGTGTTGGTTAACATTGAAATCACCACGAATGTAGATTCCAGGGAAAGGAGAAGTTGATAGATCGTGCTTTCCCTTAGAAATAAGTTATTTGAAAAATTCTTCAATGTCAGTAGAATTAGGGGATGATTAAACAGCACAGATGAATTTTGTCAGAGAATGACAGGATAGCCGAAGCCAGAGTGTAGAGAATTCAGAAGATTCATGTTCAGGAACACATGGGGAATATAATTATGATGATGTGTACCCATAAAGAACAACCACCTTTGGCTTTAAATGAGTACAGAGAAAGTAGAAGGATACTGAGAAGAGTTTCTTCCCAGTCACCTCAGACTTTCATCTCGGTGAGGAAGGGAAGATGAGGTTTAGAGGAGTAGTAGTTGTGTTCAACAGAGAGAAAGTTGAAGGAAAGGGCGCGAATGTTGCAGAAATAAAGAAGCGAATCAAACAGTGGTTCCAGGCATCTTGCTTGGTCATAACAAGGAGAGGGGTGGAAGATGGGGTTTTTGATGTCCCCCCCCCCTTCGACTCTCAGACATGGTGTTGGGGTGCCATGTTGTAATGTAAATTTTAAACAGGAATTATATTTTGTAATAAGCATGTAGTTTGATGTTGACAGTAAGAGAAACTTGCATTATAGAGCATACTGGCCTACCCTCTGTGGTGCTCAAACACTGATTAATGTCAGCAAATGGAGATTGTCAGAAGCTAGTCCCAAAGGCTGATGAAACAGAAGCTCCAGCTCTCCCTTTCATCAGCTTTCCATCCACCTTGGGAGTACCACCTTGCTCAACTGGTGCAACAGTCTACTACCACAGTGTTTGGAAAATTATTTTATCATCAGATTTCCTTCTATCTTCATGTAATTACATTAGTTCTGGAGTAAATTACGGTTAAAAATTCATGATTTGGGGGAAATTTTTTACATGTGACCCTGAACTTAGGTTAAGGTCAATGGAACTCGGTCACTGAAAGAGGGTCATGATGCTGTACATCTTCAATAAACATGATGAGAATTAGAAAGCAAAAATGATGCAATAATAATTATGAGCAAGCAAGTGTTGTTTCCTCTCATTTAAATTTGGAAATGGGTGGCCCAGCCAGACGCAACCATCACACTAAGCAGAAGCTATTAACTCTACTGCAATGTGAAGTTCAGTTGAAATACTTTCTGCATGTGATACATTCATTCAATGATTTTTTTTTTTTTTTATTAACTGAAATCTCACCAGTAATAGCGAAGGAACCCCTTGGAATCTCGAGTTTTCCAAGAGTGTTCAGTTCTAATTGGTGAATGTCTCAATTACGAAATCAAGTTAAAGCATATTTTCCTTTGTTACATTGTGTGTTTTTGGCATCAGCTATAGGAAAAAAAATATCTGAGATTTCACCTATAATACTATATTAATGTCATTGCTATATTTTCATGGTAAAACCACCAAGAGAAAACATTATTTCTGGTTTTAACCCGCCGCGTCCCGGAGACGTTAATTAATGCGGCAACATTCCAAGGTCCCTAATTTGCACAATTTTCAATTTTCGCGAGTGATTTCGCGAGTGATTTTTTGGCACGTATACACGGGACACCTTCCTCTATTCCTCTACAAGATGCCAAGCAGGGACAATGCCTTACCGCATAACCTCTCCCCCCCCCCTGCACGCCATTATCTCGGCAATTAACCTGTTACCAGTGACCTGGCCAATAAAGACATTCAGGGCCAGAGTGATTCCCCAATCGATGACAATGTGGAGGACAAAGTTTACATAGCATTAGAGGAAGAAACAGTCAGAAATGATGATCAGGTAATGTGGGAAAAAAAGGTCAGGAATGGTGATGAGTTAGTGAGTGAAACAATGCTTATAATGCCCATATTACTGTTTGAAAATCAATATACTCTTGTACTACATATAAATTCGTACTAAGTAAATAAATAAATACTGTTTACGAGTGGATAAAATAGTTACCCTCCCATAGAACTCGTTTTCTTTGGTGCCAGCCTGTTAGAAAACCCAGTCAGGTAAGGAGGTACTCCTACCTGTATCGAGTATTTTAAACCTCAGGTGAGGGATTTCTCTATGAATTTTCGATGTTTCTCACCAAAAGCGGATGTTTGAGCCAAAAAAAAAAAAGGTCCAAAAATATTGGGACTGAGGCGTACCACTGCCCAGAAAACGTCGGGATGAGGCGGGTTAATCATCTCATCAATAATCAACTTATCCATTCAGTTTCACTGAAATGGCAGGTTGGCGGCGTAGTTGGTAGAATTTGCTTTGTGCGTGTGATGAATGTTATCGCGCCTCGCTTTACAGCAGCACTCCCATACCACTGGAACCTTTGTTGCTCAAACAATCTCTGAGTTATACTAAGAACCTGTCTTTGAGTGCATGTGTATGTGTATGCGAGACAGACAGACAGACAGAGACAAAGAGAGAGAGAGAGAGAAAGAGGGACAGACAGACAGACAGACAGAAACAAAAAGAGAGAGAGAGAGAAAGAGGGACAGACAGACTGACAGACAATGTCTTTCATCCTAATGTATTTCTCACTGCGCCACTTCCATCATGATGAAACAATATATCAGAGGGAAACTGTGATAACATAGCACTCGCTTGTTTGTCACACGCTCACAAAGCACACTTTATTGGTGATAATGACTGGATGACTCTAACTGTAAGAGACATTTATTAATCTCCACCTAAAGGTATATTGCTGATAGGCACAACATACGTTTTTCTTTAACTCCTGCATGCCGACTGATGTGTACATCCATCACGATTCAGGGCATGCAGAGACGCTGGCTGAGAGCAATATTATGCCACCCTCACCTTCCTGCCACCCTTTGAACTCGCGACCATTTTATATGATACCGACTGGGTTGGTATGACCTACAGGAGCCCCACGGATGTGCGGTTCAGACTATACATGGCACTGGTAGCACAAGGACCCATGTCATCTTCTTTGTCATCATCCAATTCTGTAACACCATGTGTGGCGCCGTTAGCCTAATCGACCCCATGGAAGTTCTGCCCTTAGTGCCAGGGAAAGGGCTAAGTGATAGTGTCGTTGGTCGTGCCTTGGACGACACCATGTCCTCATGGACACTTTGTGAAACATGTCCTCGGATGAGAGAGGGAGCTACCATGTGACGAGTGACCTCTCTTGCTCTCTGACCACTCTCAGATGCCAGAGAAGGCTCTCAAACTCCTGCAGAAGGAGGGAAGGGTCTTCGACAGTGGCGAGTTCACTGAGAAGGAGGAGGTAGATGACCCAGTACACCAGGCAGGTGAACGTGGGGCTGGCAGTCATCAGTGAAATAAACACTGACGAGCCATCTCACCTTCACACTCGCCACCTGCCCGCCGAAATCTCGCCCTCCAACACTCACCTGCACCTCAGCTGACCACCTCAAGGGTGAAATCACCACAACCGGGCCCTTTAGGAGTGGTATTTTCCACACGGGCCCCACCTGGTGATACTCAGCACCAAGTGTCCCCCAGGGAAGTCCCACATCAGGTGAATCATCACCCGCTTACCCCCCCCTTCTCCCACACCTCTCCCTCTCCTTCCCCCTTACCTCCTACCCGTGAGCATGCAGAAAAAACGTCCTGCACGTGGCAGACAGCCGGCTTTAGCATGTGTGGGTAGAGTCGATACCTTTGAGTTGGAAGATGGAGCCGGCACTGAGCCATCTGTGCCTGTGTTCGATGAGGAGGAAGAGGTGTTCAGGAGGATGAGATTCCCCCAAGGTCCTTGACTATTAGGATTATATTCAGGGTCATTTTCACTACTGCTTTAATGCAATACCCGGTGAAGGAAATAAATTTCCACCAGGCCACATGTGGGCAGTGGCTGGATGTGGATGCCAGCAAGAGCAGGCACATGTGTGACTGGATACCTGTGGAGGTGGGGGAGATGTTTGTGTAGCCAGACCTTACCATATTGGTGGTGCACATAAGAAAACATGTGCTCCATGATCATTGGTCGGTTAATGAACTCGTGGGCACACCTGTCTTCAGCAAGTATATGGCCCATGACAGGCACCTGGCCATCCTAAGGTTCATTCATTTCAAGAGAAATTACGGGCCTGCACCGAACAACAGGTTGTGGAAAATTAGATCAATCCTATCAATGCTCAAGGAGTCATTTGCCAGGATTTTTCGTCCGTTTCAGAAAGTGGTAATTGACGAGTCGCTGGTGTTATTCAGGGGTAGACTGACTTTTTTTTACGTGTCTGACTCTGGGCAAAGGCTTCAGGGCCTATTTCTCGAGGGCAGAGACCTATCCCAAGGCCCAGTAATCCTCCTACACCTCCACAAGTCACCACTTTGGCACTAACACCCACAGTAAATAATGAATACTTGCTAGGGCTGTCTCATACAGGACTGGTGTATTCGTATTACTGGGGGTATTTTTACGACATGTCGTGGGGTCACCTGGTAGATCAGGAAAGTCTGCTTTTAGGAAATTCAAATCCTTAAACTGTTCACTGCCACACCTGGGCAGTCCTGCGTCCATTAGGACTGCAGGCTGCCTCTCTACCGATTCAGCCACCACCGTCCAAGCGTCACTGCTTTGGTCTCAAATTCTTTGTCCTTTGCAACTGCAAAACTGGATACGTGCAAGATATGATAGTTTAATTGGCAACAGATGTTGATATACTTAGTGACAATCATCACGGTTTCTCGGCATCACTCGTGGAAGTGCTTATGGAAAGGTATTTCAACAGGCACCACACTGCCCGGCACTGACCAAGTATTTGACTGAACACGGCTCTGGGTGCAGGGGAACTGTTATTGCAAACAGAAAGAATTTCCCTGTATTTCCAGCAAATACTCTGAATGGAGCCCTTTTACCAAGAAATGTGGCAATATGTTAGCCCTTCTCTGGCATGACAACAGATGGATTAACATGTTGGCTACAGTACATAAGGATGTGTTTGTGGAAACTGGAAAAACAGACTACAGGAGCAGGGAACCTGTTGTAAAGCCAGATGCTGTCAACGATTATATTATTAACATGCGGCTTCTTGATAAATCGGACATGCAAAATAGTGTGGTTGATTTCCTACGTAAGTCCCGCAGTTGGTACAAGGAGGTATTTTTTACACCTTTTTGATATTCCTGTGCTGAACAGTTTCATACTGTTCAAGGAACTCGTCAGGAAACCTCTCTCTCTACGAGAGTTATTTGAGAGGAGCCCGTGACTCCACGGGCTCCTCTCAAATAACTGATTTCCTCTGCTCTCACTCTTGGCTTGTGTCCCTCCTACAACGTTCAAGCTTCACTTCCATACGTTAGAGTTGGTATCACAATAATGCCATGTAATAACTTTTTCACTTCCATGCTCACTTCCCTGTTTCTTATCACTGCATTCAAGGAACCAGCAAGCTTTCTTCCTTGTTCTACCCTTTCAAGCACTTCACCCTCCAAACTTCCATCCTTACTTATCACACTACCTAAGTACTTAAACGTACTCATATTTTCCATTTCCTCATCATCCATCCTCAATGTACATTCACTCACTTCACCTCTCTCGAAGACCATAACTTTACTCTTCCCTACATTCACCTTTAGATTCCGTATCTTACACACTTTCCCAAACTCACCCACCAAGCCCTGAAGCTCATCTTCATCTTCACTTAACAACACAGTATCATCTGCAAACAACAGTACAGAGTCTCCAAACACTGCCCTCTCTCATTAGCACCACTCCAACATCCACTGCCCTACTTGTATGTGTTTAATAACCCCATCCATATACAGATTAAACATCCATGGAGACATGACACATCCCTGTTTCAATCCAACCTTCAAACAGAAAAACTCACTCAGTCCACTATCCACACGCTCTGAAACATTAGCACCCCCAAACATACTCTTCACAGCATTCAACAACTTCCCATCTAATCCATATATTCTTAATGCTTTCCACAATCCTTGTCTATCCACCCTGTCATATGCTTTATCCAAATCCATGAAGGCTATATACATCTTTTTTCCCTTCTCTAGAAACTTTTCCACTAAAGATCTAAGAATGAATATCTGATCTACACAACCTGTTCCCTTCCTAAAGACTCCCTGTTCTTCTCCAACTAATTCCACTGTTATTTCCTAACTCTGTCAATAAGTATCCTACCATATACTTTTCCTACTACACTAAGAAGACAAATTCTTCTCTGATTACTACACACTTCTTTTTTTTCCTCTTGGCCTTTGTACAAGGGAATAATTATACCTGACTTCCAATCTTCCGGGACTATACCTTCCCCCGAGGCCAATCTGCACATCTTCCACATCCATTCTACTACTATTTCTACCCCCATGCTTCAGCATTTCACTGCACACTCCATCATTTCCTGGGGCTTTCCCTATTTTGACTCTCTTCATTGCTTAAAGAACTTCCACCTTACTGATTTCTTCCTGTCTTGTCACCTCCTTCCTTCTCCCAGCCCTTCCCCAGCCACTTATATCGGCATTACTTTCATTCTCAATGTTCAACAATTAATTAAAGTGTTCTCTCCATCTGCCCACTTTTTTTTCCTTCTCAACTAGTAATCTACCAATTTTATCTCTCACCCCCCAGCTAACTTCATTGCTACCCTGTCTGACTCTCTTTACCTCTTTCCAGAACTTTTTCTTACATTCCCTCCACTTGACACTCAAATTGCTTCCAATTTCCTCATCCACTCTCTTCATACTCTCTCTTACTAATCTTTTCACCTCTCTCTTCCTTTCAACATATGTCTCTCTTCTGTCTCTCAACTTCTTCCACGCCCCTATTTCTCACCCATTCATTATATGATTTTTTTCTTTTGTGCCACAGCCTCTCTCACCTCTTCATTTCACCATGTTGATCGTTGCACCCCCTTTCGTCTTCTCTTCACCCCACACACCACCTCACATGCTGCACATATTTCTTCTGTATCTTGCATACACCTTCCACGTCCCCCATCTGCTCCAATTCATATTTACCAAATCGTTCCTCCACTTCTCTCTCATATTCTGCATTTTTCTCATCCTCTTGTAACCTTTCCACTTTCCTAGCATATACTCCTTCCTCCCGTCCTACTCTTCTTCTAATTCTCCATTTAACTTGAACCTTGATTCTGACCACCACCAAGTGGTGATCAAAAAGTCCAATCCTCCAACCTCTATATGCTCTTGCATCCATCACACATCTTCGCATTCGTTCATCCACACACACATAATTAATCATTGCCCTCCTTTGATATAGTTCACCATCCACCCTTCTCATCACTCGCCATGTATACCTATGGATCATTTTGTGCCTGAAGAGGGTATTGGCTATTACCAACCCCCTCCTGGCACAAATGTTCACTAAAGCACTGCCATTCTCATCTATCTCAGCAGGCACACCCCACTCACCAACTACTCCATCCACCTTCACATTCCCTACTTTACCATTCATATCACCGATCAAAAACACTCTCTCATTCCTTTAATACTTTTCAGTGCACACTTCCACATTTGTCCAAAACTCTTCTCTCACTCTGCTTGCACGATCTTGCATTGGCACATACACGCACACAATTGCCCACATTTGTAGTCCAACTTTCAGTCTTACCCACGCAATCCTTGAGCCAACTGATCCATACTCTCTTATATTTTCCTTCCGTCTGTTACAACAATACACACTCCTTCTTTTGCTCTCTCATTCTCACCTACTCCTGCACATATATCCCAACCATATTCCCATTCTCTTACACTCTCACCCCTCTATGTAGTTTCAGTTAATCCACAATACATCTACTTTCACACCCCCAAGCACCTGGACAATCTCTCTCTCTTTCACCTCGTCATTTGCATTCCTTACATTCCATGTCGCAATTCATATCATGTCCTTTGTTTGGTCCTTAGTCATCATCTTTTGGTCAGTCCTGGTCCGAGGCTTCTTGTTCGTATTTTTAGTTAGTTGTTTTCCGGGGAGAGGCACTAACCCTCCGCCAATCTACTTGCTGTCACGTAGGGAACACTTGTCGATTGGTTATAAGGTTACCACCCAGCGCCGTAAATGATTTCCTTGTTTACCGGAAATCAATTTGCTTGCCGCTCAATGGAGAGCTACTCTAAAAAGAGGGTACAGTACCATTACACTAAGTGGGTGGATGACGAGCACCCCTTGAAATTCTTCATGTTATTTGATTTGACAGCTCTGAGGGGAGGGGAGGGGGGAAGTGGTGAGGGGAGAGGGGATGGTGGAATGTGTAACACCAAGAAATACGTTTTGCATGCTTCGGCTCAATTTCTTTTTATTTTGACAGCTAAACTGCTATGTAGGAAGGGGATTGGGGGAGGGAAGGCGGGAAGGGGAGAAGTGTTGGGGAGGAAGGGTGTTGGGAGTGTGTGAGGAACATGGATATAATTAATTTGCATGCTAATTTTTGAAGAAAAAATTGAGCTAATAATTCTGAAGGCTTGGGGAGGGGGGAGTGGAGGAAAAAGGGGAGGTGATGGGAGTGGGTGAGGAAGGTAATGGGAGGAGGCATGAGGGTGGGATAGGGGGGATAGGGTGGAAGTGCATAGAAAACTAGAGTTGCTCCACCTGTAAGGGTTACTTTTTTCAACTTTGATGGGCTATAGCTCATGAACCCATTGGTCTAAAATGCTCTGATTTGCGGCATAGGGTGTGTAAATTCAAACTCTTAACCGTGGGCATAAAACTTTCTACCGCTGTAAGAGCTGAAAAATCGGCCCTATATACAGGTTTTCAGGGAAGGTCAGTCGATCGAACTGCATATCATGGGAGTTAAAGATACAAAAGATTTAGGCTTGTGCACCAGTTGGATCTGTGAAAGGAGAGGAGAGCCAAAGGTGTTGGTTAACATTGAAATCACCACGAATGTAGATTCCAGGGAAAGGAGAAGTTGATAGATCGTGCTTTCCCTTAGAAATAAGTTATTTGAAAAATTCTTCAATGTCAGTAGAATTAGGGGATGATTAAACAGCACAGATGAATTTTGTCAGAGAATGACAGGATAGCCGAAGCCAGAGTGTAGAGAATTCAGAAGATTCATGTTCAGGAACACATGGGGAATATAATTATGATGATGTGTACCCATAAAGAACAACCACCTTTGGCTTTAAATGAGTACAGAGAAAGTAGAAGGATACTGAGAAGAGTTTCTTCCCAGTCACCTCAGACTTTCATCTCGGTGAGGAAGGGAAGATGAGGTTTAGAGGAGTAGTAGTTGTGTTCAACAGAGAGAAAGTTGAAGGAAAGGGCGCGAATGTTGCAGAAATAAAGAAGCGAATCAAACAGTGGTTCCAGGCATCTTGCTTGGTCATAACAAGGAGAGGGGTGGAAGATGGGGTTTTTGATGTCCCCCCCCCCTTCGACTCTCAGACATGGTGTTGGGGTGCCATGTTGTAATGTAAATTTTAAACAGGAATTATATTTTGTAATAAGCATGTAGTTTGATGTTGACAGTAAGAGAAACTTGCATTATAGAGCATACTGGCCTACCCTCTGTGGTGCTCAAACACTGATTAATGTCAGCAAATGGAGATTGTCAGAAGCTAGTCCCAAAGGCTGATGAAACAGAAGCTCCAGCTCTCCCTTTCATCAGCTTTCCATCCACCTTGGGAGTACCACCTTGCTCAACTGGTGCAACAGTCTACTACCACAGTGTTTGGAAAATTATTTTATCATCAGATTTCCTTCTATCTTCATGTAATTACATTAGTTCTGGAGTAAATTACGGTTAAAAATTCATGATTTGGGGGAAATTTTTTACATGTGACCCTGAACTTAGGTTAAGGTCAATGGAACTCGGTCACTGAAAGAGGGTCATGATGCTGTACATCTTCAATAAACATGATGAGAATTAGAAAGCAAAAATGATGCAATAATAATTATGAGCAAGCAAGTGTTGTTTCCTCTCATTTAAATTTGGAAATGGGTGGCCCAGCCAGACGCAACCATCACACTAAGCAGAAGCTATTAACTCTACTGCAATGTGAAGTTCAGTTGAAATACTTTCTGCATGTGATACATTCATTCAATGATTTTTTTTTTTTTTAAACTGAAATTTCACCAGTAATAGCGAAGGAACCCCTTGGAATCTCGAGTTTTCCAAGAGTGTTCAGTTCTAATTGGTGAATGTCTCAATTACGAAATCAAGTTAAAGCATATTTTCCTTTGTTACATTGTGTGTTTTTGGCATCAGCTATAGGAAAAAAAATATCTGAGATTTCACCTATAATACTATATTAATGTCATTGCTATATTTTCATGGTAAAACCACCAAGAGAAAACATTATTTCTGGTTTTAACCCGCCGCGTCCCGGAGACGTTAATTAATGCGGCAACATTCCAAGGTCCCTAATTTGCACAATTTTCAATTTTCGCGAGTGATTTCGCGAGTGATTTTTTGGCACGTATACACGGGACACCTTCCTCTATTCCTCTACAAGATGCCAAGCAGGGACAATGCCTTACCGCATAACCTCTCCCCCCCCCCTGCACGCCATTATCTCGGCAATTAACCTGTTACCAGTGACCTGGCCAATAAAGACATTCAGGGCCAGAGTGATTCCCCAATCGATGACAATGTGGAGGACAAAGTTTACATAGCATTAGAGGAAGAAACAGTCAGAAATGATGATCAGGTAATGTGGGAAAAAAAGGTCAGGAATGGTGATGAGTTAGTGAGTGAAACAATGCTTATAATGCCCATATTACTGTTTGAAAATCAATATACTCTTGTACTACATATAAATTCGTACTAAGTAAATAAATAAATACTGTTTACGAGTGGATAAAATAGTTACCCTCCCATAGAACTCGTTTTCTTTGGTGCCAGCCTGTTAGAAAACCCAGTCAGGTAAGGAGGTACTCCTACCTGTATCGAGTATTTTAAACCTCAGGTGAGGGATTTCTCTATGAATTTTCGATGTTTCTCACCAAAAGCGGATGTTTGAGCCAAAAAAAAAAAAAGGTCCAAAAATATTGGGACTGAGGCGTACCACTGCCCAGAAAACGTCGGGATGAGGCGGGTTAATCATCTCATCAATAATCAACTTATCCATTCAGTTTCACTGAAATGGCAGGTTGGCGGCGTAGTTGGTAGAATTTGCTTTGTGCGTGTGATGAATGTTATCGCGCCTCGCTTTACAGCAGCACTCCCATACCACTGGAACCTTTGTTGCTCAAACAATCTCTGAGTTATACTAAGAACCTGTCTTTGAGTGCATGTGTATGTGTATGCGAGACAGACAGACAGACAGAGACAAAGAGAGAGAGAGAGAGAAAGAGGGACAGACAGACAGACAGACAGAAACAAAAAGAGAGAGAGAGAGAAAAAGGGACAGACAGACTGACAGACAATGTCTTTCATCCTAATGTATTTCTCACTGCGCCACTTCCATCATGATGAAACAATATATCAGAGGGAAACTGTGATAACATAGCACTCGCTTGTTTGTCACACGCTCACAAAGCACACTTTATTGGTGATAATGACTGGATGACTCTAACTGTAAGAGACATTTATTAATCTCCACCTAAAGGTATATTGCTGATAGGCACAACATACGTTTTTCTTTAACTCCTGCATGCCGACTGATGTGTACATCCATCACGATTCAGGGCATGCAGAGACGCTGGCTGAGAGCAATATTATGCCACCCTCACCTTCCTGCCACCCTTTGAACTCGCGACCATTTTATATGATACCGACTGGGTTGGTATGACCTACAGGAGCCCCACGGATGTGCGGTTCAGACTATACATGGCACTGGTAGCAAAAGGACCCATGTCATCTTCTTTGTCATCATCCAATTCTGTAACACCATGTGTGGCGCCGTTAGCCTAATCGACCCCATGGAAGTTCTGCCCTTAGTGCCAGGGAAAGGGCTAAGTGATAGTGTCGTTGGTCGTGCCTTGGACGACACCATGTCCTCATGGACACTTTGTGAAACATGTCCTCGGATGAGAGAGGGAGCTACCATGTGACGAGTGACCTCTCTTGCTCTCTGACCACTCTCAGATGCCAGAGAAGGCTCTCAAACTCCTGCAGAAGGAGGGAAGGGTCTTCGACAGTGGCGAGTTCACTGAGAAGGAGGAGGTAGATGACCCAGTACACCAGGCAGGTGAACGTGGGGCTGGCAGTCATCAGTGAAATAAACACTGACGAGCCATCTCACCTTCACACTCGCCACCTGCCCGCCGAAATCTCGCCCTCCAACACTCACCTGCACCTCAGCTGACCACCTCAAGGGTGAAATCACCACAACCGGGCCCTTTAGGAGTGGTATTTTCCACACGGGCCCCACCTGGTGATACTCAGCACCAAGTGTCCCCCAGGGAAGTCCCACATCAGGTGAATCATCACCCGCTTACCCCCCCCTTCTCCCACACCTCTCCCTCTCCTTCCCCCTTACCTCCTACCCGTGAGCATGCAGAAAAAACGTCCTGCACGTGGCAGACAGCCGGCTTTAGCATGTGTGGGTAGAGTCGATACCTTTGAGTTGGAAGATGGAGCCGGCACTGAGCCATCTGTGCCTGTGTTCGATGAGGAGGAAGAGGTGTTCAGGAGGATGAGATTCCCCCAAGGTCCTTGACTATTAGGATTATATTCAGGGTCATTTTCACTACTGCTTTAATGCAATACCCGGTGAAGGAAATAAATTTCCACCAGGCCACATGTGGGCAGTGGCTGGATGTGGATGCCAGCAAGAGCAGGCACATGTGTGACTGGATACCTGTGGAGGTGGGGGAGATGTTTGTGTAGCCAGACCTTACCATATTGGTGGTGCACATAAGAAAACATGTGCTCCATGATCATTGGTCGGTTAATGAACTCGTGGGCACACCTGTCTTCAGCAAGTATATGGCCCATGACAGGCACCTGGCCATCCTAAGGTTCATTCATTTCAAGAGAAATTACGGGCCTGCACCGAACAACAGGTTGTGGAAAATTAGATCAATCCTATCAATGCTCAAGGAGTCATTTGCCAGGATTTTTCGTCCGTTTCAGAAAGTGGTAATTGACGAGTCGCTGGTGTTATTCAGGGGTAGACTGATTTTTTTTTTTTACGTGTCCGACTCTGGGCAAAGGCTTCAGGGCCTATTTCTCGAGGGCAGAGACCTATCCCAAGGCCCAGTAATCCTCCTACACCTCCACAAGTCACCACTTTGGCACTAACACCCACAGTAAATAATGAATACTTGCTAGGGCTGTCTCATACAGGACTGGTGTATTCGTATTACTGGGGGTATTTTTACGACATGTCGTGGGGTCACCTGGTAGATCAGGAAAGTCTGCTTTTAGGAAATTCAAATCCTTAAACTGTTCACTGCCACACCTGGGCAGTCCTGCGTCCATTAGGACTGCAGGCTGCCTCTCTACCGATTCAGCCACCACCGTCCAAGCGTCACTGCTTTGGTCTCAAATTCTTTGTCCTTTGCAACTGCAAAACTGGATACGTGCAAGATATGATAGTTTAATTGGCAACAGATGTTGATATACTTAGTGACAATCATCACGGTTTCTCGGCATCACTCGTGGAAGTGCTTATGGAAAGGTATTTCAACAGGCACCACACTGCCCGGCACTGACCAAGTATTTGACTGAACACGGCTCTGGGTGCAGGGGAACTGTTATTGCAAACAGAAAGAATTTCCCTGTATTTCCAGCAAATACTCTGAATGGAGCCCTTTTTACCAAGAAATGTGGCAATATGTTAGCCCTTCTCTGGCATGACAACAGATGGATTAACATGTTGGCTACAGTACATAAGGATGTGTTTGTGGAAACTGGAAAAACAGACTACAGGAGCAGGGAACCTGTTGTAAAGCCAGATGCTGTCAACGATTATATTATTAACATGCGGCTTCTTGATAAATCGGACATGCAAAATAGTGTGGTTGATTTCCTACGTAAGTCCCGCAGTTGGTACAAGGAGGTATTTTTTACACCTTTTTGATATTCCTGTGCTGAACAGTTTCATACTGTTCAAGGAACTCGTCAGGAAACCTCTCTCTCTACGAGAGTTATTTGAGAGGAGCCCGTGACTCCACGGGCTCCTCTCAAATAACTGATTTCCTCTGCTCTCACTCTTGGCTTGTGTCCCTCCTACAACGTTCAAGCTTCACTTCCATACGTTAGAGTTGGTATCACAATAATGCCATGTAATAACTTTTTCACTTCCATGCTCACTTCCCTGTTTCTTATCACTGCATTCAAGGAACCAGCAAGCTTTCTTCCTTGTTCTACCCTTTCAAGCACTTCACCCTCCAAACTTCCATCCTTACTTATCACACTACCTAAGTACTTAAACGTACTCATATTTTCCATTTCCTCATCATCCATCCTCAATGTACATTCACTCACTTCACCTCTCTCGAAGACCATAACTTTACTCTTCCCTACATTCACCTTTAGATTCCGTATCTTACACACTTTCCCAAACTCACCCACCAAGCCCTGAAGCTCATCTTCATCTTCACTTAACAACACAGTATCATCTGCAAACAACAGTACAGAGTCTCCAAACACTGCCCTCTCTCATTAGCACCACTCCAACATCCACTGCCCTACCTTGTATGTGTTTAATAACCCCATCCATATACAGATTAAACATCCATGGAGACATGACACATCCCTGTTTCAATCCAACCTTCAAACAGAAAAACTCACTCAGTCCACTATCCACACGCTCTGAAACATTAGCACCCCCAAACATACTCTTCACAGCATTCAACAACTTCCCATCTAATCCATATATTCTTAATGCTTTCCACAATCCTTGTCTATCCACCCTGTCATATGCTTTATCCAAATCCATGAAGGCTATATACATCTTTTTTCCCTTCTCTAGAAACTTTTCCACTAAAGATCTAAGAATGAATATCTGATCTACACAACCTGTTCCCTTCCTAAAGACTCCCTGTTCTTCTCCAACTAATTCCTCTGTTATTTCCTAACTCTGTCAATAAGTATCCTACCGTATACTTTTCCTACTACACTAAGAAGACAAATTCTTCTCTGATTACTACACACTTCTTTTTCCTCTTGGCCTTTGTACAAGGGAATAATTATACCTGACTTCCAATCTTCCGGGACTATACCTTCCCCCGAGGCCAATCTGCACATCTTCCACATCCATTCTACTACTATTTCTACCCCCATGCTTCAGCATTTCACTGCACACTCCATCATTTCCTGGGGCTTTCCCCATTTTGACTCTCTTCATTGCTTAAAGAACTTCCACCTTACTGATTTCTTCCTGTCTTGTCACCTCCTTCCTTCTCCCAGCCCTTCCCCAGCCACTTATATCGGCATTACTTTCATTCTCAATGTTCAACAATTAATTAAAGTGTTCTCTCCATCTGCCCACTTTTTTTTCCTTCTCAACTAGTAATCTACCAATTTTATCTCTCACCCCCCAGCTAACTTCATTGCTACCCTGTCTGACTCTCTTTACCTCTTTCCAGAACTTTTTCTTACATTCCCTCCACTTGACACTCAAATTGCTTCCAATTTCCTCATCCACTCTCTTCATACTCTCTCTTACTAATCTTTTCACCTCTCTCTTCCTTTCAACATATAAGTCTCTCTTCTGTCTCTCAACTTCTTCCACGCCCCTATTTCTCACCCATTCATTATATGATTTTTTTCTTTTGTGCCACAACCTCTCTCACCTCTTCATTTCACCATGTTGATCCTTGCACCCCCTTTCGTCTTCTCTTCACCCCACACACCACCTCACATGCTGCACATATTTCTTCTGTATCTTGCATACACCTTCCACGTCCCCCATCTGCTCCAATTCATATTTACCCAATCGTTCCTCCACTTCTCTCTCATATTCTGCATTTTTCTCATCCTCTTGTAACCTTTCCACTTTCCTAGCATATACTCCTTCCTCCCGTCCTACCCTTCTTCTAATTCTCCATTTAACTTGAACCTTGATTCTGACCACCACCAAGTGGTGATCAGAAAGTCCAATCCTCCAACCTCTATATGCTCTTGCATCCATCACACATCTTCGCATTCGTTCATCCACACACACATAATTAATCATTGCCCTCCTTTCATACAGTTCACCATCCACCCTTCTCATCACTCGCCATGTATACCTATGGATCATTTTGTGCCTGAAGAGGGTATTGGCTATTACCAACCCCCTCCTGGCACAAATGTCCACTAAAGCACTGCCATTCTCATCTATCTCAGCAGGCACACCCCACTCACCAACTACTCCATCCACCTTCACATTCCCTACTTTACCATTCATATCACCGATCAAAAACACTCTCTCATTCCTTTAATACTTTTCAGTGCACACTTCCACATTTGTCCAAAACTCTTCTCTCACTCTGCTTGCACGATTTTGCATTGGCACATACACGCACACAATTGCCCACATTTGTAGTCCAACTTTCAGTCTTACCCACGCAATCCTTGAGCCAACTGATCCATACTCTCTTATATTTTCCTTCCATCTGTTACAACAATACACACTCCTTCTTTTGCTCTCTCATTCTCACCTACTCCTGCACATATATCCCAACCATACTCCCATTCTCTTACACTCTCACCCCTCTATGTAGTTTCAGTTAATCCACATACATCTACTTTCACACCCCCAAGCACCTGGACAATCTCTCTCTCTTTCACCTCGTCATTTGCACTCCTTACATTCCATGTCGCAATTCATATCATGTCCTTTGTTTGGTCCTTAGTCATCATCTTTTGGTCAGTCCTGGTCCGAGGCTTCTTGTTCGTATTTTTAGTTAGTTGTTCTCAGGGCAGGGGCACTAACCCTTCGCCAATCTACTTGCTGTCACGTAGGGAACACTTGTCGATTGGTTATAAGGTTACCACCCAGCGCCGTAAATGATTTCCTTGTTTACCGGAAATCAATTTGCTTGCCGCTCAATGGAGAGCTACTCTAAAAAGAGGGTACAGTACCATTACACTAAGTGGGTGGATGACGAGCACCCCTTGAAATTCTTCATGTTATTTGATTTGACAGCTCTGAGGGGAGGGGAGGGGGGAAGTGGTGAGGGGAGAGGGGATGGTGGAATGTGTAACACCAAGAAATACGTTTTGCATGCTTCGGCTCAATTTCTTTTTATTTTGACAGCTAAACTGCTATGTAGGAAGGGGATTGGGGGAGGGAAGGCGGGAAGGGGAGAAGTGTTGGGGAGGAAGGGTGTTGGGAGTGTGTGAGGAACATGGATATAATTAATTTGCATGCTAATTTTTGAAGAAAAATTGAGCTAATAATTCTGAAGGCTTGGGGAGGGGGGAGTGGAGGAAAAAGGGGAGGTGATGGGAGTGGGTGAGGAAGGTAATGGGAGGGGAGGCATGAGGGTGGGATAGGGGGGATAGGGTGGAAGTGCATAGAAAACTAGAGTTGCTCCACCTGTAAGGGTTACTTTTTTCAACTTTGATGGGCTATAGCTCATGAACCAATTGGTCTAAAATGCTCTGATTTGCGGCATAGGGTGTGTAAATTCAAACTCTTAACCGTGGGCATAAAACTTTCTACCGCTGTAAGAGCTGAAAAATCGGCCCTATATACAGGTTTTCAGGGAAGGTCAGTCGATCGAACTGCATATCATGGGAGTTAAAGATACAAAAGATTTAGGCTTGTGCACCAGTTGGATCTGTGAAAGGAGAGGAGAGCCAAAGGTGTTGGTTAACATTGAAATCACCACGAATGTAGATTCCAAGGAAAGGAGAAGTTGATAGATCGTGCTTTCCCTTAGAAATAAGTTATTTGAAAAATTCTTCAAAGTCAGTAGAATTAGGGGATGATTAAACAGCACAGATGAATTTTGTCAGAGAATGACAGGATAGCCGAAGCCAGAGTGTAGAGAATTCAGAAGATTCATGTTCAGGAACACATGGGGAATATAATTATGATGATGTGTACCCATAAACAACAACCACCTTTGGCTTTAAATGAGTACAGAGAAAGTAGAAGGATACTGAGAAGAGTTTCTTCCCAGTCACCTCAGACTTTCATCTCGGTGAGGAAGGGAAGATGAGGTTTAGAGGAGTAGTAGTTGTGTTCAACAGAGAGAAAGTTGAAGGAAAGGGCGCGAATGTTGCAGAAATAAAGAAGCGAATCAAACAGTGGTTCCAGGCATCTTGCTTGGTCATAACAAGGAGAGGGGTGGAAGATGGGGTTTTTGATGTCCCCCCCCCCCTTGGACTCTCAGACATGGTGTTGGGGTGCCATGTTGTAATGTAAATTTTAAACAGGAATTATATTGTGTAATATGCATGTAGTTTGATGTTGACAGTAAGAGAAACTTGCATTATAGAGCATGCTGGCCTACCCTCTGTGGTGCTCAAACACTGATTAATGTCAGCAAATGGAGATTGTCAGAAGCTAGTCCCAAAGGCTGATGAAACAGAAGCTCCAGCTCTCCCTTTCATCAGCTTTCCATCCACCTTGGGAGTACCACCTTGCTCAACTGGTGCAACAGTCTACTACCACAGTGTTTGGAAAATTATTTTATCATCAGATTTCCTTCTATCTTCATGTAATTACATTAGTTCTGGAGTAAATTACGGTTAAAAATTCATGATTTGGGGGAAATTTTTTACATGTGACCCTGAACTTAGGTCAAGGTCAATGGAACTCGGTCACTGAAAGAGGGTCATGATGCTGTACATCTTCAATAAACATGATGAGAATTAGAAAGCAAAAATGATGCAATAATAATTATGAGCAAGCAAGTGTTGTTTCCTCTCATTTAAATTTGGAAATGGGTGGCCCAGCCAGACGCAACCATCACACTAAGCAGAAGCTATTAACTCTACTGCAATGTGAAGTTCAGTTGAAATACTTTCTGCATGTGATACATTCATTCAATGATTTTTTTTTTTTTTTATTAACTGAAATCTCACCAGTAATAGCGAAGGAACCCCTTGGAATCTCGAGTTTTCCAAGAGTGTTCAGTTCTAATTGGTGAATGTCTCAATTACGAAATCAAGTTAAAGCATATTTTCCTTTGTTACATTGTGTGTTTTTGGCATCAGCTATAGGAAAAAAAATATCTGAGATTCCACCTATAATACTATATTAATGTCATTGCTATGTTTTGATGGTAAAACCACCAAGAGAAAACATTATTTCTGGTTTTAACCCGCCGGGTCCCGGAGATGTGAATTCACGTCCTCACATGATGTGCACTCATATCCCTGGAGATGTTAATTAATGCGGCAACATTGCAAGGTCCCTAATTTGCACAATTTTCAATTTTCGCGAGTGATTTCGCGAGTGATTTTTTGGCACGTATACACGGGACACCTTCCTCTATTCCTCTACAAGATGCCAAGCAGGGACAATGCCTTACCGCATAACCTCTCCCCCCTCCTGCACGCCATTATCTCGGCAATTAACCTGTTACCAGTGACCTGGCCAATAAAGACATTCAGGGCCAGAGTGATTCCCCAATCGATGACAATGTGGAGGACAAAGTTTACATAGCATTAGAGGAAGAAACAGTCAGAAATGATGATCAGGTAATGTGGGAAAAAAAGGTCAGGAATGGTGATGAGTTAGTGAGTGAAACAATGCTTATAATGCCCATATTACTGTTTGAAAACCAATATACTCTTGTACTACATATAAATTCGTACTAAGTAAATAAATAAATACTGTTTACGAGTGGATAAAATAGTTACCCTCCCATAGAACTCGTTTTCTTTGGTGCCAGCCTGTTAGAAAACCCAGTCAGGTAAGGAGGTACTCGTACCTGTATCGAGTATTTTAAACCTCAGGTGAGGGATTTCTCTATGAATTTTCGATGTTTCTCACCAAAAGCGGATGTTTGAGCCAAAAAAAAAAAAGGTCCAAAAATGTTGGGACTGAGGCATACCACTGCCCAGAAAACGTCGGGATGGGGCGGGTTAATCATCTCATCAATAATCAACTTATCCATTCAGTTTCACTGAAATGGCAGGTTGGCGGCGTAGTTGGTAGAATTTGCTTTGTGCGTGTGATGAATGTTATCGTGCCTCGCTTTACAGCAGCACTCCCATGCCACTGGAACCTTTGTTGCTCAAACAATCTCTGAGTTATACTAAGAACCTGTCTTTGAGTGCATGTGTATGTGTATGCGAGACAGAGAGACAGACAGAGAAATAGAGAGAGAGAGAGAGAAAGAGGGACAGACAGACAGACAGACAGAAACAAAGAGAGAGAGAGAGAGAAAGAGGAACAGACAGACTGACAGACAATGAATATCATCCTAATGTATTTCTCACTGCGCCACTTCCATCATGATGGAACAATATATCAGAGGGAAACTGTGATAACATAGCACTCGCTTGTTTGTCACACGCTCACAAAGCACACTTTATTGGTGATAATAACTGGATGACTCTAACTGTAAGAGACATTAATCTCCACCTAAAGGTATATTGCTGATAGGCACAACATACGTTTTTCTTTAACTCCTACATGCCGACTGATGTGTACATCCATCACGATTCAGGGCATGCAGAGACGCTGGCTGAGAGCAATATTATGCCACCCTCACCTTCCTGCCACCCTTTGAACTCGCGACCATTTTATATGATACCGACTGGGTTGGTATGACCTACAGGAGCCCCACGGATGAGCGGTTCAGACAATACATGGCACTGGTAGCACAAGGACCCATGTCATCTTCTTTGTCATCATCCAATTCTATAACACCATGTGTGGCGCCGTTAGCCTAATCGACCCCATGGAAGTTCTGCCCTTAGTGCCGGGGAAAGGGCTAAGTGATAGTGTCGTTGGTCGTGCCTTGGACGACACCATGTCCTCATGGACACTTTGTGAAACATGTCCTCGGATGAGAGAGGGAGCTACCATGTGGAGAGCGACCTCTCTTGCTCTATGACCACTCTCAGATGCCAGAGAAGGCTCTCAAACTCCTGCAGAAGGAGGGAAGGGTCTTCGACAGTGGCGAGTTCACTGAGAAGGAGGAGGTAGATGACCCAGTACACCAGGCAGGTGAACGTGGGGCTGGCAGTCATCAGTGAAATAAACACTGACGAGCCATCTCACCTTCACACTCGCCACCTGCCCGCCGAAATCTCGCCCTCCAACACTCACCTGCACCTCAGCTGACCACCTCAAGGGTGAAATCACCACAACCGGGCCCTTTAGGAGTGGTATTTTCCACACGGGCCCCACCTGGTGATACTCAGCACCAAGTGTCCCCCAGGGAAGTCCCACATCAGGTGAATCATCACCCGCTTACCCCCCCTTCTCCCACACCTCTCCCTCTCCTTCCCCCTTACCTCCTACCCGTGAGCATGCAGAAAAAACGTCCTGCACGTGGCAGACAGCCGGCTTTAGCATGTGTGGGTAGAGTCGATACCTTTGAGTTGGAAGATGGAGCCGGCACTGAGCCATCTGTGCCTGTGTTCGATGAGGAGGAAGAGGTGTTCAGGAGGATGAGATTCCCCCAAGGTCCTTGACTATTAGCAATATATTCAGGGTCATTTTCACTACTGCTTTAATGCAATACCCGGTGAAGGAAATAAATTTCCACCAGGCCACATGTGGGCAGTGGCTGGATGTGGATGCCAGCAAGAGCAGGCACATGTGTGACTGGATACCTGTGGAGGTGGGGGAGATGTTTGTGTAGCCAGACCTTACCATATTGGTGGTGCACATAAGAAAACATGTGCTCCATGATCATTGGTCGGTTAATGAACTCGTGGGCACACCTGTCTTCAGCAAGTATATGGCCCATGACAGGCACCTGGCCATCCTAAGGTTCATTCATTTCAAGAGAAATTACGGGCCTGCACCGAACGACAGGTTGTGGAAAATTAGACCAATCCTATCAATGCTCAAGGAGTCATTTGCCAGGATTTTTCGTCCGTTTCAGAAAGTGGTAATTGACGAGTCGCTGGTGTTATTCAGGGGTAGACTGACTTTTTTTTTTACGTGTCCGACTCTGGGCAAAGGCTTCAGGGCCTATTTCTCGAGGGCAGAGACCTATCCCAAGGCCCAGTAATCCTCCTACACCTCCACAAGTCACCACTTTGGCACTAACACCCACAGTAAATAATGAATACTTGCTAGGGCTGTCTCATACAGGACTGGTGTATTCGTATTACTGGGGGTATTTTTACGACATGTCGGGGGGTCATCTGGTAGATCAGGAAAGTCTGCTTTTAGGAAATTCAAATCCTTAAACTGTTCACTGCCCCACCTGGGCAGTCCTGCGTCCATTAGGACTGCAGGCTGCCTCTCTACCGATTCAGCCACCACCGTCCAAGCGTCACTGCTTTGGTCTCAAATTCTTTGTCCTTTGCAACTGCAAAACTGGATACGTGCTAGATATGATAGTTTAATTGGCAACAGATGTTGATATACTTAGTGACAATCGTCACGGTTTCTCGGCATCAGTCGTTGAAGTGCTTATGGAAAGGTATTTCAACAGGCACCACACTGCCCGGCACTGACCAAGTATTTGACTGAACACGGCTCTGGGTGCAGGGGAACTGTTATTGCAAACAGAAAGAATTTCCCTGTATTTCCAGCAAATACTCTGAATGGAGCCCTTTTTACCAAGAAATGTGGCAATATGTTAGCCCTTCTCTGGCATGACAACAGATGGATTAACATGTTGGCTACAGTACATAAGGATGTGTTTGTGGAAACTGGAAAAACAGACTACAGGAGCAGGGAACCTGTTGTAAAGCCAGATGCTGTCAACGATTATATTATTAACATGCGGCTTGTTGATAAATCGGACATGCAAAATAGTGTGGTTGATTTCCTACGTAAGTCCCGCAGATGGTACAAGGAGGTATTTTTACACCTTTTTGATATTCCTGTGCTGAACAGTTTCATACTGTTCAAGGAACTCGTCAGGAAACCTCTCTCTCTACGAGAGTTATTTGAGAGGAGCCCGTGACTCCACAGGCTCCTCTCAAATAACTGATTTCCTCTGCTCTCACTCTTGGCTTGTGTCCCTCCTACAACGTTCAAGCTTCACTTCCATACGTTAGAGTTGGTATCACAATAATGCCATGTAATAACTTTTTCACTTCCATGCTCACTTCCCTGTTTCTTATCACTGCATTCAAGGAACCAGCAAGCTTTCTTCCTTGTTCTACCCTTTCAAGCACTTCACCCTCCAAACTTCCATCCTTACTTATCACACTACCCAAGTACTTAAACATACTCATATTTTCCATTTCCTCATCATCCAACCTCAATGTACATTCACTCACTTCACCTCTCTCGAAGACCATAACTTTACTCTTCCCTACATTCACCTTTAGATTCCGTATCTTACACACTCTCCCAAACTCACCCACCAAGCCCTGAAGCTCCTCTTCATCTTCACTTAACAACACAGTATCATCTGCAAACAACAGTACAGAGAGTCTCCAAACACTGCCCTCTCTCATTAGGACCACTCCAACATCCACTGCCCTACCTTGTATGTCTTTAATAACCCCATCCATATACAGATTAAACAACCATGGAGACATGACACATCCCTGTTTCAATCCAACCTTCAAACAGAAAAACTCACTCAGTCCACTATCCACACGCTCTGAAACCTTAGCACCCCCAAACATACTCTTCACAGCATTCAACAACTTCCCATCTAATCCATATATTCTTAATACTTTCCACAATCCTTGTCTATCCACCCTGTCATATGCTTTATCCAAATCCATGAAGGCTATATACATCTTTTTTCCCTTCTCTAGAAACTTTTCCACTAAAGATCTAAGAATGAATATCTGATCTACACAACCTGTTCCCTTCCTAAAGACTCCCTGTTCTTCTCCAACTAATTCCTCTGTTATTTCCTAACTCTGTCAATAAGTATCCTACCGTATACTTTTCCTACTACACTAAGAAGACAAATTCTTCTCTGATTACTACACACTTCTTTTTCCTCTTGGCCTTTGTACAAGGGAATAATTATACCTGACTTCCAATCTTCCGGGACTATACCTTCCCCCGAGGCCAATCTGCACATCTTCCACATCCATTCTACTACTATTTCTACCCCCATGCTTCAGCATTTCACTGCACACTCCATCATTTCCTGGGGCTTTCCCCATTTTGACTCTCTTCATTGCTTAAAGAACTTCCACCTTACTGATTTCTTCCTGTCTTCTCACCTCCTTCCTTCTCCCAGCCCTTCCCCAGCCACTTATATCGGCATTACTTTCATTCTCAATGTTCAACAATTCATTAAAGTGTTCTCTCCATCTGCCCACTTTTTCTTCCTTCTCAACTAGTAATCTACCAATTTTATCTCTCACCCCCCAGCTAACTTCATTGCTACCCTGTCTGACTCTCTTTACCTCTTTCCAGAACTTTTTCTTACATTCCCTCCACTTGACACTCAAATTCCTTCCAATTTCCTCATCCACTCTCTTCATACTCTCTCTTACTAATCTTTTCACCTCTCTCTTCCTTTCAACATATAAGTCTCTCTTCTGTCTCTCAACTTCTTCCACGCCCCTATTTCTCACCCATTCATTATATGATTTTTTTCTTTTGTGCCACAGCCTCTCTCACCTCTTCATTTCACCATGTTGATCCTTGCACCCCCTTTCGTCTTCTCTTCACCCCACACACCACCTCACATGCTGCACATATTTCTTCTGTATCTTGCATACACCTTCCACGTCCCCCATCTGCTCCAATTCATATTTACCCAATCGTTCCTCCACTTCTCTCTCATATTCTGCATTTTTCTCATCCTCTTGTAACCTTTCCACTTTCCTAGCATATACTCCTTCCTCCCGTCCTACCCTTCTTCTAATTCTCCATTTAACTTGAACCTTGATTCTGACCACCACCAAGTGGTGATCAGAAAGTCCAATCCTCCAACCTCTATATGCTCTTGCATCCATCACACATCTTCGCATTCGTTCATCCACACACACATAATCAATCATTGCCTTCCTTTCATACAGTTCACCATCCACCCTTCTCATCACTCGCCATATATACCTATGGATCATTTTGTGCCTGAAGAGGGTATTGGCTATTACCAACCCCCTCCTGGCACAAATGTCCACTAAAGCACTGCCATTCTCATCTATCTCAGCAGGCACACCCCACTCACCAACTACTCCATCCACCTTCACATTCCCTACTTTACCATTCATATCACCGATCAAAAACACTCTCTCATTCCTTTAATACTTTTCAGTGCACACTTCCACATTTGTCCAAAACTCTTCTCTCACTCTGCTTGGACGATTTTGCATTGGCACATACACGCACACAATTGCCCACATTTGTAGTCCAACTTTCAGTCTTACCCACGCAATCCTTGAGCCAACTGATCCATACTCTGTTATATTTTCCTTCCATCTGTTACAACAATACACACTCCTTCTTTTGCTCTCTCATTCTCACCTACTCCTGCACATATACCCCAACCATACTCCCATTCTCTTACACTCTCACCCCTCTATGTAGTTTTAGTTAATCCACATACATCTACTTTCACACCCCCAAGCACCTGGACAATCTCTCTCTCTTTCACCTCGTCATTTGCATTCCTTACATTCCATGTCGCAATTCATATCATGTCCTTTGTTTGGTCCTTAGTCATCATCTTTTGGTCAGTCCTGGTCCGAGGCTTCTTGTTCGTATTTTTAGTTAGTTGTTCTCAGGGCAGGGGCACTAACCCTTCGCCAATCTGCTTGCTGTCACGTAGGGAACACTTGTCGATTGGTTACAAGGTTACCACCCAGCACCGTAAATGATTTACTTGTTTACCGGAAATCGATTTGCTTGCCGCTCAATGGAGAGCTACTCTAAATAGAGGGTACAGTACCATTACACTAAGTGGGTGGATGACGAGCACCCCTTGAAATTCTTCATGTTATTTGATTTGACAGCTCTGAGGGGAGGGAAGGGGGGAAGTGGTGAGGGGAGAGGGGATGGTGGAATGTGTAACACCAAGAAATGCGTTTTGCATGCTTCGGCTCAATTTCTTTTTTATTTTGACAGCTAAACTGCTATGTAGGAAGGGGATTGGGGGAGGGAAGGCGGGAAGGGGACAAGTGTTGGGGAGGAAGGGTGTTGGGAGTGTGTGAGGAACATGGATATAATTAATTTGCATGCTAATTTTTGAAGAAAAAATTGAGCTAATAATTCTGAAGGCTTGGGGAGGGGGGAGTGGAGGAAAAAAGGGGAGGTGATGGGAGTGGGTGAGGAAGGTAATGGGAGGGGAGGCATGAGGGTGGGATAGGGGGGATAGGGTGGAAGTGCATAGAGAACTAGAGTTGCTCCGCCTGTAAGGGTTACTTTTTTCAACTTTGATGGGCTATAGCTCATGAACCAATTGGTCTAAAATGCTCTGATTTGCGGCATAGGGTGTGTAAATTCAAACTCTTAACAGTGGGCATAAAACTTTCTACCGCTGTAAGAGCTGAAAAATCGGCCCTATATACAGGTTTTCAGGGAAGGTCGGTCGATCGAACTGCATATCATGGGAGTTAAAGATACAAAAGATTTAGGCTTGTGCACCAGTTGGATCTGTGAAAGGAGAGGAGAGCCAAAGGTGTTGGTTAACATTGAAATCACCACGAATGTAGATTCCAAGGAAAGGAGAAGTTGATAGATCGTGCTTTCCCTTAGAAATAAGTTATTTGAAAAATTCTTCAAAGTCAGTAGAATTAGGGGATGATTAAACAGCACAGATGAATTTTGTCAGAGAATGACAGGATAGCCGAAGCCAGAGTGTAGAGAATTCAGAAGATTCATGTTCAGGAACACATGGGGAATATAATTATGATGATGTGTACCCATAAACAACAACCACCTTTGGCTTTAAATGAGTACAGAGAAAGTAGAAGGATACTGAGAAGAGTTTGTTCCCAGTCACCTCAGACTTTCATCTCGGTGAGGAAGGGAAGATGAGGTTTAGAGGAGTAGTTGTGTTCAACAGAGAGAAAGTTGAAGGAAAGGGCGCGAATGTTGCAGAAATAAAGAAGCGAATCAAACAGTGGTTCCAGGCATCTTGCTTGGTCATAACAAGGAGAGGGGTGGAAGATGGGGTTTTTGATGTCCCCCCCCCTTGGACTCTCAGACATGGTGTTGGGGTGCCATGTTGTAATGTAAATTTTAAACAGGAATTATATTGTGTAATATGCATGTAGTTTGATGTTGACAGTAAGAGAAACTTGCATTATAGAGCATGCTGGCCTACCCTCTGTGGTGCTCAAACACTGATTAATGTCAGCAAATGGAGATTGTCAGAAGCTAGTCCCAAAGGCTGATGAAACAGAAGCTCCAGCTCTCCCTTTCATCAGCTTTCCATCCACCTTGGGAGTACCACCTTGCTCAACTGGTGCAACAGTCTGCTACCACAGTGTTTGGAAAATTATTTTATCATCAGATTTCCTTCTATCTTCATGTAATTACATTAGTTCTGGAGTAAATTACGGTTAAAAATTCATGATTTGGGGGAAATTTTTTACATGTGACCCTGAACTTAGGTCAAGGTCAATGGAACTCGGTCACTGAAAGAGGGTCATGATGCTGTACATCTTCAATAAACATGATGAGAATTAGAAAGCAAAAATGATGCAATAATAATTATGAGCAAGCAAGTGTTGTTTCCTCTCAATTAAATTTGGAAATGGGTGGCCCAGCCAGACGCAACCATCACACTAAGCAGAAGCTATTAACTCTACTGCAATGTGAAATTCAGTTGAAATACTTTCTGCATGTGATACATTCATTCAATGAGTTTTTTTTTTTTTTTATTAACTGAAATCTCACCAATAATAGCGAAGGAACCCCTTGGAATCTTGAATTTTCCAAGAGTGTTCAGTTCTAATTGGTGAATGTCTCAATTACGAAATCAAGTTAAAGCATATTTTCCTTTGTTACATTGTGTGTTTTTGGCATCAGCTATAGGAAAAGATATCTGAGATTCCACCTATAATACTATATTAACGTCATTGCTATGTTTTGATGGTAAAACCACCAAGAGAAAACATTATTTCTGGTTTTAACCCGCCACCTCCCGGAGATGTGAATTCACGTCCTCACATGATGTGCACTCATATCCTGGAGACGTTAATTAACGCAGCAACATTGCAAGGTCCCTAATTTGCACAATTTTCAATTTTCTCGAGTGATTTCGCGAGTGATTTTTTAGCACGTATACACGGGACACCTTCCTCTATTCCTCTACAAGATGCCAAGCAGGGACAATGCCTTACCTCATAACCTCTTCCCCCCCACTGCACGCCATTATCTCGGCAATTCACCTGCTACCAGTGACCTGGCCAATAAAGACATTCAGGGCCAGAGTGATTCCCCAATCGATGACAATGTGGAGGACAAAGTTTACATAGCATTAGAGGAAGAAACAGTCAGAAATAATGATCATGTAATGTGGGAAAAAAAGGTCAGGAATGGTGATGAGTTAGTGAGTGAAACAATGATTATAATGCCCATATTACTGTTTGAAAAAATTATACTCTTGTACTACATATAAATTCGTACTAAGTAAATAAATAAATACTGTTTACGAGTGGATAAAATAGTTACCCTCCCATAGAACTCGTTTTCTTTGGTGCCAGCCTGTTAGAAAACCCAGTCAGGTAAGGAGGTACTCGTACCTGTATTGAGTATTTTAAACCTCAGGTGAGGGATTTCTCAATGAATTTTCGATGTTTCTAACCAAAAGCGGATGTTTGAGCCAAAAAAAAAAAAAGGTCCAGAAAACGTTGGGACTGAGGCATACCACTGCCCAGAAAACGTTGGGATGGGGCGGGTTAATCATCTCATCAATACTCAACTTATCCATTCAGTTTCACTGAAATTGCAGGTTGGCGGCGTAGTTGGTAGTATTTGCTTTGTGCGTGTGATGAATGTTATCACGCCTAGCTTTACAGCGGCACTCCCATACCACTGGAACCTTTGTTGCTCAAACAATCTCTGAGTTATACTGAGAACCTGTCTTTGAGTGCATGTGTATGTGTGCGCGAGAGAGAGAGACAGACAGACAGAGACAGACAGACAGACAGAAAGACAGACAGAGACAAAGAGAGAGAGAGAGAGAAAGAGAACAGACAGACTGACAAACAATGTCTTTCGTCCTAATATAATTCTCACTGCGCCACTTCCATCATGAAGAAACAATATATCAGAGGGAAACTGCGATAACATGGCACTCGATTGTTTGTCACACGCCCACAAAGCACACTTTATTGGTGATAATAACTGCATGACTCCAACTGTCAGAGACATATATTAATCTCCACCTAAAGGTATATTGCTGATAGGCACAACATACGTTTTTATTTAACTCCTACATGCCGACTGATGTGTACATCCATCACGATTCAGGGCATGGAGAGTCGCTGGCTGAGCGCAATATTATGTCACGCTCACCTTCCTGCCACCCTTTGAACTCGCGACCATTTTCTAATGATACCAACTGGGTTGGTATGACCTACAGGAACCCCACGGATGTGCGGTTCAGACTATACATGGCACTGGTAGCACAAGGACCCATGTCTTCTTCTTTGTCATCATCCAATTCCGTAACACCATGTGTGGCGCTGATAACCTCATCAACCCCATGGAAGTTCTGCCCTTAGTGCCGGGGAAAGGGCTAAGTAATATTGTCGTTCGTCGCGCCTTGGACGACACCATGTCCTCATGGACACTTTGTGAAACATGTCCTCGGATGAGAGAGGGAGCTACCATGTGGAGAGTGACCTCTCTTGCTCTCTGACCACTCTCAGATGCCAGAAAAGGCTCTCAAACTCCTGCAGAAGGAGGGAAGGGCCTTCGACAGTGGCGAGTTCACTGAGAAGGAGGAGGTAGATGACCCACTACACCAGGCAGGTGAACGTGGGGCTGGCAGTCATCAGTGAAATAAACACTGACGAGCCATCTCACCTTCACACTCGCCACCTGCCCGCCGAAATCTCGCCCTCCAACACTCACCTGCACCTCAGCTGACCACCTCAAGGGTGAAATCACCACAACCGGGCCCTTTAGGAGTGGTATTTTCCACACGGGCCCCACCTGGTGATACTCAGCACCAAGTGTCCCCCAGGGAAGTCCCACATCAGGTGAATCATCACCCGCTTACCCCCCCTTCTCCCACACCTCTCCCTCTCCTTCCCCCTTACCTCCTACCCGTGAGCATACAGAAAAAACGTCCTGCACGTGGCAGACAGCCGGCTTTAGCATGTGTGGGTAGAGTCGATACCTTTGAGTTGGAAGATGGAGCCGGCACTGAGCCATCTGTGCCTGTGTTCGATGAGGAGGAAGTGGTGTTCAGGAGGATGAGCTTCCCCCAAGGTCCTTGACTATTAGCAATATATTCAGGGTCATTTTCACTGCTGCTTTAATGCAATACCCGGTGAAGGAAATAAATTTCCACCAGGCCACATGTGGGCAGTGGCTGGATGTGGATGCCAACAAGAGCAGGCACATGTGTTACTGGATACCTGTGGAGGTGGGGGAGATGTTTGTGTAGCCAGCCCTTACCATATTGGTGGTGCACATAAGAAAACATGTGCTCCATGATCATTGGTCGGTTAATGAACTCGTGGGCACACCTGTCTTCAGCAAGTATATGGCCAATGACAGGCACCTGGCCATCCTAAGGTTCATTCATTTCAAGAGAAATTACGGGCCTGCACCGAACGACAGGTTGTGGAAAATTAGACCAATCCTATCAATGCTCAAGGAGTCATTTGCCAGGATTTTTCGTCCGTTTCAGAAAGTGGTAATTGACGAGTCGCTGGTGTTATTCAGGGGTAGACTGACTTTTTTTTTTACGTGTCCGACTCTGGGCAAAGGCTTCAGGGCCTATTTCTCGAGGGCAGAGACCTATCCCAAGGCCCAGTAATCCTCCTACACCTCCACAAGTCACCACTTTGGCACTAACACCCACAGTAAATAATGAATACTTGCTAGGGCTGTCTCATACAGGACTGGTGTATTCGAATTACTGGGGGTATTTTTACGACATGTCGGGGGGTCATCTGGTAGATCAGGAAAGTCTGCTTTTATGAAATTCAAATCCTTAAACTGTTCACTGCCCCACCTGGGCAGTCCTGCATCCATTAGGACTGCAGGCTGCGTCTCTACCGATTCAGCCACCACCATCCAAGCGTCACTGCTTTGGTCTCAAATTCTTTGTCCTTTGCAACTGCAAAACTGGATACGTGCTAGATATGATAGTTTAATTGGCAACAGATGTTGATATACTTAGTGACAATCGTCACGGTTTCTCGGCATCAGTCGTTGAAGTGCTTATGGAAAGGTATTTCAACAGGCACCACACTGCCCGGCACTGACCAAGTATTTGACTGAACACGGCTCTGGGTGCAGGGGAACTGTTATTGCAAACAGAAAGAATTTCCCTGTATTTCCAGCAAATACTCTGAATGGAGCCATTTTTGCCAAGAAATGTGGCAATATGTTAGCCCTTCTCTGGCATGACAACATGTGGATTAACATGTTGGCTACAGTACATAAGGATGTGTTTGTGGAAACTGGAAAAACAGACTACAGGAGCAGGGAACCTGTTGTAAAGCCAGATGCTGTCAACGATTATATTATTAACATGCGGCTTGTTGATAAATCGGACATGCAGAATAGTGTGGTTGATTTCCTACGTAAGTCCCGCAGGTGGTACAAGGAGGTATTTTTACACCTTTTTGATATTCCTGTGCTGAACAGTTTCATACTGTTCAAGGAACTCGTCAGGAAACCTCTCTCTCTACGAGAGTTATTTGAGAGGAGCCCGTGACTCCACAGGCTCCTCTCAAATAACTGATTTCCTCTGCTCTCACTCTTGGCTTGTGTCCCTCCTACAACGTTCAAGCTTTACTTCCATACGTTAGAGTTGGTATCGCAATAATGCCATGTAATAACTTTTTCACTTCCATGCTCACTTCCCTATTTCTTATCACTGCATTCAAGGAACCAGCAAGCTTTCTTCCTTGTTCTACCCTTTCAAGCACTTCACCCTCCAAACTTCCATCCTTACTTATCACACTACCCAAGTACTTAAACGTACTCATATTTTCCATTTCCTCATCATCCAACCTCAATGTACATTCACTCACTTCACCTCTCTCGAAGACCATAACTTTACTCTTCCCTACATTCACCTTTAGATTCCGTATCTTACACACTTTCCCAAACTCACCCACGAAGCCCTGAAGCTCCTCTTCATCTTCACTTAACAACACAGTATCATCTGCAAACAACAGTACAGAGAGTCTCCAAACACTGCCCTCTCTCATTAGGACCACTCCAACATCCACTGCCCTACCTTGTATGTCTTTAATAACCCCATTCATATACAGATTAAACAACCATGGAGACATGACACATCCCTGTTTCAATCCAACCTTCAAACAGAAAAACTCACTCAGTCCACTATCCACACGCTCTGAAACCTTAGCACCCCCAAACATATTCTTCACAGCATTCAACAACTTCCCATCTAATCCATATATTCTTAATACTTTCCACAATCCTTGTCTATCCACCCTGTCATATGCTTTATCCAAATCCATGAAGGCTATATACATCTTTTTTCCCTTCTCTAGAAACTTTTCCACTAAAGATCTAAGAATGAATATCTGATCTACACAACCTGTTCCCTTCCTAAAGACTCCCTGTTCTTCAACTAATTCCTCTGTTATTTCCTAACTCTGTCAATAAGTATCCTACCGTATACTTTTCCTACTACACTAAGAAGACAAATTCTTCTCTGATTACTACACACTTCTTTTTCCTCTTGGCCTTTGTACAAGGGAATAATTATACCTGACTTCCAATCTTCCGGGACTATAACTTCCCCCGAGGCCAATCTGCACATCTTCCACTTCCATTCTACTACTATCTCTACCCCCATGCTTCAGCATTTCACTGCACACTCCATCATTTCCTGGGGCTTTCCCCATTTTGACTCTCTTCATTGCTTAAAGAACTTCCACCTTACTGATTTCTTCCTGTCTTCTCACCTCCTTCCTTCTCCCAGCCCTTCCCCAGCCACTTATATCGGTATTACTTTCATTCTCAATGTTCAACAATTCATTAAAGTGTTCTCTCCATCTGCCCACTTTTTCTTCCTTCTCAACTAGTAATCTACAAATTTTATCTCTCACCCCCCAGCTAACTTCATTGCTACCCTGTCTGACTCTCTTTACCACTTTCCAGAACTTTTTCTTACATTCCCTCCACTTGACACTCAAATTCCTTCCAATTTCCTCATCCACTCTCTTCATACTCTCTCTTACTAATCTTTTCACCTCTCTCTTCCTTTCAACATATAAGTCTCTCTTCTGTCTCTCAACTTCTTCCACGCCCCTATTTCTCACCCATTCATTATATGATTTTTTTCTTTTGTGCCACAGCCTCTCTCACCTCTTCATTTCACCATGTTGATCCTTGCACCCCCTTTCGTCTTCTCTTCACCCCACACACCACCTCACATGCTGCACATATTTCTTCTGTATCTTGCATACACCTTCCACGTCCCCCATCTGCTCCAATTCATATTTACCCAATCGTTCCTCCACTTCTCTCTCATATTCTGCATTTTTCTCATCCTCTTGTAACCTTTCCACTTTCCTAGCATATACTCCTTCCTCCCGTCCTACCCTTCTTCTAATTCTCCATTTAACTTGAACCTTGATTCTGACCACCACCAAGTGGTGATCAGAAAGTCCAATCCTCCAACCTCTATATACTCTTGCATCCATCACACATCTTCGCATTCGTTCATCCACACACACATAATCAATCATGGCCTTCCTTTCATACAGTTCACCATCCACCCTTCTCATCACTCGCCATATATACCTATGGATCATTTTGTGCCTGAAGAGGGTATTGGCTATTACCAACCCCCTCCTGGCTCAAATGTCCACTAAAGCACTACCATTCTCATCTATCTCAGCAGGCACACCCCACTCACCAACTACTCCATCCACCTTCACATTCCCTACTTTACCATTCATATCACCGATCAAAAACACTCTCTCATTCCATTAATACTTTTCAGTGCACACTTCCACATTTGTCCAAAACTCTTCCCTCACTCTGCTTGCACGATTTTGCATTGGCACATACACGCACACAATTGCCCACATTTGTAGTCCAACTTTCAGTCTTACCCACGCAATCCTTGAGCCAACTGATCCATACTCTCTTATATTTTCCTTCCATCTGTTACAACAATACACACTCCTTCTTTTGCTCTCTCATTCTCACCTACTCCTGCACATATACCCCAACCATACTCCCATTCTCTTACACTCTCACCCCTCTATGTAGTTTTAGTTAATCCACATACATCTACTTTCACACCCCCAAGCACCTGTACAATCTCTCTCTCTTTCACCTCGTCATTTGCATTCCTTACATTCCATGTCGCAATTCATATCATGTCCTTTGTTTGGTCCTTAGTCATCATCTTTTGGTCAGTCCTGGTCCGAGGCTTCTTGTTCGTATTTTTAGTTAGTTGTTCTCAGGGCAGGGGCACAAACCCTTCGCCAATCTGCTTGCTGTCACGTAGGGAACACTTGTCGATTGGTTACAAGGTTACCACCCAGCACCGTAAATGATTTACTTGTTTACCAGAAATCGATTTGCTTGCCGCTCAATGGAGAGCTACTCTAAAAAGAGGGTACAGTACCATTACACTAAGTGGGTGGATGACGAGCACCCCTTGAAATTCTTCATGTTATTTGATTTGACAGCTCTGAGGGGAGGGGAGGGGGGAAGTGGTGAGGGGAGAGGGGATGGTGGAATGTGTAACACCAAGAAATGCGTTTTGCATGCTTCGGCTCAATTTCTTTTTTATTTTGACAGCTAAACTGCTATGTAGGAAGGGGATTGGGGGAGGGAAGGCGGGAAGGGGAGAAGTGTTGGGGAGGAAGGGTGTTGGGAGTGTGTGAGGAACATGGATATAATTAATTTGCATGCTAATTTTTGAAGAAAAAATTGAGCTAATAATTCTGAAGGCTTGGGGAGGGGGGGAGTGGAGGAAAAAAGGGGAGGTGATGGGAGTGGGTGAGGAAGGTAATGGGAGGGGAGGAATGAGGGTGGGATAGGGGGGATAGGGTGGAAGTGCATAGAGAACTAGAGTTGCTCCGCCTGTAAGGGTTACTTTTTTCAACTTTGATGGGCTATAGCTCATGAACCAATTGGTCTAAAATGCTCTGATTTGCGGCATAGGGTGTGTAAATTCAAACTCTTAACAGTGGGCATAAAACTTTCTACCGCTGTAAGAGCTGAAAAATCGGCCTTATATACAGGTTTTCAGGGAAGGTCGGTCGATCGAACTGCATATCATGGGAGTTAAAGATACAAAAGATTTAGGCTTGTGCACCAGTTGGATCTGTGAAAGGAGAGGAGAGCCAAAGGTGTTGGTTAACATTGAAATCACCACGAATGGAGATTCCAAGGAAAGGAGAAGTTGATAGATCGTGCTTTCCCTTAGAAATAAGTTATTTGAAAAATTCTTCAAAGTCAGTAGAATTAGGGGATGATTAAACAGCACAGATGAATTTTGTCAGAGAATGACAGGATAGCCGAAGCCAGAGTGTAGAGAATTCAGAAGATTCATGTTCAGGAACACATGGAGAATATAATTATGATGATGTGTACCCATAAACAACAACCACCTTTGGCTTTAAATGAGTACAGAGAAAGTAGAAGGATACTGAGAAGAGTTTGTTCCCAGTCACCTCAGACTTTCATCTCGGAGAGGAAGGGAAGATGAGGTTTAGAGGAGTAGTTGTGTTCAACAGAGAGAAAGTTGAAGGAAAGGGCGCGAATGTTGCAGAAATAAAGAAGCGAATCAAACAGTGGTTCCAGGCATCTTGCTTGGTCATAACAAGGAGAGGGGTGGAAGATGGGGTTTTTGATTTCCCCCCCCCCCATTGGACTCTCAGACATGGTGTTGGGGTGCCATGTTGTAATGTAAATTTTAAACAGGAATTATATTGTGTAATATGCATGTAGTTTGATGTTGACAGTAAGAGAAACTTGCATTATACAGCATGCTGGCCTACCCTCTGTGGTGCTCAAACACTGATTAATGTCAGCAAATGGAGATTGTCAGAAGCTAGTCCCAAAGGCTGATGAAACAGAAGCTCCAGCTCTCCCTTTCATCAGCTTTCCATCCACCTTGGGAGTACCACCTTGCTCAACTGGTGCAACAGTCTACTACCACAGTGTTTGGAAAATTATTTTATCATCAGATTTCCTTCTATCTTCATGTAATTACATTAGTTCTGGAGTAAATTACGGTTAAAAATTCATGATTTGGGGAAAATTTTTTACATGTGACCCTGAACTTAGGTCAAGGTCAATGGAACTCGGTCACTGAAAGAGGGTCATGATGCTGTACATCTTTAATAAACATGATGAGAATTAGAAAGCAAAAATGATGCAATAATAATTATGAGCAAGCAAGTGTTGTTTCCTCTCATTTAAATTTGGAAATGGGTGGCCCAGCCAGACGCAACCATCACACTAAGCAGAAGCTATTAACTCTACTGCAATGTGAAGTTCAGTTGAAATACTTTCTGCATGTGATACATTCATTCAATGAGTTTTTTTTTTTTTTTATTAACTGAAATCTCACGAATAATTGCGAAGGAACCCCTTGGAATCTTGAGTTTTCCAAGAGTGTTCAGTTCTAATTGGTGAATGTCTCAATTACGAAATCAAGTTAAAGCATATTTTCCTTTGTTACATTGTGTGTTTTTGGCATCAGCTATAGGAAAAGATATCTGAGATTCCACCTATAATACTATATTAACGTCATTGCTATGTTTTGATGGTAAAACCACCAAGAGAAAACATTATTTCTGGTTTTAACCAGCCACCTCCCGGAGATGTGAATTCACGTCCTCACATGATGTGCACTCATATCCCGGAGACGTTAAATAACGCGGCAACATTGCAAGGTCCCTAATTTGCACAATTTTCAATTTTCTCGAGTGATTTCGCGAGTGATTTTTTGGCACGTATACACGGGACACCTTCCTCTATTCCTCTACAAGATGCCAAGCAGGGACAATGCCTTACCTCATAACCTCTCCCCCCCCACTGCACGCCATTATCTCGGCAATTCACTTGCTACCAGTGACCTGGCCAATAAAGACATTCAGGGCCAGAGTGATTCCCCAATCGATGACAATGTGGAGGACAAAGTTTACATAGCATTAGAGGAAGAAACAGTCAGAAATAATGATCATGTAATGTGGGAAAAAAAGGTCAGGAATGGTGATGAGTTAGTGAGTGAAACAATTATTATAATGCCCATATTACTGTTTGAAAACCAATATACTCTTGTACTACATATAAATTCGTAGTAAGTAAATAAATAAATACTGTTTACGAGTGGATAAAATAGTTACCCTCCCATAGAACTCGTTTTCTTTGGTGCCAGCCTGTTAGAAAACCCAGTCAGGTAAGGAGGTACTCATACCTGTATTGAGTATTTTAAACCTCAGGTGAGGGATTTCTCAATGAATTTTCGATGTTTCTAACCAAAAGCGGATGTTTGAGCCAAAAAAAAAAAAGGTCCAGAAAACGTTGGGATGGGGCGGGTTAATCATCTCATCAATACTCAACTTATCCATTCAGTTTCACTGAAATTGCAGGTTGGCGGCGTAGTTGGTAGTATTTGCTTTGTGCGTGTGATGAATGTTATCGCGCCTAGCTTTACAGCGGCACTCCCATACCACTGGAACCTTTGTTGCTCAAACAATCTCTGAGTTATACTGAGAACCTGTCTTTGAGTGCATGTGTATGTGTATGCGAGAGAGAGAGAGACAGACAGACAGAGACAGACAGACAGACAGAAAGACAGACAGACAGAAAGACAGACAGACAGACAGAGACAAAGAGAGAGAGAGAGAGAAAGAGAGACAGACAGACTGACAAACAATGTCTTTCGTCGTAATATAATTCTCACTGCGCCACTTCCATCATGAAGAAACAATATATCAGAGGGAAACTGCGATAACATGGCACTAGATTGTTTGTCACACGTCCACAAAGCACACTTTATTGGTGATAATAACTGGATGACTCCAACTGTCAGAGACATATATTAATCTCCACCTAAAGGTATATTGCTGATAGGCACAACATACGTTTTTCTTTAACTCCTACATTCCGACTGATGTGTACATCCATCACGATTCAGGGCATGGAGAGTCGCTGGCTGAGCGCAATATTATGTCACGCTCACCTTCCTGCCACCCTTTGAACTCGCGACCATTTTCTAATGATACCAACTGGGTTGGTATGACCTACAGGAACCCCACGGATGTGCGGTTCAGACTATACATGGCACTGGTAGCACAAGGACCCATGTCTTCTTCTTTGTCATCATCCAATTCCGTAACACCATGTGTGGCGCCGATAACCTCATCAACCCCATGGAAGTTCTGCCCTTAGTGCCGGGGAAAGGGCTAAGTAATATTGTCGTTCGTTGCGCCTTGGACGACACCATGTCCTCATGGACACTTTGTGAAACATGTCCTCGGATGAGAGAGGGAGCTACCATGTGGAGAGCGACCTCTCTTGCTCTCTGACCACTCTCAGATGCCAGAAAAGGCTCTCAAACTCCTGCAGAAGGAGGGAAGGGCCTTCGACAGTGGCGAGTTCACTGAGAAGGAGGAGGTAGATGACCCAGTACACCAGGCAGGTGAACGTGGGGCTTTTTTTTTTTTTTTTTTTTTTTTATGCGAGGAAGAAGGAACCAAAGGCCATGGCCCGCAGTAACAGTTCCCTCCAAGAGAAAAACAAAATACAATAGAGAGCCAAATTCAAGATCCGATCATTTTGAGATGCCTGGACACACTGCGTTTGAAAGACTGGAGATCATAGGCAGCAGGAAAT
Source organism: Coenobita brevimanus (assembly GCF_032717465.1). Classification (NCBI taxonomy): domain Eukaryota; kingdom Metazoa; phylum Arthropoda; class Malacostraca; order Decapoda; family Coenobitidae; genus Coenobita; species Coenobita brevimanus. The sequence continues at coordinate 17,212,588 of NC_136984.1, forward strand.
ACAGACAGAGGGAGACAGTTCCAGAGTTGACCTGTTGCATAAATGAAAGACTGGGAGTAACGGTTAACTCTTGCATTAGAGAGTTGGACAGAAAAGGGATGAGAGTTTGCTGCCAGACGGGTGCTACGCGCCCGTCGTAGAGGTGGAGGAATGGAAGCAGACAGTTCAGAGGAGCAGTGACCATTAAAGTAGCGATAGAAAAGAGATAAAGATGCAACAGTGCGGCGAAGAGACAGAGGTTGAAGGGAGTCAGTAAGAGGAGGAGAGTTAATTAGACGAAAAGCCTTTGACTCCACCCTATTGAGAAGAGCTGTATGTGGGGAGCCTCCCCACACATGAGAGTTGTACTCCACACAGGGGCGGATAAAACCTCTGTATAGAGTCAACAATTGTGCAGGGGTAAAGAAAGAGCGGAGTCGGCTTAGCACACCCAATCTCTTAGAAGCAGATTTTACAAGAGATGTAATATGATCTTTTCCAAGATAAGTCCCGAGTAAATGAAACCCCAAGCATGTTCAAGGATGATGCAGGATTAAGCTGAATATTATTAAACATTAATGGGTATACCTGTGGAAGATTTTGTCGGGTTGATAGGTGTAAGAACTGAGTCTTAGATGCATTAAAGACAACCATATTATTTTTACCCCAGTCAGCGATACGAGCCAAGTCAGACATTAGGTGTGCCATAGCCTCATCCCTTGTTTCTTGAAGTAACTGTTGAGATGGGCGTTGCGGGAACCGAATGGAAAGGTGAAGGGTGGAGTCATCAGCGTATGAGTGGATAGGGTTAGATGTACAGCTTAGAAGATCATTGATGAATAAAAGGAAGAGAGTTGGTGATAGGACAGAGCCCTGAGGAACACCACTGTTGATAGATCTAGGAGAAGAACGATGGCCGTCTACAACAGCGGCTATAGAACGACCAGAAAGGAAGCTAGCGATGAAGGCACAGATAGAAGGATAGAAACCATAGGAGGGCAGTTTGGAAATTAAAGATTTATGCCAGACTCGATCGAAAGCCTTTGAGATGTCAAGTGCAATGGCAAAGCTTTCGCCAAAGTCCCGAAAGGAGGATGACCAGGAGTCTGAAAGGTAGGTGAGAAGATCGCCAGTGGAGCGTCCCTGACGGAACCCATACTGACGATCGGAAAGAAGGTTGTGATAGGAAAGATGCCTTAAAATTTTTCTATTAAGAATTGACTCGAAAACTTTTGAAATACAGGACGTTAAAGCAATTGGACGATAGTTGGAGGGTTGGGAGTGGTCACCCTTCTTTGGGACTGGCTGAATGAGAGCAAACTTCCAGCAAGAAGGAAAGGTACAAGTTGACAGACAAAGGCGAAAGAGTTTGCCTAGGCAGGGTGTAAGCACAGAAGCACAGTTCTTGAGAACAACAGGAGGGACCCCATCAGGCCCATATGCCTTGTTAGTACTGAGGCCAGTGATGGCAGAAAATACATCAACTGAAGAAATTTTAATGTCAGCCATGAGGAAGTCAGAGGGGAGAAGTGATGGAGGAACAGCACCGGAATCGTCTAAGGTGGAATTGGAGGAGAAAGTCTGTGCGAAGAGATCTGCTTTATCAGTAGAAGAAATAGCTACAGAACCATCAGAGTAGAAAAGAGGAGGGAAGGATGATGAGGTAAAGTTGTTAGAAAGATTTTTGGCAAGGTGCCAGAAGGAGCGGGAAGAATTCGAGTTGGAGAGTTGAGAGCATTTAGTATGGATGAAATTATTTTTAGTAGAGCGAAGAACAGACTTAGCACGATTCCGGGCAGAAACATAAAGATGATGTGATTCAGGTGTGGGTTGGCTCCGGTACCTTTTGTAGGCCCTCTCCTTGTTGCGGAGAGCATTAGAACAAGCGTGATTAAACCAAGGCGTTCTTGCGTTAGTCAAAGGATATGAGAAAGGAATGTATGCTTCCATGCCCGAGAGAATAACCTCCATAATGCGCGAGGCACACTCAGATGGCTCCCGGCCATGGAAGCAATAATCATTCCAGGGAAAATCAAAGAAGTACTGCCTGAGGGCCTCCCAGTTCGCGGCTCCAAAGTGCCACAGACGACGTTTCCCTGGAGGGTCCACAGGCCGTACCGGAGTGATAGGACAGGTTAAGGTAATAAGGTTGTGATCGGAGGAGCCCAACGGAGAGAAAAGATTAACAGAGTAAGCAGAAGGATTAGTTGTGAGGAAGAGGTCAAGTATGTTGGAGCTCTCTCCAAGGCGGTCAGGGATACGGGTAGGGTGCTGTACAAGCTGCTCTAGGTCATTAAGGATAGAAAAGATGTAGGCTTGTTCACCAGGTGGATCCGTGAAAGGAGAGGAGAGCCAAAGGTGGTGGTGAACATTGAAAATCCAAGAATGGAGATTTCAGAGAAAGGAAAAATGGACAGAATGTGTTCCATCGTAGAAGTAAGATAGTCGAAGAATTTTTGATAGTCAGTAGAATTAGGGGATAAGTAAACAGCACAGATATATTTAGTCAGAGAATGACAGGAAAGCCGAAGCCAGAGTGTGGAGAATTCAGAAGAATCAAGTTCAGGAACACGAGAGCAAGATAAGTCGTTGCGTATGTATACACAACAGCCACCTTTGGCTTTGAAATGAGTATAGAGAAAGTAGGAGGATACAGAAAAGGGTTTGCTGTCGGTTGCCTCAGACAGCTGAGTCTCCGTCAGAAAAAGAAGGTGAGGTTTAGAGGAGGAGAGGTGGTGGTCAACAGAGCGAAAGTTAGAGGAAAGGCCGCGAATGTTGCAGAAATGAAGAAGAAGAGAGTCAGACAGTGGTTCCAGGCACCTCGAGTCGTCACCGGGAGAGGGGCAGATGGCGGGGGCATTTATGGTCCCCCCCCCTGGGGACTCCGAGGCTTGATTAATAGACGCCATTTTTGTTGATTTTTTAAAAGGAAGTGTAGTGTGTACTGTGCATGTAGTTTGGTGAAGATAGTTAGAGAAATTTGTACTGGAGAGCATGCTGGCCTACTCTCTGTGTAACTGAGACACTGAAAAAGTTCAGCAAAGGGGGATGGTCAGGAACTAGTCCTGAGGGCTGATGAAACGGGAGCTCCAGCACTCCCTGTCATCAGCTTTCCATCCACCTCGGGAGTACTGCCCTGCTCGACTGGAGCTACAGTCATCAGTGAAATAAACACTGACGAGCCATCTCACCTTCACACACGCCACCTGCCCGCCGAAATCACGCCCTCCAACGCTCACCTGCACCTCAGCTGACCACCTCAAGGGTGAAATCACCACAACCGGGCCCTTTAGGAGTAGTATTTTCAACACGGGCCCCACCTGATGATACACAGCACCAAGTGTCCCCCAGGGAAGTCCTACATCAGGTGAATCATCACCTGCTTACCCCCCCTTCTCCCACACCTCTCCCTCTCCTTCCCCCTTATCTCCTGCCCGTGAGCATGCAGAAAAAACGTCCTACACGTGGCAGACAGCCGGCTTTAGCATGTGTGGGTAGAGTCGATACCTTTGAGTGGGAAGATGGAGCCGGCACTGAGCCATCTGTGCCTGTGTTCGATGAGGAGGAAGAGGTGTTCAGGAGGACGAGATTCCCCCAAGGTTCTTGACTATTAGCAATATATTCAGGGTCATTTTCACTACTGCTTTAATGCAATACCCGGTGAAAGAAAAAAATTTCCACCAGGCCACATGTGGGCAGTGGCTGGATGTGGATGCTAGCAAGAGCAGGCACATGTGTGACTGGATACCTGTGAAGGTGGGGGAGATGTTTGTGTAGCCAGCCCTTACCATAATGGTGGTGCATATAAGAAAACATGTGCTCCATGATCATTGGTCGGTTAATGAACTCATAGGCACACCTGTCTTTGGCAAGTATATGGCCCATGACAGGCACATGCCCATCCTAAGGTTCATTCATTTCAAGAGAAATTACGGGCCTGCACCGAACGACAGGTTGTGGAAAATTAGACCAATCCTATCAATGCTCAAGGAGTCATTTGCCAGGGTTTTTCGTCCGTTTCAGAAAGTGGTAATTGACGAGTCGCTGGTGTTATTCAGGGGTAGACTGACTTTTTTTTTTTTACGTGTCCGACTCTGGGCAACGGCTTCAGGGCCTATTTCTCGAGGGCAGAGACCTATCCCAAGGCCCAGTAGTCCTCCTACACCTCCACAAGTCACCACTTTGGCACTAACACCCACAGTCCATAATGAATACTTGCTAGGGCTGTCTCATACAGGACTGGTGTATTCGTATTACTGGGGGTATTTTTACGACATGTCGGGGGGTCATCTGGTAGATCAGGAAAGTCTGCTTTTAGGAAATTCAAATCCTTAAACTGTTCACTGCCCCACCTGGGCAGTCCTGCATCCATTAGGACTGCAGGCTGCCTCTCTACCAATTCAGCCACCACCGTCCAAGCGTCACTGCTTTGGTCTCAAATTCTTTGTCCTTTGCAACTGCAAAACTGGATACGTGCTAGATGTGATAGTTTAATTGGCAACAGATGTTGATATACTTAGTGACAATCGTCACGGTTTCTCGGCATCAGTCGTGGAAGTGTTTATGAAAAGGTATTTCAACAGGCACCACACTGCCCGGCACTGACCAAGTATTTGACTGAACACGGCTCTGGGTGCAGGGGAACTGTTAGGGCAAACAGAAAGAATTTCCCTGTATTTCCAGCAAATACTCTGAATGGAGCCCTTTTTACCAAGAAATGTGGCAATATGTTAACCCTTCTCTGGCATGACAACAGATGGATTAACATGTTGGCTACAGTACATAAGGATGTGTTTGTGGAAACTGGAAAAACAGACTACAGGAGCAGGGAACCTGTTGTAAAGCCAGATGCTGTCAACGATTATATTATTAACATTCGGCTTGTTGATAAATCGGACATGCAAAATAGTGTGGTTGATTTCCTACGTAAGTCCCGCAGGTGGTACAAGGAGGTATTTTTACACCTTTTTGATATTCCTGTGCTGAACAGTTTCCTATTGTTCAAGGAACTCGTCAGGAAACCTCTCTCTCTACGAGAGTTATTTGAGTGGAGCCCGTGGAGTCACGGGCTCCTCTCAACTAACTGATTTCCTCTGCTCTCACTCTTGGCTTGTGTCCCTCCTACAACGTTCAAGCTTCACTTCCATACGTTAGACTTGGTATCACAATAATGCCATGTAATAACTTTTTCACTTCCATGCTCACTTCCCTGTTTCTTATCACTGCATTCAAAGAACCAGCAAGCTTTCTTCTTTGTTCTACCCTTTCAAGCACTTCACCCTCCAAACTTCCATCCTTACTTATCACACTACCCAAGTACTTAAATATACTCATACTTTCCATTTCCTCATCATCCAACCTCAATGTACATTCACTCACTTCACCTCTCTCAAAGACCATAACTTTACTCTTCCCTACATTCACCTTTAGATTCCGTATCTTACACACTTTCCCAAACTCACCCACCAAGCCCTGAAGCTCATCTTCATCTTCACTTAACAACACAGTATCATCTGCAAACAACAGTACAGAGAGTCTCCAAACACTGCCCTCTCTCATTGGGACCACTCCAACATCCACTGCCCTACCTTGTATGTCTTTAATAACCCCATCCATATACAGATTAAACAACCATGGAGACATGACACATCCCTGTTTCAATCCAACTTTCAAACAGAAAAACTCACTCAGTCCACTATCCACACGCTCTGCAACCTTAGCACCCCCATACATACTCTTCACAGCATTCAACAACTTCCCATCTAATCCATATATTCTTAATACTTTCCACAATCCTTGTCTATCCACCCTGTCATATGCTTTATCCAAATCCATGAAGGCTATATACATCTTTTTTCCCTTCTCTAGAAACTTTTCCACTAAAGATCTAAGAATGAATATCTGATCTACACAACCTGTTCCCTTCCTAAAGACTCCCTGTTCTTCTCCAACTAATTCCTCTGTTATTTCCTAACTCTGTCAATAAGTATCCTACCGTATACTTTTCCTACTACACTAAGAAGACAAATTCTTCTCTGATTACTACACACTTCTTTTTCCTCTTAGCCTTTGTACAAAGGAATAAATATACCTGACTTCCAATCTTCCGGGACTATACCTTCCCCCAAGGCCAATCTGCACATCTTCCACATCCATTCTACTACTATCTCTACCCCCATGCTTCAGCATTTCACTGCACACTCCATCATTTCCTGGGGCTTTCCCCATTTTGACTCTCTTCATTGCTTAAAGAAATTCCACCTTACTGATTTCTTCCTGTCTTCTCACCTCCTTCCTTCTCCCAGCCCTTCCCCAGCCACTTATATCGGCATTACGTTCATTCTCAATGTTCAACAATTCATTAAAGTGTTCTCTCCATCTGCCCACTTTTTCTTCCTTCTCAACTAGTAATCTACCAATTTTATCTCTCACCCCCCAGCTAACTTCATTGCTACCCTGTATGACTCTCCTTACCTCTTTCCAGAACTTTTTCTTACATTCCCTCCACTTGACACTCAAATTCCTTCCAATTTCCTCATCCACTCTCTTCATACTCTCTCTTACTAATCTTTTCACCTCTCTCTTCCTATCAACATATAAGTCTCTCTTCTGTCTCTCAACTTCTTCCACGCCCCTATTTCTCACCCATTCATTGTATGATTTTTTTCTTTTATGCTACAGCCTCTCTAACCTCTTCATTTCACCATGTTGATCCTTGCACCCCCTTTCGTCTTCTCTTCACCCCAAACACCACCTCACATGCTGCACATATTTCTTCTGTATCTTGCATACACCTTCCACGTCCCCCATCTGCTCCAATTCATATTTACCCAATCGTTAATCCACCTCTCTCTCATATTCTGCATTTTTCTCATCCTCCTGTAACCTTTCCACTTTCCTAGCATATACTCCTTCCTTCTGTCCTACCCTTCTTCTAATTCTCCATTTAACTTGAACCTTGATTCTGACCACCACCAAGTGGTGATCAGAAAGTTCAATCCTCCAACCTCTATATGCTCTTGCATCCATCACACATCTTCGCATTCGTTCATCCACACACACATAATCAATCATTGCCTTCCTTTCATACAGTTCACCATCCACCCTTCTCATCACTCACCATATATACCTATGGATCATTTTGTGCCTGAAGAGGGTATTGGCTATTACCAACCCCCTCCTGGCACAAATGTCCACTAAAGCACTGCCATTCTCATCTATCTCAGCAGGCACACCCCACTCACCAACTACTCCATCCACCTTCACATTCCCTACTTTACCATTCATGTCACCGATCAAGAACACTCTCATTCCTTTAATACTTTTCAGTGCACACTTCCACATTTGTCCAAAACTCTTCTCTCACTCTGCTTGCACGATCTTGCATTGGCACATACACGCACACAATCGCCCACATTTGTAGTCCAACTTTCAGTCTTACCCACACAATCCTTGAGCCAACTGATCCATACTCTCTTATATTTTCCTTCCATCTGTTACAAAAATACACACTCATTCTTTTGCTCTGTCATTTTCACCTACTCCTGCACATATACCCCAATCATACTCCCATTCAATTACACTCTCACCCCTCTATGTAGTTTCAGTTAATCCACATACATCTACTTTCACACCCCCAAGCACCTGGACAATCTCTCTCTCTTTCACCTCGTCATTTGCACTCCTTACATTCCATGTCGCAATCCGTATCATGTCCTTTGTTTCGTCCTTAGTCATCATCTTTTGGTCGGTCCTGGTCCGAGGCTTCTTGTTCGTATTTTTAGTTAGTTGTTCTCAGGGTAGGGGCACTAACCCTTCGCCAATCTACTTGCTGTCACGTAGGGAACACTTGTCAATTGGTTATATGGTTACCACCCAGCACCGTAAATTATTTCCTTTTTTACCAGAAATCAATTTGCTTGCCGCTCAATGGAGAGCTACCCTAAAAAGAGGGTACAGTACCATTACTCTAAGTGGGTGGATGACGAGCACCCCTTGATATTCTTCATGTTATTTGATTTGACAGCTCTGAGGGGAGGGGAGGGGGGAAGTGGTGAGGGGAGAGGGGATGGTGGAGTGTGTAACACCAAGAAATACGTTTTGCATGCTTTGGCTCAATTTCTTTTTTATTTTGACAGCTAAACTGCTATGTAGGAGGGGGATTGGGGGAGGGAAGGCGGGAAGGGGAGAAGTGTTGGGGAGGAAGGGTGTTGGGAGTGTGTGAGGAACATGGATATAATTAATTTGCATGCTAATTTTTGAAGAAAAAATTGAGCTAATAATTCTGAAGGCTTGGGGAAGGGGGAGTTGAGGAAAAAAGGGGAGGTGATGGGAGTGGGTGAGGAAGGTAATGGGAGGGGAGGAATGAGGGTGGGATAGGGGGGACAGGGGGGATAGGGTGGAAGTGCATAGAGAACTAGAGTTGCTCCGCCTGTAAGGGTTACTTTTTTCAACTTTGATGGGCTATAGCTCATGATCCAATTGGTCTAAAATGCTCTGATTTGCGGCATAGGGTGTGTAAATTCAAACTCTTAACCGTGGGCATAAAACTTTCTACCGCTGTAAGAGCTGAAAAATCGGCCCTATATACAGGTTTTCAGGGAAGGTCGGTCGATCGAACTGCATATCATGGGAGTTAAAGATACAAAAGATTTAGGCTTGTGCACCAGTTGGATCTGTGAAAGGAGAGGAGAGCCAAAGGTGTTGGTTAACATTGAAATCACCACGAATGTAGATTCCAAGGAAAGGAGAAGTTGATAGATCGTGCTTTCCCTTAGAAATAAGTTATTTGAAAAATTCTTCAAAGTCAGTAGAATTAGGGGATGATTAAACAGCACAGATGAATTTTGTCAGAGAATGACAGGATAGCCGAAGCCAGAGTGTAGAGAATTCAGAAGATTCATGTTCAGGAACACATGGGGAATATAATTATGATGATGTGTACCCATAAACAACAGCCACCTTTGGCTTTAAATGAGTACAGAGAAAGTAGAAGGATACTGAGAAGAGTTTGTTCCCAGTCACCTCAGACTTTCATCTCGGTGAGGAAGGGAAGATGAGGTTTAGAGGAGTAGTTGTGTTCAACAGAGAGAAAGTTGAAGGAAAGGGCGCGAATGTTGCAGAAATAAAGAAGCGAATCAAACAGTGGTTCCAGGCATCTTGCTTGGTCATAACAAGGAGAGGGGTGGAAGATGGGGTTTTTGATGTCCCCCCCCCCTTGGACTCTCAGACATGGTGTTGGGGTGCCATGTTGTAATGTAAATTTTAAACAGGAATTATATTGTGTAATATGCATGTAGTTTGATGTTGACAGTAAGAGAAACTTGCATTATACAGCATGCTGGCCTACCCTCTGTGGTGCTCAAACACTGATTAATGTCAGCAAATGGAGATTGTCAGAAGCTAGTCCCAAAGGCTGATGAAACAGAAGCTCCAGCTCTCCCTTTCATCAGCTTTCCATCCACCTTGGGAGTACCACCTTGCTCAACTGGTGCAACAGTCTACAACCACAGTGTTTGGAAAATTATTTTATCATCAGATTTCCTTCTATCTTCATGTAATTACATTAGTTCTGGAGTAAATTACGGTTAAAAATTCATGATTTGGGGGAAATTTTTTACATGTGACCCTGAACTTAGGCCAAGGTCAATGGAACTCGGTCACTGAAAGAGGGTCATGATGCTGTACATCTTCAATAAACATGATGAGAATTAGAAAGCAAAAATGATGCAATAATAATTATGAGCAAGCAAGTGTTGTTTCCTCTCATTTAAATTTGGTAATGGGTGGCCCAGCCAGACGCAACCATCACACTAAGCAGAAGCTATTAACTCTACTGCAATGTGAAGTTCAGTTGAAATACTTTCTGCATATGATACATTCATTCAATGAGTTTTTTTTTTTTTATTAACTGAAATCTCACCAATAATAGCGAAGGAACCCCTTGGAATCTTGAGTTTTCCAAGAGTGTTCAGTTCTAATTGGTGAATGTCTCAATTACGAAATCAAGTTAAAGCATATTTTCCTTTGTTACATTGTGTGTTTTTCGCATCAGCTATAGGAAAAGATATCTGAGATTCCACCTATAATACTATATTAACGTCATTGCTATGTTTTGATGGTAAAACCACCAAGAGAAAACATTATTTCTGGTTTTAACCCGCCACCTCCCGGAGATGTGAATTCACGTCCTCACATGATGTGCACTCATATCCCGGAGACGTTAATTAACGCGGCAACATTGCAAGGTCCCTAATTTGCACAATTTTCAATTTTCGCAAGTGATTTCGCGAGTGATTTTTTGGCACGTATACACGGGACACCTTCCTCTATTCCTCTACAAGATGCCAAGCAGGGACAATGCCTTACCGCATAACCTCTCCCCCCCCCTGCACGCCATTATCTCGCCAATTCACCTGTTACTAGTGACCTGGCCAATAAAGACATTCAGGGCCAGAGTGATTCCCCAATCGATGACAATGTGGAGGACAAAGTTTACATAGCATTAGAGGAAGAAACAGTCAGAAATAATGATCAGGTAATGTGGGAAAAAAAAGGTCAGGAATGGTGATGAGTTAGTGAGTGAAACAATGATTATAATGCCCATATTACTGTTTGAAAACCAATATACTCTTGTACTACATATAAATTCGTACTAAGTAAATAAATAAATACTGTTTACGAGTGGATAAAATAGTTACCCTCCCATAGAACTCGTTTTCTTTGGTGCCAGCCTGTTAGAAAACCCAGTCAGGTAAGGAGGTACTCGTACCTGTATTGAGTATTTTAAACCTCAGGTGAGGGATTTCTCAATGAATTTTCGATGTTTCTAACCAAAAGCGGATGTTTGAGCCAAAAAAAAAAAAAGGTCCAGAAAACGTTGGGATGGGGCGGGTTAATCATCTCATCAATAATCAACTTATCCATTCAGTTTCACTGAAATTGCAGGTTGGCGGCGTAGTTGGTAGTATTTGCTTTGTGCGTGTGATGAATGTTATCGCGCCTAGCTTTACAGCGGCACTCCCATACCACTGGAACCTTTGTTGCTCAAACAATCTCTGAGTTATACTGAGAACCTGTCTTTGAGTGCATGTGTATGTGTATGCGAGAGAGAGAGAGACAGACAGAGACAGACAGACAGACAGAAAGACAGACAGACAGACAGAGACAAAGAGAGAGAGAGAGAGAAAGAGAACAGACAGACTGACAAACAATGTCTTTCGTCCTAATATAATTCTCACTGCGCCACTTCCATCATGAAGAAACAATATATCAGAGGGAAACTGTGATAACATGGCACTCGATTGTTTGTCACACGCCCACAAAGCACACTTTATTGGTGATAATAACTGGATGACTCCAACTGTCAGAGACATATATTAATCTCCACCTAAAGGTATATTGCTGATAGGCACAACATACGTTTTTCTTTAACTCCTACATGCCGACTGATGTGTACATCCATCACGATTCAGGGCATGGAGAGTCGCTGGCTGAGCGCAATGTTATGTCACGCTCACCTTCCTGCCACCCTTTGAACTCGCGACCATTTTCTAATGATACCAACTGGGTTGGTATGACCTACAGGAACCCCACGGATGTGCGGTTCAGACTATACATGGCACTGGTAGCACAAGGACCCATGTCTTCTTCTTTGTCATCATCCAATTCCGTAATACCATGTGTGGCGCCGATAACCTCATCAACCCCATGGAAGTTCTGCCCTTAGTGCCGGGGAAAGGGCTAAGTAATATTGTCGTTCGTCGCACCTTGGACGACACCATGTCCTCATGGACACTTTGTGAAACATGTCCTCGGATGAGAGAGGGAGCTACCATGTGGAGAGTGACCTCTCTTGCTCTCTGACCACTCTCAGATGCCAGAAAAGGCTCTCAAACTCCTGCAGGAGGGAAGGGCCTTCGACAGTGGCGAGTTCACTGAGAAGGAGGAGGTAGATGACCCAGTACACCAGGCAGGTGAACGTGGGGCTGGCAGTCATCAGTGAAATAAACACTGACGAGCCATCTCACCTTCACACACGCCACCTGCCCGCCGAAATAACGCCCTCCAACGCTCACCTGCACCTCAGCTGACCACCTCAAGGGTGAAATCACCACAACCGGGCCCTTTAGGAGTAGTATTTTCAACACGGGCCCCACCTGATGATACACAGCACCAAGTGTCCCCCAGGGAAGTCCTACATCAGGTGAATCATCACCTGCTTACCCCCCCTTCTCCCACACCTCTCCCTCTCCTTCCCCCTTATCTCCTGCCCGTGAGCATGCAGAAAAAATGTCCTGCACGTGGCAGACAGCCGGCTTTAGCATGTGTGGGTAGAGTCGATACCTTTGAGTGGGAAGATGGAACCGGCACTGAGCCATCTGTGCCTGTGTTCGACCAGGAGGAAGAGGTGTTCAGGAGGATGAGATTCCCCCAAGGTCCTTGACTATTAGCAATATATTCAGGGTCATTTTCACTACTGCTTTAATGCAATACCCGGTGGAAGAAAAAAATTTCCACCAGGCCACATGTGGGCAGTGGCTGGATGTGGATGCTAGCAAGAGCAGGCACATGTGTGACTGGATACCTGTGAAGGTGGGGGAGATGTTTGTGTAGCCAGCCCTTACCATAATGGTGGTGCATATAAGAAAACATGTGCTCCATGATCATTGATCGGTTAATGAACTCATAGGCACACCTGTCTTTGGCAAGTATATGGCCCATGACAGGCACATGGCCATCCTAAGGTTCATTCATTTCAAGAGAAATTACGGGCCTGCACCGAACGACAGGTTGTGGAAAATTAGACCAATCCTATCAATGCTCAAGGAGTCATTTGCCAGGGTTTTTCGTCCGTTTCAGAAAGTGGTAATTGACGAGTTGCTGGTGTTATTCAGGGGTAGACTGACTTTTTTTTTTTTACGTGTCCGACTCTGGGCAACGGCTTCAGGGCCTATTTCTCGAGGGCAGAGACCTATCCCAAGGGCCAGTAGTCCTCCTACACCTCCACAAGTCACCATTTTGGTACTAACACCCACAGTCCATAATGAATACTTGCTAGGGCTGTCTCATACAGGACTGGTGTATTCGTATTACTGGGGGTATTTTTACGACATGTCGGGGGGTCATCTGGTAGATCAGGAAAGTCTGCTTTTAGGAAATTCAAATCCTTAAACTGTTCACTGCCCCACCTGGGCAGTCCTGCATCCATTAGGACTGCAGGCTGCCTCTCTACCAATTCAGCCACCACTGTCCAAGCGTCACTGCTTTGGTCTCAAATTCTTTGTCCTTTGCAACTGCAAAACTGGATACGTGCTAGATGTGATAGTTTAATTGGCAACAGATGTTGATATACTTAGTGACAATCGTCACGGTTTCTCGGCATCAGTCATGGAAGTGTTTATGAAAACGTATTTCAACAGGCACCACACTGCCTGGCACTGACCAAGTATTTGACTGAACACGGCTCTGGGTGCAGGGGAACTGTTAGGGCAAACAGAAAGAATTTCCCTGTATTTCCAGCAAATACTCTGAATGGAGCCCTTTTTACCAAGAAATGTGGCAATATGTTAACCCTTCTCTGGCATGACAACAGATGGATTAACATGTTGGCTACAGTACATAAGGATGTGTTTGTGGAAACTGAAAAACAGACTACAGGAGCAGGGAACCTGTTGTAAAGCCAGATGCTGTCAACGATTATATTATTAACATTCGGCTTGTTGATAAATCGGACATGCAAAATAGTGTGGTTGATTTCCTACGTAAGTCCCGCAGGTGGTACAAGGAGGTATTTTTACACCTTTCTGATATTCCTGTGCTGAACAGTTTCCTATTGTTCAAGGAACTCGTCAGGAAACCTCTCTCTCTACGAGAGTTATTTGAGAGGAGCCCGTGGAGTCACGGGCTCCTCTCAAATAACTGATTTCCTCTGCTCTCACTCTTGGCTTGTGTCCCTCCTACAACGTTCAAGCTTCACTTCCATACGTTAGAGTTGGTATCACAATAATGCCATGTAATAACTTTTTCACTTCCATGCTCACTTCCCTGTTTCTTATCACTGCATTCAAAGAACCAGCAAGCTTTCTTCCTTGTTCTACCCTTTCAAGCACTTCACCCTCCAAACTTCCATCCTTACTTATCACACTACCCAAGTACTTAAATGTACTCATACTTTCCATTTCCTCATCATCCAACCTCAATGTACATTCACTCACTTCACCTCTCTCAAAGACCATAACTTTACTCTTCCCTACATTCACCTTTAGATTCCGTATCTTACACACTTTCCCAAACTCACCCACCAAGCCCTGAAGCTCCTCTTCATCTTCACTTAACAACACAGTATCATCTGCAAACAACAGTACAGAGAGTCTCCAAACACTGCCCTCTCTCATTAGGACCACTCCAACATCCACTGCCCTACCTTGTATGTCTTTAATAACCCCATCCATATACAGATTAAACAACCATGGAGACATGACACATCCCTGTTTCAATCCAACCTTCAAACAGAAAAACTCACTCAGTCCACTATCCACACGCTCTGCAACCTTAGCACCCCCATACATACTCTTCACAGCATTCAACAACTTCCCATCTAATCCATATATTCTTAATACTTTCCACAATCCTTGTCTATCCACCCTGTCATATGCTTTATCCAAATCCATGAAGGCTACATACATCTTTTTTCCCGTCTCTAGAAACTTTTCCACTAAAAATCTAAGAATGAATATCTGATCTACACAACCTGTTCCCTTCCTAAAGACTCCCTGTTCTTCTCCAACTAATTCCTCTGTTATTTCCTAATTCTGTCAATAAGTATCCTACCGTATACTTTTCCTACTACACTAAGAAGACAAATGCTTCTCTGATTACTACACACTTCTTTTTCCCCTTAGCCTTTGTACAAGGGAATAATTATACCTGACTTCCAATCTTCCGGGACTTTACCTTCCCCCTAGGCCAATCTGCACATCTTCCACATACATTCTACTACTATCTCTCTCCTCATGCTTCAGCATTTCACCGCACACTCCATCATTTCCTGGGGCTTTCCCCATTTTGACTCTCTTCATTGCTTAAAGAACTTCCACCTTACTGATTTCTTCCTGTCTTGTCACCTCCCTCCTTCTCCCAGCCATTCCCCAGCCACTTATATCGGCATTATTTTCATTCTCAGTGTTCAACAATACATTAAAGTGTTCTCTCCATCTGCCCACTTTTTCTTCCTTCTCAACGAGTGATCTACCATTTTTATCTCTCACCCCCCAGCTAACTTCATTGCTACCCTGTCTGACTCTCTTTACCTCTTTCCAGAACTTTTTCTTACATTCCCTCCACTTGACACTCAAATTCCTTCCAATTTCCTCATCCACTCTCTTCATACTCTCTCTTACTAATCTTTTCACCTCTCTCTTCCTTTCTACATATAAGTCTCTCTTCTGTCTCTCAAATTCTTCCACGCCCCTATTTCTCATCCATTCATTATATGATTTTTTCTTTTGTGCCACAGCCTCTCTCACCTCTTCATTTCACCATGTTGATCCTAGCACCCCCTTTCGTCTTCTCTTCACCCCACACACCACCTCACATGCTGCACATATTTCTTCTGTATCTTGCATACACCTTCCACGTCCCCCATCTGCTCTAATTCATATTTACCCAATCGTTCCTCCACTTCTCTCTCATATTCTGCATTTTTCTCATCCTCTTGTAACCTTTCAACTTTCCTAGCATATACTCCTTCCTCCCGTCCTACCCTTATTCTAATTCTCCATTTAACTTGAACCTTGATTCTGACCACCACCAAGTGGTGATCAGAAAGTCCAATCCCCCAACCTCTATATGCTCTTGCATCCATCACACATCTTCGCATTCGTTCATCCACACACACATAATCAGTCATTGCCCTCCTTTCATACAGTTCACCATCCACCCTTCTCATCACTCGCCATGTATACCTATGGATCATTTTGTGCCTGAAGAGGGTATTGGCTATTACCAACCCCCTCCTGGCACAAATGTCCACTAAAGCACTGCCATTCTCATCTATCTCAGCAGGCACACCCCACTCACCAACTACTCCATCCACCTTCACATTCCCTACTTTACCATTCATATCACCGATCAAAAACACTCTCTCATTCCTTTAATACTTTTCAGTGCACACTTCCACATTTGTCCAAAACTCTTCTCTCACTCTGCTTGCGCGATCTTGCATTGGCACATACACGCACACAATCGACCACATTTGTAGTCCAACTTTCTGTCTTACCCACACAATCCTTGAGCCAACTGATCCATACTCTCTTATATTTTCCTTCCATCTGTTACAACAATACACACTCCTTCTTTTGCTCTCTCATTCTCACCTACTCCTGCACATATACCCCAACCATACTCCCATTCTCTCACACTCTCACCCCTCTATGTAGTTTCAGTTAATCCACATACATCTACTTTCACACCCTCAAGCGCCTGGACAATCTCTCTCTCTTTCACCTCATCATTTGCACTCCTTACATTCCATGTCGCAATCCGTATCATGTCCTTTGTTTGATCCTTAGTCATCATCTTTTGGTCAGTCCTGGTCCGAGGCTTCTTGTTTGTATTTTTAGTTAGTTGTTCTCAGGGCAGGGGCACTAACCCTCCGCCAATCTACTTGCTGTCACGTAGGGAACACTTGTCGATTGGTTATAAGGTTACCACCCAGCGCCGTAAATGATTTCCTTGTTTACAGGAAATCATTTTGCTTGCCGCTCAATGGAGAGCTACTCTAAAAACAGGGTACAGTACCATTACACTAAGTGGGTGGATGACGAGCACCCCATGAAATTCTTCATGTTATTTGATTTGACAGCTCTGAGGGGAGGGGAGGGGGGAAGTGGTGAGGGGAGAGGGGATGGTGGAGTGTGTAACACCAAGAAATACGTTTTGCATGCTTCGGCTCAATTTCTTTTTTATTTTGACAGCTAAACTGCTATGTAGGAAGGGGATTGGGGGAGGGAAGGCGGGAAGGGAAGAAGTGTTGGGGAGGAAGGGTGTTGGGAGTGTGTGAGGAACATGGATATACTTAATTTGCATGCTAATTTTTGAAGAAAAATTGAGCTGATAATTCTGTAGGCTTGGTGAGGGGGGAGTAGAGGAAAAGAGGGGAGGTGATGGGAGTGAGTGAGGAAGGTAATGGGAGGGGAGGCATGAGGGTGGGATAGGGGGGATAGGGTGGAAGTGCATAGAAAACTAGAGTTGCTCCACCTGTAAGGGTTACTTTTTTCAACTTTGATGGGCTATAGCTCATGAACCAATTGGTCTAAAATGCTCTGATTTGCGGCATAGGGTGTGTAAATTCAAACTCTTAACCGTGGGCATAAAACTTTCTACCTCTGTAAGAGCTGAAAATTCGGCCCTATATACAGGTTTTCAGGGAAGGTCAGTCGATCGAACTGCATACCATGGGAGTTAAAGATACAAAAGATGTTGGCTTGTGCACCAGTTGGATCTGTGAAAGGAGAGGAGAGCCAAAGGTGTTGGTCAACATTGAAATCACCACGAATGGAGATTCCAGGAAAAGGAGAAATTGACAGATTGTGCTTTCTCTTAGAAATAAGTTATTTGAAAAATTCTTCAAAGTCAGTAGAATTAGGGGATGATTAAACAGCACAGATGAATTTTGTCAGAGAATGACAGGATAGCCGAAGCCAGAGTGTAGAGAATTCAGAAGATTCATGTTCAGGAACACATGGGGAATATAATTATGATGTGTACCGATAAACAACAACCACCTTTGGCTTTAAATGAGTACAGAGAAAGTAGAAGGATACTGAGAAGAGTTTGTTCCCAGTCACCTCAAACTTTCATCTCGGTGAGGAAGGGAAGATGAGGTTTAGAGGAGTAGTTGTGTTCAACAGAGAGAAAGTTGAAGGAAAGGGCGCGAATGTTGCAGAAATAAAGAAGCGAATCAAACAGTGGTTCCAGGCATCTTGCTTGGTCATAACAAGGAGAGGGGTGGAAGATGGGGTTTTTGATGTCCCCCCCCCCCTTGGACTCTCAGACATGGTGTTGGGGTGCCATGTTGTAATGTAAATTTTAAACAGGAATTATATTGTGTAATATGCATGTAGTTTGATGTTGACAGTAAGAGAAACTTGCATTATAGAGCATGCTGGCCTACCCTCTGTGGTGCTCAAACACTGATTAATGTCAGCAAATGGAGATTGTCAGAAGCTAGTCCCAAAGGCTGATGAAACAGAAGCTCCAGCTCTCCCTTTCATCAGCTTTCCATCCACCTTGGGAGTACCACCTTGCTCAACTGGTGCTACAGTCTACTACCACAGTGTTTGGAAAATTATTTTATCATCAGATTTCCTTCTATCTTCTACATTAGTTCTGGAGTAAATTACGGTTAAAAATTCATGATTTCGGGGAAATTTTTTACATGTGACCCTGAACTTATGTCAAGGTCAATGGAACTCGGTCACTGAAAGAGGGTCATGATGCTGTACATCTTCAATAAACATGATGAGAATTAGAAAGCAAAAATGATGCAATAATAATTATGAGCAAGCAAGTGTTGTTTCCTCTCATTTAAATTTGGAAATGGGTGGCCCAGCCAGACGCATCCATCACACTAAGCAGAAGCTATTAACTCTACTGCAATGTGAAGTTCAGTTCAAATTCTTTCTGCATGTGATACATTCATTCAATGATTTTTGTTTTTTTTATTAACTGAAATCTCACCAATAATAGCGAAGGAACCCCTTGGAATCTTGAGTTTTCCAAGAGTGTTCAGTTCTAATTGGTGAATGTCTCAATTACGAAATCAAGTTAAAGCATATTTTCCTTTGTTACATTGTGTGTTTTTGGCATCAGCTATAGGAAAAAAGATATCTGAGATTCCACCTATAATACTATATTAACGTCATTGCTATGTTTTGATGGTAAAACCACCAAGAGAAAACATTATTTCTGGTTTTAACCCGCCGCCTCCCGGAGACGTGAATTCACGTCCTCACATGATGTGCACTCATATCCCAGAGACGTTAATTAACGCGGCAACATTGCAAGGTCCCTAATTTGCACAATTTTCAATTTTCGCAAGCGATTTCGCGAGTGATTTTTTCGCACGTATTCACGGGACACCTTCCTCTATTCCTCTACAAGATGCCAAGCAGGGACAATGCCTTACCGCATAACCTCTTCCCCCCCCCTGCACGCCATTATCTCGGCAATTCACCTGTTACCAGTGACCTGGCCAATGAAGACATTCAGGGCCAGAGTGATTCCCCAATTGATGACAATGTGGAGGACAAAGTTTACATAGCATTAGAGGAAGAAACATTCAAAAATAATGATCAAGTAATGTGGGAAAAAAAGGTCAGGAATGGTGATGAGTTAGTGAGTGAAACAATGCTTATAATGCCCATATTACTGTTTGAAAACCAATATACTCTTGTACTACATATAAATTCTTACTAAGTAAATAAATAAATACTGTTTACGAGTGGATAAAATAGTTACCCTCCCATAGAACTCGTTTTCTTTGGTGCCAGCCTGTTAGAAAACCCAGTCAGGTAAGGAGGTACTCGTACCTGTATCGAGTATTTTAAACCTCAGGTGAGGGATTTCTCTATGAATTTTCGATGTTTGTCACCAAAAGCGGATGTTTGAGCCAAAAAAAAAAAAAGGTCCAGAAAACGTCGGGATGGGGCGGGTTAATCATCTCATCAATAATCAACTTATCCATTCAGTTTCACTGAAATTGCAGGTTGG
The DNA here is from genome assembly GCF_032717465.1 of Coenobita brevimanus. NCBI lineage: Eukaryota > Metazoa > Arthropoda > Malacostraca > Decapoda > Coenobitidae > Coenobita > Coenobita brevimanus. The sequence goes on from NC_136984.1 coordinate 17,232,340, forward strand.
CGGCGTAGTTGGTAGAATTTGCTTTGTGCGTGTGATGAATGTTATCGCGCCTAGCTTTACAGCGGCACTCCCATACCACTGGAACCTTTGTTGCTCAAACAATCTCTGAGTTATACTGAGAACCTGTCTTTGAGTGCATGTGTATGTGTATGCGAGAGAGAGAGAGACAGACAGAGACAGACAGACAGACAGAAAGACAGACAGACAGACAGAGACAAAGAGAGAGAGAGAGAGAGAGAGACAGACAGACTGACAAACAATGTCTTTCGTCCTAATATCATTCTCACTGCGCCACTTCCATCATGAAGAAACAATATATCAGAGGAAAACTGTGATAACATGGCACTCGATTGTTTGTCACACGCCCACAAAGCACACTTTATTGGTGATAATAACTGGATGACTCCAACTGTCAGAGACATTTATTAATCTCCACCTAAAGGTATATTGCTGATAGGCACAACATACGTTTTTCTTTAACTCCTACATGCCGACTGATGTGTACATCCATCACGATTCAGGGCATGGAGAGTCGCTGGCTGAGCGCAATATTATGTCACGCTCACCTTCCTGCCACCCTTTGAACTCGCGACCATTTTCTAATGATACCAACTGGGTTGGTATGACCTACAGGAACCCCACGGATGTGCGGTTCAGACTATACATGGCACTGGTAGCACAAGGACCCATGTCTTCTTCTTTGTCATCATCCAATTCCGTAACACCATGTGTGGCGCCGATAGCCTCATCAACCCCATGGAAGTTCTGCCCTTAGTGCCGGGGAAAGGGCTAAGTAATAGTGTCGTTCGTCGCGCCTTGGACGACACCATGTCCTCATGGACACTTTGTGAAACATGTCCTCGGATGAGAGAGGGAGCTACCATGTGGAGAGCGACCTCTCTTGCTCTCTGACCACTCTCAGATGCCAGAGAAGGCTCTCAAACTCCTGCAGAAGGAGGGAAGGGCCTTCGACAGTGGCGAGTTCACTGAGAAGGAGGAGGTAGATGACCCAGTACACCAGGCAGGTGAACGTGGGGCTGGCAGTCATCAGTGAAATAAACACTGACGAGCCATCTCACCTTCACACTCGCCACCTGCCCGCCGAAATCTCGCCCTCCAACGCTCACCTGCACCTCAGCTGACCACCTCAAGGGTGAAATCACCACAACCGGGCCCTTTAGGAGTAGTATTTTCCACACGGGCCCCACCTGGTGATACACAGCACCAAGTGTCCCCCAGGGAAGTCCTACATCAGGTGAATCATCACCTGCTTACCCCCCCTTCTCCCACACCTCTCCCTCTCCTTCCCCCTTATCTCCTGCCCGTGAGCATGCAGAAAAAACGTCCTGCACGTGGCAGACAGCCGGCTTTAGCATGTGTGGGTAGAGTCGATACCTTTGAGTGGGAAGATGGAACCGGCACTGAGCCATCTGTGCCTGTGTTCGACGAGGAGGAAGAGGTGTTCAGGAGGATGAGATTCCCCCAAGGTCCTTGACTATTAGCAATATATTCAGGGTCATTTTCACTACTGCTTTAATGCAATACCCGGTGAAAGAAAAAAATTTCCACCAGGCCACATGTGGGCAGTGGCTGGATGTGGATGCTAGCAAGAGCAGGCACATGTGTGACTGGATACCTGTGGAGGTGGGGGAGATGTTTGTGTAGCCAGACCTTACCATAATGGTGGTGCATATAAGAAAACATGTGCTCCATGATCATTGGTCGGTTAATGAACTCATAGGCACACCTGTCTTTGGCAAGTATATGGCCCATGACAGGCACATGGCCATCCTAAGGTTCATTCATTTCAAGAGAAATTACGGGCCTGCACCGAACGACAGGTTGTGGAAAATTAGACCAATCCTATCAATGCTCAAGGAGTCATTTGCCAGGGTTTTTCGTCCGTTTCAGAAAGTGGTAATTGACGAGTCGCTGGTGTTATTCAGGGGTAGACTCACTTTTTTTTTTTTACGTGTCCGACTCTGGGGAACGGCTTCAGGGCCTATTTCTCGAGGGCAGAGACCTATCCCAAGGCCCAGTAGTCCTCCTACACCTCCACAAGTCACCACTTTGGCACTAACACCCACAGTCCATAATGAATACTTGCTAGGGCTGTCTCATACAGGACTGGTGTATTCGTATTACTGGGGGTATTTTTACGACATGTCGGGGGGTCATCTGGTAGATCAGGAAAGTCTGCTTTTAGGAAATTCAAATCCTTAAACTGTTCACTGCCCCACCTGGGCAGTCCTGCATCCATTAGGACTGCAGGCTGCCTCTCTACCAATTCAGCCACCACCGTCCAAGCGTCACTGCTTTGGTCTCAAATTCTTTGTCCTTTGCAACTGCAAAACTGGATACGTGCTAGATGTGATAGTTTAATTGGCAACAGATGTTGATATAGTTAGTGACAATCGTCACGGTTTCTCGGCATCAGTCGTGGAAGTGTTTATGAAAAGGTATTTCAACAGGCACCACACTGCCCGGCACTGACCAAGTATTTGACTGAACACGGCTCTGGGTGCAGGGGAACTGTTAGGGCAAACAGAAAGAATTTCCCTGTATTTCCAGCAAATACTCTGAATGGAGCCCTTTTTACCAAGAAATGTGGCAATATGTTAACCCTTCTCTGGCATGACAACAGATGGATTAACATGTTGGCTACAGTACATAAGGATGTGTTTGTGGAAACTGGAAAAACAGACTACAGGAGCAGGGAACCTGTTGTAAAGCCAGATGCTGTCAACGATTATATTATTAACATTCGGCTTGTTGATAAATCGGACATGCAAAATAGTGTGGTTGATTTCCTACGTAAGTCCCGCAGGTGGTACAAGGAGGTATTTTTACACCTTTTTGATATTCCTGTGCTGAACAGTTTCATATTGTTCAAGGAACTCGTCAGGAAACCTCTCTCTCTACGAGAGTTATTTGAGAGGAGCCCGTGACTCCACGGGCTCCTCTCAAATAACTGATTTCCTCTGCTCTCACTCTTGGCTTGTGTCCCTCCTACAACGTTCAAGCTTCACTTCCATACGTTAGAGTTGGTATCACAATAATGCCATGTAATAACTTTTTCACTTCCATGCTCACTTCCCTGTTTCTTATCACTGCATTCAAAGAACCAGCAAGCTTTCTTCCTTGTTCTACCCTTTCAAGCACTTCACCCTCCAAACTTCCATCCTTACTTATCACACTACCCAAGTACTTAAATGTACTCATATTTTCCATTTCCTCATCATCCAACCTCAATGTACATTCACTCACTTCACCTCTCTCAAAGACCATAACTTTACTCTTCCCTACATTCACCTTTAGATTCCGTATCTTACACACTTTCCCAAACTCACCCACCAAGCCCTGAAGCTCCTCTTCATCTTCACTTAACAACACAGTATCATCTGCAAACAACAGTACAGAGAGTCTCCAAACACTGCCCTCTCTCATTAGGACCACTCCAACATCCACTGCCCTACCTTGTATGTCTTTAATAACCCCATCCATATACAGATTAAACAACCATGGAGACATGACACATCCCTGTTTCAATCCAACCTTCAAACAGAAAAACTCACTCAGTCCACTATCCACACGCTCTGCAACCTTAGCACCCCCATACATACTCTTCACAGCATTCAACAACTTCCCATCTAATCCATATATTCTTAATACTTTCCACAATCCTTGTCTATCCACCCTGTCATATGCTTTATCCAAATCCATGAAGGCTATATACATCTTTTTTCCCTTCTCTAGAAACTTTTCCACTAAAGATCTAAGAATGAATATCTGATCTACACAACCTGTTCCCTTCCTAAAGACTCCCTGTTCTTCTCCAACTAATTCCTCTGTTATTTCCTAACTCTGTCAATAAGTATCCTACCGTATACTTTTCCTACTACACTAAGAAGACAAATTCTTCTCTGATTACTACACACTTCTTTTTCCTCTTAGCCTTTGTACAAGGGAATAATTATACCTGACTTCCAATCTTCCGGGACTATACCTTCCCCCAAGGCCAATCTGCACATCTTCCACATCCATTCTACTACTATCTCTACCCCCATGCTTCAGCATTTCACTGCACACTCCATCATTTCCTGGGGCTTTCCCCATTTTGACTCTCTTCATTGCTTAAAGAACTTCCACCTTACTGATTTCTTCCTGTCTTCTCACCTCCTTCCTTCTCCCAGCCCTTCCCCAGCCACTTATATCGGCATTACTTTCATTCTCAATGTTCAACAATTCATTAAAGTGTTCTCTCCATCTGCCCACTTTTTCTTCCTTCTCAACTAGTAATCTACCAATTTTATCTCTCACCCCCCAGCTAACTTCATTGCTACCCTGTCTGACTCTCCTTACCTCTTTCCAGAACTTTTTCTTACATTCCCTCCACTTGACACTCAAATTCCTTCCAATTTCCTCATCCACTCTCTTCATACTCTCTCTTACTAATCTTTTCACCTCTCTCTTCCTTTCAACATATAAGTCTCTCTTCTGTCTCTCAACTTCTTCCACGCCCCTATTTCTCACCCATTCATTATATGATTTTTTTCTTTTGTGCCACAGCCTCTCTCACCTCTTCATTTCACCATGTTGATCCTTGCACCCCCTTTCGTCTTCTCTTCACCCCACACACCACCTCACATGCTGCACATATTTCTTCTGTATCTTGCATACACCTTCCACGTCCCCCATCTGCTCCAATTCATATTTACCCAATCGTTCCTCCACTTCTCTCTCATATTCTGCATTTTTCTCATCCTCCTGTAACCTTTCCACTTTCCTAGCATATACTCCTTCCTCCCGTCCTACCCTTCTTCTAATTCTCCATTTAACTTGAACCTTGATTCTGACCACCACCAAGTGGTGATCAGAAAGTCCAATCCTCCAACCTCTATATGCTCTTGCATCCATCACACATCTTCGCATTCGTTCATCCACACACACATAATCAATCATTGCCTTCCTTTCATACAGTTCACCATCCACCCTTCTCATCACTCGCCATATATACCTATGGATCATTTTGTGCCTGAAGAGGGTATTGGCTATTACCAACCCCCTCCTGGCACAAATGTCCACTAAAGCACTGCCATTCTCATCTATCTCAGCAGGCACACCCCACTCACCAACTACTCCATCCACCTTCACATTCCCTACTTTACCATTCATATCACCGATCAAAAACACTCTCATTCCTTTAATACTTTTCAGTGCACACTTCCACATTTGTCCAAAACTCTTCTCTCACTCTGCTTGCACGATCTTGCATTGGCACATACACGCACACAATCGCCCACATTTGTAGTCCAACTTTCAGTCTTACCCACACAATCCTTGAGCCAACTGATCCATACTCTCTTATATTTTCCTTCCATCTGTTACAACAATACACACTCCTTCTTTTGCTCTGTCATTTTCACCTACTCCTGCACATATACCCCAATCATACTCCCATTCTCTTACACTCTCACCCCTCTATGTAGTTTCAGTTAATCCACATACATCTACTTTCACACCCCCAAGCACCTGGACAATCTCTCTCTCTTTCACCTCGTCATTTGCACTCCTTACATTCCATGTCGCAATCCGTATCATGTCCTTTGTTTGGTCCTTAGTCATCATCTTTTGGTCAGTCCTGGTCCGAGGCTTCTTGTTCGTATTTTTAGTTAGTTGTTCTCAGGGCAGGGGCACTAACCCTTCGCCAATCTACTTGCTGTCACGTAGGGAACACTTGTCAATTGGTTATAAGGTTACCACCCAGCACCGTAAATGATTTCCTTGTTTACCAGAAATCAATTTGCTTGCCGCTCAATGGAGAGCTACCCTAAAAAGAGGGTACAGTACCATTACACTAAGTGGGTGGATGACGAGCACCCCTTGAAATTCTTCATGTTATTTGATTTGACAGCTCTGAGGGGAGGGGAGGGGGGAAGTGGTGAGGGGAGAGGGGATGGTGGAGTGTGTAACACCAAGAAATACGTTTTGCATGCTTCGGCTCAATTTCTTTTTTATTTTGACAGCTAAACTGCTATGTAGGAAGGGGATTGGGGGAGGGAAGGCGGGAAGGGAAGAAGTGTTGGGGAGGAAGGGTGTTGGGAGTGTGTGAGGAACATGGATATAATTAATTTGCATGCTAATTTTTGAAGAAAAAATTGAGCTGATAATTCTGAAGGCTTGGGGAGGGAGGAGTGGAGGAAAAGAGGGGAGGTGATGGGAGTGGGTGAGGAAGGTAATGGGAGGGGAGGAATGAGGGTGGGATAGGGGGGATAGGGTGGAAGTGCATAGAGAACTAGAGTTGCTCCACCTGTAAGGGTTACTTTTTTCAACTTTGATGGGCTATAGCTCATGAACCAATTGGTCTAAAATGCTCTGATTTGCGGCATAGGGTGTGTAAATTCAAACTCTTAACCGTGGGCATAAAACTTTCTACCTCTGTAAGAGCTGAAAAATCGGCCCTATATACAGGTTTTCAGGGAAGGTCGGTCGATCGAACTGCATACCATGGGAGTTAAAGATACAAAAGATGTTGGCTTGTGCACCAGTTGGATCTGTGAAAGGAGAGGAGAGCCAAAGGTGTTGGTTAACATTGAAATCACCACGAATGTAGATTCCAGGGAAAGGAGAAGTTGACAGGTTGTGCTTTCCTTTAGAAATAAGTTATTTGCAAAATTCTTCAAAGTCAGTAGAATTAGGGGATGATTAATTGAACCAAACTTCGTGGAAGCTTAAGGGCCAAACACGATTCTGAGGGGAATCAGTCATAGGCCAAGATCACAGGTCAAGGTCATAACTCGACCCGTGTATCTGTGTTTCAAGAAAATATCTATAACAGTTTTGATCTGATTTGGACTTACCATAGTAAATGGGTTAAGGATCACCCAAAAGGTTGAGAACAATACTTTAATAATAAAACTCGCCTTGCATGGTCAGTGTCAGCATTTTTATCTTATGTGGACTAAGCTTTGTGGAATGATTCAGCTTCAAATAAGGATACAGATTTTCGATTTGAGGAGCAATTAGGATCAAAGGTCAAGGTCAACAAGATTTTTCGACTCAAAAGATTTTATCTGAATTGTTCCAGAATTGGTAAATATAAGAGTTAAGGGTTAGGCAAGGATGAGGTACTTTGTTTTTTAGAGTAATCTGTCGAAGTTCAAGGACACAGGGAAAAGTCAAACATTAGGTCCTTAGACCAGTTGCTCTCTCTCTCTCTCTCTCTCTCTCTCTCTCTCTCTCTGCTCCTTCTTAATGTGGTTTATTTTTTCTTCCTGTAAACGATTTAGTTGACTTTAGATAAACGATTCATATTGTGAGGGTAAGAAGCTGTTTCTAATAACTCCTTAAAATAATGTGTTTTCTCTCCTGAAGCTGAATAAAATCGTCTGCTGGTAGGTCAACTAAAAAAATATGTCACCAAATTTAAAGGTTTACATAACAGTTCCCGTGCTGGCCATCCTCTGCCACCCACGTACCAATCGGCGTCTTCTGAAGTAGTAGACGCTGGCGGTGGCGATGAGGGTTGTGAGGACTATGTAGGTTAGGAGGCCAGGTCTTCCCCACCATCCTTCCTCACTAACAACACCGGACATCTCGGTCACCGCACCACACCTGCCCAGGGAAGGGAATATGTCACCTCTCACAACTGGTGACCCACGCACTTTTGGGGCGTATTTAATCACTACTACCTCTATTTAGCCTAAAGGAGCAAGTCTAAACGAGGTAATTATTGGGCCATCACTGTATCTACAACAGGTGTAAGTAACAAGTGAACAATTGATTAAATATGTTTCTTCGCTTCCCGTCTCTACATTCTGAGACAATGTACGAAATTTTTGAAAATGTTCTCCACTCACCTGCTGTATGGAGTATGGTTATCCCTGTTACTGTTAAGAGTAGAGCACATAGGACTTCCATCATAAAAAGAAGAAACACAGTGTTCAGTCAGAAGTATTTATTTACAAAACACGTGAAAAACAAAAAAAATAACGGTGAAAAGTTCAACGACGTGGATGACTTTTTTTCTTTTTTTGTCGAATAAACAGCACTAACAGTTAGTCGATCAAACTTCAGGTGCCCACGTAATACTGAAGCGAGTATAGAAGTTCTTAATGCTTAAGAAAATTTGGTTAAAAAAAAAAAAAAAAAGGTATTACAGACAGCAGCCTACGCACCACTGCACACCATGAAAAATATTTCACACAACAGCACACACGAATGTCAAAAAGGGACATGCCAGAAGTGAGAGATTCATATTTCACTTACTGTATTACTTTATCTTCAAAACTAATAGTTTCATATTTATTTCTGAGGATGAACAATCTAACCCTGCGAGACTTTTCATATTAATCTGTACGTATTAACGTCACAAGTCGGTTTCCGTCGTATGTGGAGCATTCGCCTGTAAAACATACCCTGATGGCCGAAGGTAAGTATTATCATGCTTGGCAGTTAGAATTAAAAACACCAAACAAGTCAACAAACACCAGTATCGTCACAAAAGACATAGAGCCACATACATAGTCATAAGAGCAAATAATCACTTTTTGTGTAGTCTTATTCTTTCCCTAAAATACGACACACAACAGTCAAGGTCACACCCAAGTCCTCGATGTTTCTGCTGAGTGAATGGGACAAGAGGGTAACTATCTTTGTCCAAGAATCTGATCGGCCCGAGCATCAAACTCGAGGTCTTCCCTTTGCGAGCTGGATAGACTGCCACTGCACCACCAGCTCCTTGGCTACAGCCCTTCTCACATGCTGCTGGAGAGGGACACCTTCATGAGGTGGCGCTGATATAGCCCAATGATAGAGCTGCTCGGTTATACAAACGTCCCTCAGTTCCCCCCCTATCCCCCAAGTGTAGGAGGCTGGACTGCAAGAAAAGGGAAAATCTAGTCTGCAATCTATCGGGCTCATATTCAGATGAGTCTGAGGGTTCTAGTTCTACTACTACTACTAATACTACTACTACTACAATTACGTATCTACCGTATTCTTGCTACTACCAGACAGCAGTATTCAGTTGGGAAAGGACCTTCATTGAAAGGGTTACTGGAGACTACCTAATCTCTCATGCTCGAAAATTCTGTCCCAGGCTAAATAAAGTAGCGTGATGATACCAAAATGAAGCGAGAATTACGTCCTTGGTCTGAAGGATTTAATCATATCTCAAGTATCATGACTGTAATCTTTCCCACAGACTTTCTCAGGTACACTCGCTCTAACCACTATTTGAAAAATTTCCATCCTAATATTTTGCAACTGTGGATGAAGCGTTTTAAAATAATTTCCACTGACATTTCATTAATGTATATGAATGCCGCTGTGATCACTACAACATCAAGTAGGATCATTATACAACACCAGGAAGCCATTTACTATGCAGGGCGGGAACCACATAATCAAATTACGGCGCCTGGTGGTTTAGTGGGTTATTAAGGCGCTCCAATGGGACTAAGTCTGTGTATGTTTATATCCACGGGCTGATTGGGATTAATTACTCACGTAATAACATCCAAGGATGAGTAATGCTGGCCACTTTCGTCTTAAATGTCAGAACCAACTTGCCTAGCCCCGAGCTCCTACGCTCCTAATGGGACAACATAGAAGTGAATGATGGATGGATGGATGGATATGCTAAAATATACTAAGGTATATTTGCCTTAGAAAGAGAGAGAAATCATAATGCAAACATCACCGACGCTTCTTGTAAAACCATCCATCACCTTTTTATATAACGACGCGAGCAAGCGAAGCGAGCGAGCGGTGTTTACTCGCAGTTAAATTTGGAAACGAGTGGCCGGACCCGACCCGACTTCGTCATGCTAAGCAAAAGCTTACAACTTTACTCCTATGTGAAGTAGACTTGAAATTCTTTCAGCATGTGATACTTTCATTCAATAAATTTTGTTATCAACTAAAAACTCATTCATTAGAATCTCAAGTTTTCCAAGGGAGTGTTCAGCTCTAATCGGTGAACACCTCACTTACGAAATTAAATTAAAAAACGTTCTCTGTCGCAATACTTTTTTTCATCAGCTCAAGCAATTAAATACCCGATATAGGACATTCCTCCTATAGTTTTATATCAGATGGAAATTGTGACTGCATGGCGCTCGCTCGCGCATCACATGCTCACAAAGCGGGACACCAATATTAAACACACACATACAAAAGTAAGTGAAGGAAGGATTCTCTTTGTCGTTTGGAGAAGAATGAGATACGGAGAAGGCAGGGCACAATACTGGCAGAGGACTGTCTGTGAACTTTTGCTCATGGCTGTACATATATACATACATATCAGTAGGAAGAGCATCGCACATAACGAGTGAGCCAGCTATTGTGATTGCTTTCCCTTTTGAACAGTGTTTTTGATGTTATAATTGTTTTCTGAATCATAAAATACAAAATTAATTGATCAACTTACCATCTAGAGAAAAAATAACTGCTGTCGATTAATTAGGAAAAAATTACTAGCCTCTGAATAGCTTGACTGTGGAGTCAGGCTGCTCAGCGTGACGGTTTCGTCATGCCACTTATTGTAATTTTCCTTCTCTATACTGACAGTAAACTTCGTTTGCTCACTTATCATCATCATCATCATCATCATCATCATCATTATCATCATCATCATCATCATCATCATCATTATCATCATCATCATCATCATCATTATTATCATTATCATCATCATCATCATTAGCATCATCATCATCAACAACAACAGCAGCAGCAGCAGCAGCAGTATAACTGTATTCCTCACACATGTTTGGAGTTGGAAACTGGTGGGTTTTGTGACCCAAGGTTCATGCGGATGTGAAGTCGGTGGATTCACTCCATCATCCCTCTTTATGTGACAGGAAAAAGCTGAGGAACACTTGTATAACCAGGCCAGTTTTATATATATATATATATATACACACACACACACACACACACATATATATATATATATATATATATATATATATATATATATATATATATATATATATATATATATATCCGCAATAGATCTTCCTCTTGGGAATCTTAGTCTTGTCAGGAAAATTAGTACCAACGTTGTGATGTACAGCATCTTTATTATTTTTCTAAACGTTTCGGAGACACAATCTCCATCATCAGGAAAGGGCATAGTTATCATGAATAAGGATGATTATGTATTAAAACTTAATCATATTCTTGGTGACACCTCTAAATTTAAGGTCATCAGGTCTGATATGCCATCTGCCATCTTAAAACATGAAGACAAACTAAACAGATTACTGCGAAGTAATAAAGATAAAGTAGGTGACAGTACGACTAATCGTCTGTATGCTTCTGGCTCAGTTCCTGGTTATCTTTATGGTCTCCCCAAAGTTCATAAACCTAACACACCTTTAAGACCCATCATTTCATCTATTGGTACCTTCAGTTATAACACAGCTAAATTTTTGGTTCCCCTGATCAGTTCCCTATGTACAAATAAATATACGGTTCAAAATTCTCCATAGTTTGTCAAGGAAGTCACTTCTCTGAGATCTGATCACCCTGTCACCCTGGCTAGCTTTGATGTAGAATCCCTTTTCACGAATGTTCCCTTGCATGAAACCACTCGGCTCATCACAGATAACACCAGTATTTCTACCCTTACTTCAGTTGGCTTGGACAGAAAATCATTTTACAACCTGTTGGAGATATCAACCCACCAATCCCTATTTACATTTAATGGAAAGCTTTTTACTCAAAAAGATGGAGTGGCGATGGGGTCACCACTGGGTCCTTCATATGCTAATGCTTTTCTTTGCCACCATGAACAAACTTGGCTTAATAATTGTCCCATTGATTTTAAACCCATCTTTTACCGAAGGTACATGGACGATACTTTCGTTATATTTAAAAACCCTGCTGATATTCATAAGTTTATGGATTATATAAACTTCCAACATCCTAACATAAAATTCACTCATGAAGCTGAAAAAGACAAACGCCTTCTGTTCCTGGACATTCTAGTTAACAATCACCCCTCTCATTTATCCATGAGTGTTTACCGGAAACCTACTTTCACTGGCCTAGGCACAAACTTCCTCAGTTACATCCCGTACAGTTTTAAGATCAACAGTATTACAACGTTGCTCAACAGAGCATACAATTATTGCTCCTCTTGGCTTACATTCCACTCCGAAATTTGTTCCTTAACCCGTCACGTCCTGAGGTTTTCCTCACCTCTGACATCCCCCAGTCCTGAGGTATTTTCGAAATTTTTTTTTTTGGCTAAAACCTTCGCTTTTGGTGAGAAACATCGAAAATTCATAGAGAAATCACTCACCTGAGGTTTAAAATACCCAATCCAGGTAGGAGTTCCTCCTTACCTGACTGGGTTTTCTAACATGCTGGCACCAAAGAAAACGAGTTCTATGGGAGGGTAACTATTTTATCCACTCATAAACGGTATTTATTTATTTACTTGGTACGAATGTATATGTAGTATGAGAGTATATTGGTTTTCAAGCAGTAATAAAGGCATTATAAGCATTGTTTCACTAACTAATCACTATACCTGACCTTTTTTTGCCACATTACCTGATCATTATTTCTGGCTGTTTCTTCTTCTAATGCTATGTAAACGTTGTCCTCCACATTGTCATCGATTGGGGAATCACTCTGGCCCTGAATATCTTTACTAGCCAGGTCACTGGTAACAGGTGAATTGCCGAGACAATGGCATGAGGGGGGGAGGGGGGAGGTTATGTGGTGTAAGGCATTGTCCCTGCTTGGCATCTTGTAGAGGAATAGAGGAAGGTGTTCCGTGTATACATACGAAAAATCACGCGCGGAAATTGAAAATTGTGCAAATTAGGAACCTTGCAATTGCACGACGTACTGGTACGTCGCTGGGACTGGCAAATGCAAATCATTGCAACGTACCCATACGTCGATGGAACGGGGCGGGTTAAGAACCTATTTTCCCAATAATAAGTACCCCATCAGTGTTTTCGAGAAACTATTAAGCAAGTTTTTAAATTCAAAGTTTTCCTCAATCAGGCCTGTTCACACTGTAGATAAGGAGTGTTTGTATATCAAGATCCCATACTTAGGTTCATTAAGTTACGAAATTAGGAAAACACTAAACAAACTTCTCCGTGATTGTTATCCACAAATTAATTTTAAGATAATCTTAACAAACAAGAACACTTATAGGTAGCTTTCTTAAGCATTCATCTTGTCTTCATACTAACCTCCGGTCCAATGTGGTTTATTTATTTTCATGTTCTAGCTGTCCTGCTAGATACGTGGGGTCGACCTCATGTTGGGTGCTCCACCGAATTCTTGAGCACCAAGGTAAATCCACTAGAACTGGAAGGTTCCTCTCTAAACCCTCTTATTCTTCTATCAGAGAGCACTCTCACCTTTCTGATCACCCTTTCTCTTCTGCAGATTTTCGGATTCTAATCTCATGTCAGTCCTACTCTGACCTCATCTCTGCTGAATCCATCCTGATTCATAGAATGCGACCCAGTCTCAATAACTCGACTAGCGCTACCCAACTATTCACGCAGTAACTACTTTTAACAGGTCAACTCCTACTCTTTTTATTTCATTTTTTAATATATATGTTTAGAATAGTTAGCCTTTGTCCTGATCTTCAGATTTTGCAAGGATTAAACATGCTACTTTTATGCTTTACCCCCTTTTTATATTGCTTCCCTCTTTTTTTCTTTTTTATGTTTTGTACACAGGTTTTTTTTTATTTCTCCTGACATTGATCGATGATTGTTGTCTTTTAAACTTTTAGATCCACTGATGATGGAGATTGTGTCTCCGAAACGTTTGGATAAATAATAAAGATGCTGTACATCACGTGGAGAGACAGGCTGACGAATGAGGATATAAAGGAGCGTTGTGGTGTGGATGTGGATGTGATAGGAAGCGTTATGAGGAACACACTGAGGTGGTTTGGCCATGTGGAGAGGATGGAGGGCGAAAGACTGACGAAGAGAGTGTATGTGAGTGAGGTGGAGGGGGGAAGAGGGAGGGGGAGGCCGAGGATGAGATGGAGGGATGGGGTGGAGAGGTATATGAGAGAGGGGGGTGTGAGTTGGGAGCAGGGCAGTGAAATGGCGGGGGACAGGGCGACTTGGAGGCGATTTGTTTGTGGCCACCCCAAACGGGATTGAGGCGTCTGGCAATAGATAGATAGATAGACTGTACATCACAACGTTGGTACTACCTTTCCTGACAAGACTATATATATATATATAGGTGCAACCGTGGCAAGGCATAGTAAATTAAACTAAAGAGTGTAAATATCTTGCTGGTTGCGTGATGTAAGCACCTCACTTCCCCGAGACTACAACACACTGCCATCAAATCTGTTGTGCAGTCCGTATTTCACTTCAAGGCTAGGACCGGCTGTGGGAAAGAGACCTTACATAAAACTTGATGAAAAACTCACACAAATGTAACAGAGTGGTGACAAAGTTGTTTTAATAAATATTGTTCAACCCTCTGAATCCAGCGATTTCTCTGTTCCCTTGTCATCTCCAGACGATTTTATTAAGCTTAGGGAAGAGTTTTTGCTTGAGGAAGGATGAATGTAGCATTAATAAACCTCTTCACTACTCCAAGTCCTTACTGCGTTAAATAAAAGTTTCGAATATAGAAAGAATACAGTAGAGTCTATGTCAAGGGCTTGCAACCTCCGGTCCGCGGGCCAGATCCGGCCCGCGAAGGTCTAGCGTCTGGCCCATCAACCTGCTAGGCATGAGCATAGCAATCCGGCCCGCGAAACCCCAGACAAAACAAATTAAATTCTGACAAATAGCATCTGCCGGCTGCATGCAGCCAGCAGATGCTATTTGGCAACTGGATGCTCCCCTCACCCCGTGCGATATAATCTTTCCGCAATCCTGCCAGACGCCAGTGTCCGTAGGACTTCCGCATTGAGAGGAAGTATGTGCCACTCTTAAGACGGGTACACAGTTGTTGCATATCCATGTATGTATGTAGCACTTTTCAGGTTCATAGATATTTTGAGATCTTAACCTGCGAGCTCAAACACATTCCACCCCTTCAAGTGTGGAAGTCTATATCCTGATATTGATTTAATTTGCATGTTTTCCAATAAGATTCTTGTATATAGTACTTTTGTGTTCTCATTTGTCTCTCTGGCCCGCGGGCTGCTCCCGAAAGTCTCGTCTGGCCCTCGCTCTGAAAATGTTGCTCGTCCATGGTCTACGTCAATGAAGTGAAGTGTTATACAGTGAGTACGAGAATATGAAATGAAACTCCAAAGAATGTAAAAAAAAAAATGATATTAAGCAATGTCAGTGTGGTTTACTGGTGGTAAAAAATGAAGGACTGACTAAGTGCTTAGCCTACTGTCTGTGGGAGTCAGGTGGCAAGGCAGAGGGAGAGAAGGAGGATTAAATGGAAGAAAGGGGTAGACAGGTATGTGACAGAGGTGTGTAAGCTGGAGACAGGGCAGCCTGTTGGCATAGAACTAAATAACTTGGAGACGATTTTTGTCTCAAAAAGTGAGCACTAAGTTAAATTTTCTTTTTTATGTCCAGCAGGAGTTGCGTTAGGCAGCATAATATGCATGGGAAGAGTAAAATGTAAACAGTAAGGTAAGGCTGCCACATCAATCAAATATACTGATTTTGTTTGTATATATCCATGAAAAAAGTACGACATAAATCACTTACAAAAGACGATGAAGAAAAACTCTATTTCTTGGAGGCCGAAAAAGTTGACAAAACAGCTCCACAATAAAAGACATTGAAAAATGGAAAACTATAGCTTGATAAAACAATCCGAAAAATATTCGGTAACATCCGACTTTATAAATGGTATAAACAGAAGACGATAACAAACTAATTAAACAACACTGAAAACAATAAATAGTAATAGCTTACGTCATCTGTCAATCTATTACCAGACCCCCTTACCCCGTAAGGGGTGGCCACAAACAGTCCGCCTCCATGTTGCCCTGTCCCCCGCGATTTCACTGCCCTTCCCCCAGCTCACATCCCCCACTCTCATATTTCTCCACTCCATCCGTCGATCTCATCCTCTGCCTCCCCCTCCCTCCCTCTCCTTCCACCTCACTCATATACACACTCCTCGTTAGTCTCTCACCCTCCAATCTCTCCACATGGCCGAGCCACCTCAATTTCTCCTAAAGCTTTCTATTACATCCACATTCACACCACAATGCTCTTTCGCTTCCTCATTTGTCAGTCTGTCTCTCCATGTAACTGCACATGCTCTTCTCAAATAACACATGTCCACTGCTCTCACTCTTGACTTCTGTCCTTCCAATGAAATCCAATCACCACTTCCATACATAAGAGTTGAATACCGTTAGGCAGCGACTTTTTAAAATTCCATGCTCACTTCCCTATTTCTTGCCACTTCTTTCAAAGAACCAGCAACCTTTCTTCCTTGTTACAACCTTTCAAGCAATTCATCATCCAAAGTTCCATACTAACTCATTACACTACCCAAGTACTATAATGCACTCACATTTTCCATTTCCTCATCATCCAACCTCACTGTACATTCACTGACTATAATTCTCTCGAAGACCATCACTTTACTCTTCTCTACATTACATTCACCTTTGGACTCCATTTTTTCCACATTAGCCCAAACTCATTCACCAAGCACTGCAGTTCTCCTTGGTCTTCTCTTAACAATACAGTATTATCTGCAAAAAACAATACAAGATGTTTCCAAACTCTGCCCTTTCTCATTAAGGCTTCTCCAACATCCACTGCCCTACCTTGTAATCCCATCCAAATACAGACTGAACAGCCATGGAGACATGACACATCAGTATTTCAATCCAACATTCAGAGGGAAAAATTCACGCAGTTCACTATCCATACGCACTGCAGCCTCATTATCCTCATGCATTCTCTTCAAGGCATTCAGCGACTTCTCATTTACTCCATATATTCTTAATATTTTCTATATTCCTTGTCTATCCCCTCTATCATATGCTTTCTCCAAATCCATGGAGGCCACAAACAACTTCCTTTTTTTTATCTAGAAACTTTTCTGCTAAAGACCTTGGGATGAATATCTGATCTACACAACCTCTTCCCTTCCTAAAACCTCCTTGTTCTTCTCCAATTAATTTTTCTGTTATTTCCCTAACCCTGTCAGTAAGTATCATACAGTCTATTTTTCCTCATACACTAAGAAGACAAATATCTCTATGATTACCACACACTTCATTTTCCCTTTTTTCCCTTGTAGAGGTGGATTATTATACCTGACTTCCAGTTCTGCAGGATTCCACCTTCCTCCCAGGCCAATCTACACATCTTCCATGTCCATTCTACAACTATATCTCCCCCATGTTTCATCATTTCACCACGCACTCCATCAATTCCCGAAGCTTTCCCAATTTTGACTTTCTTCATTGTTTCCACTACTCCCAACCTACTGTTCTCTTTTTCCCTTCTCACCTCCATCCTTCTCCCAGCAATTCCCCGCCCACTTATACTTCCATTATTTTCATTTTCTATGTTCAACAGGTCCTAAAAGTGTTCTCTCCATTTGCTCACTTTTTTTCCCTTCTCCACTATTAATCTTCCATTTTTATCTATCATTCCCCGTCTAACTTTTTTGTCACCAAGTTTAACTCTCGTTACCTCCCTCCAGAACATGTTCTTACATTACCTCGACTTTACACTCAGATTTCTTCCAAATTCCTCATCCACTCTCTTCTTACTCTCTCTTACTAATCTTTTCACCTCTCTCATCCTCTCTACACATAACTCTTTCTTCTGTCTTTCACCTTCCTCCATGCCTCTGCTTCCCAACTACCCAGTAAATGATTTCTTCTTTTGCTCCATAGTTTGCCACACCTCTTCTTTCCACCACGCTGTTCTTTTCACCCCACACATCACCTCACATGCTGCACAGGTTTCTTCTTTGATTATCATGCACACGCCTGGCACCTCCCCCATCTGCTCCAAATCATATTTACTCAGTCTCTCCTCCACTACTCTCCTACATTCTGCCGTTTTTCCATCCTCTTGCAGCCTTTCTACCCTCCTTGTATGGACTACTTCCTCCTGTCCTTCCCTCCTATTCCTTCAGTGCACTTTTACATAAAAGTAGATAATAACAGCTCATTCATAAATAACAGTAAAAAAATAAATTAGTAGCTCACATTCTTTTTTTTTTTTTTTTTTTTTTCATAATAATCATGGCGGCGCAACTGCCAGGGTCATATGCCGCCGTAGGCTCACATTCAGAATACAGTAAATTAATGATTAGAAAAAAGGTCACTTACAGAATACAGTTGTAGCAGCAGGAGAAGCAAGCAGCGTAGTCAACAAGTGTTCGATACACCACCACCCGCCCTGCCCTGCACTGCCAGACGATACTGTGGCAGCAATTGTCGTACTTCAGCCTGTCCCACACACCTCATCTCACATCCACTCTGCCGCTTTATTATTATGCTGTTGTTCTCTTATCTAATGATTTGCTGTGGCAGCAAGTGTCGTACCTCAGCTTGTCCCACACACCTCATCTCACATCTATTCAGTCACTTCATCATTATATTACTATTCTCTTAGCTAATGATTTTATTCTTGCTGTTACATGCGATATTTTTTTCTTATGAATAAATTATGTTTTGGATGCAACAGTATGATACTTTAATCTCAGTCTCACACACCTTACATCGCCACAACCTTAACACTCCTTCATCATGAAATTATATATATATATATATATATATATATATATATATATATATATATATATATATATATATATATATATATGTGTGTGTGTGTGTGTGTGTGTGTGTGTGTACTTGTATAAGGATTTTTGTTTTTTCTGACACATAACTTTTCGTAGTTACAACACAGAGTATTAGCAATAATGTGATACTTAAGACTGGGTATTTTGCATTTCACCTCGCCATTATACTACTTATCTATTCTGTCAGATGAATAGCAGTTTGACCTCCATCACCGAGTATGTGTTGATGTAAACAGTGTAATACCTCAGCTTCAGTCTTACACCCTTCACCTCACTTACCCTGCCACTTCATCCTTATAATGCAATTTTAACACAACCTTTTCACCCCAATGTTTTGTTCTATTACATTTTTGCTACAAGTAGATAATTTGTCTAGTACCGAAGGAATCATTGAAGTAGCCAGAACAATGTTAGTCTTAACCTGAGTCTCACAAACCTCACCTTACGTCACCTTCACAATGCTACTTCATTTTTCATCACCTTAGTATTGTATTCTGGGTGTTAACATAACCTCGCTAACGTACAAGCTTTGCCTGGAACTTCATGATATCTAAGTCTGTCACACACATCATCTCACCTCACTAGACATCCACACCACAGCTTCATCATCAGACTGCTCTTCTCTCTTTTAATTATACTATTCCAGCTGCTGCCTGTGATTATTCCTTGTGCCACTGAATATATTGTGTAGGCAACTTCACCCAACACCCACACAACAGTTTCATTATACTTCTATTCTCCTATATAATAATTCTTATCTAGTTTCTAAATATGTTTTTCTTCTTATGCCACTGATTGTGTTTTGACAGCAACAGCGTCATATCTCATTCCGTCCCACACACCTCACCTCACGTCCGTCCTGCTATTTCATCATTATACTACTGTTTTTAGTAGAGTTTTGATTTAGGTGCATCACTAGATTTAGTCCAGCAGAAGTCTGAAAAAGCATGCTTTGGCGTCATTATAAACTTTTTTTGTTGAAACACCTTCTGTGACCATCCCTGAGTCGTAATCAGCCGGGTGCCAGCTTGGTACCCTTGAGGAATTTTTTTTTAAAGAACCAAAAAACAAAATGGCCGCCACCAAATATCGATACATCTAGTTTTTCGCCAATATCTACACTTCTAAGCAACTTAGAAGCACAAACTTGGTGTCTGCTATAAGGTTTTCATGGTCATGGAATCCATTTATGATAATAAAAAGCTTGTATATATAACAGGTCATCGGTTTTTATATATGGCCGCCCCCATTATTTGAAAGTAGCCTTCTCGTTTTACTATACACTTCCCATAGACTACTAACATTCTCATTTCTAAACCATAGAGGAAAGCATTCTTAATGTTCGCTATAAAGGTTTTAGGGTCTCTAAAACTAATGATTGTATGGAAAATTTCGTAGGATATAACTATCACTTTAGATTACAAATTCACTGCCACTAAACATCACTAAATCTGACTTTTGTTATATGTTTGTTTCTAAGTCACTTGGAAACATTATATCTTTTATCTTTGAATAGGAACAGGACAGTAGTGTTAATGTGACATTTCTAATAATAAACTAAACAAGTATTTTCTCTAGGAAATTCAGATATCCTTGACAGTGTTTCATAACTTGTCCAATCATAATTATCATCATCATGATCATAATCATCTTCCTGAGCAGATACCGCTCTAGTATGTTCATTGCAACACTCTAAGCCAGCATTACAGCAACAAAACACCGAACATGACATCTGGGACACCACACAGCCACAACGCCCAGAGGAACATGGACGGTTGGTGGAGCATCCACATTTAATCAGCTGCAGAATGTTGGTAGGGACAGGAGATACATTAGGTGGAAGTGTGGTTGGAAGAAATGATGTTCCGTCTTCACTTTCATACCATCAATACTGTGTGGGATCTAAGACTGGAGGGTCGAAATCTGCAGCTGATTTCCACACAATGACTTGCATTTGAGCTCCGCGTACATGCAGAACAACGGCATCTTGCGATGGAGGCAATGACTTGAGTTTTGGAGCAGATGTAATCTTTGCATTTGTAATTTTAGCCTTCCACACCTGATAACGGTGAACACCCATATTACCTTCATGTTTGGAGCCATAACAAGCAGCGATGAATGCAGTCACTTCAGATAACAGGTCTGTTTCATCTGCACCTAGCTGACCAATCAAGTTTAGCTGAGGTCCACTAAGGAGGACTCTCAAAGCTGTTGCTTTTCCAATGCCGAAAAGATACGAGACAGTGTCGCAACTCGTTAAGGCATGCACCCCAGGCAGATATTTGGCAATGCTTTGATGTTTTTGTGCTGTTTGGTGAATGTCTACTGTTGTTCTTCCAGCACATGGGCTCTCCATACTGACATTCACTTCCATCTTCGCCTCAAGGTAGAAATAAACCAGTAGGATAAAGACGTCTGTATCGTCACAGATCACTTTGAAGTGTGAGTTATCACTGGCACCTGAGGCAATTCGAACCAAGTGATGAATGATGATGACATCAGCTTCTTCATGGTGTGTTTTCAGATCTTGTCTCTGGAAAGTTAAATTCTTCCATACTTGTACAGGTGTGGGATTTTTTTCCAGTGATGACCAGTTTGTTCTGGTTGTTCATAGTGTGGGTGATTAGGTAGTCACAAATCAAATCAATTAGTTGGACTTTATTGTACGTTACATTGAGAACTACTTTTTGGGCTTGAAGTTTTGTGTGTAGGCTGAGCTGATGTTTTCGACTTGCATCTTTACTTGACCGACTGGATCTTGTCATTTGCTTTGTGCTAGTTTTGATGTATCTGTCAAAAATGAGGTAAACATCACAACGTTCTAGGTGGTACTTGATGCTACCTATAAAGTTGTTCAGGTAATCCTCAACTGTGCCAGAGGTATAAGTGGATACACAGTTTTTATGACACAGAATACTTTGAGAATGAGTTAGTTTTTCATGAAGCCTGTCACCCCTACGTTTGCTACTTCGTATGATTGTTTCTATTCTTGTTCGACTGGCAGTTATCAGTTTTCTGGAAGCATTAGAGCAGTTGAAAAAGCAGATGTTGTCTTCTGAAGAAGCCATGACTTAATGTATCTGACTATCACCCGTAAAATAGAAAGAAGTGTTAACCTAATTCATATAAAAACACCATTACCATTATTTTGAATGTTATTCAAAATGTTAACCACAAATTCTGCAATCTAGGGAAAATAACAATTATTTGTGGTGACCATCCTGAAAATCTGAAAGGGTTATATGCATAGAAATTTTTCATATATTTAGAGATTCCATAATTTAAAAAAAAAAATAACATTATGGATGAAAACTACTTTATCATGTATATTAGAAGTTAGTATATTGGCAAAAACCAGTACATGTATTTTCATATATTAGGGTAGGCCAAATAGAAAATGTTGATGACCTGTTATATATACAAGCTTGTTATTATCATAATTGGATTCATTGACCATGAGAATCTATTAGTAAACACCAAGTTTGTGCTTCTAAGTTGCTTAGAAGTGCAGATATTGGCGAAAAACTAGATCTATCGATATTTGGTGGCGGCCATTTTGTTTTATGGCTCTAAAAAAAATTCCTCAAGGGTACCAAGCTGGCACCCGGCTGATTATGACTCAGGGATGGTCACAGGTGTTTCAACAAAAAAAGTTCATAATGACGCCAAAGCATGCTTAGCCAAAAATTAGCCATTTGACAACTGGACTAATTCACTTGTCAGTCAACTTCGATTCCTTGCAAGTCGTTTCCTATTGTTTTCTTCCTTTTCTAATGCGATGATAGGTATGTTTTATTTTACTCCTGAGTTTCCAGTACCTTTATACTTTCAAGCATTTTTTTCTAGTTATGGATAAAATAGACAGTGAAAGAAGCTGAAAATAGTTCACTTACAGTAGGTGGTGAAGCGCACACACACACACACACACACACACACACACACACACACACACACACACACACACACACACAGAAATAGCTGACCTACAGTATACAGTGGTGGTAGGAACAGCATCCAGTCCCTACAAATGTATATCTTATAAGGTCAATTAAAATCATGCCACTATGACCCACTCTAGCCAAATAAAACTGTGTGACGTCAGCTGGAACAGAGGCCTGGGGTTGGCCCGGCCTCTGTCTTTCTCCGTCATAGACCCACTGGAGGGGCCGGCCTTCTACTTAAGAGGTTTAATTTGTTATCAATAAACCAGCACTGACAGCAACACTGCCATTAAATTATCAACAAGGCCACCGCACATATTTCCTGTGGTAGGAAAATGAGAGGTGGTCTTGGGTAATACTATCTATCTATCTATATACCTAGGCTGCTTCCCCCAAGGAAAGGGAGGTAGCCGAGACAGGACGACTCACTCTCCATTTACTCATCCATTCAAACACATTTATTCGCATCTTAGCCCCAAAGGGGAGAACGGACAGATCCTCACCGCACCACACCGCACAAGGGTCAACTGCACAATGCAATCAGTGACATCCGCAGCAGGGCCCGACAGCAGAACTGGTTTACCCCTGCCACATCATAATACACCCATCCCCTTACCCGCACCTGACCTGACTAAATTAAAAATTAACCCCTTCAGTCCCGGTGACGTTCCTTTCAGAAAATTCGCGCTGCTAAAAGACGATTTTATGCAGCATAGAAAATGGGTTAATTGAGGCTGCAGCTGGCCCTTTGAACTTTTCGGGTCAAATGTGCATATGTGGCTCAGGGACTTTTATACGAGTCCTGTTGACGGTCCAAGGGAAAGTAGTAACTGAGGGCCAAAGACTATATATATATATATATATATATATATATATATATATATATATATATATATATATATATATATATATCAGCAGCAGCAGCAGCCATTACAACTCCACTGCTGAACAAAGGCCTCCCCCAACCTTCTCCACGAATTCCTTGACTGAGCCAATCTTTGCCACGTTTTCCCTGCAAATTTCTCTATCTCATCCCTCCACCTCCTGTCTGGCCTTTTTCTGCTACGTTTACAACCTCTTGGTGTCCAGTCAGTCAACCTCTTGCTCCATCGATTATCCTTTGTTCTTGCTACATGCCCTGCCCTCCTCCATTTCTGTTCTTTTATAACTTCTATAATATCTTTGACTTTAGTCTGCCCTCTCACCCAAGTTGATCTTTTCCTGTCTCTTATTGATTTTTCCAACAGTGACCTTTCCATTGCTCTCTGAGAACGAATTAATTTATTTTCCATCGATTTTGTCAGTTTCCAAGTCTCACAACCATACGTCATAGCTGGAATTATGCATTCGTTATGTGCTTTTCGTTTCATACGAACTGGCAAGCTACTTTTCATAATGTATCTGTGTTTACCGAAAGCTTTCCATCCAATTGTAATGCGTCTTTTTATTTTACTATCATTATCTTCGTTAATTTTAGTATTTGTCCCAGGTAATTGTACTCCTCACCTTCTTCAAGAATTTCTCCACTTATTCTGATGACGCTCTTTGATGTTTGAGGATTAAACATTGTTTTTTTTTAGACTTTCTCTGTTCAGGTCATTTAACATTTCTTGCAATGTCTCTGCCCTTTCTGAGATTAGGACAATGTCAACTGCAGTTCTTAAATGGTTTAGCTTTTCTCCATCTATGTTCACTCCTTTGTTTTCCCAGTCTAGCTTTCTGATAATACTTTCTAGGCATGCTGTAAATAACTTTGGTGATATTGTATCTCCCTTACGCACGCCCTTCTCAATCTTAATTTTCTCTGAGTCCTTATGTAATTTAACTGTAGCAGTTCCCTCTTTATAAATGTTCTCGAGTAGTTTTACAATGGTCTCATTCATTCCTTGTTCTCACAATGAATTTATAATTGCTATGTGCTCCACTGAGTCGAAAGCCTTTTCGTAATCAACAAAACCTTAGCACAGTGGTTAATTATATTCTGTAGTTTTCTCAATTTGCTGATTCAT
The DNA here is from genome assembly GCF_032717465.1 of Coenobita brevimanus. Taxonomy (NCBI): domain Eukaryota; kingdom Metazoa; phylum Arthropoda; class Malacostraca; order Decapoda; family Coenobitidae; genus Coenobita; species Coenobita brevimanus. The sequence continues at coordinate 17,257,061 of NC_136984.1, forward strand.
TGTGTGTAGATGATCAGTGGTCGAGTACCCGCTTCGGAATCCTGCCTGTTCACGAGGTTGGTTTTCCTCCAAATTTGTAGCTATTTTGTTTGTAAGGACTTTAGTGAAGAGTTTGTAAATGACTGATAGCAAGCTAGTGGGTCGATAGTTAATAAGGTCTTTTGAGTCGCCTTTTTTATAAAGTTGAATAACTATTGCATTACACCATGTTTTGGGAATTTTCTTCTGTTTTATAGATTAGGTAAATAAGTGAGCAAGCCTATTTTGTACTTCTGCTCCTGCATCCAACAGTAAATCTGCTATTATTCCATCTCCTCCCGGAGCCTTCCCTCTTTTCATATTTTTAAGAGAAATATTTACTTCGTCTGGTGTTATCTCAAGTATTTCACTTGTGTCAACAGAAAAGTTAGCTATTGGTACTACTGTCTTTGATGCATACAGTTCTTTGTAAAATTCTTCAACTCGCCTCAGCATCATATCTCTGCATTTAATGGCTTCACCGTTTTGTCTTTTAGTGATGTAATTTGTTGCTTTCCAAGTCCCATTTTACTTCGGACCTGTTCCAGACTTTTTCCTTTTTTGATAATTTCTTTGATTTGATCCAAATTTCTCTGTCTTTTTTCTTCTCTTTGTCTTTTGTTGATAAGCTTATTTGATTCTGCTCGCTCTACTTCATCTTTCTTTGTTTTTACTTTCATTACCTTTCTTTTTTTCATAAGCTCAAGTGTCTTTTCTGAATACTTCCCGACTTCGGTTGTATTAGGTTTTCCTACTACCTCCGCTGATTCTTTTAGCACTTTTGTTAGTCTATCATTCAGCTCATCAATGTCACATTCAGCATTACTGAGAGCCTGAAATCTGTTCCTTATTTCCAACTGAAAAACTGCTTTGTTTTCGCTGACTATTATTGGGCATATCTTTTTATCTTTAATCATCTTCTTTCTTTCACTTTTGAAATTGAATCTTGCTGTCCAACCTATCATTCTATGGTCACTTCCAATATTTACTTTGTTGATAACTGTGACGTTTGTGATTGTGTTATTCTTATTTGCTGTAATGAAGTCGATTTCATTCTTTGTTTCTCCATTTGGGCTTCTCGAGGTCCACTTTCTCCTTGTTCTTTTGTGAAAGAATGTATTCATTTTTCTTATGTTAAACATTTCTGCAACGTTAACCAACATTTCTCCTCTTTCGTTCCTTTCTCCCACTCCAAATTTTCTCATACGTTCCTCTCCATTTTTTGATTTTCCAACTTTTGCATTGAAGTCTCCGATGAGTATAGTATAGGTGGTCTTTTCTTCTTCCAAGATCTGTGAGATGTCATCATAGAATGTTTCAATTTCTTCATCTGAGCTCTGAGAAGTTGGTGCATATACTTGTATCACTTTCAGGGCATATTTTTTGCCCAGCTTAATTACAACCACTGCTGCTCTGTCAGATACACTGCTGAATTTAACAATGTTGTCTGCAAGATTTCCGTTAATTAGAAATCCTTCACCACTAACTCTTTCATTTTCCCTTCCTCTGTGGTAAAATAGGTGACCATTGTCATTGAGCTGAAATACTTTTTCTTCTTTTCTGTGGGTCTCACTCAGACCTACAATATCCCAACTAATGTTTTCCAGTTCAGCCATTAAGTTATCAAGTTTGTAATCTTCAGCGAGGCTTCTTGCGTTGTATACATTGATTTTCATGGATTTAAGAGTGCTTAATATCTCAGTCTCTAACTTGTCAACACAGTGCTTACTCACTTTCGATGGCACACTGACTGTAAGCACAGGAGGCAGTGCGGTTGGACCTCTAGTAGACGATGATCAAACAGGAAAGCCCGTCAAATGCTTTGCAATAGAACTCATGTTTGGTTTGGCAAATAATCTCACCTCCCTGCCACACAGTTTCTGGTGAGATGTAATTTTTCTGCCACCTTATTCGTTACATTCGGTGGAGCCCTATATATCTACAGGGGGTCCCAATGTCTGCGCCGTCTAAGACAGACGGTACCTTATATATCTACAAGGCCTTCCCCTATCCGCCACCTGAGGACGCGGCAGGCAGCAATGGGATCCTGCCCCTGGATACATGTATATATTTATATATATATATATATATATATATATATATATATATATATATATATATATATATATATATATATATTCTCAATATCATTGGCCTTCAGTTATTTCCCTTGGACTCTTTCTAGTTGGCAAGGCAAGTACAACTGCCAGCACTGATAACTGTTACAGTGGCTGGCAAGTTTACATGCATGTTTCTGGGGGTATGAATGGGCTGGCATACCAGTTAGTGTCCCCCCGTTTGGGGCAGGTGGTAGCTCAGTCGGTAGAGAGGTGGCCTGCAGTCCTACTGGACCTAGGTTCAAATCCTCGCTGGGGCAAGGAACAGTTTAAGGATTTGAATTTAATAACTGCAGAGTTTACTGATCTACCAACAGTTCCGCCGACATGTCGTAAAAATACCCCCGCTAATACCAATACACCAGTCCTGTATGAGGCAGCCCTAGCATGTTTTCAATATGGACGGTGGGTGTTAGTGCCAAAGTGGGGACATGTAGAGGTGTATGGTATGTAGGAAGACTACTGGGCCTTGGGAGCAGGCTGTGAAGCCTATGTCCAGAGTCGGACACATAAAAAAAAAATCATAGCACAATATTTTAAATTCACTGTCCATATAGGCTGAACTGACTGGCATATTAAGTACATTTATGTTTATTGCATCCATATGAAATATAGCTGCAGTACTCGTTACGGATATTGCACATTATTCAATTGGGAAAGAGTCTCTGACTTGGTTCAGGCTAGATGAAACGTAAGTGCACTGAAGGAAATGAGATCAAAAGTTTTATATATTAGCTAGTAGGTTAAGGCATGGTTTGCACTCAATAAAACCACAGTAAAAATATATTATGAACATAATAACATGTTTTGCAGAATAAAAGTTATGTATACAGAAAATATCAGGCATGGAAGCAGAAGGAGTTCGAAAGGTTCGAACGAGTCCGCCTTTCTCTTAATCATCTAGTAATGGCTGATCGTCCAAGAAAATATTTATTTGTAAAGTATTATTAACTTTACTGATGAGTAAACTGAATAAAAGAACTTAAATTATGAACAATTTATTGTTCATAGGAAAGAAGCCCCCTTTCCTTCACTCCGACACACGTTTCTCCTTCCTCTTATCCACCTTCTGCTTGACTCACTCCGTCATCCACATCCACGTATCCACTCGTGTGTGTGTGTGTGTGTGTGTGTGTGTGTGTGTGTGTGTGTGTGTGGTTACAATATCTTTTTGTGAAGCATTGTGGCCGAGTGGGTAGCTTAGGAGGTTCAACGATGAGGTAGGGAGGGTGAACGAGAGTGGTGGGGTAGGAGGGTGGGTGGGTTGGTCAGAGCAGGCGGGTTGGCGGGGGGGAGGGACAGTGAGTGGACGGAGTGAGTGCTTGGTCAGGATGAGTGTGATGGGTGTTTTAGGTGCGAGGGTGTGGTGCATGGACACTGTGGGCGGGATGGTGAGTGAATGGGTGAGGGGACGTGGTGGGTTATTGGGTAGGCAGGCAGGCAGGGGATCTGTGAGGAGGGGTAGGGTAAGTTGATAGGGAGGGGGGTTGATGGGTTGAGAAGGTGGATGGGTGCGTCTGTAGGTGAGTGGTGCGAGAGGTTAGATTCGGCGGCTTCGTGGGTGGATGCTGAGGGTGGGAGAATAGCCAGGGCGGGTGAGGGAGTGAGGAGTGGGATATTATACTAATAGAGTGAGGAGGTTCATGACAGAAACAGGATTATTTGTATGTGGGAAGTATGGCTAATGTGAATGTGTCCCTGGAGAAACTGGCCCAAACAAAAACATGTACAAGGGGTAAACATAGGTTGTCCCTGCGAGGATTTGATTTCACCAAATGGGGAGAGCATTGGTCCATAAGGGAAATTGTGGTTTATGGGGAAAATAGGTTCATGTGATAAGTTCATAAGGGAAGTGATAGGTCCATGGGGAAATAGATCCAATGGAGACCATTTTAAAATAGGTCCATAGTTAAAATAGATTCATGAGGAAAAGTTTTTCATTGATAAATAAGTCTATGGGTAAAATAGGTTTGTGGGGAAACTAGGTCCGCATGGAAACATTTGTCGGATGAAAATTGGCCCACAGGGAGAATAGACCCATCGGGGAAAATAGGTCCACGAGGAAAAATGTGTCAGTGTGGGAACTGGTCTCTGGGGGATATAGGTGGGTGGGAGACCACGCCTATTAATTCTTGCCAGAGACGGTTCTGTGTGTTTATTTTAATCAATCTATCGCTGCCCAAAATTATTATCTTTCCAATAAACTATAAAATTTACACCACCAATATAGTGTTGTCACATAACAGGTATATACAGATCCCTCAGTATTATCATCGTAAAATAGAGTGGCTGATAAGAGTGGTTATTGAGGATTTTTTGTGAATAATATATTGCAGACATTATGATCCAGAAGATTTGTTACCAGATTCACCTGCTGCGGAAACACTAGAGGTGTAATCTTATAGGAAGCCAATCTATGAGGAGGGTCTTGGGGTGCAAGATACAATTACGGCAGTCAATAGCATGTGTGTGTGTGTGTGTTTGTGTGTGTGTGTGTGTGTTTGTGTGTGTGTGTGTGTGTGTGTGTGTGTGTGTGTGTGTGTGTGTGTGTGTAAGGCTGTATAGCTGGTAAGGGACTGTTGCCTATAACAAGTATGCCATCTGATTTTTTTTTAATGATCCAGAAACATACGGATGATTGTCGTCAGTGACCTGATATGCTATAGGTATACAGTAAATATGTTTTGCTTTGTCTGTTGCATCTAAATACTCTAAGCTATGTGCTTGCAGGCAGACATCAAAACACATGCTGTGTAGCGCTGGAGAGTGGGAAAGAATATATGTATCTCTTGGTCTGCTGCAGCCCACTACACCAAAGAACTGTGAGCGATATGTTGAGGAGAGAATATGACATAGTGGAGACGGGTTGAGGGGGTTGGGGGTTGAGGGCAAGGAAAGGATAAGCAACTGGGCTGTTAAGACTGTTTCATGCAATTGCTCATCTCTTTTCGACTGTGTGTCAATGTATTAATCATAAATAAATGACGCCATACGTAGACGAGCCTGCACCAAAGTCACACACACTGATAGTAGGATATTGTCATGGATAAACAATAAAGCGCAGGTGTGAACAAAGGAATTAACGGGGCGGGGGGAAGGGGAATATCTAAAATTGTCAACAATGGTGCTGAAATTATTCTGCATAGTAAAAATTTTGTCTCATTCTCTTTTAAAGGTAACATTAGGCTCAGATATCAGCTATCATTCATGCAGTTAAAGTAACTGAAATAAATAGGTAACAAGAAGGAAGTCCCTGAGAGTGCCACACCCTCGTCCACCAATTAGTCTAGTGGCCGAACATTTCACTTTCCTCTGTGGCCTTGCCTTTTGACCAAATGCTCTCAAATAAGAACTGTCTCATTCCCAGCTGACCCTTAACCTATCCATTAAGTTTTATGCAGATTAGACCAAAAGCGTCTGAGCTGATCTAGTCCTATGACCTTGACCCTTGACCTTTCCCTGTGACCTTGAACACTAATTGGTTGTAGTCGATATCAGTTCACGATATGCCTGTAGTCCATAACATTACACAAACTTTTGTTTAACGCAGATAAAGAAAAGATTAAGTTGACTGTGCAAGTTGCCCTTGACCTCTAACCTACTGTCTTCAGAAGCTATAGGTCAACTCATTGGCTGACTGTCAACCATTCCACTAGTTTTCTCCAAATTAAATTAAAACTGTGGTAATTATTTTGCTTATACTCAAACGCATAGGTCAACATTTTACCTTGCCCTGTGACCTTGACCTTAGATTGATTGTTCTCAAAATCAAATCTCTTTGATCATGTCTTTCCCAGTCTTTGTACAGGTTTGGTTTTAGATGGATGAAAACAAAAATTGATCTCAGAACTTTGATATAACCCTGTGACATTTACAGAGTTTCGAAACACTGGCATTCACTAGGCTGACTCTCAATGCATAAACTAAGTTTTTAACATAAGACAAACTTTAAAATATTTCAGACAGACTGACAGCAACACAGAGACACTTCATGTGGAAGAACAAAACAACGAGTCTTGAATCCCAAGCCCAGGTGCAATAAGTTTACGTAGCACTACAACACAACCGGACAAAATAAATCTCATATATAATTATAGTGCAAGAAAGGATTAGCCTGTGAGAATGAGTGCTCGAAAGAGTGTTTGTATTAGAGGGAGTGTGTGAGACAAGAGGAAGTGTTGAGAGTAACAGGATTTGCAAGGGTGTGGAAGTGTGAAGAACAAGATCGTGTGTGAAGGAAGGAAAGGGTAATGCGGAAAAATGCTATGCGAGGGAATTACAAATTGTGCAGAAAAAGTGAGCGAAAAGTTAACTGGTAATGAGAAGGCAGCATGGTGTGTAGCAGTATACCGTGTGTGAAGGAAGAATAGGGTAAGCGAGGAGCCAAGTAGTAGTAGTAATTGTTCCCTAGGCAGTCTGGCCGAACAGGCCATGGCCGAGACCGGGCTTTCCCACAGCGCTCTCAAAGAGTGTTTGTTGTGTTGTTGGCGTTGGTGATTGTGTGCAATGCAGTCTTCCATAATGTGCTTAATAGTATGGGGTGCTGTGTTGCATCCTGGACAGACATCAGTGACGGAGTCATCCAGCCTCTTCTGGTAGCTTAAGAGGGCTGGATGGTGCCCACATCTCAGCCTGGCCAGGTGGACCCTGTCCCCACGAGGCAGATAGGATTCAGGAGGATGGATGTCAGGAGGCCGTGCATGCAGCTGTGTGTTGTCTTTAAGTGACTGAATGGAGCGGCGAGTGATCTGTTTGTGGACATGCTTCTGGAAGCTGGTCTGACGTGGGGGAGGGGGTAGAGATGACAGTATTTGTGTATGGAATCAGTATTTGTGTATGGTATCGTGTGCTGGGTGTTGGTTTGATGTTCCTTGGTGAGGGTGGATGTGCTGCCATGTACTGTAGTGGATGTTGTGGGTTTGTGGAGGCTGCAGCAAGAAACTGGGTGCCTCTCATGTCTAGGTGATCCTTGACTTTGAGGACTTTGGTTTCTTGATGTAGGTGGTCTGTGGGTGTAGTAGCTGTGCAGCCTGTGATTATTTTTAGGGCCTTGATCTGTATGGTCTCTTGAGTGTTGTAGTGTGTTTTGGTGAGGTTAGAAGCCCAGGCAGGGCTTGCATAATTCATCACTGAACGTATGTATTGTTTGTATACTGTGATGGTAGTTTCTTTGTTGTGTCCGAATGTTGTATGGGCAAGTGACCTCAAAGCATTGAGTCCTGGTGTTATTATATTTTTAATGTTTGTGATGTGTTGTTTAAATGACATTGATGTATTGTACGTTACACCAAGGATTTTGTGTGTGTGTGTGTGTGTGTGTGTGTGTGTGTGTGTGTGTGGTAGGGGAGTGTTGTTTATAGTGAGGTGTGGGATGTAACTGTGTTCTGCTGTCCAGTTTGTGAGAAGAGTCACTGTAGATTTGGCTGGGGCTATTTTGAGCCTGTTTGTGGTGGTGCATTCGTGTAGTGTGTTGAGGTAAGGTTGAATGATGTGTGCAGCTGTGTTTGCGTTTTGGTGCGTGCATGTAAGTGTTATATCATCTGCATAGGAAGCTATGTGTATTTGTGGTGTGGGATGTGGGTATGTCGTGCATGTATAGGCTAAAGAGTGTAGGGGACAAAACAGATCCTTGGGGGACGCCGTTTGTGAAGTTTCTGATGTTAGAAGATTGACCGGCAAATGTTACGTGTGCACATCTGCCTGCTAAGTAGTTTGCCAGCCACGTTTTTGTGTTATTGTGCATGTTTGTGTTGAGTATTTTGTTTGTGAGGTTGTGGCGGGGGATGGCATCAAAAGCTTTGTCTAGTGTGATTAGGAGTGTTCTGTGTGATGGCCTAGCTGAATTTATGCCATCGAAAACTCTCTGTGTAAGGTTTGTAAGAAGGGTGTTTGTGGAGTGTAGTGGTCTAAAACCATGTTGTGACTGGGCTAGGGGAATGTGAGGTGTGACTAGTTTTAGTACCAGTCGTTCAGTGACTTTAGAGGGGGTGCAGAGGAGTGTGATGGGGCGATGTGAGGAGGGTAACGTGGGGTCTTTGTTGGGTTTAGGGATAGTGATGATATTGCCATGCTTCCAGATGTTGGGTATTATGTTGTGTGAGTAGCTGTAGTTTGATATGTTGGTGAGTGCTTGTATGCCTTGTGGTCCTAGGTGTTTAAGGTGAATGCTGCTTATGTTGTCTGGTCCACAGGCAGATGAGTGCTTGAGGAGCCAAGTTTGAGGAGTGTGTGTCAGATTTGGAGAGACAGACAGACAGACAGACAGACAGACAGACAGAGACAGAGAGACAGAGAGAGAATTCACAAGACTGCACCCACTAATCATCCTCTATGGTTGCTTTTCACTGAGGAGGATTGGTCCCAAGTCTAACGAATTACTGTTTGACGGTTGACTGTATAATAATTCAATATGAACAGCAAACAGTAATGAGACTAGTATGATTATATGTAATATTTTTCCGAATTAATCATTCATTAATACTCTTGCCTGTTGGATAGCATGTCATGAAATCCTAACAGAAATGCATCCCAAACACAGCTTCAATAACATGTGCATGTCGATGATACCAGAGTCTGTATACTGTATAACTTGCTGTTAGAACAATGCAAGACACTTCCACATTTCATCCTTCCACTTCACTGTTTCCAGATCCTCCCGTCTCTCCTCCCCTCCTTTCCCACCCCTCCTCCACGCCTTGCCAGCTTCATCTGCCTGTCCCAGCTTTTCCCATAGAATGACTTCACACGCTACATGTACTCTCAGGTTTCCATTCTTGATTTACATACGAAAACAACAACGTTGTATGCAATCAACTGGCAATTATGTTGGTTTATAGCCTTCCCTGCACTGGTATGCTTTATAAAATCCTTAATTCAACAGGGCATTTTTTATGTGTCCGACTTACGGCATTGACCAAACAACCCCTTGCCTGGTTCCCAGTAGCCTTACATGTCAAACACTGATCACCCCTTATGACATAAAATTTTAATATTATTTGTGTGGACACCTTTTAAGAGTTAAATTATTTATTAGCATACATTTAGGTAAGCTTGTATAACCTGCATGTCGACTCATTGGAGTGTGAAACTATCTCTACATAGTATAGACCATGGCCAGTCAGGAGAAATTCAAAGGATCTCTAGGGCTAATTCCTCCAAAATACTGTTTAGTAGGGTTGCAATCAGGCACGCACTTGACTATAACCTGTAACAGTGACCACACAAGCTGTTTTCCCTTTCCCCCACACTTAGGTGTTGATCACAGTTCCCCACAGTTCATATGCGCGTGATATCCCTTTACGGTATACTCCTATACACACACGAAAGCACGAACGAAATATGACTTTGCTGTACACGTGTTCGTATGTCTGTGTGTTTGTATGTCTGCCTCTATGTGTGTGCGGCTGTCTGAGTGTTTCGGCGTGTCTATGTATGAGCTTATGACTGTGTGTATGCGCGTGTGTTTGCGCGTGTGTCTATGCATGCGTGTGTGTGTGTGTGTGTGTGTGTGTGTGCATGTGAGTGACTGTGCACGCGTGTGTGTGTGTGTGTGTGTGTGTGTGTGTGTGTGTGTGTGTGTGTGTGTGTGTGTGTGTGTGTGTGTGTGTGTGTGTGTGTGTGTGTGTGTGTGTGTGTGTGTGTGTGTGTGTGTGCGTGCGCGCATGTGTGTGTGTGCGTGTGCAGGTGTGTGAGCCTGTGTGTGCATGTCTTTATGCGCCCGTGTGTGTGTGTGTGTGTGTGTGTGTGTGTGTGTGTGTGTGCGTGCACGCATGTGTGTTTGTGCGTGTGCAGGTGTGTGAGCCTGTGTGTGCATGTCTTTATGCGCCCGTGTGTGTGTGTGTGTGTGTGTGTGTGTGTGTGTGTGTGTGTGTGTGTGTGTGTGTGTGTGTGTGTGTGTGTGTGTGTGTGTGTGTGTGTGTGTGTGTGTGTGTGTGTGTGTGTGTGTGTGTGTGTGTGTGTGTGTGTGTGTGTGTAATAGACTCAGCTGGTTGGGTGTATAGGGTGGTTGAGGTTGTATTGGTGGGTGTGGTGGTTGGATTGGTGTGGGATTGTGGGCGGGATGGTTGGTAAGAGTGGGGTCGGGTGATTGGGTGGGGTGTAAGGAGTGGCTTGGGTTGGGATGTGGGTTGTAGGGGCAGATGAGTTGGTGAGAGGATGCGTGGCGTTGGCTGGGTGGGTGGGTGCCTGGATCGGTGGAATGTCGGGGAGGGATCGGTAAGTTAGGTTTGGACTGGATTAATTTGGTGGATGAGTGGGGTTCGAATGTGTGTGTAGGATGGAGGGGAACAGGGTGTGGGCAAGAAGGGTGGTTGGGCATGTGGATGGGAGGGTGGGTCAATGGAAGGAGAGGTTGGATAGGAGGGGTGGGTTCCCTGGGTTGGTTGGGTGGGCGGAGTGTGTGAGTATTGACGAAGAGATGGGTTGACAGAGTGTGCAAGTATTCTGGGAGAGGCGGGTGGGTACGGTGGGAGGGTTGGGTGGGTGGATGTGATGGATGGATGTGATGGATCGCATCGTGGGTGGTGAGTGGCCTGCGTCTATGTGGAAGATGAGTCGTCGGAATATGTGGGACGAGTGGGTAACCAGAGCGAATTGGCACAGTGGGTCACCACAGTGGCTGAGAAAACTGCGTGGCCGGGGTGCTCTGGGTGGGCTGTTATTTTGGTGGGTTGGGTGATTGGATGGGTTCAGGGTGGGTAGGTGAGAGGGTGGATGTGCTGGGTGGCACTGTTGGGTGAACTTGGTGGGTGACATTCGTGGGTGGGCAGGGTGGATGGCCTGGATCTTTGGGCTGGGAAGGTCGCCCAGGTGGTTGGGCAGGGTGCATGGCAGGCGGGGTGGGTGAGCTGGGTTGGATGGGCTGAGTGGATAGATGGATGAGTGGGTGGGTGGATATGTACTGTAGTTTCACAGATAACAAGGCAGGAGAGGGACTGATGTGGCTAGAAATCACAGAACTTGTCAGTGTTACTTCTATTTTAGTATATCGTTTAGAAGAGGGAAAAATATTTGGAAACAAGACTGTATGCATTGGAGTCATTTTATTGAGCTCTGCTAAAACATCAATATAATTTTTTCTCATTGAACTGAAGGTGGTTCTACGCACGTAAATAATACACCTAACAGTAGTATAAGTGAAAGAAATATTTTATGCGGCAAAACGTGACGGTGTGTGAAGCTTCAGATCTCCGATCCATCCCCCTAACAAATAAGTGCTTTGGTAGGGGTAAGGAGGGGGTTTGGGGGTGTGGACGTGTGCGATTAACCTGTCCTCTGTTGACAGACTATCCTGTCCCTTGATTAATGTTGATGACTGAACACTGGAAGGTTATGGCAGCTGATGCACTTACTTCTGCCACAATGGACACATAAATATGGCTACAAACTGTGCACTGGCAAGTTATAGCATTTGATGCACCTACTTCTGCCACTGTGGAAACATTTATTAAATTGCTGGCAGAGTGTACACAGGCAATTTATGGCAGTTGACTCACCAATTTCCTCCACCAAACTTGGAAATTGAAGCCATAATAGCGGAAATTACATCCGTATCATATTTCAGCACTGGATTATTCTTTAATTTCATCAGAGTTATACGGGTTGGATGTGGTGATCCAGCTGCATATTTCAAGCTTCTATATGAAGAGAAATGTGGGTGTAAAAAAATTAACTGAGAATTTACAAGAGAAACACTAAACTTTCCAAAACCACACACGGAGCCAGGCATTCCTCATCGCCCAGGTGGGAGGCACAGTATTAAGTACAATAATGGTCCATCAACGTCATATAATTATCAACGTAATGAGCTTAAGAGTTGTGGAAGTGCGTATTTATGAAGTAATTATTTAAACAACCTCATCAATTATACAAGCACTACACCGCTAGCCAAATTAAACTAACTAGTGAGTAAACTGGGAGATAAGTAGAGTCCAGTGATGTTCATTAAGGCTGCTTCAGTACAGTCGTTTTGTATAATCATGATCTTAAACCTAAACGTTGTACAAGTGTTCTGATGCTCATTAAAATCCTCATTAACAAAAGAAGATGTGCTTTATTACAGGCCAGAGATCGACTAAATACCTGGACCAGTTACCACTCACACACACACACACACACACACACACACACACACACACATATATATATATATATATATATATATATATATATATATATATATATACACATGTGTGCGGTGTGTGTGTGTGTAGGAATGGTAACTGGTCTCCCGGTGACGACTTGAGCTGCCTGGAACCACTGTCTGACACTTCTTTATTTCTGCAACATTCGCGGCCTTTCCTCTAACTTTTGCTCTGTTGAGCACCATCTCTCCTCCTCTAAACCTCACCTTCTCTTTCTAACTGAGACTCAGCTGTCTGAGGCAACTGACAGCAAACCCCTTTCTGTATCCTCCTACTTTCTCTATACTCATTTCAAAGCCAAAGGTGTCTGTTCTGTATATATACACAACGACTTATCTTGCTCTCGTGTTCCTGAACTCGATTCTTCTGAATTCTCTACACTCTGGCTTCGGCTTTCCTGTCATTCTCTGACTAAATATATCTGCGCTGTTTTATTATCCCCTAATTCTACTGACTATCAAAAATTCTTCGACTATCTTACTTCTACGATGAAACACATTCTATCCATTTCTCCTTTCTCTGAAATCTCCATTTTAGGAGATTCCAATGTTCACCACCACCTTTGGTTCTCCTCTCCTTTCACTGATCCACCTGATGAACAAGCCTACATCTTTTCTATCCTTGATGACCTAGAGCAACTTGTACAGCACCCTACCCGTATCCCTGACTGCCCTGGAGAGAGCTCCAACATACTAGACTTCTTCCTTACAGCTAATCCTTCTGCTTACACTGTTAATCTTTTCTCTCCATTGGCCTTTCCCGATCACAACCTTATCACCTTAACCTGTCCTATCGCTCTGGTACGGCCTGTGGACTCTCCAAAGAAACGTTGTCTGTGGCACTTTGGAGCTGCAGATTTGGAGGCCCTCAGGCAGTACTTCTTTGATTTTCCCCGGAATGATTATTGCTTCCATGGCCGGGAGTCATCTGAGTGTGCCTTGCGCATTATGGAGGTTACTCTCTCGGATATGGATGCATACATTCCTTTCTCATATCCTTTGTCTAACACAAGAAAGCCTTGGTTTAATCATGCTTGTTCTAATGCTGTCTACAATAAGGAGAGGGCTTATGAAAGGTACCAGAGCCAACTCACCACTGAATCACATCATCTTTACCTTTCTACCTGGAATCGTGCTAAATCTGTTCTTCGCTCTGCTAAAATAATCTCATCCGTACTAAATGCTCCCTACTCTCCAACTCGAATTCTTCCCTCTCCTTTTGGCACCTTGCCAGAAACCTTTCTAACAACATTACCTCATCATCCTTCCCTCCTCTTTTCTACTCTGATGGTTCTGTAGCAATTTCTTCTACTGATAAAGCAGATCTCTTCGCTCAGACTTTCTCCACCAATTCTACCTTAGACAATTCTGGTGCTGTTCCTGCATCACTTCCCCCCTCTGACTTCCACATGGATGACATTAAGATTTCTTCAGCTGGTGAATTTTCTGCCATCACAGGCCTCAGTACTAACAAGGCATATGGGCGTGTTGGAATCCTTCCTGTTGTTACCAATAACTGTGCTTCTGTGCTTACACCCTGCCCAGGCAAAGTCTTTCGCCTTTGTATATCAACTTGTACCTTTCCTTCTTGCTGGAAGTTTGCTCTTATTCAGCCAGTCCCAAAGACGGGTTACCATTCCCAACCCTCTAACTATCGTCCAATTGCTTTAACATCCTGTATTTCAAAACTTTTCGAGCCAGTTCTTTACAGAAAATTTTTAAAACATCTGTCCTATCACAACCTTCTTTCTGATCGTCAGTATGGGTTCCGTCGGGGATGCTCCACTGCCGATCTTCTCACCTACCTTTTATACGCCTGGTCATCCTCCTTTCGGGACTTTGGCGAAACTTGACATCTCAAAGGCTCTCGATCGAGTCTGGCATAAATCTTTAATTTCCAAACTGCCCTTTTACTGTTTCTATCCTTCTACCTGTGCCTTCATCTGTAGCTTCCTTTCTGGTCGTTCTATAGCCGCTGTAGTAGACGGCCATCGTTCTTCTCCTAGAGCTATCAACAGTGGTGTTCCTATCACCAACTCTCTTCCTTTTATTCATCAATGACTTTCTAAGCTGTACATCTAACCCTATACAGTCGTATGCTGATGACCTCACCCTTCACCTTTCCATTTGGTTCCCGCAACGTCCATTTCAGCAGTTACTTGAGCAAACAAGGGATGAGGCTATGGCACACCTAATGTCTGACTTGGCTCATACCTCTGACTGGGGTGAAAATAATCTTGTTTTTACTGCATCAAAGACTCAGTTCTTACACCTATCAACCCGACAAAATCTTCCACAGGTGTACCCACTAATGTTTAATAATATCCAGCTTAAATCTGCATCATCCTTGAACATGCGTGGGGTTTCATTCACTCAGGACTTATCTTGGAAAGATCATATTACATCTCTTGTAAAATCTGCTTCCAAGAGATTAGGTGTGCTAAGTTGACTCCGTTCCCTCTTTACCCCTGCACAAATGTTGACTCTATACACGGGTTATATCCACCCCTGTGTGGAATACAACTCGCATGTGTGGGAAGATTCCCCACATACAGCTCTTCTCAATAGGGTTGAGTCAAAGGATTTTCGTCTCATTAACTCTCCTCCTCCTACTGACTCCCTTCAACCTCTATCTTTTCGCCGCACTGTTGCATCTTTATCTCTTTTCTATCGTTACTTCAATGGTCACTTCTCCTCTGAACTGTCTGCTTGCATTCCTCCAGCACTACGACGGGCGCGTAACACCCGTCTAGCTGCAAACTCTCATCCTTTTTCTGTCCAACTCTCTAATGCAAGAGTTAACCGTTACTTCGAGTCTTTCATTTATGAAACAGGTTTCTCGAAATGATCGGATATCGAATTTGGCTCTCTTGTATTTTGTTTTTCTCTTGAAAGGAACAGTTATTGAGGGCTCGTGGCCTTTGGTTCCTTCTTCCTAGCATAATATATATATATATATATATATATATATATATATATATATATATATATATATATATATATATATATATATATATATGTATATATATATATATATATATATATATATATATATATATATATATATATATATATATATATATGTGTGTGTGTGTGTGTGTGTGTGTGTGTGTGTGTAATTTTTATACATATCTATCTGTCTATCTATCTTTCTCTCTCTCTCTCTCTCTCTCTCTCTGTATATACGTATTGCAATTATCGTTCACACCCAGAAAGGTGGTAGTAATCGAAACACACGGGGTGACATAGCATCTGGCCCACTTTGCTGCATTTCAGTCGTTTGATCTGATCTGAGGCCTCTTGCAGAGTTACAGGGTCATCTAACTCTGGTACGTAAACGTCATTTTGCAAAGAATTAACACTGAATTCGTGTTCCCCTGTAGGGTTGTAGATATGATCAAAATGTTCTTTAAATTCTATGTCTGTGGGCAGTAGGGTGGCATTAGGTGTTACTGGGGTGTAGTTTATTTCACCGAATCAGTTAATTGCACGCCATAGCTGAGCATCATCGTTATCCTGTGAAAGACGGTCCCATTTGTCTCCCAGATCGTCCCGGTCTGAAGTGTAACCTGGGTCTGTACTGTCATACGTACATCCATACAACACATCACATACAGTTTTACCGCTGTGTCAAAGTCAGCATCAGGCACAGGTTGATCAAGCTGCGCTAGTGACTGTAAATTTCCCTGGATCTATGTTGTTGAATCTAATACTTTTTTTTTTTTTTTTAACTGGATGATGTGTAATTGTGCAATACAGCGTGATCTCCAAAGCGTGACCCGCAAGTGATGAGGCTGTCTAGGTTAGTGGTTGGTGCATTGAGAACAGCAATGCAAACCTGTCTACCGTCGTTAATACAACAGGTTATGAACATTTAAGTAAACACACACACACACACACACACACACACACACACACGAGAATTCATTAGTAAAGTCCATCTATCTATCTATCTATTGCCAGACGCCTCAATCCCGTTTGGGGTGGCCACAAACAAATCGCCTCCAAGTCGCCCTGTCCCCCGCCTTTTCACTGCCCTGCTCCCAACTCACACCCCCCTCTCTCATATACCTCTCCACCCCATCCCTCCATCTCATCCTCGGCCTCCCCTTCCCTCTTCCCCCCTCCACCTCACTCACATACACTCTCTTCGTCAGTCTTTCACCCTCCATCTTCTCCACATGGCCAAACCACCTCAGTGTGTTCCTCATAACGCTTCCTATCACATCCACATCCACACCACAACGCTCCATTATATCCTCATTCTTCAGCCTGTCTCTCCACGTGACTCCACAGGCTCCTCTTCAATAACTCATTTCCACTGCTCTCACTCTTGACTTGTGTCCTTCCAACAATGTCCAAGCTTCACTTCCGTACGTTAGAGTTGGTATCACAATACTGTCATGTAGTAACTTTTTCACTTCCATGCTCACTTCCCTGTTTCTTATCACTGCTTTCAAAGAACCAGCAACCTTTCTTCCCTGCTGTGCCCTTTCAAGCACTTCATCCTCCAAACTTCCATCCTTACTCATCACACTACCCAAGTACTTAAACGTACTCACATTTTCCAATTCCTCACCATCCAACCTCACTGTACATTCACTAATTTCACCTCTCTCAAAGACCATCACTTTACTCTTCCCTACATTCACCTTTAGATTCCTCTTCTTACACACTCTCCCAAACTCATCCACCAAGCCTTGCAGCTCCCCTTCGTCTTCACTCAACAACACAGTATCATCTGCAAACAACAGTACAGGGAGTTTCCAAACACTATCCTCTCTTACCAGGGCCACTCCAACATCCACTACCCTACCTTGTACCTCTTTTATTACCCCATCCATGTACAGATTGAACAACCATGGAGACATGACACATCCCTGTTTCAAACCAACTTTCAAAGAGAAAAATTCACTTAGTTCACCATCCAAGGTTTTTATATTAACACTCTTATGGTCGAACTTTTCTATTAAAGAATAGGCCTACCATCTAACACCAGACAGTTCAGTGCAGCAAGAGTGAGTCTGAGAAACCTTAATATTACCTTCAGATATCGTTCTTTTGCTCGGTTCATCTCTGATATTCTCTTCCAGCCAAAGACAGACGATTGTACTCATTTGGGAGAGGTGTTGAATCCTGAGGGTGTTAATACAGCCGTCATTAATGCTTTCACCCATAGTACTCTCATTGTCTGCTATAGTATTCCAGGTAACGCCAGACTGTTTTATTTATATGCAATTCAGTCAAACGAGCGTGAGGGCCATAATACTATTATTATTAATATTGTCATCATTAATCCAGTCTTGGTCGGGGTAACTCTTTCTGTTGCAGCTGAAATCATACCATTATATTCAGCTGGGAGTAAGTCATGAAGCTTCAGTAAAATACAAGTACACTGTCACCATTAACCTTCTTCACTACTGCACTCCATCTAATAACAGACCATTTTACTCAGCTGACAGTGAGTCACAAAGGCCTGAGAGTGTTAATACTGCCACCATTATATCTCATGGTTGGTACAATTCTAGTATTCTGTTCCCGATAACTCCATATTTAAAAAAATCAAAGAGTGGGTCATAGAAGAGTGAGATTCGTTGTTACTGTTAACCCTCTCGTGATCAGGCTGGCGTAGTATTCTACTCCACTTAACGGCACACGATTTTAATCAGCTGAGAGTGGGTCGTACGAGCTTGAAACTTTTAATTCTATCATCATTAACCGTTACATCGTTGGGAAAACTCTAGTATTTTACTGCAGCCAACGCCAGTCTATTTAATTCAGCTGAGAGTCATACTGTAGAAGCCTCTGTTAACTCCTTCAATCCAATGACGTATTTTCTTTTAGTCTTGCTATCAGGAAACGACTTTACTTAGCTTAGGACGGACCTTTAGCAGTGAAGAGGTTAATGAGGAATATATGTAAATCCTCCAGTTGTAAGTCTCTCCAAAGCTGAATAAACAAAGACGTCATCGTACTGAATGGCTTAAATGCCGCTGTGTACTTTCCGGCAATATTCAGTCTTGGATAACTTAACCCCTTCAATCCCATAACATCATAATTTTACACTGGCTGTGTTAAGACGACTTTATGTAACCTAAGAAAAATGTCTCATAGTGAATGATTATGAATTACGTTTCTAAACGCCGGAGTTAATTAAAAATATAACCAGAGCTGAATAAAACAGTTCGTTGATCGCCTAAACAAAATACGAATGACATTATTGCATTAAAGAGCTTAACCGAAGCTGAGTACTTATAAGAACATAAGAAGGGAGGATAACTGCAGTAGGGCATTTGACCAATGCTAGGCAGCTTCTAAAAGAGTAACTGAACTACTTGAATGAGATACGGATAGCAAATAAGAAGGCTCACCCCCTCCCTCTAAACCCTCCAGCCAAAGCCGGCAGGAGAGTAAGAAGGAACACCAAGCGGTACTGAAAAACTGGCATGGACATTTTACAGAGAAGTGGGAAAGGAGAAAAACAGACTATCATAGTGTAACCTGAAAAGGAAAAAGAATGAATTAGAAGGCTAATGGTTATATACATATATTCTTTTTTCTTTAATACCAACCACATATCTGTAACATGCTTGTCTAGCCTATGCTTGAAACTCTCAATGGAAGGGGCAGAAACTACATTACTAGGTGGCTTATTCCATTGGTCTGCTACTCTATTGCCAAACCAGCGTCTACCTATTTCCTTACTAAAATGGAATTTATCTATTTCCAAATCATTACTTTTACTTCTATCCTGTATGCTCACTTTAAGTACCTTGCTAACATCTCCCATATTTAATTTCTTTAACCACTGAAACACCTCAATTATGTCTCCCCTTAGTCCACGCTTTTGTAGTGAGTGCAGATTTAGTCTTTTTAGTCTGTCTCCAAATGAAAGGTTCCGAAAATCATGTATAATTTTTGTCATTCTGTACATTTTCTATTTTCTATGGTATTTATTGTACCTGTATTCTGGCTCTGTCCTTAATATCTTTTTTCAGTAATGACAAAATAATATCTGTCGATTGTATCAATTGTTCTTTCGGGTTAAAAAATAAGTAAATAAATAAATGTTTGCTGAGATCCAATCTTCTCCTAGAATACCTGCAACTACTCGATATCTATCGAAGTTCCCCTCTGTCCTGCTGGTTGAACAGGTACAAGAGGGAATTTAACTCTTATCAAGAGTCTATCCGGCCAGAGAAATGAACTCGATATTTTACAGCTGCAAACTACCACTACACCAACAGTTGCCTGCCTTCCATATGTAGCCCAGAACGTATTATCTGGGACAGTAGGCTACTTATAAACTTCCTTAAGCTTAAGGAAAATATCTTGGTGAACTACAAAAATGGTCAGAGAGCAATGACAGATTTGCCATGAACATTACCTTTCAAGAGATATATTTTGGGAATGATTTCAGTTTTCTGGAATAATATTTTGGAGGGTACAAATGCGATTCGGTGATTTTTTGGTGATTTTTGACAATTATCGCGAATTTTCAACACCTATCCAGTTCTACAATTTTCCATTAATTTGAGTGTAATTACCTTATGAAGGCCCTACATAGAGTATCACAAAAATGATCCCAGCCTTTCAATAAACGTTTCAGTGTTTAAAGAAAGAAAATAAATAAAAAGGAAAAGAATATATATTTTCCAGCAATTTGAACATTTCCCATACCCCAAAACATGCAGAATTTAAAAAATTTGTCATTTTCTTGTGGACAGACTAACGTTTATGAATTTGAAAAAAAAAATCATGGTCCTAGGTTTGATAATAGGGAATAGATAGCTGTTGAATGTGAAAAATTACAAATACCAAAATTTGCGACTAAAGTTACATGAACTGTAGAGTAATGCTGCTGTTATGACCTTTTTGGGGTATGTATATACATTAACATCTCAACAGACTCTTATACCTGGTACCCTGGGGATATACATATACTCTGAAGGCAATAAAGCAACAGATATTCCCTTCAAAGCATAGAATGTTAATAAAATTTAATACCAAGATGCAGAAGTAAAGGTGACTCGCACCGACCGTTGTGGTCCAGGATTGTCACTTGACATGCAGACCTTGTTCTTTTACTCTTCTGCACCATAATAATTATATAAAATCATTAAAAAACATGGATTTCTGGGAAGGAGGAAATACTAATAGCATACATGGTGAGCTCGACTGGTGTTCTTACGATGGGCTCGTGGGTTATTCATACAAAAATACTCACAACTCCCCGCACAATACACGAATTGTCGTAATACTTGGCCCAACTGTTCAGAAAGCCTGGCTGAACGAGCAGATTTCTTATTATTTTCTTAGGCCTTGAATGAGATCATTTGGTTTATTACTACATTTATCTGTTGTTGTTATTGCAATCATAGGCTGACCTAAATGTGAAGCTACTGGAATGCAGGGAACTGACAATTTCATTTTTTTTTTTTAGATCATTTTGAAAGATTGTCTGTGATGTGATAATGTGATACATGAGTGTGTTGTGGTGTGGGGAGCTGCATCGCACTGTGACCATAGCGGACTGTCTGTGAGAGGTAATTTGTGTTGGGTCTGTGGCAGGGAAGGGTGTTGACTGCACCGTTGTCTGGCTGAGCGTGCTCGTGTCTCTCTAGATAGGGTGATTTCTTGCGGGTGGATGTCTGGTGGTGGTTCGTGAGGGGTGTTAATTGAATGTTTTGTATGATTTTGGTGGTTATGTAATTATGTACAGTATATCTAGATCACGGAAATACACCAGCACAGTTGCACTGATAGGGAATTAATATTACTTTTCCTATCAGACAATAATAGCGTAAAAATGGACTTTTCTAATATAACCTATCATGCCCGGCGTTGTTTGTTGCGTGGTTCTCTCTCTCTCTCTCTCTCTCTCTCTCTCTCTCTCTTGCGGATTTCAGCTGGAGACATTGGTGCGTTTGGGAGCATTCTTGATTTCCTATCCTAATCTTCAGATCTTGGTAAAAATTATATAAATAAAATGCCTAGTCATAGCTTCCTAGGTAATGTCCACCTTTGATAGGAACTGTACGTCGTTTCATTTACTTCCCTTGACATTATTGTTTAATTGCTGACCTTTACTCCTCTCTGCTCCATTGTCCTAAAAAAAAGGTATATGATTTTATAGGTGTGGTACAATCAAGGAAAAAAAATTATCCTATTCCACTATGTTTACTGTATACTTAGGACATGCCCGTCACTTTTATTCGTAGTGAATCGTACTAATGGTAATCATTTAAGGGCAGAGAAATGTATCAGGCATTTCTCAGCTTAGGGATATAAGACACCAGTGGAAAAAGAGATGTAGAAAAATTGAAGTATAGGCGTATTTGCTCCCAACTGTAATTAGGAGTGTGTTTGTCAAAAGTATGGAATTTTACAGCTTTTTACAACTAACAGACTTATGTAAATACACAATAATACCAAAAAACTGTTAAGCAAAATGTTAAAAGAAATAATCGGGGCTGAAAGTAGGTTTATAATAATACTTAATAACAGAAGAAATATTGATGTAAAACAGTATTTGTAAAGTTCCAATCATCCTTCAAGCACCGACCCACTGCTGTTATATTCAGGGCACAATTCAGATCCCTATTTCAGATTCAGATAGACTCCAGGGGGGGGGGCACACACATTCCCACAGTCCACTTCCCTCCTTCTTGTTGCGGTTAAGTAGTTCCAGGAAAAAAGATAAAGGTCAAGGAAAATTATATATGATTTCCCTATTTACTGAAAATTTTCTTGTGACTTGAAACTCATGTGTGTTTGTGTGTGTGTGTGTGTGTGTGTGTGTGTGTGTGTGTGTGTGTGTGTGTGTGTGTGTGTGTGTGTGTGTGTGTGTGTGTGTGTGAGAGAGAGAGAGAGAGAGAGAGTTGAAAAGCACCGTGATTTA
Organism: Coenobita brevimanus; assembly: GCF_032717465.1. Lineage (NCBI taxonomy): Eukaryota > Metazoa > Arthropoda > Malacostraca > Decapoda > Coenobitidae > Coenobita > Coenobita brevimanus. The sequence goes on from NC_136984.1 coordinate 17,279,238, forward strand.
TGGATGATTAATGTAATAAATGCAACTAATTTAACTTAATAACCTAAAAGAGAACCTTGCCGATTTATCAGGATTCAACCACTTGCACAACAGTTTAAGAAGGCGTAGTTTTCTTTCCTCCTTTAAGGCAATCCTAGTTAACTGTCGCAAAGTCTTTGACTCACCTTTCTGTGTTCAACCCAGTAGATATTCTGTGGGGAAAACTTACATGTTTAAAACTCGTGAGGAATGTTTTCACTCATGGTCGATTTCTTCCCCCACAATTTTGTCCTAATGTCACAAAGCATATATCACTGACTTCCTTCACTTGTACTTTGTGTTACATACTCAGGGCATACTAAAATGACAAGACTGTGCCTACTTCTCGTCACAGGTAAACACAAACATTATGTATACACTCGCACATTTTCATCACTGTAGTCTGAAACTCTGCTGTTGGCCCATTACCTTTTAAGAGCTTTTCTCCAGTCAGAATATCATGGGCCCAATAATGGTTTTGCGTTTTTCTTAAATAATAATTATCTTGAGAGAGCAAAAACAGACAAAATGGGAAAGGTTTGGCAAGGGATACCAACTGAGCCAGCAGCGTCTTGCGTATCTCAAGTAACCTCTGGAAAAACAAGCCGATGATTAATTTTAATGCCATGCAACTTATGTCCCACTATGGGCCGTTCTATAAAAACCAAGAGTTCAGACGGTCCAACGGCGATGTTCAGTCGTCAGACGTATAAAAAATCTTGACCATCAGTCTTGGCGAAACCCAGTTTAGGAGTGTGAATGCCGCGACAGTAGCTGGATTGGGAAAGAATGTGCTGCATGAGCGCTTAAAGGGCGCAAAATTTGAAATGTCTCTTCTGTTTAGAAACAAGACATTTCGAAAATCTAGTCTAAACGGTTTTTTTAATGTAGGAAATATATTTTTATGCGCTAGAATTGGTTGAAAAAAATACTGTAGTATAGAATAAGAAGATACATTTACGAGCAAGGTACAGTACACTGTATAGGCTGATGGGGCCAGTCAACTGGCACTTTCATCACTTAAAAATGAATTATATTAGCCAGAGTGTTAAGACTGGAACCACTGACCGTCTCATTGCCAGGACAGCTCAAGCATTTAGTGGGTGAGATTAGGTATCTGTACTATTGCGGACACTAATGCCATTTCACATCCGTGCGATAAGTTACGAGACAGTGAACAGTGTCTGTTGAAATCCAGTATATCGATAGTTACAACCCAACAGACTTTTCAGAATGTTGTGCAAGAATTTCATAATTGTTCCTTTAAAAAGTGGATTAATAATAACAATGGTAATAGTGGGCATATGACGCTGTTAATATTGGCACCATGGTCTGTTTCATGGCCAGGAGTCTAGTATTCTGTTGCGGCTAACAGCAGGCCAAAGTGACTCACAGGAACCAGAGAGTGTTTTCTGTGTCTCAGGAAATAAGCATTTCGTAATGATAGTCTTGCCTTCATTAAAGCAGTCTTAATGAACACCTGAGCCATCAACACATGTGGCAGTGCTTTCTCCAATTAGAGTTTTGCCGAAGTGTAGCTCCAGTGCTGTCATTACCAGGCGCTGCGAGACTCTGCCCCATTATTCACATGCACTAATGAACAAGCAATTCACTGCTTCTCTGGCAAACACAGACAATTTTTTCTTTTTAGTTTATATGCCAGACATCTTGCTATAGCCGTAGTTTTTCTTGTCGCTGTTGTTGTCATTGATGTTGTTGTTAACAACGGCATCGTTGTTGTTGTTGTTGTCGTCGTTGAAATAGTCATTATTGTTGTTGTTGTCATCGTTCTTGATGTCGTCGACGTTCTTGTTGCTGTTGCAGTCATCGTCATTGTTGTTGCCGCTGTTGTCGTTGTCATTTTCGTTGTTGTTGTTTTTGCTGCTGCTGATGTTTATGTTGTTATTATTATTACTTTAATCGTAACATCATCATCATAATCTGTCCATCCAGAGACGTCATAATCCCGAATTTGGTGGTCACAAACAAATGGGCCCCAGTGTCGCCTTGTCCCCTGCCATTTCGCTGCCCTTCTCCTAACGCACACCCCATTCTCTCATATACCTCTCCACTCCATCCGTCCACTTCATCCTCGGTCTCACCCTCCCTCTACCCTCCTCAACATCACTCACATACACTGTCGTCATTAGTCTCTCACTCTCCATTCTCTTCACATGGCCAAACTACTGTATTCAATGTATTTCTTCAAACACTTTCCATCACACCCACATCCATACCACAATGCTCCTTTACTTCTCCATTTGTCAATCTGTCTCTCAGTGGAACCCCACATGCTCCTTTCAAATAACTAATTTCCTCTGCTCTCACTCTTGACTTGTATCTTTCCAAGGAGGTCCAAATTTCACTTCCATATGTTGGAGTGGTGATCACACTATTATTATTATTGTTGTTGTTGTTGTTGTTCTTTTTGGTGTTGTTGCTGTTGTTTATTTTTATTATTATTATTATTATTATTATTATCATCATCATTGTTTTCATTATTGTGTTGCTGTTGATCTTTTTTATTGTTATAAGGAAAAATAAACAGTTCTGATCTACCTCAAACCTTTCAGGTCAAAGTCGACCAGATGTTGACAATGTGTTTACTCTGAAGGTAAAACAGTTACGGCCTGACTTGAGCCCTCCCTGGGTGTGTATTTTCACAATAAAAACATCCATTAAATGGGCATAATTTCCATCAGCAGGTTAGAAACTCTGCCTTCTGAACACCTTGAATAAGAGGATGTAATTTATATTTGTCATGCCGCCTCGAGACGAGTTTATTCGCCTTAGGACAACCAGTAGTTGTTAAGCATACCTAAAGCTAGAGAGAGAGAGAGAGAGAGAGAGAGAGAGAGAGGAGGGGAGAGGAGGGGAGGTCCACCATCGCCCCTTCCCTTGCACCACCTTGGATCACCCCAGCTGACAGAAGCACATTTGTGTTCCACGCCTCACCAGGTACAGAAGCAGCGGGAAGTGAAGAGCACTTCAGCACTCAAAACAGTTGCCTCTCCACTCATCTCACCTCCATCTACAAGTAAGAGATCTTACTGCAGACTGTTTTGAATCCCCTCATTACAATATAGCATTTTTACTACATTACTGATCCAGACAAATGATTTAATTTCTCTTTATAAAAAACAACCCTCATTTCGACGACCAGTCACTCTTTAAATCCTTTCTGAATGTTATGTAACTACAAACAAAAATTTTTATTACCCTTAGAAGGAACATTGTGCATAGAGGAAGTTCTTGAAATTTATAGTCTCTCCAGGCTGAAAAGTATATCCTATGCAGAATGAAGTCATTCAGAGGTAACAAATATAAAGTATAGAAGAAATCTGAAAATACCAGGAGTAAAATATATCACATATTCTCTGGTCAAACGAGTCAACCTTGCTAGCTTAGTCGATATCATTCAGCATATCAGTGTGGATCAGAAAACAAACACGTTATAATAACGTGACGGTCACACATCTTTTGCGACCGGCTGTGGCGAAGTGGGTTCAAACCCCACACTAATGAGGGTGCTTTACGGTACGATGTTAATTATATATATATATATATATATATATATATATATATATATATATATATATATATATATATATATATATATATATATATATATATATATATATATATGTCTAGGCTGCTTCCCCCAAGGAAAGGGAGGTAGCCGAGACAGGACGACACACTCCCCATTTACTCATCCATTCAAACACATTCATTCGCATCTTAGCCCCAAAGGGGAGAAGGGAAAGATCCTCACCGCACCACACCGCACAAGGGTCAACTGCACAATGCAATCAGTGACGTCTGCAGCAGCGCCCGACAGCAGAGCTGGTTTACCCCTGCCACATCATAACAGACCCATCCCCTTACCCGCACCTGACCTGACTAGCTGATCAGACCAAATGCGGGAGAATATCCCCTCAGGGCTGCGTCATCACTTATTCATTCACAGTTTCTTTCCATTTATTTCTGTCATGCACAGCCGCTCTTCCTTGCTCAACAGACATCCCTCTCACATGCAACGCTCTCTCCACACTGTCCATCCATCCTATTTGTGGTCTTCCTCTCAGCCTTACACCCCTCACATCAGATCTAGTTATTTTTTTCACCAATCGCTCATTATCCATCCTCTCCATATGCCCAAACCATCGCAACACCCTCTGCTCAACTCTACCAACCATCTCCCGAACAACTCCAGTTCTCCTTCGCACTTCATTATTTTGCACTCGATCCATACGCGTCACTCCACACATACTCCTCAGACACCTCATCTCCATTACATTCAAACTTTTCCTCTCTGCTGCACCCATATTCCGTGTTTCAGCCCCATATAATGCAGTCGGTACCACAACACCCTCATACAGCCTTCTCTTTACATCCATTCTAAGCGAACGACATCTGAACACTTTTTTCATTCCTCCCAGCACCTTTCCTACTTCATTTATTCTAAACTTCACTTATGCATCTATTATTCCATCCACAGCAACATGTGACCCTAGATATTTAAAACACTCTACCTCCTCAAGCAACTCGCCATTCAAAACAATATTCATCCTCCAACCATCTACCAACCTCGTACACTTCATCACTTTACTCTTATTCTCATTTACTTTCAATTTCCTCCTTTCACACATCCTTCCAAACTCCTCTATCAACTGTCTCAATCTCTCCTCTGAATCAGCCACCAGTGCAGTATCATCTGCAAACAGCAGCTGCTTCAGATTCCACTCTCCACCATCAACATTCACCAGACTCAGACCTCCACCTAAAACTTTTGCATTCACCTCCCTTACAACACCATCCATGTAAATATTAAACAACCAAGGCGACATCACACATCCGTGTCGCAGCCCCACTCTCACAGGAAACCAATCATTCACAGCATTTCCCACTCTTACACACTATTTACATAAAAACTTTTCACCCCTTTTAGTAACCTACCATCAAGTCCATACAATCTTAAAACAGTCCACAAAGCCTCCCTATCAATTCTATCATACGCTTTCTCTAAATCCATGAATGCCCAAAACACATCCTTGCCTTTCACAAAATACTTTTCACACACTTGTCTCACAGCAAACACCTGATCCACGCATCCCCTCCCTCTCCTAAAGCCACACTGCTCATCACCAATCACTCCCTCTGTATCCTCTCTAACTCTCATAATTAACACTCTACCATAAACCTTACCTACAACACTCAACAGACATATACCCCTAAAGCTAGTACATTCATACTTATCACCCTTGCCTTTATACAACGGGACCACACAAGCACTTGCCCAGTCAATTGGCACCATGCCTTTCACAAAGCACACATTCAACAATCTTACTAACCAGTCAACAATAGTCACTCCACCACCCTTCAGGCATTCCACAGCACACCCATCCATACCTACAGCTTTCCCTGTTCTCATCTCCTTTACTGCCTTCTCCACTTCCTCCTTCGTGATCAAAGAATCATTCAACTCTCCTAATACATTTGTTCCTTGCACCATTCCATCTGCCACAATCTCAGCCACCCTTTCCTCCTCTACATTTAACAATCTTTCAAAATACTCTGCCCATCTCTTCCTTGCTGCATCCATCTCAATTAACATCTTTCCATCCTCTGCTTTTACTCGTTCTTCCTTCCCAGACTCTCCCTTTCGCACCCTTTTTACCTTCTTCCAAAACATTTTCTTATTCTGTTGAAAATTCTCTATCAGCCGCCTACCCCACCTCTCATTTGCTGCCACTTTAGAATCACTCAAAGCACTCAAAGCCCTTCTTGCCCTATTCCTTTTTTCCTTATATCTTTAATATGACATCTCATCCTTCCTCTGCAACCACACTTCATATGCACATCTCTTCTCAGCCACAGCCATACTTACTTCCTTGCACCACCATTCACTTCCTTTTCTTACACCACCACCCACACGTCTCACACCACACACCTCTTCTGCATGCCCCACCACAGCACTCTAAAACTTATATATATATATATATATATATATATATCATCATCATCAGCCGTTCTGGTCCACTGCAGGACCGGCCTATCCCTACCGAAGCAGGGACGATACAGCCAATGTATCTCTACCCAGTGGCTTAGGCTGTCTGGTAGAGACTGTATGTAGAGTGAAAAGTGCTTGTGTGTAATTGTAGTGTTGTAGTGGCTTTGGATGTGTGTGTAGTCTGTGATCCAAGTGTAATCGGCCCGCCTTAAGCCGACTGGGTGCAAGCATACTAGTATGCGACACTGGTTCAACCACAGCACCCATTGTGTCCGCCAAAGTAGCAAGTGGCTTGGTGAACGCTTCCCAAAGTTTTTACAACTCTGGCGGGAGGCGAACCTGCGCTCACCAGCGTGTGAAACGCACACTCTACCACTGCACCACAGAGGCTCTATATATATATATATATATATATATATATATATATATATATATATATATATATATATATATATATATATATGGGGGGGGCAGGTGGTGGCGACCATCATCCACTCACTTGATGTAGCGTTTCCTAGTTTTTCCTTTACCTTTATGATTCTTTTCCTGTGTCTGCTCACGTCTCTTCCTGTTACTTTTTTTTACTCTTCTTTCCTTTTCAGGTGGCTTTACATTAAGTGACAAGCTTAATGGTTTTCTATAAGCCAGGAAACTATTCACAGTGCTGAGTGGCAACAACATAACGAAAACACACGTGTTCCCTACGAGTCAACAAGTGGGTTGGCATAGGGTTAGTGCCCCCACCCCCCCGTAAACTTAATAACTTCAAGATAAACGGCCATTCCTTACATGATTAAGGCGTCTGGGCATATATATATATATATATATATATATATATATATATATATATATATACAGACACACTATATACTGTATATACTGTAGAGAGAGAGAGAGAGAGAGAGAGAGATGTATACATATATATCCTCAGCATCAGACATTGCAGGTCCGCTGCTGGACAAAGTCCTCCCCGAACCTTTTCCACGAATTGCTTGACTGAGCTAATGACTTCCGCGTTTTGCCTCCAAACTTCTCCATCTCATCGCTCCACCACCTGTCTGGCCTTTTTCTGCTGCACTTACTAACTCTTGGAGTCCAGTCAGTCAGTCTCTTGCTTCATCGGTTACTCCATATTCTTTCTACATGACCATCCCACCTCCATTTCTGTTCATTTATAACTTCTACTATGTCATTGACTTTAGTATGCCCTCAGGCAAGTTGATCTTCTCCTGCCTTATATTCCCAACATTGACCTTTCCACTGTTCTTTGAAAGCAGTTTGATTTTCCATTGATTTTGTCAGTTTCCAGGTCTCACAACCGTACCTCATAGCTAGGATTATATATTCGTTATAAACTTTTCATTCATACTGGCAAGCTACATTTCTTGATGTCTCAATATTCACCGAAAGCTTTCAATCTAACTGTAATGCACCTTTTTGTATCGCTAGCATGGTCTTTCATTAGTTTCAGTATTTACCTCAAACAATTGTACTCCTTGACTCCTTCAAGAATTTCTTCACTTATTCTAATGATTCTGTTTGGCGTATTTGGATTGAACATTTAGTTTTTCTCTGGTTCATCTTGGGCCCTGCTTTGAGACTTTCTCTGTTTTGGTCATTTAACAACCCTTGTAATGACTCGGCTCTTTCTGACATCAGGACAATGTCACCTGGCAATCTTAAAATGGTTTGGATTTTCTCCATCTATGTTTACTCCTTTATTCTCTCAGTTGGACCGTCTGAAAACACTTTATAGCCATGATGTAATTAATTTTGGTGAAATTGTATCTCCCTGACACACGGCCTTTTCAATCTAAATTTTTTCCTGGTCTTGGTGTAATTTAACTATAACAGTTGCCTATTTATTGTTATCGAGCAGTTTTATAATTTTCTCTTTTACTCCTTCTTTCCCACAGTGAATTTATAATTGCTGTGTGGTCCAATGAGTCAAAAGCCTTTTCGTAATCAATAAAACCTAAACAGAGTGGTTTATTATATAGGCTGTTTTCTCATTTTCCTGATTCATTGTGTGTAGATGATCGGCAGTTAGATACCCGCGTCGGAATCCTGCCTGTTCAAGTGGTTGGAATTCTTTCAAAGTTTTTACAATTCTGTTTGTAAGGACTTTAGTGAAGAGTTTGAGAAGATCTATAAGCTAATGGGTCGAGAGTTACTATGATCTCTTGAGTCGCCTTTTTTTTAAAGCAAAATAACTATTGCATTACTCCATGCTGTGGAAATTTTCTTCTTCTGTATACGCTGAGCAAGTAAGTGGGCGTGCCTGTTTTATTCTTCTACATGCGACTGTAAATCTGCTACTATTTCATCTTCTCCTTCAGCCTCCTGTCTTTTCATACTTTTATGGGAAATGTTTACTTCGTCTGATGTTATGTCTAGTCTTTAACTTATGTCAACTGAAAAGTTAGCTCTTAGTACTACTGCCTTTGATGAATACAGTTCTTTGTAAAATTCTTCAACTCTCTTCACCATCCTCTCCCTACATTAATGACTTCACCTTTTTTGTCCTCCGGTTATAAAATTTGGTGTTTCCTTGTGTCATGTGACTTCGGATCAGTTTCAAACGTTTTCCTTTTCTGATAGTTTTTTTTTTTTTATCTGATCCATGTTTCTCTTTGTTTTTCCTCCTCTCGTCTCCTGTTGAAAAGCTTATTTAATTCTGTTCTTTCTATATCATCTTTGTTTGATTCTACTTTCATCCCTTTTCTTCTTTTCGTGAGCTCGTGGGCCATTTTTGACAACTTGTTGATTTTGGTTGTGTTAGCTTTCCCTACCACCTCTGCTTATTCTCTTGGGTTATTATCAGTGTCACACTCAGCATGAGCCTGAAATCTGTTTCTAATTAATAAGGGAAAGGCTGCTTTGTTTTCACTTACTTTTATTGGGCCTATATTTTCATTATTAATCAGCTTCTTTCTTTCACCTTTGAAATTGAATCTGGCTGTGCATCCCACCATTCTATGGTCGCTTCCTATATTTACTTGTTGACAACTGTGACATTTATGATCGTGTTGTTCTTATCTGCTATAATGATGTCGAGTTCATTCTTTGTTTCACATTTAGGTCTTCTCCAGATCCATTTTCTCCCTGTTCCTTTGCGAAAGAGTTTGTTCACTATTTGCATGTTATACACTTCGGCAAAATTTATTACCATTTTGCCTCTGTCATTCCTTTCTCCTACTCCAACGTTTCCCCTACATGCCTCTCCATTTTTTGATTGGCCAACTTTTCCATTGAAGTCTCCCATGAGTATAGTATATGTGATCCTTTCTTCTTCCATAATTTTTAAGATGTCATCACAGAACGTTTCTATTTCTTCATCTGAGCTTTGAGAAGTCGGTCCAAATACTTGTATTACTTTCAGGATGTATCTTTTCCTTAGTCTAATTATGATCCATGGTACTCTGTCATACACTGCTGAAATTAACTCTGTTCTCTGCAAGATTTCTGTAAACTGGAAAACCTAAACCAGTACCTCTTTCATTTTGGCTTCCTCTGTAGAAAAATTGGTGGTTTCTGTTTTGGAGCTAGATAATTTTTGTTCTTTCCCGTGGATTTCACTGAAACCTACAATATCCCGACTAATGTTTTCTAATTCAGTCATTAAGTTATCAAGTTTGTATCAAGTTTGTAAGTCTATGATCATAAGTAATAATGAATCTCTTTGATTACTAGTTTAGTCAGTTTTATGGTTTGAATACATTTGGTCAGCAAGTGAGCTGGAATGGGTTAGGGATCTTATGTTATGTTTACCGTGATACTGTGATCCTGTATAATGTTGTGGTGAGGCTCAATTCGGCATTAGATAATGTCAATACCACCCATATAATAAGGATACATAGCATCCATACTTGCACAAGACTTAGCTTAAGTACAAAAACCAACACTTATCTAATTGTGTGTTTGAGCGAGTTTACATTTTCACTTTTCTTATTGCTCCAGCACGGCCTGTAGGCCCTCCCAAGAAGCGGCGGCCGTGGCACATTGGAGCTGCTGATCAGGAGGCAATCAGACAGTAACTCTTTGATTTATCATGGAATGATTACTGCTTCCATGGCCAAGAGACATCTCAGCGTGCCTTGGGCATTACAGAGGTTATTCTCTCGGGCATGAAAGCATGCATTCCTTTCTCAAATCCTGTAATTAAAAAACAATTAAAAGGAAAACTTGATTTACTCACTCTTGTTTTAATGCTGTCCACAACAAGGAGAAGGCCTACAAAAGGTACCAGAGCCAATCCTCCCCTGAATCTCATCCCTTTGATGTTTCTGCCCAGAATTGTGCTGTCTGTTCTTCACTCTTCAAAAAATCATTTATTTTACACAAATGCTCTGAACTGTCCAATTCAAATTCTTCCCGCTCCTTCTGGAACATCACTAACAACTTTTCTAACAACTTTACCTCATTATCCTTGCCTCCTCTTTTCCACTCTGATGACTCTGTAACTATTTCTTCTGCTGATAAAGTAAAACTCTTCACTCAGATTTCTCCTCCAATTCCACCTCAGACGATTCCGGTTCTCTTCCTGCATCATTTTCACCCTTTGACTTCCTCATAGCTGACATCAAAATTTAGTCAATTGATGCATTTTTTCACATCAGTGGCCTCAATACTAACAAGGCATACATGACTGATGGGGTCAATTTTTTTGTACTCAAGAAATGTGATTCTGTTTTTACACCCTGCCTCGGTAATCTCTTTCTGTCACCTTGTGCCTTTCCTTCTTGCTGAAAGTTTGCTCTCATTTAGCCTCTTCCAAAGAACGGTGACCAGTCCCAGCTTTCTATTGCCCAATTGCTTTAACATCCTGTATTTCAAAAGTTTTTGTGACTATTCTTAAAAATTCTTAAAGCACTCTTCCTACCACAACCTTATTTCAGATCGTCAGTATGAGTTCCGCCAAAGACGCTGCACTATGCTCATCTCATCTACCGTTCAGATTCCTGGTCATCCTTCTTTCGGGACTCTCAGAAAGCATTGCCATTCCATCTGACATCTCAAAGGCTTTCAATCGTTTCTGGCATAAGTCTTTACTTTTCAAGCTGCCCTCCTACGGTTTCTATCCTACTATCTGTGCCTTCATCTCTACGTTCCCTATAACTCCTGTTTTAGATGGCCCCCGTTCTTCTTCTGGAGCTATGAATAGTAGTGTTCCTCAGGGCTCTCTCCTGTCACCAACTCTCTTCCGCCAATTCATCAATGACCTTTCTGTGCTGTACATCTAACCCTATCCACTCATACACTGATGACTCCACCCTTCACCTTTCCAATTATTCACTTCCCGCAGCATCCATCTCAGTAGTTACTTCAACAAAGAAGGGATGAGGCTATGGCACACGTAATGTTTTACTTCGGGTATATCTTTGAATAGGGTATATATATATATATATATATATATATATATATATATATATATATATATATATATATATATATATATATATATGCATCAAAAACTCTGTTCTTACATTGTTCAACTCGAAAACATATATTGCAGGAGTATTCTCTAATACTGAACAATATCCAACTCTATCTTGCTTTATCTTTAAACATACTTGGTTTTTCACTCTCTTGCAACTTATATTGGAAAGATCATATTACCTCTCTTGTAAATTCTGCGTCAACGAGATTCGGTGTGCTAAGCCGACCCTGTGTGTGTGTGTGTGTGTGTGTGTGTGTGTGTGTGTGTGTGTGTGTGTGTGTGTGTGTGTTTACCCCTGCACAGTTGTTGACTATATACACGGGTTTTAATAACCTCTGTTTAGAGTACAACTCACATGTGTGAGGAGGCTCCCCACATACAGCCATTCTCGACAAGGTGGAGTCAAAGGATTTTCGTCTCATTAACTCTCCTTCTCTTTCTGGCTCCCTTCAACCTCTATTTCTTAACAGCACTTTGCATCTTTATATCTTTTCTCTCACTACTCCATTGGTCACTGCTCCTCTGAACTGTCTGTCCACCACTATGGCAGGTGCATAGCACCCGGCTGGCAACAAACTCACGTTCCTTTTCTTTCCATCTCTCTAGTGTAAGAGTTAACCATTACTCCCAGTCCCTCATGTATGTAACAGGTCAACTCTGGAACTGCCTCCCTCTGTCTGTATTTCCCACTGTCTATGATCTCGTTTCTTTCAGTTGCAGTGTGTCCAGGCATCTCAAATTGAACGGATCTTGAGTTTGGTTTTCTGTTTTTGTTTTTTCTTGGTGGAAGCAGTCTGACGGGCTCTTGCCTTTGGTTCCTTCTTTCATGCATAAAAAGACAACTTCGATATATAAATGAGGGCATTGTAAGACTTTTGGACTTCATGCAATAGTTGAGTTGAGTATGACTGAGAAAAGTCTGATCAAATATTCTTAACAAAAAAAAAAACAATACTTGTATCCATAATTCGTTACTATGGACTAATCCTTTTGTCTGGTACTGATATTCAGTTAGCCTGGCTGTGACTCCCACCACTAACGATTGGAGAGACAGATACAAAGCCTTCCACAGCATTCCAAAGGAACTGTCATTTTTAAAATATGAATTTATTTATAGTGCATTAGTAATTAAAGTTTAATCATATGGCAGTTATCTAAATTTTAGTTTGAACCTTCGAATGGCAATTATATGAAAAACAAAACACTGAAAGTCAGTTCTCTTGTGTGAGATGTGATGCATCATCATTATCATCACTTTGTTAGGATTTTTCAGTTAGGTTTTGTTCCCATGCATGACAGCAGGACAGACAGAGCACTAGCCAAGGCATGAAAGTAAGGGAAGCTGCAATCCTTGGTTCCTTCCGACATTCAAACCAGTGCTCTGGAGGGGGCACACTGGGGGTGATGGGAGATAACCTTGTGTGATTAACCTGCCACTGTCAGCAGACTTTGGACATTCTCACTCACTCACTCTCTGTCTCTGTCTCTGTCTCTGTCTCTCTCTCTCTCTCTCTCTCTCTCTCTCTCTCTCTCTCTCTCTCTCTCTCTCTATCTATCTATCTATCTATCTATCTATCTATCTATCTATCTAGTGTTCAGTACTGTACGTAAGTAAATGAAATGGGCAATACAATGAATGTATATCCTTCCCATACCACTTCTTGATTAGCATCATCTCTTGCTACAAATCAGCACAGATGTAAAAATTGCAGTTTCAGGCCAGGGTAGAGTACAGGCACTCTAATGAATTCCTAATGAAGGCTTTGTCTAAAAACCTTAAAGCCGAAAACTCTATTTTATGTTTAATTGGATCGTCAGGGGTTAGTAAGTCATTAATTATTATAGAATGAACAGATTAAGCGATTACTTTCCGAACTAGATTCCCCTTTGATTTTAAAAGTATATATATATATATATATATATATATATATATATATATATATATATATATATATATATATATATATATATATATATATATATATCCATCCATCATCCAGTCCTACGTTGCCCCATGAGGAGCGTAGTAGCCCTGGGCTATCCAGTTGGTCCTGACATGAGAGTGACCAACCTCACTCATCCCTGAGTGGCATTATGTGAGCAATAAACCACAACCATCCTTTGGATATAAACCTTCACCAGCTCAATCCGACTGGGGCACAATAATTACCCACTAAAAAAACAGGCGTCAAAATTTGGTTATATCGTTACCACTTAGCATAGTAAATGGTTTGCTGGCGTACAGGAAACCATTTGGCTTGTCACTCAGTGTAGAGTCACATACAGGCAGATGGAAGAGGAAAGAATGAAGGAATGAAAGACAGAAGAGGGAGTGTAAAGTGACCCATAGGCAGAAGGAAAGGAAAGACTGAAGGAAAGAAAGACAGAAGAAGAAGGAAGGAAAGAAAGATGGAGGAGAGGAAAGGGCAGACATCCGAGAGCAGCACTACACTGAGTGAGTGGATGGTGAGCGCCCCCATCTACCACATTATATATATATATATATATATATATATATATATATATATGTATATATACTTACACATATATACATATATACATGAACATATATATTGTTACGGAACAGAGAAAGATAACGTACACTTTAAGTGAGAATACGAAGAGTCACTACTGTCCCGTAAAGTTCCAGGTTCAAAACAAAAGAGTTAGGTAAAATTACAAGTTAAAGTTTAATGCTTAAATTAACAACAAAACATTCAAGACTCATAAGGATAATGTAATGGCAAAAACAGGTTAAATATATGGTTAACTGCAATAGCCTCTATTAACACGAAATTAGCAAGAGTAAATTTATCTAAGTCAGCCCTGATAAAATGAGATACCAGATAATACTCAGTGAATGCCAGATAAATAATTACAGATACAAACTATTATCAAAAATGACTGACATAAAGAACCCTACATGAATTACAAAAACTTCACTAGGCCTACAAATTAAACTTATGCTATACAGTACAAGAAAAAATGCAACAACAGTTATACTCAAATTACACACAGCTGCTAGATGGTTGGAGACTTCTTGAGCACTCACAATAATAATATCTGTACAGGGGAGGACAGAGATGTGAACAAAATGAGGAGCAGATCTAAGTGGCAATGATGCAGAGACTGAGCTCATTATATAGGGGCCAGCAGAGCCCGACACAACTTGTAATAAGGACGCGCAAATGAAGCGATGGGGACAAACGGTCGACAATCCCGCACTGAATAACAGAAAGGACGACTTACTCTACTATAACGGTAGATGGGGGTGTGACTGAGGCAGAACACGCTCGTGATCAAACATGCAGCAACTGTGCGTTAAAATTACACAAAGGATGATGAAATCATAGGCTATGTAACACCTCCCCACAAAGAAAAAGAAATTTACAAAGGAAATTTCTTATTACTCTAAAACAATCTGTCTAAAGTCTGGATAAGCAATCTGCAATAACATTTTCTTTCCCCTTGACATGTTGTATGTCTAATGAATACTCCTGAAGAAGTAGACTCCATCTTGTCAATCTCTGATTTTTATCTTTAAACTTACTAAGGAATTTCAGTGGGTTATGATCGGTATAAATGACTATGGGGTCAAAACCAGAACACAAATAAAATGAAAAATGCTGTAAACCCAAAATCAAGGCCAAAAGCTCTTTCTCAATAGTGGAGTAGTTCTTTTGAGGTGGAGTGAACTTCTTACTGTAATAAGATACAGGATGTTCAATACCCTGATCATCCTCTTGCAGCAAAACAGCCCCAGCTCCTGTATCACTTGCATCAACAGCCATCTTAAAAGGCTTAGCAAAATTTGGAGTAGCGAGCACTGGCTGACTTAATAGAATAGCTTTAAGTTTGTTGAAAGAGGATTCACAGTTATCGGTCCAGACAAATTCAACTCCCTTTTTCAGTAGGTCTGTAAGTGGTGATACAAGAATAGAAAAGTTAAGAACAAATCTCCTGTAATAACCTACTATTCCCAAAAATCTTTGTAGCTCTTTCCTACTTTTAGGACTGGGAAGATCACTTATAACCTGAACCTTAGCTCCTGGTGGTGCAACATGTCCATCACCAATTACATACCCAAGGTACTGAACTTTAGCTTGACCAAACTCACACTTTGATAAATTAGCTACAAGATTACCCTGAACTAAACGGTCAAGAAATTTACTGACATGGCATAGATGATCTTTCCAGTTGTCACTGAAGATTAATACATCATCAATATAAACAACACACCCTGCCAAACCCTCTGTTACAACATTCATGAGCTTCTGAAATGTGGCTGGTGCATTCTTCATACCATACGGCATTACAGAACATGCAAAAGCCTTTCCTAGTGTTACAAAACATGAGATCTCCCTAGCACGTTCAGTCATAGGTACTTGCCAGTATCCCTTTAACAAATCAAACTTACTTATGTACCTAGCCTTTCCGATCTTGTCTATGCAATCTTCTACACGAGGGAGAGGGTAAGTGTCTGTTTTAGTTATCTGATTAACACGTCTGTAGTCGATGCAAAGCCTATGTGACCCACCTGGCTTAGGGACTAGAGTGACAGGAGAACTCCACTCGCTCTGACAGGGCTCAATCATCTTGTGGTCCAACAGGTAGCCAAGCTCCTTCTGGATGAGAGGAACTTTCACTGGGTTCACACGGTAAGGAGGCAATTGGCTTTGCGTCTCCAACATCGACATCATGCATCAACACAGTAGTTCTTCCTGGAGTGGCACGGAACACTTGCGGGTACTCCTGCAGTAATGCCGAAAACTCCTGCCTTTCCTTGGGAGGTAGATGAGAAAGCTTAGTCTGGAGATCATTCATGATATCAGGATTCTTCCCCAAACTATCACTCAGGCTCATACTGCATGGGAGAGCTTCACTTGCAGACTCGGGTGGAACAGCTACAGTGCAGACTGGATTATTTTCGTCCCGCCTGTGATATAACTTTAGCATGTTGATGTGACATAGTTGCTTGCTCTTTCTACGATCTGGCGTGGCGATGACATAGTTGACATCACTGAGTTTCTTCTCCACGAAATAAGGGCCACTAAACTTGGCTTGAAGAGGTTGCCCATGAACTGGTAGCAGAATCAAAACCTGATCTCCTGGCTGAAAGTGGCGTAACCTGGACTTCTTGTCATACCAAGTCTTCATCTTCTCCTGAGCAGCTCCTAAATTCTCTCTCGCCAGCTGTAAAGCAGTGGACAGCCGTTCTTTGAACTTCATCACATACTCCAGCAGGTTGACGTCATCTTCCTCCGACAGCCAGCATTCCTTGAGTAACTTAAGGGGTCCTCTTACTTCATGGCCAAACAGTAGTTCAAAAGGTGAGAAGCCCAGTGATTCATTTGGAGATTCTCTTGCGGCAAACACAACGAATGGAAGACCTTTATCCCAGTCTTTCTGATGTTCCAAACAGTATTTCTTGAGCATTGATTTGAGTGTTTGATGATATCTCTCCAACGCTCCTTGGGTCTGGGGATGGTAAGCTGAAGACGTGATCTGGGTGATGCCCAACTCTTTCAGAGACTGCTTGAAAACGTTTGACATGAAATTACTTCCCGGTCGGACTGTACCTCCTTGGGCAGACCAAACTTTGTGAAGAACCCTAGCATTTCCTTAACCACGTTCTTTGCTGAGATGTTTCTAAGTGGAATGGCTTCAGGATAACGAGTAGCCATATCAATCATGGTCAACACATAAGAAAATCCTGAAGAAGTCTTAGGAAGAGGGCCCACAATATCCACCAACACACGGGTGAAAGGCGCCTCAAAAGGAGGAATGGGAACTAGAGGTGCAACCTTTTCGGTCTGATTACACTTTCCCACAACTTGACAGGTGTGACAAGACTTACAATACCAGGAAACATCCCTGAAGATACCTGGCCAGTAGAAGTGTTTCAAAATGCGTGCCACAGTCTTCCTCACTCCAAGGTGTCCTGCCAAACTAGAATCATGAGCCACTCGAATGATATCCTGCCTACAAACACGAGGGATGACAACTTGATGTACAACCTCCCATTCACAGTCGGCTGATGCTGTTGGGGGTCTCCACTTCCTCATAAGTACTCCTGACTTTACATAATAACAAGTAGAAGCACCGGCTGACTCTTCCTCACTGCAAGCAGAGTTAGCTAGACCTTTCAACTCAGGGTCAGCAACCTGCAACTCAACCAACTCTTGACGAGACAAATTATCAACACTACGGGGTACTGCCTCATCTGGTGAGTGGTCCAAATTAGCAAGAAAAGTGTCAGCTAGGATAACATCATCATCATCATTATCCTCTAAATCACCAGTAACTTTAGACTTAGCCCTAGTGACAGCACATGCAGGGAACACATCAGGGACATCACAATCCTGGGTCGCAGCCACTGGCTCACTAGACAACTGAGGAGCTGGACACACTTGACTTCCACCAATATCATTTCCAAGTAAGAAAGTTACACCTGACATTGGGAGTGTCTCAACCAACCCAACCATAACGGAACCATTAACAAAACCAGACTCTAAATTCACTCTGCACAGAGGAACAGAGAAGTAATTATTCCCTACACCTTGTAAGATTACAGTTTCATCAGAGGAATTAACATTAGAGCCTAGAACACTGGTCAGCATAAGGGATTGGCAAGCACCTGTATCACGATATATTTGAACTGATTTCCTGTCATTACTGTCCAGAGGACTGACAAAACCATCAGACAGGAAATTAGCACATGAACTCTTGAGAGTGTCACCCACGTTACTGCTCAAAAGAGGAGCTCCATCATGAGAATTTAAGTTACCCCTCAAAGCAGGTTCAGTTAACTCAGTTAAAGAATTCTGGGAACTCTCAAGAGTGGACACTAGACCAATTGACTGAATATTTAAAGACTCCTTTATGTTCACATCACGCTGTCTCCTGAAACATCTCTCCGTAGTATGACCAAGCTTACTACAATAAGTACATTTACTTTTCTGAAATCTAGAGGTGAAGCTGGTATTTACTTCCTGAGAAACATCATCTTTATTCTCTTTCCTGTTACCTGTACTCTGAGTAGAGGCAACGTACTTACTCTCAGCTTTCCCTTTTTCTCTAGAATATCTCTTGTGAGTGAGAACATACTCATCAGCTAAAACTGCAGCATCAGACAAATTATCTATTCTTTTCTCATCAAGATATAGGCTTACATCTTTATAAATACACCTTTTGAAGTCCTCCAGCAAAATCATCTGCTTAAATTTGTCAAAATCAGAATCCACATTCTTAGAATTTAACCACTGCTCTAACAAATCTTCTTTGATTTTTGCATACTCAACATGGGATTGCTTTTCTTGCTTGTAAGTTGTCCTAAATTTTACTCTATAGGCTTCAGGAACAAGCTCATAGGCCTTAAGAATCAAGCTCTTAACTACATCATAATTATCAGACTGATCCTGAGGCAAAGATGCATAAGTTACTTGAGCTTTACCGGTGAGAACAGTTTGAAGGAGTACTGGCCAATACTCCTTAGGCCAATTAAAACCTGTAGCTACCCTCTCAAACAACTGAAAATACTTTGTTAAATCAGATTCATTAAAAGGAGGGACAAGTTTAACATTTTTAGCCACATCAAAATCATCAGAGCAAGATGATCCAGTTCCACCTTGTTTCATGCGATACTCATGGTCTGCCTGAATCCTAGCAAGTTCAACTTGTGCCTGTATCTGTGCCTCCTGAATCCGAGCCTGAGATTCCGCCTCCTTAGCATTTGCCTGAAATTCAGTTTCTTTAGCACGAGCCTCCTGCAGAGCTAGCTGTAACTTAGCTAATTCAATCTGCGTTTGCTCATTTGGAGGAGTTACATTAAACAAGCTTTTATTAATCATGCCAACAATTTGATCTTTAGAATGATGAGAGTGAACTGCAATTCCCAATTGTTGAGCAACAAGCTTAAGTTCATTCTTTGTTCTGTTTTCTATATCACACACTGTTTGCACATTTGACAAAAAATCTTTGGCTTCATCAAGTGTAGAAATAGTAGCCATCATGAATATATCACAGTCACAAAATATCAAACAATATCCTTATGATAATATCCTGAATATCCTGGCGAGGTCGCCAAATTTATGTTACGGAACAGAGAAAGATAACGTACACTTTAAGTGAGAATACGAAGAGTCACTACTGTCCCGTAAAGTTCCAGGTTCAAAACAAAAGAGTTAGGTAAAATTACAAGTTAAAGTTTAATGCTTAAATTAACAACAAAACATTCAAGACTCATAAGGATAATGTAATGGCAAAAACAGGTTAAATATATGGTTAACTGCAATAGCCTCTATTAACACGAAATTAGCAAGAGTAAATTTATCTAAGTCAGCCCTGATAAAATGAGATACCAGATAATACTCAGTGAATGCCAGATAAATAATTACAGATACAAACTATTATCAAAAATGACTGACATAAAGAACCCTACATGAATTACAAAAACTTCACTAGGCCTACAAATTAAACTTATGCTATACAGTACAAGAAAAAATGCAACAACAGTTATACTCAAATTACACACAGCTGCTAGATGGTTGGAGACTTCTTGAGCACTCACAATAATAATATCTGTACAGGGGAGGACAGAGATGTGAACAAAATGAGGAGCAGATCTAAGTGGCAATGATGCAGAGACTGAGCTCATTATATAGGGGCCAGCAGAGCCCGACACAACTTGTAATAAGGACGTGCAAATGAAGCGATGGGGACAAACGGTCGACAATCCCGCACTGAATAACAGAAAGGACGACTTACTCTACTATAACGGTAGAAGGGGGGGACTGAGGCAGAACACGCTCGTGATCAAACATGCAGCAACTGTGCGTTAAAATTACACAAAGGATGATGAAATCATAGGCTATGTAACAATATATATATATATATATCATCATCATCATCATCATCATTATCATCATCCGGACCTCATTTCCCACCCTAGGGCCGGGTGAGGAGTAGCAACATCCAGACAGCTTAAGTTTGCCCAGTTCATTGGGCCACGCTTCCATTCACTCATCACTCAAGCCCACGGAACCTTGGCTCCATCAAATAGCCCCTCCCCCCCAAAAAAAAAAAAAAAAAAAATCACCACGTTCTGTAACTTCACGTTTACCTCTCTGATAGAGTCAATCCGAACGCTGTCAAGAGGTGCCAAATCGTTGGTTTTGAGCTTGTCCGCACAAACTTCATCCAGCCAGCTCGGTCTCTTGTCAATCCCTTAGCCTCACCAGCTTCCATTCCACTCTTCGTCAAACACTCATCCACCATATCCCTACACCCTCTTCTTGGCCTACCTAGCCTCTTCCCTCCTTCATGTTAACTCAGATATACCTTTTTCACCACTCTATTGCCAGTGATTCTCTCCACATGATCAAACCATCTTAGTCCATTCTCTCCGATATATAGATACATATATATACATACAGTCGTGTTTCAAATTACGCGAGTTACGTTCTCAATGCCTCACGTAAAGCCAAAAATCACGCATAGTCAGAACCCTCACTAAATACCCAGAAATCATTCCTAAACTTAAGAAACAAAAATATCAATAGAACAGTAGAATGGAGTACACCCATCTCATAAAGCACTTTTTTTTTCCTTAAAAAATAAAAAATAAAACGAGCTGATGTTTGTTTGGCATCTGGGAACTGAATGAGTGTAAAAGAAAAACTAAAACTGCCATCAGACAAAAATCCATGTCGATGAGGTTGTCTTTAAATGGTTCGTACAGCAGTGATCGTGTGGAATGGTATGTGGGTACAGATTTTTTTTTTTTAATCAGTTGCAGAGGGGTTAGTGAAGTCTTCCAACAGAATCTGGCCTAACCCTACCGGGTGCACGGCATGGGTGCTAAACTCGATCACCCACAGTGCACTAGCAGCCTTCCGTTGCCACCAGAGCACAGTTATGTTTATAATATATTAAAAAAAATCTTACCTGATGAACACAATGCTGAAAATTTTTGGTTTAAACAGATTCTAACACAGTAATTTTTGGTACTAACATTAAAGTAAAATCCATCCATCCATTGCCAGACACCATGTATCCCAAACGGGGTGGCCAAGGGCTTAGAATTAATTGTTTTACAGGGAGGGGCACTAATCCTCCACCAACCCCACTTGACACGTAGGGAGAACGTTATGCCAACAGCATCTAGTGTTCCCAGGCGGTCACCCATCCAAGTACTAACCAGACCCAACGTTGCTTAAAGTAAAATAAATATATATTTTTTTTTACAACAGTTGAAGGAAAACAAACGAATAAAAAAAAAAATATGCACACAAAAGATTACAGATGTCATCCATTCATAAAAAAACCTGTAACAGTTGGACTTAAACATCCGTAGTTTGACGTTTGGGGGTAAATCACTCTAGGGAAGTGAGTTCCAAAGAGATGCAATTCAGGGAATAAAAGACTTCTGATATGCATAAGTTCTCCAATGTGGCAGTGTGACAGTTCAGTGATGACCACTACCAGATGCCCATATAGCACAGGTGGAAGGCATGGAGAGGTGACACAATGGATGCTTCGTCTGGGCATTTGCCACAAGAGTATCTGTAAAATAATGCAAGGGAGGCAACATTCCTTCGTACCTGTAGAGGAGGTTGTTCATTTGTAAGAGTAGGGGTATTTATAATTCTACAGTAATAGCTTTCTTCTGAATTTTGCCTCATTTTTTTAGTGCAGCCTCTTCACATCTATTCCACAAGGGTGAGCAATATTCCAACCGAGAGCGCACATGACTCGTAATATCTAGCTAACTGCTCGTCGGTGATGAAGTTACTGACTCTGTACAATAATCCTACACTGAAGCAGTTTTATCAAGTAATCTAACATGAGTGGTCCCGCTGAGGGCCCTGTTAAATGAAACCGATAACTTCAATACTTTCATAGTTAGGAATATTAGTAGTATTGAAGGTATTATAGGACCCTGGCATTAAATGAAACAATATTATTTCGATCCTATTAAGTGATCTTAGAAAAGTCTTGATTTATGGAGATTGCTGTACTGAGTTCTCTATCTTTCTGTCACTCTCCAGATGCCTTAATCCTGTAAGGGCTGGCCACAAATTAATCGCCTCCATGTCGCCCTGTTCACTGCCATTTCACTGCCCAGCTCCCAGCTCACACACCCCTCTCTCTTATACCTCTCCACACCACCCATCCATCTCATTCTTGGCCTTCCCCTCCCTCTCCCCCCCTTCACATCACTCACATACAGTCTCCTCGTCAGCCTCTCTCTCTTCATCCTCTCAGCATGGACATGTGAGTTAGAAATATTAACCTTCGTGAATGGGTGTTTAAGTGTGAATGAACTTTGAAGTGTTCAGTCATCTGCATATGAGTGAATGGGATTATGGGTGATATTTTTGTTCTTTTACAATAGCAGAACAGAAGAAAAAAAAATAATAATCCACAACCTCATGACAGGTATCCTCCATTCATTAAAAATCTGTTACAGTTGGGCTTGAACAGATGTAGGTTGAAGTCTGGGGGAAAATCGCTCTGGGGAAGTGAGTTCCAAAGACATGCAGTTTGGGGAATAGGAGAATTCTGCTAGGCAGACTTTCTGCAATATGGCAGTGTGTCAGTCCCTTTATGCACGCTATCAGATGCCCGCGTAAAGTGGGGGAAGGCGTAGATATATGGCACAATGGATGCAACTTTCGCTGAGCATTTGCCATAAAAGTATCTGTTAAATAATGCATGGGAGGCAACATTCCTTCTTATCTGTAGGAGAGGTTGTTCATTGGTATAACTAGGGTTATTTATAATTCTAATAGCTTTGTTCTGAATTTTGTCCAGTTGTTTTAGTGCAACCTCTCCACATCCATTCGACAAGGGTAATCAATATTCCAGTCGAGAGTGCACATGACTCTTGTGAATTATAGGCAACTGCTTGTCGGTGAAGAAGTTACGGACTATGTACAATAATCCAAGTTTCTTTGAAGCGGTTATAGCAAGTGATCTAACATAAGAAGTCCAGCTGAGGGCATTGTTAAGTGAAACACAAAGAATTTCAGTACTTTTGGAGACATGAATATTTGTAGCACTGAAGATAATATAGGACTCAGACAATATCTGTCTGCTAGCAAATTGTATGTATCTCATTCTTCTGGCATTAAATGATACAGTGTTGTTTTGTCCCTATTCAGTAGTTCAGATAACTCATGATTTAAGGAGACTGCCATACTGAGCTGTGAGTTAAAGATATTAACGTGTTGCGTCCGGCATATATTGCTGCCAAGTCTTCTCTCAGCTGGGTATTCCTGAGAAAATTGCCTAGTTTTAAACCTTGATATCTCAGCTAATACTTAACCAAAAAAAAATAGGTGTCATAATGCTCACCAGTCATTCGACTTGAAGCTGATTGTCTCAGATGGTCCGTGATGTACATATAGTCAGAGAGAGTGATTGGGGAAAGGAGGCAATTTTTGTTGTTTTTTGCCCTTGTCCTTATGTGTGGCAGAGGTGCAGTAACACAACTACAGCTTAGACTAGCTCTCCACAATAATAACACTTCCAGAAGACTACAGTCCACCATAAACACTGTTTCCATGTATATTTTCCGAAACTGTGGAATGATTGCTGCTGCAAGTCTTGTAACTACAGCAACGACCTTGATGCTGCCTGCCTCACGTACCCGCTTTCCTCACCACCACTCCACATCACTGCCTTGCACACACACACACACACACACACACACACACACACACACAAAATATACGTGAATAAATATATTGTGAACAATATATTAAATAAGGCACTGATTTCATCATGAAACAAACTTTCTGCTTCCACTATTCATGCAAATATACAGAATGGTGGTGCGAGCCGCAACACTGCGTTCCCTCCTCCCTCCCTCCTCCACCTCCTCCCTTTCTCCACTCCCTACCTCTTCTTCCATCTCCTCATCCATGCCAATATCCCACACTCCAGGATCGTCACTACCCACTGAACCATTTCCATAATCGGAAATAGCAGATGAACATACAAGGGGAAATGATGGGTGCACAGTGGAGGACTCACATGATCCACTCTCCTCATGTGACTCATAATATCGACACACAACACAGCGGTCGCCTTCCTCAGAGAAAGAGTCACTTTCTCCATTCACAATTGGCGATAATGTCACCTCAAGTTCTCTCCCTATCGCACTATCACTAAGGCCTTTGGACTTCATTGGTGTTGAAGATGGCGGCTGCATGTACTCAGCCAAGGATCCAGACACAGGGAAAGATTTTTGTGTGGTCTATCCATTATGAAGGTGTGCAGGTAACTGAAGCGTGACTGATGCGTGCAGGAGGGTTGCCAGTGGCTGCGTGTGGTGAAAATAACCCATGGAATATTCAAATAATGTCGCAAAACACTAGATCATGTACACGTGCCATCTGGATGTCCCCTGGTCATCACATACAAATCACTCGCAGGCGATGGTAAAACCTTGTGAATGGGTGCTTATGTGTGAATGAAGTTTCAAATGTTGAGTCATCTGCATATGAGTCAGTGGCATTATGGGTGGCTGAGAAGAGATCATTTATATGAATTAGGAATGGGGCTGGAGACAGAACTAATCCTTGCGGCACGCCGGCATTAATCAGATGGAAATTGGAATATACAGTACATGATCTCCCTTCGCTCTTATCTTTCTGCTGCTAAGATATAAGGAAATCAGAGGAACAAAAGACAATAGGCCATAACATGGGAGTTAGGATAGCAGGGAATGGTGCCACACACTGTCAATATCTTTAGAAATATCAAGGGATACTGCATGGGTTTCTCCATGTTGGTCATTTGACTGATTGATAGGATGAGTCAGGAGACTAAGTATATCAACAGTGGCTCTTTCATGGCGAAAACCATACTGTCTATCACTAACTAATTTTTGGATTAAAGATGTTTAACAATGTGCTTATTGATTACAATCTGAAACACCTTACCAAGAGGAGATGTGATAGCTACTAGTCTGTAATTAGAGGGGTCAGAGAACTTCTTTTCTTTGCAATTGGGTGGATATTTGCTTTTCAAGAATTTGGGAATGAAGAAGTACATATGTATAGTCTGAATAATTTAGCTACAACAGCAGCAAGTTCAGGGGAATACGTTTGCAAAACAATTAGAGGAATTCCATCTGGACCTGAAATTTTGTTGGTAAACTGTCTAGAGTGGATTTTACATATCTAGTCTTTATCTTAAGTGGAGCTCTTTCTGGAGATTCAAGTTCGAGTACAGGGACGTTCTGGCTGATTTCCTGATTGTACAGTCAGTATGCTTGCTTTACCACATGGCTCATTTATAGTATTACCTTCAGAATTTTTAGTGGAGGAAAGAGTGATGACTTGTTAAAGTTATTGTTGAAATAACTGAGAGTTGACCAGAATATTCAATTGTCATTAGGATTATTTAACCCCTTAAGACCACAATTGTTTCAGGCAGGGTACCTCCCACAACCGCAATTCGGTGGTGTTTTAGCGAATTTCACCATGGACAAATTGACTATGTTCTGGCTAATGAGGAAGAATTTACCTGACAACGCAATCCGTACCCCCTGTAGGCCTAATGGTTACCTCACAATCGCACGTCAAAATTCAAAAAAAGTTTATGATAGTTACCCCTCGAAAACAATCGAAAACATGAAAATTGTGAAAACTACCTATTTTTCTTATCGAAACAGGTCATTTCAAAGTGTTTTGTCACAAGAACCATGAAAACAGGTGTATGTAGGTTTGGGGAGATTACTAGACCGTGGGAAGATAAAGTAAGCTATGGAGAGTAGGCCTATAAGTACGGGGGTTGGAAATAACCAGCTTTTCGCATGAAAAGAAAGCACTTCATTGAGTTCTGTAACATCTACCATGAAAACTGGTGTGTATGTAAGTGTGGCGAGATAACTGGTGTGGGGAGTAGGCCTACAAGACCTTGGTGGTACTTGGGGAGAAAAATTTGGTAACAACCAAATTCGCTTGTGGAAACCTTTCATTTCAATGGGATTTGTCATACCAGCCATAAAAACAGATGTGTATGTAGGTGTGGGGAGATATACAGGCATGGAGAGTAGCCCTATAAGGCCTCATAGTCATTCCAAAACTAAAACAGATGCATATAAATGTTTATAACCATCAAGGACATCAAAATAAAGTTGAATAATGCAATAAATACATGCATAAGACAGGAAAAACAAACAATAATTTGTTTACGATTTCTCTTTTTACTGTCCCAACTTCTCGTTACACATTTATCACACCATTACAGTTATCACATTATCATTACACTTCATCACAACTTATCATTACAGTTTCGGCAACAACCAAATTCTCTTGTGGAAACTCCATTTCATTGGAATTTATCACACCAGCCATGAAAAGAGGTGTGTTTGTATGTGTGGGGAGATGAAACAGGTGTGGGGAGTAGCCCTACAAGGCCTCATAGTCTTTCAAAAACTAACACAGACGGTCACTACTCAGAGGTGCTAATCTGGGCAGGTATAAAATAAAATAAAATAAAATAAATAAGATGCGTCGTATATAGTACAACATACAGCATTCTCCAACGACGTACGTATAGAAAGTGGTTGGTACGAAGTGAGAAATGAGCAGAGTGAGGTGTAAAAATCTGGGACGAAGTAGGAATAATATGAAACAGGTATGTACAGTCACGGAAAGTTCCACATTACCCACCTCCCGAAGCACTGGTGTGAGACGGGTGAATGTGAAGCAGCAGCCAGACCTCATGTGTCTGGTAACTGTGAGTGTGAAGGAGGGGAAGGCGGGGGATTGGGGACAGAGGAAGGTTTAGTGATAGACTGGAAATCACGTGTAGGTGTTCAATGTATGACTTGGACGGTGTGTTGGAGTTAATTTAGCATGGATAAATGATAATATGATGCCAGCATTTTATGAAAAAAAAATTACGTAAATTTCTGTAGTGTTGTCAGGAAAGTTATGGAAGTTTAAGAGTTCGGACAGAAGTTTGGTTGCTTTCATTCCTTCTCGAGTTTAACATGAGACGTTTCCCCACGAGATATTCATAATGATATATGTATACTTTTGTGCTGAAGACAAAATCACTAGATTCCCTCTCTCTCTCTCTCTCTCTCTCTCTCTCTCTCTCTGTATGTAGGCCTATCTATGTATATACGTAAATTCGTATAAATTTGTTTATTTATTTATCCTCTGTCGTTCCACTGTAAACATCCGCCTGGAAACATTTTCAGTGTTATTCTGGTAATTATTCATCTCGAATTTCAAGTCAAGGGTAGTGTGTAATAATAATAAAAAAAATATTTATATGAGCGATGAACAGGTTCTTCGTTTTCCTATAGAAAGAATGACATGGGAAGTCCTAATTATAAGGTCAGTCTCTGTAACTATCATTCCTATCGAATATTACAAAACGAAGCCAAAGAAGCATACCTTTAACAGTAAACATGTATTGATACTGTGACGTGAGCAACCCTCCAGACCCCCCCACCCCCGGCAACCCTACCTCCCACTCACAATTAAGAGACATGTGGGGTCTGGCTGCTGTTTCGTGACTGTTCGTCGACCACCAATGCTCCGAACAGTGGGTAATGCGGAACTTTCCCTGACTGTACATCATGCCTGACACTCGGGGGCCTGCTGGGGGTTGGAAGGGTAGTGAGGGACAAGGAGGGAGAGATGGGGTGGGGCTTGGGGGGGGACAAGGTTAGCAGGGAGGGAGGAGGGGCAAGAGAGGGTGGGAAGGGACGTAGGTTGTTGTGGGAGGAGAGATGCGGTTGCTTGGAGGGGTGGCAGAGTGATGGGGGACAAGGAGGGCGTGAGGGAGTGGAGTAGAGGTGGCAAGGAGGCGGCCGAGAGGGGGGTGCCCCCCCACCGCCCAGGTTGGTCCGATCCCCCCTCACGCCACATCAGGGGCGAGTTCTCATTGGCCTGAAGCCATGTACGTCATAATCGGGGTGGAGCAAGCTCTTCCCAGTTTTTTACAGGCCGCATTCAATTGATGCGTTTAGGCATTTTGGCATAAAACTCAAATCGCATCAATTGATGTGATTAGGACTTACGGAGTTAATAGTCTGGATGATTAGTTGTGAAGAAAGTTTGATTTAGCAAGATTAACCTGTCACGTCCCGAGCACTTTCGCACCTCCGACACCCCCCAGTCCCAAGCATTTTTGGAAAAAAAATTTTGGGGCTAAAACTTCCGTTTTTGTTGAGAAACAAAGGAAAATCACAAAGAAAGTGCTTTCCGTGGTCTGCAACTGGTCAGAACAGGTGAGGTTCCCTGCCCCAGGTATCGTATTCTGTCATTGACATGTGAGGCGCTCACGTTTTCTATGGTAGGTAATTTTGGGAGAAACAACAAACAACACCTCCACATTTACTGAATTTGAACTAATAAACAATAAGAATAACAATATAATGGTTTTCAATGACATATATATGAAAAATAAGCATTGTACCTTAGCGCGAGCATAGCGAGCTTGGTCCGATTGGTAACACACTATGGCCTAAGTTTCTTGTTTCAGTCAACATATCATTTTTTCTACTTGTATACTACTGTTTCATGCCATTTTACCATTTTGTACTGTATGTAAGTGTTTTCAGCTGTTTTCATTCATTACAATGACATGTAACATAAGCATAGCTCACATCTGCTTACTCAGCACACTCGCTATGACTCGTATTTCAACATACAATATTGTTTTATCACTTTCATAATATTTACATTGAACTGAATTACATTGAATCTTTCCTCCACCACTGTAAACGTTTTCAATTATTTACATTCATTATGAGGGCATTTAGTGAAATGCTAGCGCATATTCACATAGCAAGCACTCGTGTTTCCACTTTTACTTTATTTCTTCAATCCCAATATACTTTTCCACTTACATTACACCCATGTACACCCTATTCTGCACTATACATATTTACTGGCCGTATTTATTCAACTGAGAGTCAGAATATCGCACCAAAATACCCTCGCAATGAATGTTTCGACTAAGATAATACTCACACACTTACATACTAATATTCCACTTACATTACACCCGTGTTCACTTGTAGACTCCTATTTACATATTTATGGGCCTTATTTATTCCACTGAGCATCAGAATATCGCATCAAAATACCCTCGCAAGGTATGTTTCCACTTAGATAATATTCATACACTTACATACTAAATTTCCACTTATATTACACCCGTTTCCACTTCCATACTACTATTTACAGATCTACGGACCTTATAATTACACTGAGCGTCTGCTTGTCGCATTTATTTATGAGTATCAGCGTCCTATAGCATTCACACTTTATCAGAAGTGCAGGAAGGTGTGATGTTCGCTGAAACATGGGTGATTACACTGACCCACGTCACACTGAACGCACTCATAGCGGGTGTCCTTTCTTTGAGTGGTGGGTCTCGCCCGGGAATTGCTACACACGTGACACCTGCGTCGGGGCCTAGGTCTATTTGCTTGGGGAAGTATAGGAGTGGGGAAATGGCAAGCGGATAATCTCAGGGGAGGTTGGGCACCTGGGGCGGTGCGGGTGCGGTGTTGGGGCCTTACAACCGCATACCTTGCAACAATCTCTCGTGTCAGCTCCCTCACAAACCCTTCAAAGGTTTCCTGAAATCCTGTTGTCATGGCATGAAGGTGGTGGCAATTCAGGGCAGTAATGTCAAGCAGGTGAAAGAATAGTTTTTTGTACCACTTCATCGTGGTCCTGGCACACTCGACAGTGGATATCATGGAGTCTGACTGGTCCACCAGGTGCATGTTGATATTATAATCAAGCACACACTCAGGTTTCCATAAGTGGCGCCTGTTCTCGCTCCGATAATCTACCGACTCTGTATGGTGCATCAAGGGGCAGTGAACCGTGGACAAGAGGCGGACTTCTCTATTGTGGTTCCGCGCTGTTGCAAGGATTGTTGGCCTGGAAGAAGACCACCTCATTTCTGTCAAGTTTCCGTCCCACCCTGACCATGTGACGCCGGTTCACCTTGACGGTCTCACAGATCCCCGTGTCATGCCTGTGTAGATAACGAGCGAGAAGAGGGCTAGTGTACCAATTGTCAAGGTAAAGGACGTGACCATGATGAAGATAGTCTTCTATCATTGTCTTTACCACTGCTCCAGACAGATCAATACCCCGATCTTCTGTTATGTCTGTCTGTGCACCGGTGTACAAGACTGTCTTGCACATAACCAATCCTACAGTCACACATAACAAAGATCTTGAACCCAAAACGGTGCCTTTTGCTGGGTATGTACTGCCGAAATGAAATATTGCCTCTCCTCAACACGAGGCTCTTGCCCATGACGAGGTCTCTATAGGAATAAAATGACGAACGGAATGTCTGCCTTAGGTGATCAAAAACCAACCTAATTCGCCTCATCTTATCTGTGTCATTAGCATTTGCAGGATCATCAGCATTTATGGGGGAGGCGGTGGCTCAGTCGGTAGAGAGTTGGTCTGCAGTTCTAACGGACCCAGGTTCAAATCCCGCTGGGGCAGGGAACTGTTTAAAGGATTTGTATTTCATAAAATCAGACATTACTGACCTACCAGAAGACCCGCCGACATGTCGTAAAAATACCCCCGCTAATACCAATACACCAGTCCTGTATGAGACAGCCCTAGCATGTATTCAGTATGGAGGGTGGGTGTTAGCGCCGAAGTGGTAGCATGTAGAGGTGTGCGTTACGTAGGAGGACTGCTGGGCCTTGAAAGCAGGCTGTGAAGCCTGTGCCCAGAGTCGGTAACATACAGTAAAATAAAAAAATAAAAAAAATCATAGAAATGGAGGCAGCTTAGAATTTGCTGAAACTCATTACGGCTCATTATTTGGCCAAATATTGGTGTAAGCATAATAGGGTCCCTTGTCCAGTATGCAGGAAATCGGCTCTTTCGTGCAATACCCGTCAACGTACCAGGGCCAAAAACAAAAACATTTCTGCAAGGGAGACTGGGTAATCATATATGATAGAATGCCTGTTCCTTGTGCCCTGTCTTTCACTCTCATGGCGCTGGCTGGTAGCGAAACAGTTTGTTTGATCCACTATTCCCTCCACAAAACCCTCACTGAAGAAAAGGTGGAAAATATCCAGCCTGGTGGAATCAGGGTGAATACTGGGAGCAATGCAGCCAGCACGCCCCTGCTTAGTGAATGGGTGAATGATGGGAGTAAAATCACTCCCATCCTCCCAATTCCATGCCACAAATTCCTCGTCCCGATCATCCCCATCGTCGCCTTCATCGGGGTGGGGAGGAGATGATGGTGGGGGAAGTTGGGGAGGAGGAGTGTGGAGGGCTTCCCCACTTGCACTCCTCTTCCCTCGACCTTTACCCTTCCTCTTTCCCTTACCCTTATGGCCTTGGGGAACATCAGGGGGCTGTGGGGAGGAAGCCCGGGAATACTGGGGAGCATAAGACATGTTGGGGAGTGGTTCCTCCTCACCTCCCTGCTCCATCACCACACCACTTGATTCACCACCCACCCTCACTGACCCACGTGATACGCCCCACCACCTCACACCACCATGTGAGAGCGATGACTCACTCCCACCACTTTCACTTTCAACACTCCTCCCAGCATTTTCCCTTTCACTCCCCACTCCCTCAACGCCACTTCTGCCATCCCCAAACAAAACACTAGGCCCATACCTGTTAGAACGATATGGTGTGCGCTCTGGGCCGCGATGAGTAATTTACCTCACAGCCGTACCACGTGGCAGCACGTCCCACGGCTCCGTCCTCGTCCTTGTCCTCATCCTCGAAATCTGGCTCCACATCACGTAGGGGCTGGTTAGAGGATCTTACACATTGTTTTTGTGCAGGCTGACCCTCTCCTGCAGCACAATAAGTCACGTAGCTCCGCTTCCTGGGGGACGGGACCTCCTCATCACTCCTGCTGCTTTCCACCTCCTCTGGTTGGACATAATCTTTGTCCATCTCCTCGTCATCGAGTGGCGAATCACTATCGCCAGTAAAGGCATCCAGGGTGGCTTGAATTTCCTCCTCCGAGAGACCTCTATGCATCATGTCTGAGCAGGACCGTTGCTAACAGGTGAGTGACCGAGCCACAGGTGAGCGCAGGTCACGCGGGGTCGCCGAGTGTCCCCGCCTGGTGGCAGGTAGGGGAAGGTCAAGTGACGCTACGTTCCAAAAATCTCGTGCGAATTTTGAAAATTGTGCAAAGTATGCAACTTGCAGTTGTGCAACGTACCAGTACGTCGACGGGACTGGCAAATGCAAAATGTTGCAATGTATCCATACGTCGATGGGACGTCTCAGGTTAATTACTGCTTTTGCATGACTTCTAGCAATTTTAAATTGACTGAGTGATTCAGATGATTTTGATTTTAAGTAAACATTATATGCTAAGGACTTGTGGGTCATTGCTGTGGTACAATTCCTGTCAAACCATTTTGGGGACACCAATCTTTTACTGAAGTGGTGAATGGGTATGAACAATTCCATACCAGCTTCTGTTTAGTCCTAATATGGGATTGGGTAGAATCAGTGTCAATGAAGAAGAAAGACTGTCATGGAATATCTACAATTACAGTGGGGCACCAATTTTCATGCCTAATTGGGTCCAAAAATAATGCGCGAAAGTGGAATTAGCGAAAGTTGGGGCATTGTCTTTATGGCAAAAAGGCTAATTGGTTCCCGGTTATCCTAAAGTAACATCAGATTTTCATTTTCACTTGCAATACAGTACATCAAATCACTATTGTACATTGCATTGTGAGATACAAACAATAAAAACTGTACAGTACACATTATATGAGGAGAAATATACCACAGAGATCAGGTTGAGGTGTTTAATGGATGTTGGGGCTAAGTATCCGAGGCATGTGGCGGGCTTATTTAGCCACGCCAGACATATTGGCGGCACCTCTTGCTGCCTCGCTACCACTCTCTCTCTCTGCCTCCTCAGATGCAACCACCAGGCTCTCCCCCCACACCACCAGGCCCTTTCCCCACACTACCAGGTATAGTAGAGGCCACTGAACCGTGAGAATCCAACACAATGGAGCTAGCACGCTCGTACACAATGGCGGGAATGGGTGGACAGAGTGTTGACATGACATCATTCAAGATGGCGGTGGGTTGCTGGCGGGCGGTGCAGGAAATTCAAAGTTCAAAATATTGTCCCAAACCCAAAATTTGTGCGCGAAAATCGATTTTTTTCAAGCGAAAGTGGAAGTTAGGGAATATTTGGTGCATGCCGCGAAAGTGGATTCCGCGAATCCTGCTGTAGCGAAAGTTGGTGCACTACTGTATTTCAAAATCCATCCCAGTCTGCCCCATCAAAGTTCCATCTGGTCACCCTGGCTGGTTCAGAACTGGTAGGTCTGGGGCAACTGGCTAATGAGGTTTTGATTAGATTGTGGTCGGAGAAACCAAGTGGTGACAGTACTTCTATCGTTTATTGATCTGGATTATTTGACAGAAATAGGTCCAAGAGATGCATTATGGTTAGGTTATCTGGAATTCTGTTTGGTTCTTTTACCAGTTGCGTGAAATAAATGATTCTGCAAACAGCTAACTTTCTAGACCAGTATCGTTAGTCCTGGCAGAATGCAATAACCAGTCTGCATTATGGATGTTCAAATCACCCAAAACAGTAGTTTCAGTTGTAACGGTGAGGTTAATGTTAGTCAACCATGTAGATATGGAGTAAAATATGCCGTGGCTTGAGGAAGCATTCGGGGAGTGATATGGTAATACTGTATTTAGATAGTTTATATAATGAATAATCAAAATTTGCTGAAGTTAAGTTCAAAACAGTGTCAACTGCATATTCATATTTGATATTACAAGAGGTGCCAACCTAGTTACAAAAGTATGTGAGGAGATGGTAACCAGGAAACCAAAATGGGGATATGTCTGTAGAGGGAAAGATTTGGGTTCCTGTGAGGAACTGGGCTTGAGGGGATATAGCTTGGAGGAAAAAGTGAACGGAATTCAGACTGGTATTGAAACCACGGATATTAGTGAAATATAAGGCTGAACCTGCGCTTCTCCACCGTCGAGTATGAATAGTGTATGCAACAACTGCTGGCGGCAACTAATTGGAACCAGGAGGATCCTGTGCTGCCAACCCGAGCCTGCCAATGGTGACAATCCGAAATACCATCGGATTTGCTGATAATAATGCAGCAGCCATTGCTAAAAGGGGATAGAAATTGAAGGTGTAATGTGTAATGTGCATGCAGTGTGGTGTAGAGAGTTGGAGGTAGAGGTATTATGAAAGTATGCTTGCCTACTCTCCGTGTTAATGAAAACACTGAAAATGTTCAGCAAAGAGAGGTGGTCAGCAACAAGTCCTGAAGGCTAGTGAAACGGGAGCTCCAGCTCTCCTTGCCACCAGCTTGCCAAACACCTCGGGAGTACCTTTCTGTTCGACTAATTAGGAGTACCACTCTGTTCGACTGGTGCTACAGTCTACTTCCCATTAAACAGTTGAGACGTCTGTGAACAACATTATTAAATAGTAGAGCATGTGTAAGAGTGGGAAATGCTGTGAGTGATTGGTTTCCCGTGAGAGTGGGGCTACGACAGGGATGTGTGATGTCGCCTTGGTTGTTTAATATTTACATGGATGGTGTTGTAAGGGAGGTGAATGCAAGAGTTTTAGGTGGTCTGAGTCTGGTAAATGTTGATGGAGGAGTGTGGAATCTGAAGCAGCTGCTGTTTGCAGATGATACTGCACTGGTAACTGATTCAGAGGAGAGATTGAAACAGTTGGTAGAGGAGTTTGGAAGGGTGTGTGAAAGGAGGAAATTGTCAAAGTAAATGAGAATAAGAGTAAAGTGATGAAGTGTACGAGGTTGATAGATGGTAGGGGGATGAATATAGTTTTGAATGGTGAGTTGCTTGAGGAGGTAGATTGTTTTAAATATCTAGGGTCACATGTTGCTGTGGATGGAAGAATAGATGCAGAAGTGAAGTTTAGAATAAATGAAGTAGGAAAGGTGCTGGGAGGAATGAAAAAAGTGTTTAAATGTCGTTTGCTTAGAATGGATGTAAAGAGAAGGCTGTATGAGGGTGTTGTGGTACCGACTGCATTATATGGGGCTGAAACATGGAATATGGGTGTAGCAGAGAGGAAAAGTTTGAATGTAATGGAGATGAGATGTCTGAGGAGTATGTGTGGAGTGACGCGTATGGATCGAGTGTGAAATGATGAAGTGCGAAGGAGAACTGGAGTTGTTCAGGAGATGGCTGGTAGAGCTGAGCAGAGGGTGTTGCAATGGTTTGGGCATATGGAGAGAATGGATAATGAGCGATTGGTGAAAAAGATAACTAGATCTGATGTGAGAGGTGTAAGGCTGAGAGGAAGACCACGAATAGGATGGATGGACAGTGTGAAGAGAGCACTGGATGCGAGAGGGATGTCTGTTGAGCAAGGAAGAGTGGCTGTGCGTGACAGAAATAAATGGAGAGAAATTGTGAATGAATAAGTGATGACGCAGCCCTGAGGGGATATTCTCCCGCATTTGGTCTGATCAGCTAGTCAGGTCAGGTGCGGGTAAGGGGATGGGTCTATTATGATGTGGCAGGGGTAAACCAGTTCTGCTGTCGGGCCCTGCTGCGGATGTCACTGATTGCATTGCGCAGTTGACTCTTGTGTGGTGTGGTGCAGTGAGGATCTGTCCGTTCTCCCCTTTGGGGCTAAGATGCGAATGAATGTGTTTGAATGGATGAGTAAATGGAGAGTGAGTCGTCCTGTCTCGGCTACCTCCCTTTCCTTGGGGGAAGCAGCCTAGGTATATAGATAGATAGATAGATTCATATTCACCCTTATTGCATGTGTTTGTCTTGGATGGCATATATAAATTTGCCACAAAGTATCTTCCCTTCTGATATACTTATTTCTACTGCAATTAAATCTACTTGTGGGGATGCATCTAGTTCAATCTCTCTGACTTAGTCTTTTCTTTGTTAATATCATAACTCTTACTTTTTTTCTTTTTCTTTTTTCAAGTTCCTGTCTCTATGCG
Organism: Coenobita brevimanus; assembly: GCF_032717465.1. Taxonomy (NCBI): domain Eukaryota; kingdom Metazoa; phylum Arthropoda; class Malacostraca; order Decapoda; family Coenobitidae; genus Coenobita; species Coenobita brevimanus. The sequence goes on from NC_136984.1 coordinate 17,315,715, forward strand.
AAATATTGTATTAGTAAAATTTTAAGGATTCGTTGGATATACTTCGGTTAGACAAATAACATGAGGCTAATTTTGTCTGCTATAGTTTTTTATCTCAGATAATTTGAATACCATTCCATCTATGTTCGAGTACACCAGCTTAATCATATTGTTCACATATTGAACACTAGTTTTTTTCTTTTTTTATGTGAGGAAGAAGGAATCAAAGGCTGAGCCCACTTGAACAGTTCCTTCCAAGAAATAAAACAGAAACGATACAAAAGACAGCCATATTCAACATCCGTTCATTTCGAGATGCCTGGACACACTGCGTTTGAAAGTCTGGAGATCATAGGAAGTAGGAAATGCAGGCAGAGGGAGACAGTCCCAGAGTTGAGCTGTTGCATATATAAAGGACTGGGAGTAACGGTTAACTCTTGCACTAGAGAGTTGGAAAGAAAAGGGATGAGAGTTTGTTGCTAGAAGGGTGCTAGGAACTCGTTGTAGAGATGAAGGGATGCAAGCAGACAGTTCAGAAGAGCAGTGATCATTGAAGAGACAGAGGTTGAAAGGAGCCAGTAAGAGAAGGAGAATTGATGAGACGAAAAGCCTTTGACTCCACCCTATTGAGAAGAGCTGTATATGGGGAGCCTCCCCACAAATGAGTTGTACTCTAGACAGGGGTGAATAAAACCCGTGTATAAAGTCAACAACTGTGCAGGGATAAAGAAGGCACAGAGTCGGCTTAGTACAAATAATCTCTTAGAAGCAGATTTTACAAGAGATGCAATATGATCCTTCCAAGATAAGTCCCGAGTGAACGAAACCCCAGGCATGTTCAAGGATGATGCAGGACTGAGCTGGATATTATTAAACATTAGTGGGTACTCCTGTGGAAGATTCTGAAGGGTTGATAGGTGCAAAAACTGAGTCTTTGATGCATTAAAAACAAAAAGATTATTGTTACCCAAATCAGAGATACGAACCAAGTCAGACATTAGGTGTGCCATAGCCTCATCCCTTTTCTGTTGAAGTAACTGGTGAGATGGACATTGCAGAAACCGAATGGAAAGGTTAAGGGTGGAATCATCAGAGTACGAGTGGATAGGGTTAGATGTACAGCTTAGATCATTGATGAACAAAAAAAAGAGAATTGTGATAGGACAGAACCCTGAGGAACACCACTGTTGATAAATCTATGAGAAGAACGATGGCCGTCTACAACAGCAGCTATAGAATAACCAGAAAGGAAGCTATAGATGAAGGCACAGATAGAAGGATAGGAACCATAAGAGGGCAGTTTGGAAATTAAAGATTTATGCCAGACTCGATCGAAATCCTTTGAGATGTCAAGTGCAAAGGCAAAGCTCTCGCCAAAGTCCCGAAAGGAGGATGACCCGGAGTCTGAAAGGTAGGTGAGAAGATCGCCAGTGGAGCATCCCTGACGGAACCCATACTGACAATCAGAAAGAAGGTTGTGATAGGAAAGATGCTTTAAAATTTTTCTGTTAAGAATAGACTCGAAAACTTCTGAGACACAGGATGTGAGAGCAATTGGACGATAGTCAGAGAGTTGGGAATGGTCACCCTTCTTTGGGACTGGCTGAATGAGAGCAACTTCCAGCAAGAGGAAAAGGTACAAGTTGACAAAGGCAAAAGAGTTTATATAGGAAGGGTGTAAGCACAGAAGCACAGTTCTTGAGGACAACAGAGGGGACTCCATCAGGCCCATATGCCTTGTTAGTATTGAGGCCAGTGATGGCAGAAAATACGTCAGCTGAAGACATTTTAATGTCAACCATGAGGAAGTCAGAGGGGGGAAGTGATGGAGGAACAGCACAGGAATCATCTAAGGTGGAATTGGAAGAGAAAGTCTGAGCAAAAAAATCTGCTTTGTCAGTAGAAGAAATAGCTTCAGAGCCATCAGAGTAGAAAAGAGGAGGGTAGGAGGATGAATCAAAGTTGTTAGAAATGTTTTTGGCAAGGTTCCAGAATGTTTGGGAGGAATTCGACTTTGAGAGTTGAGAGCATTTAGTATGGATGAAATTATTTTTAACAGAGCTAAGAACAGACTTAGCATAATTCTGAACAGAAGCATAAAAAAGATGTGCTTCAGGGGTGGGTTGGCTCTTGTACCTTTTATATGCCCTCTCCTTGTTCCGGACAGGATTGGAGCAAGTGTGATTAAACCAAGGCTTTCTTACATTAGTCAAAGGATATGAGAAGGGAACATATGCTTCCATGCCCGAGAGAATAATCTCCGTAATGCACAAGGCACGCTGAGATGGCTCCTGGCCATGGAAGCAATCATTCCAGGGAAAATCAAAGAAGCACTGCCTGAGGGCCTCACAACCCACAGATCCAAAGTGCCACAGATGACGTTTCCTTGGAGGGTCCACAGGCCGCACCAGAGCAATAAGAATGGTTAAGGTAATAAGGTTATGATCGGAGGAGCCCAACAGAGAGAAAAGATTAACAGTGTAAGCAGAAGGATTAGTTGTATGGAAGAGGTCAAGTATGTTGGAGCTCTCGCCAAGGTGGTCAGGGATACGGATAGGGTGCTGTACAAGCTGCTCTAGGTCATTAATGGTAGAAAAGATGTAGGCTTGTTCATCAGGTGGATTAGTGAAAGGAGAGGAGAGCCAGAGGTGGTGGTGAACATTGAACTCTCCTAAAATGGAGATTTCAGAGAAAGGATAAATGGATAGAATGTGTTCTATTGTAGTAAGATAGTCTAAGAATTTTTGAGAGTCAGTAGAATTAGGAGATAAGTAAACAGCGCTGATATATTTAGTCAGAGAATGACAGGAAAGCCGAAGTCAGAGAGTAGAGAATTCAGAAGGATCAAGTTCAGGAACACGAAGACAAAAGAGGTCGTTGCACACATATACACAGCAAACACCTTTGGCTTTGAAATGAGTATAGAGAAAGTAGGAGGATACAGAAAGGGGTTTGCTGTCAGTTGCCTCAGACAGCTGAGTCTCAATTAAGAAGAGAAGGTGAGATTTAGAGGAAGAGAAGTGATGTTCAACAGAGAGAAAGTTAGAGGAAAGGCCGCAAATGTTGCAGAAATGAAGAAGTGAGTCAGACAGTGGTTCCAGGCATGCAGAGTCATTACTGGGAGAGGGTCGGATGGTAGGGGCATTTATGTTCCCCCCCCCCCGGGAATCCGAGGCATGGTTACAGTTCGCCAATTTTCATTAACTTTGAAAAGGTAGTGTAGTGAGTACTGTGCATGTAGACTGATGTTCGTAGTCAGAGAAACTTGTAATGGCGAGCATGCTGGCCTACTCTCTGTGTAACTGAAACATTGAAAAAGTTCAGCAATGTGGGATGGTCAGGAACTAGTCCCAAGGGCTGATGAAACGGAAGCTCCAGCTCTCCCTGTCATATGCTTTCCATCCACCTTGGGAGTACTGCCCTGCTCGACTAATGCTACAGTCTACTCCTCCTAAAATTCTTTTTTTATTTTTTTACTGTAGTTACTGCTGTTTATGTGCCATTTCATTACTTGTTACTCTACTACTTTGTAACCGAATACACTTCTCTCCTCATCTGATCTATCATCATTCTTTTTGCTTCTTCCCTCTTGTCGTTTAGTGATCCCCATTCCTCTTGAGTTAGGCACCTTTTTTTCCAAACATCTTTATATTCCTCAAAGTCTTTACGTTTAGTAGCATTTTTTATTACTTCTCAGTAATGTTCACACTTGCATGGTTACTTTCAGTGTCCTTGACCTACTTCTCTCATATACCCTAGCCTATTAAATTCCTCTACATCTTTCTCACATATTTAGTCTGATACTACCCTCAGTATGTTCAATAAAATTATCATCTATTTTTATTTCTCTCTCTCTAGTGATTCTGCTCCGTATTTCTTCTTCATCGTAACCAGTGCTGACTACAGATTTGTTAATCTCTGCAGTTTTCTCTATCAGCCTTGTGTTGTTTCTAAAGATGTCTCACTTCCCTTGTCATGTTTTGTGCTTCAGCCTTGTTGTTTAGATCTTGTCTTCTTTTGGCTACTTCTGCCCACGTATTTTGCACATCCTCTGAGTAACTTTTCATTTCATTTTCCTGAGTTATCTTCTCATCAGTGTCTCTGCTCTGTTTTATTACAATACCTGCTTGTCTAATTATGTCTGTCATTTTGTACCCCTTCAAAACTCTCTCAATGGAGACTACTATATTTCCCAATTCGCTCATTTTCCTCTCAGAATGTCTACCTCAACTTGTAGCTCACTTATTGTTGCATCATATCTGCTTAAATCCTATACTTAGTCTTCATTTTTTCCTTTTGTTGATACAATGCCTTCAGTTTGAAAGTTTCCTCCAGTTTATTCACTTTCTCCGCTAATTTATTAAACGTATCCAGTTCCACCAATCATCATTATGTTTTCCACTGTTTCCCTTCCTCTTACCTAGACGCACTTCACTGAGGATTGCCATCTTACAGAAAAAATTATTTGTACTTACAGTCTGGCATCTGTATGCTATTGTTGTGATTCACTGGCACCCGTCTGAGCTACTCAGTGAATTCTTTAATGCTTTGATCATTTGATAAATATTTTCTTTGGACTTCACTTTTCACTTTTACTTCCTCTTCAATATTGAGTAATTTATAATTTAGCATAATACCGAGCTTGATTTTTTTTTTATACACTTAGGTATTGGATGCAGGAGAGCAGAGCAGAGCAGAGCAGAGCGCTGTGATGCACATCTGCCCTTTTCCAAGTTTCACTCAGTGTGTGTGTGTGTGTGTGTGTGTGTGTGTGTGTGTGTGTGTGTGTGTGTGTGTGTGTGTGTGTGTGTGTGTGTGTGTGTGTGTGTGTGTGTACGACGAGCCTAGAAATGGCGTAGTAGTTGAATGTTTAACTCACGCCTGCACTTTGTAATCAGGCATGAATATAATATATATTTGTCCATTACTTTAAATCGAGTATGTTCAAAGTCACGTAAATTAGTTGTCGTATGTTACGACATGGGTGTTAGCGCCGAATTGGTGACATGTGGAGGTGTTAAGGTATGTAGGAGGACTACTGGGCCTTGGAAGCAGGCGTGAAGCCAATTCCCAGAGTCGGACACACACACACACACACACACACACACACACACACACACACACACACACACACACACACATATATATATATATATATATATATATATATATATATATATATATATATATATATATATATATATATATATATATATATAGTATATATCATCATCATCAGCCGGTTGAGTATCCACTGCAGGACCGGCCTATCCCGACCGAAGTCGGGACGATATAGCCAATGTATCTCTACCAAGTGGCTTAGGCTGTCTAGTAGAGATTATATGTAGTGTGAGAATTGCTTGTTAGTGTAATTGTCGTGTTGGAGTGGCTTTGGATGTGTGTGTAGTCTGTGAACCAAGTGTAACTGGCCCCCGCAAGACGACTGGGTGCAAGCATACTTTGTAATAAGCGACACTGGTTCAACCACAGCACCCCTGGTGTCCGCCAATGTAGTAAGTGGCCTGGTGAACACTCCCAAAGTTTATTACCCTGGCGGGGCGCAAACCCTGACTCACCCGTGTACGAAACGCACACTCTTCCACTGTACCACAGAGGCTCCATATATATGGATAGATAGATAGATAGATGATAGATATAAATAGATGGATAGATAAATAGATAGATAGATAGATAGATGATTATCTATCTATCTATCTATCTATCTATCTATATATATATATATATATATATATATATATATATATATATATATATATATATATATATATATATATATATATATCTATATATATATATATATATATATATATATATATATATATATATATATATATATATATATATATATATATTAGGGTGGTTCTTTAAGTTTGAAAGCTGATTCTACCACCCCCTATTTTGTTCTAATGGGCTCTTGATGTAACATGAGAAATTTTTATCAAAATATAATTTTATTTAGGGGTCGTACAGTAGGGATAAAGTTTCAGCATTTCTTAAATTTCTAATGAAATTTCAATATAACTTCTGACGCATACATTTTCAGGTATTGAATTACGTAAGCAGAATTGTTAAGGAGCTCTTAATGTTTACTCTGGTAAATTTTGGTCAGTTTCCGACCCCAGGGAATGGCAGGGGATGGCTTCAACTAGTGGGGTTTTCACGTTCAGCCACCAGGGAGGAGGTATGTTGGGAATGCCTGCCAGGCCTAACTCTGCAACTACTGTAGATAGCAGGGCATGATTGGTTTCTTAGCTTTCATAGGGTGTTACATGCTACTCTTAAATTTGGCCTGCTACTTGCATTGCATCACCATAATTGCACCAAGTGTAACGATCATTATCCTATTTTTAACATTCTCTTCTTCGACTGTGAAAACTCCGGGAGCCAGTTCATGAGTCATGAAGAATCAGATTGGTACCTGGAGAGACCGCATTGCATGTATGTAGTCTTGCTGGAACCAATCTTGCATCCTGGCTTTGTATGTGAGCTACCCGAGTGTTGATGTGGAGACACCTTGATCAGCCAGACAAGCAGACACAAAATGTATGGGATCAGTGTTTTGACATCACATATTGGCGATTATATGTAACCGGTACCTGCTTGACAAAAAAAAAAAAAAAAGTTATCCCTCTATGTCTGCCGATTTTGCTTTTGTGTTTTTGGTTTCTCTGGCTAAATGTGTGTAACACAATCAATATAAGATCCTTGGCACTAATAAAAGTAATCACTAAAGCCAGATAGTGGGCTGAAACGAGTCAGGTTCGTGCCACTCTGCCCCTGAAATCTTCTAGGTTACTAAGAAAGCAGAGTGGCTGTGAGCTTGTGAACCGATTTTGGAATTTTTTCTGGCTGAATGGACTTAATACATCAATATAAGATCCCTGGCACTAATAAAAGTTTTCACTAAAGCCTGATAGTTGGTTGTATAGAGTCAGGTTGGTGTCACTCTACCTCTGAAATATTCAAGGTTATAGACAGAGCACAGTAGCTGTGAACCTGTGAAGACTCATTAGCCTCCTAAACTTCGAAATCAATGTTGCAAGAAGTTAGGGAAGTACGTTATTACCTTCCGTTTTACTTCAGTTGCTTCCAATGACTTCTCAATGCTACAGGACGTAGATCTATATCATCGGCATTTTTTAAGGGGACGTAGATCTACATCACTGGTGTGGGAAGGGGATAATAAATTTTTGTCAAGTCTTGCACTAAGTGAATGATTATTATGAACCATACAACAAAAGGGATGAAGTGGGAGCTTCCATACATGTTAAACTGGTGCTAAACTGCCCTCAAATGGTTAAGTTCTCTCTGCTTTCCTCTATCTCCACCTGAATCAAAAGATGCCTGTGACAGAAGCTGTCTGGCAAGTCGTGATTCAAGCCAAAGAATTTTACGAACGTGCTCTTATCTCAGCAAAAAGGATAGACCACTCAATGGAGATGTTCAAGAAGCTCTATGCAAAGTGGCAAAACCTAAAGAAGAGCTCAAAGAGGCATTCAGATAGCAGCTGAAAACGGAGAGGGCTTCAGATTGTCGATGAAGAAGGTGTTTGACATCGCCCATGAAAGTATTCTCAGCCTCAAGAGCATTCCCGAGGACAAGGAATTCCTCGAAGACAAGTGTGAACCAGGACGCAGAAGATCCATGGCAGGTGTTGGGCTTGCTTTGATTCAATGGGAGCAAGCTGCCATGCAGAGGAGATTGAAGTATGATATATACAAAGAATGCGTTGCTCATTGCGCAACTGAGGCAATCAGTACATGCTAACTGGAGTCCTCTTCCTCCAGTGCTGAAGACACTGGCAAAGCTGAAAGCACTGACGGTGGCATCAAAGTCAGTCATGAGCCCCGCCGTCGCTGCTGCACTTGACAAAACTTATGTCAGTGATCGCAGTGCCCCAGACATGCTTGCAGAAACGGCCAAAAGCCTCGGCCATGACGTGTCGGAGTATACCATCAGGCAGTCCAGCGTCAAGCAGTTCAGAGAGAAACATCGGACAACAACTGCTCTCTCGATCAAGGAGTGTTTTCCTTAAAGACCCGTTTGTTGTTCACTGGGCTGGTAAGCTGCTTGATGACATCACAGACCATGAAACTGAACTGACTGCCCCTTCTCATCTCAAACAAGGGTGCTATCCAGCTAGTCGGTATGCCCAAGAAACCAGCTGGAACTGGAGACGCCCAGGCTATAGTTATATTAGCTGAGCTATAGAGATGAGGACTCTCACATCAAGTAGTCGGAATGTGTTTCGACACTATGGCTTCTAACACCGGATGTCAAACTGGGACATGTGTGCTCCTCAAGTAGAATCTCAAGAAAGACTTGTTTTACTTTCCATGTAGGCACTACATCATAGAACTGGTATATGGAGCCTCCTTTCCAGCATACTTCGTTGCAACTGCTGGCTCTGAAGTTCTGCTATTTAACCCATGGCATCCAGGATATTTTTCCGCCGATTTTCAGAGAAAATCACCCTCAACCTTAATATCTTAGCGAATACTTGACCCCCCCAAAAAAAAACTGTCATCATACCAATCCTTTGACTGCAAGCTGATGGCCACAGATTGTCCGTGAAATGTGTGTAGTCAGAGAGAGAGAGGGGGGAAATGAGGCTACTTTGGTTGTTTCTTTGCCCATGTCCATTTGTATGGCTGATGTGCGGTGGCACAACAAATACTTATATAGCCCTCCACAATAATAACATTTCCAGAAGACTGCAATCAAGCACAAACACCATTTCCATGTAGGTTTTTCAGAAGTGTGGCATGAGTGCGGTTGTGAGTGCTGTTACAATAGCTACGACGCTGAAGCAGGCTGGGTCAGCTCACCAACAACCACATAAGCCTTCTCATCTCACCACTGTGCCACCATGCCTCTAACAGCACGTTACACCACACACACACACACACACACACACACACACACACACGGAGATGTATGTTTGACTTGCATTGTCGCTTGATTGTAATGCAGCTGTACCATTAAAAGTCTGAGTATTAGTACTACTACTATAAATACTACTACTACTACTCCTATTACTGCTACTACTACTACTACCCTACCAGTACAACTATTATTACTACTACTACAACTACTACTACCACTACAATTATTTCTACATAAAACTTAGATAATAATATTGTGAACAAAAGAAGTTATCCATGTGCTATCCATACTCCAGTATATTTTCCACTATAACAGAATTTTTCCCTGTGATTTGTACTTTTTCATCATAACAAATATGTACACAATCGAAAACTTTCAATAAAAAATAAGGCACTGATTTCATCATGAAACAAACTTTCTGCTTCCATTATTCACATAAAAATACACACAGCACTGGTGCGAGGCTTGTCCTATGGCGCTTCCTCCTCCCTCCTTCCTCCACCTCCTCCCTTTCTCCACTCATTACCTCCTCCTCCATCCTCCCATCAGTGCCAATATCCCCCTGTCCAGGATTGTCAGAATCCTCTGAACCATTCCCATCATCAGAAATAGAAGATGAACATACAGGGGGAAATGATGGGTGCACAGTGGAGGACTCACGTGATCCAATCTCCTCATCCAGTGCATAAATATCGACACTCATCATGGCAAGGTCACTTTCCTCAGAGGAAGAGACACTTTCCCCGCTCACAACTGACAATAACGTCACTTTGAGTTCTCTCCCTATTGCACTATCATTAAGGCCTTTTCTTATCTGGCCTTTACAGTAGACTTCATTGGTGTTGAAGTCAGCGGCTGCAGGTCAGCTGAGGATCCGGACAAAAGGAAAATTTTTGCATAGGTCTATCGGTTATGGAGGCAAGTAGGTAACTGAGACATGAATTGTATGCATGCAGGAGGGTTGCCAGTGACTGTGTGTGGTGGAAATAACCCATTGAATATCCAAACAGTGCCACAAGACACTAGATCATGTATACATGCCACTCGGACATCCCCAGGCTGTCATGTATAAATGACATCCAGATGCCATGGGTTAAGCAATTCCATAATTTATGGTCACACATTGATCACTCCAAATATGAACTAGCTGGTAGTGAAAACAATCCAGAGGAAGAAAGAGAGGAGCTGGTAGACTTTGCTCTTGGCACTCTCAGGAAGGGAATAGTCCAGGACGATTACAGAGAGTTTTTGGAACTCGCCTCCTGTTTCTTGGGATCCAAGTGATTGACGTGAAGAAAATCAGCTTTAATCCGCCGTGTGCCAGCTATTTTTAGCCCTATGGGTCACCCCAGTCCCGGCCATTTTTCACTATTTTTATTTTTGGCTGAAATGATAGATTTTGATGTGGAAACAATGAATTTTGCCATTAAAATGTTCACCGAGGCTCGGAAATTAGTTTTATTGAGTCCTGCATACTCATGTACAGGTATAGTCGCTCTCTCACGCTCAACACTTATGTGAGAGAAAGCCGTTTTCTATGTAAGGTATACTCAGATAATTATGATGGGAAGGTATAGCAATGTTCAGTACACTTTTCTGATTACTTATTACTTCAGCATCTATCACAATTTGCGTGTCTTTCTCACTCTGAATGCACTATCTTACACTTACTTGAAGATAGGTATAACCTGACTTCATTACATACAGTCCTGGCACTTACAAGAAGATATTTACAACTTGACTTCACTATATAGTCCTTATACTTACAAGAAAATATTTACAACCTACACTTACATGGAAATATTTACAAAATGCCTTCACTATGTACAGCACTGGGTGAGGACACAGGCAGAGTGAGGCAGAGCGAGTGTGAGGGGGGGGAGTGAGTGAGTATATGGCCTTGACAGCCTGGGGGATGGTACATGCCTGCCAATTTTTACACACGAATCTTGAAAAATGTGGTCACAGTGAAGTTTTTTATTTTAAACCGTTTTAAAACGGCACTGGCATGCGGTGGGTTAAAATGCCAGGTCCCACACATCATGCTTGATTGATGTCGAAATTCATCTATTCCATCAAAGTCTGGCTCTTTCATAACTTGTTTTGGCTCATCAAGAAGGAGAAGAGAGTTTGAAGGAGTTGATTCTATTTGGCATCAGGGTCTTCATGTGGGCATGGTTTACTGTGCCAAATGCCTTGGCCATGCCCACTAGGGCCTCCACCTTCTTGAAAAGGCTCATGTGTACCCAAACAAAGTCATCTGACAAGCTGTGGAGATGAAACAGGGGGCTTATCTTGATACCTATCCAAAGAGCTGATCCCTCTGGCACTTTTCAATATTGAATTATCCATGGAAGAAATGCATACGATCTTCACAGGCATGAAGGCCAAACAGGTCAGTGATGACCCTCTCAAATGCATTCCTGCTCCACTGGGAAAATTTAGTCTTGGAGATCTCTGAACTCAAGCATCCCAAACTACATGCACAGTACACACTACACTTTCTTTTCAAAAAAGAAAAATGGCAGAGTCCCCAGTGGGGGGGGGGGGGAATGCCACCACCATGCCCATCTCCCAGTGATGATTCAGCGAGCTGCACAAAACCACATCTGACTTACTTCTTCATTTCTGCAACATTTGCGGCCTTTCCTCTAACTTTCTCTCTGTTGAGCACCATCTCTCTTCCTCTAAACCTCACCCCCTTTTCTTAACTGAGACTCAGCTGTTTGAAGCAACAGATAGCAAACCCTCTTCTGAATCCTCCTGCTTTCTCTATCCGCATTTCAAAGCCAAAGGTGGCTCTAGTGTATATGTACGCAATGACTTGTGCTCATGTGGTCCTGAACTTGATTCTTCTGAATTCTCTACTCTCTGGCTTTGGGTTTCCTGTCATTCTCTGACTAGGTATAACTGTGGTGTTTACTTATCCCTTAACTCTACTGACAATGGAAAATTCATCAGCTATCTTACTTCTACAATGGGACACATCCTATCCGTTTCTCCTTTCTTTGAAATCTCCACTCTCTGAGATTTCAATGTTACCACCACCTATAGCTCTTTTCTCCTTTCACTGATCCACCTGATGAATAAGCCTACATCTTTTCAATCCTCAATGACCTAGTGCAGCTTATACAGCACCCTACCCCTATCCCTCACTGCCTTGGAGAGAGTTCCAACATACTTGACCTCTTCCTTACAACTAATCCTTTTGCTTAAACCCTTAATCTTTCCTCTATGTTGGGTTCACAACGTTATTACTTTAACCTGTACTGTCACTCCAGGATGGCCTCTGGACCCTCCAAAGAAACGTCGATTGTGGCACTTTGGAGTTGTGGAGTGGGAGGCCCTCAGGCAGTACTTCTTCGATTTTCCCTGGAATGATCATTGCTTCCATGGCCAGGATCCATCTGAGTGTCCCTCACGCATTACAGAGGTTACTTTCTCGGGCATGGAAGTGTACGTTCTTCTCTCATATCCTTTGACTAATGCAAGAAAGCCTTGGTTTAATCTTCCTTGTTCTAATGTTGTCCACAACAAAGAGAGGGCCTATAAAACGTACCGAAGCCAACCCACCCCCGAATCTCACGTTTTTTGTGTTTCTGCCCAAAGTCATGCTAAGTCTGTTCTTTGCTCTGCTAAAAATAATTTCATCTGTACTAAATGCTCTCAACTATCCAAATCTAACTCTTCCTGCTCCTTCTGGCACCTTGCCAAAAACCTTTCTAAAATCTTTACATCATCTTTCCCTCCTCTTTTCTACTCTGATTATGATGGCTCTGTAGCTATTTCCTCTGCTGATAAAGCAGTTCTGTTTGGTCAGGCTTTCTCCTCCATTTCCACTTTCGACGATTACGGTGCTGTTTGTTGTTCCTCCATCATTCCCCCCCCCCCCCTCTGACATCCTCATGGCTGACATTAAAATTTCTTCAGCTGATGTATTTTCTGCCATTAATGGCCTTAATCCTAACAAAGCACATGGGCCTGATGGGGTTCCTCCTGTTGTCCTCAACAACAGTGCTTCTGGGCTTACACCCTGCCTAGGTTAACTCTTTCAATTTGTCGTTCATTTTGTACCTTCCCTTCTTGCTGGAAGTTTGCTCTAATCCAGCCTGTCCCAAAGAAAGGTCACTGTTCCCAACCCTCTGTCACACAATTGCTTTAACATCCTGTGTCTCAAAAGTTTTGCAGTCTATACTTAATAGAAAAATGTTAAAGTGCCTTTCCTATCACAACCTACTTTCTGATAGTCAGGATGGGTTCCATGAGGGATGCTCCACTGAAGATCTTTTCATCTATCTTTCAGACTTCCGGTCATCCTCCTTTCGGGACTTTGGCAAAAGCTTTGTCATTGCACTTGACATCCAAAGGCTTTCGATCGTGTCTGGCATGAATCTTCAATTTCCAAACTGCCCTGTTCAGGTTTCTATCCATGTATCTGTGCTTTCATCTATAGCTTCCCTTCTGGTCGTTCCATAGCTGATGTTGTAGATGGCCAATGTTCTTCTTGTTGATGTGTCAACAGTGGTGTTCCTCAGTGCTCTGTCCTATCATCAACTCTCTTCCTTTTATTCGTCAATGACTTAGGTAGTACATCTAACCCTATCCACTCATACGCTGATGATTACACCCTTCACCTTTCCATTTACTTCAAGAAACACGGGATGAGGCTATGGCACACCTAATGTCTGGCTTGGGTCGTATCTCTGACTGGGGTAAAAATAATCTTGTTTTTAATGCATCAAAGACTCAGTCCTCACACCAACCAACCTGACAAAATCTTCCACAGGAGTACTCACTAATGTTTAATAATATCCAGCTCAATCCTGCATCGTCCTTAAACATACTTGGGGTTTCATTCTCTCGGGACTTATATGGAAACATCATAATACATCTCTTGTAAAATCAGCTTGCAAGATATCAGATGAGCTAAGCCAACTCTGTATCTTCTTTTCCCTGCACAGTTGTTGACTTAAAAAATGAGTTTTATTCGCCCCTGTGTAGAGTACAATCTCATGTGTGGGGAGGCTCCTCACATACAGCTATTCTCAATAGGGTGGAGTCAAAGACTTTTCTCATTAACTCTCCTCTTACTGCCCTCCTTGAACCTCTGTCTCTTTGCTGCACTGTTGCATCTTTATTTCTTTTCTATCGGTACTTCAATGGTCACTGCTCCTCTGAAGTGTCTGCTCGCATCCCTCCACCTCTACAACGAGTGCTTAGCACCCATCTAGCAACAAACTCTCGTCCCTTTTCTGTCCAACTCTCTAATGCAAGAGTTAACCATTACTCCCAGTCCTTCATTATACAACAGGTCAACTCTGGAACTGTCCCCCTCTGTCAGTATTTCCTACATTCTATGATCTCTAGTCTTTCAAATGCAGTGCGTCCAGGCATCTCGAAATAAATGGATCTTGAATTAGTCTTTCTTCTGCATTTTTTTTTTCTTGGAAGGAACGGTTTGCAGGCTCCTGGCCGTTGGTTCCTTCTTCCTTGCATAAAAAAATTCTTAGATGAGATGCGCATCAGGAAATCATACCTAGAAGAAGATCCAGAGTCCTGTCTCGGCAATGACGATTATGTTATAGCTCAGAAGGACTCTGCAGGAATTTGTGTGATGAACGACAATGCAGAAAGGGCTGTAGCTCTAGTCGAGGAGGAAAATAGCATGATCACACAGAACTTGTAACAACTACATTTCCTGTGGGAAGTTGTTACTGAACATCGGTTATGATTTCCTGATTCAAAGAAGATGACGCTCACTTGAACTGGGCAAATTTACATTTCAATAAATTTTATTTGGTATTATTTGATTTGAGTTGTGGTAGAGTGATTCGTAGAAAGGCATGACAGTATTGAATGAGAGCCTTAAAAAGGAAACAAATTACTCTATATTATTTACAGCATTTCCAGAATTATGCCTAGCAGATTGCCCCTCCCCCAAGCAGCCGAAAAGTGAAAGCCCCATTACTTGATGCCATCCCTTTAGTTCCCTTAGGTTGGAAACAGACCAAAATTTGCGACAGTAAACATTATGAGCTCCTTCACAATTTTGCTTATGTGATCCAGTACCAATAAAATGCTTGGTTCAGAACTTATACTGAAATTTCATTAGAAAGTTGGAAATGAAGAAACTTTACCCCTACTGTGCGACCCCCCAGAAAAATTTTATTTTGATAACAATTTGTCATGTTACAGCAAGTGTTCATTAGAAAAAATATAAGGGGTTGTGAGACTCAACCGTCAAACTTTTACTTTTTAACCCCTCAATGGCCTCCTGTGTCGAATGATGTTTAGCGAAAAATGGCTGCAGGCGTTGTTTGAGTGTGGCCTATAAAAAACTGCAAAAATTTTAGGGAAGTAAACAAGCATTCTGAACATCTTCAGACTGACCTACACTACACTCCCATACACCCCATCAAGCAGTTCAGAGCCTGCTGCTGTGATGAGTGGATATTCGCTTTTTTTGCTCATGGCCATACCTAAACAAACAAAACTACACCCATTATCTTGAGCCAGGCAGAAAATATCATCTTTGTTCTCTCATGCAAAACACACGGAATCACCCGTTAACGATTATGAATTAATACAGGCACAAGCAAAAAAGACATGATAAGTAAAAAATACATTTTTATATTGGTATCTTTACCTATTTGCTCAGGTTTGATGTACTGGTTTTGATCATTCTATGCAGTGTGACATGTAGAAAACTGTGAAAACTTTTGGGAAGTGAGTAAACATCTGGGACATGAGACTGACCTTCATTTCATCCTCTCACACCTCATCTGTAAGTTCACCACCTGTTGCTGTGACGAGTGGATGTACTATTTTTTTTCGCTCGTGGCCAT
Source organism: Coenobita brevimanus (assembly GCF_032717465.1). Classification (NCBI taxonomy): domain Eukaryota; kingdom Metazoa; phylum Arthropoda; class Malacostraca; order Decapoda; family Coenobitidae; genus Coenobita; species Coenobita brevimanus. The sequence goes on from NC_136984.1 coordinate 17,331,446, forward strand.
GCCTAAACACACGTAGTTACACCCATTATTTCGACCCAGACAGAAAATATCATCTTTCTCCTCCCTTTGCAAAACACACACAACCACCCTATTTACGATTATAAATAAAAACAGACATAAACAAAAAAGACATGAAAATAAAAGGAAAATTAATTTTTGTGTGGTATTTTTACCTATTTGCTTAGGTGTGTTGCACTGTTTTGAATCATTTTACATATTCTTTGCCTTCTACAAGCGTAACAGGATAGTTTTCTGTGTTCATGTGAAGCTTTTGTGGGTGAAAAGAACTTCTTTCCCCTCCTGCTAATTAGCTCGTGCGAGGTGCGAATGGCAGGTCTTCTCGCACTTCTGACCATGTAAAATGTTGAGAAACATCCAGCTGTACCCTTTTCCCTTACCCAGGCAGAAAATATCATGATTTCCCACACTCGCGACAGACAGACAGATAGCACAATATATTGCGAAAATAACAAGGTAAAATGATAGAGAAAGGTGAACGTGTTATAACGGAGAATATACATTTCCCCCGTCTGTAAACGTATATATTTCTGCTTTGTCTCCATATCGTAATAATTAGATTTTTCGTAGTGTTGAAACTGCATTACGATTCTAGTTTTAGCCATTCACGTGGAGTTGGAGCGGCAAGTTGCAACTCAATTACCATATTGCCAATCAGATCTGACCCTCCACTTTCATCTCCCGTGGGCGAGCCTAGCCTCGGGGGACGGGTAATTTTCTCATTTAGGACTGAAAATTCAACCCTTTCACTTCGGTTTCTAAGCATGGGCACAACTATAACGTAAAAAATAACTCGACACTACCATATACATATTTTATATCAAAAAGGTGAAAAAATTTTCATAGTAATTTTTTTTTTAGCCAATCCAAACATATTATGTACTGAAATCATTCGATATCATCATGTCTAATATATGCACAACATTTCATTACCATTCACATTGTTCCGGGTAAAAACAATGATAACAACACGTGTGATGTTGCAGTGTAGCAGCACCTCTCGGCAGCGGATATCTGGTGCTGGTAATTCTGCAACTTTTGCGCTCCATTGCAAGTGATAGAATGAGTCTAGGAAGCTGGGATTTACACTGTTAGGTGCGTCTGAACCTTCTCGTCAATGTGGCAAGAAAATAATCAGTTTTCGAAACTTCAGAAAATGACCCAGGCATCGGTCCTTTGTGCACATAAAATTCTGGACCCACGGCCATGGAGGGGTTAAGAACCACCCTAACTCCTAACCACCGGGTGTCGGTAGGAACTTGTTTTCAAGCCACAGTCTGAAGTGGGCGCCACTTGATCTCATCACCAAAATCCAGGTATAGAATCCTGCCAGCTGAGCCAACCATACTTCAGACATCTCTGTGACTTTGCCAGGTGTAAGACGATATTTTTTCACACCTTCTCACCTGAATCCATTCTGGCCTAATGTGGGCTTTTGCCTTATCCACCCCTCCAAGCCTATTTTTAAGGATATTAGGAATGGGCTTAATGATTGTGCCATAGGACGTGCCTTGGACACCACTGCACATTCGGCCAGATTGGTTTGAAAAGTGACATTAGAAATTTCAACTTTATTAAAACTGGGCAGTTTTACCACAGATCGTCTGGAATATGTTCGCAGCATTTGATAGCCATTTATCTTCTCTATACCGGCGCCTGTGTGCATGATGCACTAACAGACTATTGTTGCAAGTTCAATTGCAATGTTGTAAATGGTTACAATTTGAATCTCAGGTTCTAAGCACTCTCATTCTTCTTCATGAGCTCAGAAACAATGGTATCTGACATCACTGAATTGCTAAGGTCGTGAGGAATGGATTAGTGATAGAATCAAGCAATCAGATTAAGTAAACAACTTATATAAGTTAATTAATGTTGTGAAGTAACTAGCAATGCAAATATTATATATACATCAGCAAGCATATAAAGGATTTTTTAAAATCTACAACGATCTACATGCTAGTTATGATTCCATATTGTGGATATATGTTTTGACTACAAGTCCTAGTTGTATGCTGGTGCTCATATCTGCTTTCACATGAATAAATTCACTGTGATAATTACTATATGTTCTAAATAGCGCCATCTATATTTCCCAATAGATACTGATTAAATTCATAGCTTTGGCATATCCAGCGTTATTTCTTGGTATCATTATATTGAATGACTTTTTGCCTGATTATCATAATATTAAGATTTTATATTCAACATGCTTAACCATCCTTAGTGACTGTTCAACAGCTTGGGCATGCGGTGATATATTACTGCAACAGTGGCCAGAAAAGCAGTATTTGAGCACATATTTGAAATTGGTGGTGTAAAACATGCAACAGTGCAGAATATTATGATGTTCCTTGAGAAACAAGGCATAGAGCCAACAGCCTGTTACAGCAAAGTGATAAGTGCCTACATAGTCCATCTCAAAGATAGGGGAAGGTGAAGCAAAACGGCACACTGAAGGTTTGAGTCCAAGTTTTGAGTACCTAATACTGTCCATATTTAAAGACTGATGGTATCTGAATGATTTGTTTATTTCTCCACTGTATAAACGTAAAATAACAAATTAAAACTGAATAGTTTCATTGTGAGATTTAATAGAAAATAACATTTGCTTGTGGGCCATTTTGTACATCCGGTTGAGTAAAATGGCCCTCACCTGAGGGATAAAATGGCATCTTACTATACGGAGATAATAACTTATAAAAACATATTTTTGAAACATAAATATATATTTTCTTTGTTCCATGGCAAAAAATAAGTTACATTATTTTGATTCTGCCCACACAAAAGAACATAACCATATTTTCATTGAATATTAGATATAATACAACTTCCTCTTCATTCTTATTTGTACTGTATAAAGGAATGCAAAATAGTTATGCCTGTATCTTACCTGGGGATTATCATTTTCTTTATTCTATATTGAAAAGTAAAATGAATGGTCATGCTAAAAGTTGCTTCTTATTCCATGGTGAAAACTAAAATGAAAAATCTTAAACAAAATGTGTATTCAAGTACCCCAACAAAGCTCACGCACATATTCAGTATAATCTTCATCAACACCCACACAATCATCATGTGCCCAGCGCAGACAGGTAGTACACTGAATCCACTCTTCTCCCGATGTTTTCCTGTATTTTTCAGTGTAGTAAAAGTACAGTGTGTCGTCATCATTATCGGACTCACTTGACTCATCTTGAGATGATGTCAAGCCTCGTTTACCCTTCTCTTCCTTTTCTATAGGCTTTGACTTTTGTGCTTTCTTTGCCTTCTGCTGTTTTTCATATGTAATCTTCCTCTTTGTCCCCTTTATTGCATCAGCTCTTGTCTTGCCACTTTAAGACTCAACCAATTTTAGTTTGTAAGGGGATGTTGTTATGTGTTCTGATACTGCGCGCACCAATTTCCGTTTTTGAATCGAGTGTTTGATTTGCCTTAGGTGGGGGGACTTATTTCAATGACAGAAACGTAGCCAGAGGTACTAGCAATATCAGGTGTTTTGTCAAAACCTGGTTGTGTTGTAGGCCTATTAGCATCGCATGTTGTGGCATCAGTAGGTCTTTGGACATCATTTTGTGTTTCTTGGATACTGCCATCTAATCTTTGAGGTTCATCTTGAAGTTCATTGACAGAGCTTAACGTTGGTGCAACAGAACAGGTTATAATTTTCAAATCACAAAATAAATAAAATAAAATGAATTGATAGTTTCACAAAAGATGAATGGGTAATATGGACCACCTTGAGGTGGCAGTGTTCCATTTTACCCCCTTCGCATGTGGGCCGTTTTGCCCTAGAGGTTCTTTCAATGTAAACAAACCTCACCTCCGACCACGTACAAGAAAATAACTACTTCATTTGTCCGTCTGAATCACACACCACAGCTAAGTAATCGTCCACAATTATTTGAAATTATACGCACACTATCCTTACAAAACATTGTTTTGCAAAATACTCACCATTAGATCAGAGGATGCTGAAAAAATTAAGAACTTCTCACAACCAAACCGAACGTGGCGCCCATGCTCCGTACCTTGCTCATGCCAGCTGATGGCAGGAGGATTAGTTACATGGTACTGCTGACAGATATCAGCAGCTATAAGCACACCTATGTAGGGTGGTCCATATTACCCACCTGGGCCATTTTGCACCACTTTCCCCTAAGTGGGCCAAGTCATACAGGCAAAAAGAGAAGTTTGTGGACAACACCAAACAATGGCTGAAACAAGATGTCATAAAGGTGAAGTGTCCATTGACGAGTGGCTTGAATCCAGCAGGCTCTGGCTACCCCAGATTGGCAGACAGCAGATGGATTTCTCCATGAAAAGACGCAGCATGAAGTGAAATGCAACTCAATCACTGATTCGATACACTGCTGATAAACTGGTGTATGCAGCGAAAAGGAGGGCGAGAAGTGATGCAACAACCGGGCATTTGTCATCAGTCGATTGGTGGAAATCCCGACAAGACCGAAAAAGTACACTGAGTGGTCTGTAATGAAACTCCTAAGGCCAAGCCATATTCAGAAGATGAAGCACTCACTCTTTTTGTGGATGAGAAATTCACAAAAGCAACATGGCAGCTCACACAACTCTCTGCCAGAAAACAACATGTTGATATCTACCCAATGTACAACTGCATCCAATCTGCTAAGGAACTTTGCTACCCAGAAAACATCAGCACTGAGCCAACGGGAGCAGAAGTACAATTGCAGTCACTGCTGGCCTACACAAGTGATCACTTGCTTCAACTGCTGAGAAAGTCCATCTGCCAGATGGCCAATGGAGACAGCACACTCGCCCTGCAGCTCACCTGCAAGTGGGGTTTTGATGGACCCACTGGCCAAAGCCTTTATAAGCAGAGTGGCATGCCCAAAGCAGCTTGAGATGGCTAGGTCCTCTTGACCTTTTTAGTGCCGCTCCAGTTGGCAATCAGGTGGTATGGCGCAATCAAGCACAATATTCTACTCAATTCTGCAGGCTGATGACAGTGGAATACTGCAAGGAGATGGTTGAGCTTAGGAGAGAAGAGTGGCATATTGGCAGTAGCATTTCAAAAATCTTCGGACACACGTCACTGACCTGGACAGTGTCAGCGTCAGTGTGGACTATACATTGGAGCAATGATCAACGGGTAAGTGCTGAATATTATCATCAGCACAGCGTCAATGCAGAGCTGTCCCATTTGCCTCACCCAAACTCATGAATGACCTTGACTGTGTGTGCCAGTTGACAGTCAACAAAGAGGACATATGATGTGGCCTGAGCACCCTGCATGCCTGTATCTGCCTCTTCCAGTGTGTCTTACACATTAGCTATTGACTGACCATAAAGACATGGCAATATGGGTCAGCAGCTGACCAAGAAGAGTTCAATTGGTGCAAGAAGGTCAGCCAAGATGAATTCAGGCATCACCTGCATCTCCACATGGACCAGCCTCGATGAGAGGCGGTGGAATGTCGATCGATGGCAACAAGGCCAGGCGGGCGTTCAGCGACAAATTGAAGCTGGCTGAAGTGACCAGCATCAACGAACAGCTCATCCGTCACCTTCACACCATTCTGCAAGTGCCGGCTTCTTGGCATCATGTGGACTCCGCTAAATTTGCCAACTACTGCAACAGCACAGCAGACCTATAAGTCGAGTTATACACTTGGTACCTGATGCCAATAACCCTGCACAGAGTGCCCAGTCATGGAGAGCAAGTTATTGCATCATTGCCCCTGCCAATTGGAATGGTGAGCTAAGAGGCACAAGAGTCCCGCAACAAGGACATTCGTGCATGCTGCGTTGGTCATGCACAGCAGGACTTGTGCCTTCACAACATCATGACCAATTCAAGTACCTGTTGCTAAACAGCAACCCATTCATCAGCTCCGCTGCAGTGAGTCAGTGCTCTCGAACGACAGCTTTGGGTATGAAATCCCTCACCTCCAATGGTCAGAGCCTGCTGCACCTACAAGCTGTCACAGATCACAATATCATCAGCCATGATTCTAGTGAGTAAAGACACCTGAGTTTGTCACATTTTCATCTTGGTAAATTGTTTTTTGTATTGCTTACAATTTGAATTTTGCTGATGGTTGGTGCACAATAAAATTGCTTCATATTGCCATGCATCATCAACGTTATATTTGTGAGTTAATCATAAATATAATACAGCAGTATTTTTATGCTGCAAGAAATTACATGTACAGTGCAAAATACTGTACAATCCATCAGGAACAACATTATCTCACGGTAGAGACAAAAACAGATGTCAGAAGCTGATTCTACGTTGAAATCTACCCCTGATTATATGAGTTTCGTGTATGCACCACATCAAGGTAAAGATGTGTCATATTTTATTCTGATCTTGCCCACTGTGCACACTGTCTAGTTAATCTTGTAATGGAGAAATTATCATATTGAAAGCAAAGCCATAGTTGATGTCACGAGCAGACACATGAGAACATCTGGCTCTCGTGCCAAAAATTTTTCTCTTAATCACGTCATTTCTCATCGACGCAAAGAACTACAGACCTTAGGATACTTTCATTTGCAAGAAAAAGAGTCAGTGAGTAATATGGTCTTTAATTCCTTTCCCAAAGTCCTATACTTTCCGAGATATTAATGTTTGAAAACAAGCAGTCTTCGAGAAAGTGGCTGTACTGAGAGGACGACAACAGTAAAGATAGCCTGGCATTGAGGGCTTAATATATAATGTATACACACACACACACACACACACACACACACACACACACACACATACACACACACACACATAGACACACACACACACACACACACACACACACACACACATATATATATATATATATATATATATATATATATATATATATATATATATATATATATATGTATGTCTTCCAGTATTGAGAGAGAGAGAGAGAGAGAGAGAGAGATAGAGAGAGAGAGAGAGAGAGGTACATAGATAAATAGGTAGATGGATAGATACATAGACAGAGATGTAGATATATAATAGATAGATATATGTATAGATAGATAGATAGACAGATACATAGATAGAGATGCAGATATATATATATATATATATATATATATATATATATATATATATATATATATATATATATATCTTGCAGTACAGTATATATATATACATATATATATATATATATATATATATATTTTGTTATGAAGGAGGATTTGCCAGTTAGGTAGTCTCGTGCCTCTGAGACGTTTCTGGTACCGTAAGTTTCGGTACGAGTCGTCAGAGTTGCCAGTTTGCCTGGTGTTTGTGAGCGTAGTTATTTCGTAAGTTAAACATTCATTTATTTGTATGCTCTTTCTTTATAATGTTTTATTTAAGTGATTGCTTGTTAAATTATGTAATTTAAGTTCGTATGGTAAATGATTTAGAGTGTTATGTAATGTAGGAAAACTCTAGCATGTTTTGATGTCTCGTAGTTGGTAACTGTTGTTGCTAGGGGCTGATGCAAGACAGTATGTCCTAGAATGTTGGAGAAGCAGAAGTTTTGAGAGTAATGCAAGCTTATATAAGGATGGGCAAGAGCTTAGTTAGTCAGTCAGTTTGGAGTTTAGTCGGGTTTCAGGTCAGTTTGTGTGAAGTGCAGTCAGTTTTGGTGTCAGTGAAGGTTGTATATTTTTGGTACTTGTTAAAAACAGTGGCAAACAGTGACGGGTTATTGAAGTTTATATATCAGTGGAACTTGAGAAGACAGTGAAGTGTATTAAGTGTAATTACTGTCAGTGAAGATTATTTTCAGTATTTGTGTAATAATTGAAGTGTTAGCAAGCATTAAGTGTACTAACTGTGAAGTGTTGTTAAACATTAAGTGTAACTGCAATCTATAAAATGTGTATAGCTCCAGTGCTTGTGAGAACAGTGAAGTTGGAAAGCATTAAGTGGAATTATTTGGAAAATAAAGACTGAACTTTAAGGAGCCAGTGTTTATTTTTGCCTCAGCTGATCTTGTGTACTGCACACCTAAAGGCTGACCATAAGAACAACAACTCACTGGGCAACGTCCTTCCTGTACTGTACTACTGCTGTTGGAGCCTGTGGCAGTGTGGGGACTGGGATGTAACAATATATATATATATATATATATATATATATATATCGCAAGAAAATTTTCTCTTTACAGAAGGAGAATGAGTATAAAAATGTGTATTGCAGTTTGACCTATCATTTGGTCATTAGTACTTCATCTTCCCACAAGTGGCTCTGATGTTGTTATACACTTCGACATACTGTATACGTTAATTAAAGAGGTGGATGGAAACCTGATGCGAGGGAGAGCTGGAGCTCCTGTTTCATCAGCCCTCAGGACTAGCATCTAGCTATACACATTTGCTGAACTTTGTCATTGTTTCAGTAACAAAGTGATTAGGCCAGCATACTCTCCCATACAATGTCCTCCAACTCTCAACAACAAACTACATGCACATTACACAGCACACATCTTTTTTCTGAATTAAATACAAAATGGCATCTCAACACCCAACCACAGAGTCCACAGACGTGAAGATGGGCCATAAGAGTCCCCACCATCCGCCCCTCTCCTGGTGACTGTCAAGAGAAATGCCCGCAACCACTTTGTGACTCACTTCTTCATTTCTCTAACATTAACGGTCTTTCCTTTAATTTTTTCTCTGTTGATAACCACGTCTCTTCCTCAAAGCTCATTATCCCTTCCGTACTGAAGCACACCCTTCTCTGTATTCTCCTCCTTTCTTTTACTCACTTAAAAGCCTGTGGTGGATCTTGTGTGTGTGTGCACAGCAACATGTCTTGATCTCGTGTTCCTGAACTTGAATATTCTGAATTCCCCACTCTCTGGCCTCGGCATTCCTGTCTTTCTCTGCCTTAATGTATCTGTGCTGTTTACTTAGTCCCTAATTCTGCTAACTAAAAAAAATTCTTTCACTATCCTACTTTCAAGATGGAACACATCGTATGAAATTTTTCTCTCTCTATAATCTCCATTCTTGGTGATTTCAATATTCCCCACAACTTTGACTCTTCTCTCCTTTCACTGATCCATATTTGGTGAACAAGCCTACATTTTTTCTATCCCTAATGACCAATAGTAGGACTCGCATATGTTTGCGGCTGTGGTGTGGCCCGCACCTGTGTACAGTGTTGCCACGTTTTCTATACCGTTATCTCTCTCTCTCTCTCTCTCTCTCCTGGCGGGAAATGTGAGCCACCCTGAGTACTTTTGATTCTTTTGTAAGTTATTTATAATTGTGCTTTCATTTGTTAATTTGGTTTTGTTATATTTAGTGATGCCGACAATGCATTCAATGCATGCCCCTCTCCTGCCTCTCTCTCTCTCTCTCTCTCTCTTTCTCTCTCTCTCTCTCTCTCTCTCTCTCTCTCACCGACTGGGTGTGGAAGTGTTGCCGCTCGCGAGTGAATAATGTTTTTTTTTTTTTTACTTCGGTATTGGCATATGCCTACTATTTTGTCCTACATATTAGCTTATGATTATAAATGTGATTATTCCTCGCCCTTAAAATTATGGTAAAAGCCAGTAAATGTGAGCATTTTTCCCTAGCAACACCTGTACAAGCTATGGTTGGGTATACGGAGGGGTACGTATCTTTACCTTAGGCCAGACTGGGTGTGTAAGTGTTGCCACTCACAAGAATTATATGAATTATTTCTTTTACTTTGGATATTGGCATATTTCTTCTTTTTTTAGGCTCATTATCTTATATCCATAACTGTGATATTATTACCCACCCTAAAACTACGCTAAAAACCATTAAAGGTGACTACAATTTCTTTTAGCAACACTGTACAATATGTATGCCATGTTTCTCTGTTACTGTATAAATATTTTATGCATAATAAGATTACTGTTGATTCATCCATCAAAATACACAAGTGTAAGTTTTATTTATCTGAATTTATCGAATTTGTGATGCCTTGTACATAAATAGCTTCCGTTTCACATCGCAAGTTGGGGAAACGTGGCACCATTGTACACAGGTGCGGGCCACACCACATCCGCAAACGTACGCGAGTCCTACTATAGACCAGGTTATACAGCACCCTACCTGTATCCCTGACTGCAATGGAGAGAGATGCAATGTATTGGTCAGTTCCTTACAGCTAATCTTCCTGCTTATTCTGTTAATATTTTCTCTCCATTGGGCTCCCCCAATCACCTTTTGACCTCAACCTGTCCTGTCACTCCAGTATGACAAGAGGACCCTCCCAAGAAGCGGCAGCTTTGGCACTTCGGAGCTGCTGATCGGGAGGCCCTCAGGCAGTATTTCTGTGATTTTCCCTGGAATGAATATTGCTTCCATGGCCTAGAGCCATCTGAGTATGCCTTGTGCATTAGGGTGGTTATTCTCTCGGGCATGGAAGCATACATTCATTTCCATTATCATTCGACTAATGCAAAATTACTTCAGTTTAATCACGCTTGGTCTAATGCTGTCTGGAAAAAGGAGAAGGCCTACATAAGGTACTGGAGCCATCTCACCCCTGAATCTCATCTCTTCTATGCATCTGCTCATAATCTTGCTAAGTCTGTCCTTTCCTCTGTCAAAAAAAATTGTCATTCATACTTAATGCTCCGAAATCTCGAACTCAAATTCTTCCTGCTCCTTCTGGCACCTTGCCAGAAACCTTTCTAACATTGTTACTTCATCATCCTACCCTTTTCTTTTCTATTCTGATGGCGCTGTGGCTCTTTCTTCTACCGATAAAGCAGAACTCTTGGCTCAGACCCTCATAAAATCCAATTTGGGCGATTCGAGTGCTGTTCGTCCATCACTTCCCCCCTCTGACTTTCTCATGGCTGACATCAAAATTTCTTTAATTTATGTGTTTTCTGTCATCACTGGCCTCTCTTCTATCTAGGGATATGGGTCTGGTGGGGTTCCTCCTTTTGTCCTCAGGAAATGTGCTTCTGTGCTTAGGGTATGCCTAAGTAAGCTTTTTTGCCTTTGTCACCTTGTACCTTTCCTTTTTACTGGAAGTTTGCTCTCATCCAGCCTGTCCCAAAGAAGGATGACCTTTCCCAGCCCTCTGACTTTCACCTAATTGCTCTCACACCTTGTACTTCTAAGGGTTTTTTCTCTATTCTTGACTATATATATATATATATATATATATATATATATATATATATATATATATATATATATATATATATATATATATATATATATATATATAAAGCAACTATCCTATCATAACCTTCTTTCCGATTGTCTGTATGGGTTCTGTAAGCGATGTTCCACTGGCGAACTTCTCACATTCCTTTCAGACTCCTGGGCATCCTCCTTTCGGGACTTTGGCGAAAACTTTGCCATTGCACTTGACATCTCGAAGGCTTTTAATTGAGTCCACTATAAATCTTTAATTTCTAAACTGCTCTCTTATCGTTTCAAACCTTCTGTCTGTGCCTTCATCTTTAGCTTCCTTTGTGCTTGTTCTGTAGCTTCTGCTGTAGACGACCACTGTTCTTCTCGTAAGGGTATCAATAGCAGTGTTCCTCAGGGCTCTGTCCTATCACTAACTCTCGTCTTTCTCTTCATCAATGACTTTGTAAGGTGTTCATCTAACTTCTCTCACTTATAGGCTTATGATTGCACTCTTCACCTTTCCATCTGGTTCCCGTAGGACCCATAATAGCAGTTATTTCAACAGGCAAGGATGACCCTAAGGCACACTTGATGTCTGATTTTGCTCATATCTCTGACTGAAGTAAGAGTAATCTTGTTGCTTTCAATGCACCAGAAGCTTAGTTCTTTAATCTTTCGACCCGTCAAAATCTACCAGTGGCATATCCTCTAATTTTTAACAGTACCCAGTTCTATCCTGCATAATCTTTGAACATACTTGGTGTTTCATTCTCTTGGAATTTATCATAGGAACATCATATTTCTTCTCTTGTAAAATCTGCTTCCAAGAGATTTGATGGGCTAAGCTGACTGCATTCCTTCTTTACTCCTGCACAGTTGTTGACTTTTTACATGGGTTTTACTCGCCCCTGTGAAGAGTACAACTCTCATGTGAGGGGAGGCTCCAGACATAAAGCTCTTCTCAGCAAGATGGAGTAACAGGCTTATAATTTCATTAATTCTCGTCCTCTTACTAGCTCCCTTTAACCCCTTTCTCTTCGTTTCACTGTTTCAGATTTCTCTCTTTTATATTGCTACTTCAGTGGTCACTTTTTCTTTGAACTGTCTGCATGCATCCTTTCACAACTCCAATACAAGTAGAGTATCCGTCAAGCAGCAGATTTTCATCTCATTTCATTCCAACTCTCTAATCCAAGAGTTAATCATTACTCCCAGTCTTCCTTGTATGCAACAGTTCAACTCTGGAACTATGTTCCTCTGTCTGTATTTCCTACAACCTAGGACCTCTGTCCAGTCATCTCGGAATGAACGGATCTTGAATTTGGCTCTAGATTATCTTATTTTATTTATTTATTTATTTACTTTTTTTTTCATGGAGAGAACAATATGAGGACTTCAAACCTTGTGTTCTTCCTCCTTGCCTTGGAATTAAAATGCTGTTGTGTATTAGATAGGCAATAAACTAGGCCCTATTCTAACCTAATGTAATAGCCTATATCTACTCAGCTCTTACTAACCTAACCTAATGTAACTCAACTACAATAAGCTAACTAACCTAATCAAATATAACACAACCTAACCTAACCTAACCCAAACACAACTTAACCTAACTTAATGTAACCTAAGCTAACAAACCTGACATAACCTAACTAACCACACATTAACAAACCTAACCTAATCGAAACTGACTAACCTAACCTAGCAAACCTAACATTACTAACCTAACCAAAACAAACCCAACCCAAACCAACCACACTAACCTAACTGAACCTAACCTACCCACACTAACCGAATCTAACCTGTCTAACGTAACACAGCCTAAAATACTTAACCTAACCTAAATAAACCTAGCTTAATCTAACTTAAGCTAACTTAATGAAACCATAATAGCTTAACCTAACCTAACCTGTCTAACAAAACCTAACCAAACTCTGCTACAGATTGAAAAGTTGCTGTTTAATCTGCCATCATGAAGACAGTGCTGACTTTGATGATGATGATGATGATGATGATGATGGTGATGATGATGATGGCAGCCTCTGAATCAGCGGAAGAGACGGAACTGTTTGGCTGTCATAATGGTGGTCATTTTGGGTTTAACCCCAAGAAACTGCTTGACTGGAAGTTAGGTGAGTAGGATTTGTTTGTTATAACGCAATGAGGAGATAAAACAACGGCAAAACAGGTGTTGTTGGTATGGTCTATAAAGAGATGACTAAGGCTCGTATTGTCGTTGGGTAAGGAAGCTTCCTAGCACCTCTTCCTTAACGATTCATTTTTGTATACGGTTGGTTATTGTCTTTTTGTACGTTATTTATGCATAGTATGACGATGTTAGAATGATTTATACAGCATAGGTGTAAGCTGTAAAAAGCAAAATAAGTCGCTTAGGAAAAAGTGTTAAGGAGTTTCCTCAACTGACGAGAATTCAAGCCTATGTTTAGCAAAGAGTGGCATAAATATTTCTTAGGGATTATACGTGAAATTAGTGTTTAAGGAATTATAGTAGTGGAGTGTAGGAATACCTCAGATATGTTCATATACAAAAATACACGCGAAAAGAAGTGTGTTAATAAAAATATAGTATAATAACTGGTGAATGTATTTAAGAATCTTATATGGAAGAATAATTAGAGGAAAGGTGGGAAATATACCAGAACGTCTGGTTAGAAACGAAGTGTTTTCAAGACACGTGTTCTCGTCGATTAAGGAATATCTAATACATTCTCCTTGGTGATTTATTTCCATACTCTGCCTTACTGCTGCCTCTTATGTTGAATTTATCTTTTACACACCAACATGGAAGACAAAAATAACACGCAAGGGATTTTAATTGTGCTGTATCCAAAAATACAGTAAACTGCTTAGGAGCTTCCTTAACTGAGGTTAATACAGGTTGAAGTGTAGTAGGGGATGTGTGGATCAAAGGTTTACCGTGAGAATATGAAGAATGCAAGTGTAAAGGACTATAGGGTATTCTTGTCATTTATGGATCTGGAAAAAGTGTATGACAAGGAGACTCGGCAGGATTATGAAACACTTTGCGGATGTATGATGTTGATGGAGAGGTGCTGAAAGTTGCAATTAATTTTTAATGCTGGTAGTGTAGTGTTGGCTTCTAAAGGAGTGTTTAAATATAAAAAAATAGAGTGTGACAAGGGTCTATAATGTATCGCCAATGTTATGATTGTATACCAGTATATACTTGAGGGTATATATATATATATATATATATATATACGGTATATATGTATGTTTAAAGACTGTATGGACTTTAGGATAGATTGTTAATAGGAATGAAAAGTTTTTATGTAAACAGTACAGCGTGTATAAGAGTGGGAAATACTGTGAGTGACGGGTTTTCTGTGAGAGTCGGGCTGCGGCAGGGATGTGTGTTTTCGCCTAGGCTGTTTAATATATACTGTATATGGATGGTGTTGCAAGGGAGATGAATGCGAGTGTTAGGTGGAGGTTTGAGTCTGGTGAATGCTGATGGTAGAGAGTGGAATTTGAATCAGTTGCTGTTTACGGATGATACTGCACAGGTGGATGATTCGCAGGAGAGATTGGGACACTTGGTAGAGGAGATTGGAGGGGTGGTGAAAGGAGGAAATGAGGGTAAATGAGAATAAAATTAAAGTGATGAAGTATACGAGGTTGGTAGATGGTAGGAGGATGAATGTAGCTTTGAATGGTGAGTTGTTTGAGGAGGTATAGTGTTTTAAGTGTTTAGGGTCACATGTTGCTGTAGACGGAAGAATAGATGTAAAATGAAGTTTAGAATGAATGAAGTAGGAAAGGCTCTGGGAGGACTGAAAAAAGTGTTTACATCCCGTTCATTTAGAATGGATGAAAAGAGAAGGCTTTATGAGGAGGTAGTGGTACCAACTGCGTTATACAGGGCTGAAACATGGAATATGGGTGTAGCAGAGAGGAAAAGTTTGAATGTATTGGAGATGAGGTGTCTCAGCATTATTTGAGGAGTGACGCGTATGGATCGAGTCAAAAATGAGGAAGTGTGAAGGAGAACTATAGTCACGCAGAAAGTAGCTGACTGCGTTGAACAGAGAGCACTGCGATAGTTTGGGCATATGGAGAGAATGGATGATGAGCGATTGGTGAAAAAGATAACTGAATAGGATGTGAGAGGTGAGGCTGAGAGGATGACCACGAATTGGATGGACGGACAGTGTGAAGAGAGCGTTAGAAGCAAGAGGGATTTCCGTAGAGCAAGGAAGAGTTGTTGCACATGATAGGAAAGATTAGAGAGAAATTGTGCATGAATAAATGGTGACGCTGCCCTGCAGAGATATTCTCCTGCATTTGGTCTGACCAGCTGATCAGGTCAGGTGTGGGTAAGGGGATGGGTCCATTATGATGTGGCAGGGGTAAACCAGCTCTGCTGCTGGGCCCAACTACGGATGTCGCTGATTACACTGGTAATTGACCCTCGTGCTGTGTGGTGCGGTGAGGATCTGTCCCTTTTCACCTTGCGGAACAGATATGAATAAATGTGTGTGTGGATGAGTAAGTTGGGAGTGTGTCGTCCTGTCTCGGCTACTCCCCTTTCTTTGGAGGAGGATGCAGCCTAAGTATATATATATATATATATATATATATATATATATATATATATATATATATATATATATATATATATATATATAGATAGATAGATAGATAGATAGATAGATAGATATAGATATAGATATAGATAGATATATATATATATATATATATATATATATATATATATATATATGTGTGTGTGTGTGTGTGTGTGTGTGTGTGTGGAGAGAGAGAGAGAGAGAGAGAGAGAGAGAGATGGTGATGCTGGTGTGTAGCAATATTTACCGCCGCAGCACTTCATTGATATGTCAAAATCTTACAATAAGTTCCACTTCATTCATGTGTCAAAATCTCACAATAACTTCCTTCCTCTCCCCAGCGCTAGCTCAGTGCAGTAAACCAAGGACGTTGGAGTTTTGCCTGTCTCAGCTGGACAAATGCAGCCAGGTAACATATTTCACAAGCTTTATTTTGGCTTTACCTTAATTGCTACACCTGTTAAACGCTGGACGTACCACATTCTCTCTCTCTCTATCTCTATACATCAATTTATCAAACCTGTTGTTATCGCGAAAAGTTTCATCTCTTGTATTTCTAAAGCCTTTCAGTCTGTCTTAAATATAATGATTCTGAAGCATCTTTTCATTCGTAAATGTTCTCTAACCGTCGATATGAATTCATTCAGGGATGCTCCACTGGCAATTTTTAATTAATTAATTTATTAACTTATTTATGTATTAGTTTGTATTTCTCCCAGACTCTAGTTCATAATCTTTTTGGAATTTCTGTGAAGCCTTTTCTATTGTACTAAACATCAACAAGTACTGAAAGGGTTCAGTTGTATATAATGTTGACCGTATATACTTTTATCTTCAGTACAGTTAGAAGACGCTTCATAATGAAAACCGAGTCAACAGTGAGGAAAAAATTAAGCCATGACAGATTTTAATATATTTTGCTACTGAGTTCTCATATAATATGTTAAGTATTGACGAATATCACCGCACCCCCTCAGCGGACATCCAGCAGCAGCAGCAGCAGCAGTAGTAGTAGTAGTAGCATTTGTAGTAGTAGCAGTAGTTGTAGTAGTAGTAGTAGTAGTAGTAGTAGTTGTAACCCCAGACTCATATGAATGTGAACCAAGTGGCTTCAGAATGAAGTTACCTTTCTCTTGCAGACCACATCCTCCTTTTGGTGGATGGGTTGTGAGTTAAGCGAGGTTTGTATAACCAGGCAGTGGAGCCACATAGTCATGTCAGGTGCCACCGGGTGAAGGGATCCCTCTCCAGCACTCCGGATATACCGTACACTGAAAAAAAAAAAAAAAAAAAAAAAAAGTAACATGGTGGTATATATGTCTCTAACAAGTCAGGTTAAATTTAACTTGCTTCACAGTCAGGTTAGACTCGTTAATTGGAGTTGGAGTGAGATGAATCTTTATGTTATGGTGATTAGCGGATTTATTCTACCTGCATGAATCAACTCTTGCACTTTACTATTAAATTCCCACGTCAGTTTTTTTCTATACTGAGTGGTGCTCTTTCTCACCTTTTCCTGCCGGTTTCGGCTGGAGGGATTGGTCGGCGTGAGAAAGCCTTCTTCTTTGCTATCCCTGCTTTATTCTAGTAGTTTATGTTACACTGTTGGAGGAGACGCCTAACATGAGCCAACTGGCTTACTACAGTTGTCCTCTCTTCTTATGATCTTATCTCTTTATATATACTCGTAAAACGAGAAGAATAGTCAACCCAGACTCACCCTGCAAGACCTATTGCAACTGTAAACTAATTTGTCTTAATTATTTACTTATGTATTTTACTTTTTTACCATGTGACCTCTAGTATCGTAATGAGATAAGGTTACTCCAGTCTGATTATGAAACTCAGATGGGAAAGAAAACATCAGCTTAGTTCTATAGGCGGTATTCTTGTGTGGTGAGGAAGCTTACTAACACTACTTTCTTACCTTCCTATTTTATTGCTATGTTGGTCTACGGGGAAGTGGCTGTGATAGGGTGCATCCAGACTGAAAGTGGGCAGGCAGTTGCGAGCCAGAGCGGGTTAAGGAGGGAGGTTTTAAATCACAATAACTTATACCCTTAGCTGCATGCAATTCTTTTTCTTCGGGGTCACATAGTCATCCAGTCATATAGCAATGTCTGAGTGCCTCGAGAAGAGAATCAGCAACGGTGCACCTTTGTCATCCTCCCAAAGAAAATCAGGGATTATGTTTTTTGAACATTAGGTTGGACCCAAGTTTGTTAGGTATAGGTTGGCTCAATGTCAAAACACGGTTATTCTGATGATTTTTTGGTATGATTACCCGAGTTCTTTCATCTACTCCCAAGGAAAGGTGCGATGGTGCCGAATTATATTACACCGAACTCTCTCCCGTGCTACCAACATGAGTGCATGACTAAGTGAACCAGAAGAACAAAACACCTGACCACACTGCCAACGGTTGTGAACAGGCACCAGCATGAGCCTGCATGGGCTTGCCCAGGAAGAGTTGACAGTTAACTTGAAGCCACCCAGGCAGGTCTGATATAATGCAGCTTAACACTGAGGTTTCACTAACATCATCTGTATAGGAGACACGCCGTATGATGCACAATGACAGAGCCTTTATTGCACAGCAATGGAAGAGGACTGGAGAAAAAAAGGTAAATTATCGTATTTACACCCAACTCCCAAACAAGCTTAAAATTATATTTTTCCGAAGGATTTTAGTGTTTTTCGTGTGTATCTGATAATCATTCCGGTCGGAAATCACTTTTTTTTTTTTGCGGTCCCTCCCTCCTCCAGGAATAATGGGGGACCTGTGGGAAAGGGTCGTTTTGGGTGGGGAAAACACGCAAAAACGAGTGATTTCCGACTGAAACTGGTATCAAATTCAAACCAAAAACACTAAAATCCTTTGGAAAGTTATAATATTAAGTTTCTTAGGGAGTTCGTGTTTCCTAACTGGGGGGTCTTGCCCCCCAGACCCCCCTAGCCCTGGCCGAGCTTCCTAACTGGGGGGAGCGAACCCTCCTGACATTAACCAAACCTCATCTAACCTAACCCAACCGGGTGTAAATACGAAATAATGCCTTTACCAACCAGTTTACGGCTCCTGAAGTAATTACGGTAATTTTGCAGCCTTCGCAGTTCATGGCTGGAGACGAACTGACTTTCAAATCCTGCGGGCCCTAGCGTGGGGCGTTTGAAATCCTACTTTGTGATTGGCTGAATCATGTGCGACTCATGGGTTTTATCCACCCACACACATAACACACACAAACGAACACACAATTGTCCGACCACTGCCGGGGAAAGATGGCTCTCTCTCATTGAAAATAATAACAATATAATTTGCATACCTCATCAACGGTTGATGTACGACGGAAGTGCCATAGAAGAAAAAAGGCTTAGAATTGCGTAAAGTATAAGATGAGTTAGCCCATTTTCTTGTCAGTGAGTTGGGTGTAAATATGAAATAATACAGAAAAGAAATGTCTAGTCTGTTTATTTTTGTATACATGTATACACGTACTGATCTGGTGATAGCCATTTTGTCCATGAATTTCTATTACAAGGCAAATCAGTATTTACACTACACGAGTTATACGAGTTATTATGAGAGATAGCGAAGATAATAGGCGGAAAATTGCAATAATAAATTTATAGGACTATTTCAAAGCTCTAATTCTGGATATGGAAGCAAAACCTATGTTCATTTTCCAAGGTACTGAGCCTTCATCTGAAAAGAAGTACTCTGCGAATGTCTCTCATTTGTTCCCATTATTGAGTACCATTCTTCTGTTGAGTTCTAAAACCACACATTACCAGGATTTTCTTTCATATCATCCATGGGACTAGCTGTTGCATCCTACCGCTTCTTCAGTAATCACGTTATACTGTAGGATGCATACACATTTAGTGATCTGTACTGCTTTATCAAAATGATTCTTGTTTATTCATTATTCTAAATTTCTGTCCTGTGATAATCTAACACTAATTTTCTGCTTTAAACCCTATCCAGAGCAAGATGTGCCTTTCAGCAAGCAGATTGTACTCCAGCATATTGTTTTCCAGCAACTGTGACATCCTTAAGAATGCCGTCTACGATTTTTTTTTTTTTTTTTTTTTTTACTGCCGGGGATCTTGCCGCCTGCAGTTACCGAGGGTGATGACGTCGCCATGGCAACACCAGCCTACTCGTCTGGAGTTCGGATGTTCAAACCCTCCAGCCCGCCTCAGCTCTAGTTCACTTCGTCAGCCCCCTCGTAATCAGGATGCACCCTTATGACCACATACTTAGGATTCTTTATAACTACTTCCACAGATCCTAAGTAAACTCCACGGTGAGGTGGATGAGCAGACTTACAAAGCTGCAGCTGGTTATGCTTCTGAATGTTCCGAGCTCTTCAACGCCCATATCAATATAGAGATGATCCCTCCAACCCTGGCTGGTAAGTTGTTTGATTTTCCCTAGTATGATTATTACTTCCATGGCCGAGAGCCATCTGAGTGTGGCATGGACATTATGGAGTTTATTATCTCGGGCATGGAAGGATAAATTCCTTTCTCATATCTTTTGACTAATGCCAAAAAAAAAAAAAAAAAGGTTTAATCACGCTTGTTCTAATGGTGTTCACTACAAGGAGAAGGCCTATAAAAGGTACTGGAGCCAACCCACCCCCGAATCTCATATTTTTTATGTTTCTGCCCTGAATCATGCGAAGTCTGCTCTTCGATTTGCTAAAAATAATGTCATCCATACTAAATGTTCTGAACTCTCCAACTCGAAAACTTCCTGTTCCTTCTGGCACCTTCCCAGAAACCTTTTTAACTCATTATCCTTCCCTCTTCTTTTCCATTTTGATGGCTCTGTAGCTATTTCTTCTACTGATAAAGAAGAAATCTTCGTTCAGACTTTCTCTTCGAATTCCTCCTCACAATATTCAGGTGTTGTCCCTCCATCTCTTCCCTCCTCTGACTTCCTCATGACTGAAATTAAAATTTCTTCAGTTGATGTATTTTCTCCCATTACTTGCTTAAATTCTAACAAGGCATATGGGCCTGATGGGATCCTTCCTGTTGTCCTGAAGAACTGTGCTTCTGTAAACTCTGTTGTCTTTGTATATCAACTTGCACCTTTCCTTCTTGCTGGAAGTTTGCTCTCGTTCAGCCTGACTCAAAGAAGGGTGACAATTCACAGCCTTCTAACTATCGCCCAATTGTTTTAACATCCTGTATTTCAAAAGTTTTCGGGTCCGTTCTTAACAAAAATATTTTAAAGCATCTTTCCTCTCACAACCTTCTTACTGATCGTCAGTATGGGTTCTGTCAGGGACGCTTCGCTGGTGATCCTCACACATACCCTTCAGACTCCTGGTCATCCTCCTTTCAGGACTTTGGTGAAAGCTTTGCCATTGCACTTGACATCCCAAAGGCTTTCGATCGAGTCCGGCACAAATCTTTAATTTCCTAACTACTCTATTGCGCTTTCTATCCTTCTATCTGCGCCTTCATCTCTAGCTTCGTTTCTGCTTATTCTATAGAAGCTGTTGTAGACAGCCACCGTTCTTCTCGTTGAGGTATCAATAGTGGTGTTCCTCAGGGTTCTCTCCTGTCTCCAGCTCTTTTCCTTTTATTCACCAATGACCTTCTAATCTGTACACCTAACCATATTCACTCATATGTTAATGATTCCACCCTTCACCTTTCCATTCGCTTCCTGCAGCGTCCATCTCAGCAGTTTCTTCAACGAACACGGGATGAGGCTATGGCACAGCAAATGTCTGACTTGGCTTATATCTCTGATTTGGATTTAAAAAGAAAAAAAAATGATTTTATACTTAGTTCTTTCATCTATCAACCCAACAAAATCTTCCACAGTTTTTAACAATATCCAGCTCAATCCTTCATCATCTTTAAACATACTTGGGGTTTCATCATCTCGGTATTTATCGTGTAAAGTTCATATTACATCTCTCTCAAAATCTGCTTCCAAGAAATTCGTTGTGCTAAATTTTCTTTACACCTGCAATGTTGTTGACATTATGTAAGGGTTTTATTCGCCCCTGTGTAGAGTACAACTCTCATGTCCGAAGAGGCTCCCAACACATAGCTCTTCTCAATAGGGTGGAGTCAAGGCTTTTCATCTCATTAACTCTGGCTCTCTTCTAACTCTGTCTCTTTGTTGCACTATTGCATCTTTATATCTTTTCTATCGGTACTTCAATGGTCACTGCTCTTCTAAACTTTCTTCTTGCATCCCTCCAACACTATGGCGGGCATGTAGCATCCGTCTAGCATCAAACTCTCATCCCTTTTCTGTCCAGCTCTTTAATGCAAGAGTTAACTGCTACTCCCAATCCTTCATTTATGCAACAGGTCAACTCTGGAACTGTGTCCCTCCGTCTGTTTTTCCTACTGCCTACGATGTCCAGTCTTTCAAACGCAGTGTGTCCAGGCATCTTGAAATGTATGCACCTTGAATTTGGTTCTCTGTTTTCTCGTTTTTCTTTTTCTTCTTGAAAGGAGCAATCTGAAGGCCCCTGGCCTTTGGTTCCCTCTCCCTTGTATAAAAAAAAAGTTAGTTCCCTTCTGCTACCCTCCCTCCCCCCTCCCCCTTTCTCTCGTTCGTCCACCTTATCATTGAGATTTCTGTGACGAATTTTCAGAGACCTTGACGTACGTTTCAAGGTCACAGGTTCAGAGATGTCCAATAATCATGAATTTTCAACCTCAGTTTACTCCAGACCTACTGTTGATAACTGAACATGGAAGGAAATTCCGTGATAAAATCATTTTCAAAACTTTTGTATTAAAAAAATGAAATGATGGACATTCATGCCAGACATCACAATATTTCGAACACAAAACTTTTCAATTGCTCTTCCGTACTGGAGAAAACAAAACATAACTTTATGGCGCCTTTCCCCCACACGTTTTGTCTGATCCTGTTTACTTTTTGGATGCAGTCTGCCCAACTGTTTTTGAGTTCTAACAAAGAAAAGGAAAGTTGTGCCCGTCAGCAGTTATTTTCCCCAAGGCTTGGTGGAGATCGGTAAATGGTTTTGAAGGTTACTATTCTAGTGAGTATTATTATTATTCCATCATTTTTCATATGTTTATATCATCATACTTACTGAGGATTTACAGCTGCACGACAATATATAATACATTGACCGAATTTCAGTGATCTTAACCCAATTTCAAGGGCGCTGGTCCTAAATCATAAATTTTTAACCTAAACTTACTCCAAAACTATTATAGATACATGAAGATAGAAGGAAAACCTGTGATAAAATCATTTTCCGGACATTTGTACTGAAAAATCTGAAGGTCATTCATACGTGGCATTACGATATTTCGGACACCCCAGTTCAAGTGCTTTACCATCCAGAATATATATATATATATATATATATATATATATATATATATATATATATATATATATATATATATATATATATATATATATATATATATATATATATATTTCTTGGCCAAAGAAATTTTGGTTGGTCTTGGACCAGATATGTATACATTTTCATGGCAATTTGACCATCGTTTTGTGAGTTTTTAAAGAAAAACTAAGTTCAGCAATATTTTCACAGTTGGAGAGGAGTAATTGTCTTCGGCAGTTACAGTCTTCTAGTTGATGTCCACCTATTACCATTGGTGGAGATTCTTGGCTTCATTCGTATATTTCAGTGGTTCCCAACCTCTTTGGTCCTGTGGCCCCCCGAGAATATTATGAGAAGCTCCATGGCCTCTATATAACTCAGATCGTATATTTATATATTTTTAATATTTGATATTGTGCAGAAAACGGTAATTACCCCAATTTAATTAAGGCTGAACTAGCACAGTAAGGTATATTTCATACTTGATTTCTGTCAGGTTTTACCCAGACCAAATACCTTATAATATCTTATATTACCAATAAGGCCCATGGCCCTCCAGTCAATGTCCCATGGCCCCCTTGGGGGCCATGGCTCCTAGGTTGGGAACCGCTTGTATATTTGTTATTATTGAACTCCTCCACCTATTCTCATGTGGTGATCACTGCATCTGTCATTATTATTATTATTATTATTATTATTATTATTACATCTCTTTTCTTCACCGAATTTCATCATACTTATTGAAGATGTACGGCACCATCGCCCTATTCCACTGACTGATTATTAAATACAATAAAAAAACTGGCGATGCAACTGCCAGGGTCAAATGCCACTGGACAACAAAGTAAACGATGCCCAAAACAATCATACTAAAATAGTAGAAATAAAACACCTAAAATGACGGTAAAATAATTAATGAAATATCAGTTACCTATAAAAGTGGTAGGAAGCCTGGTTCCTGAAGAAAACTAAAAGCAAGAGTGAAATAGTTATTGCCCCTTCATGCATCGAGGACAGACAGTAGGCACCATCCGCCTCCCAATACCAGTGGGGGAATTCCTGACGTATTTTCCCTAAACAGCAAGTGATGAACATTAAGGGGAACAAGGCAATCGTCACAATACGGCTTATTCCATCCACACAGAAGGAACCCATGAATAAGCTGTGAGTGCCCAGTGCGAAGCTGGGCAACAGACACCTCCAATCACTGAGGCATGGAGGAGAGAACCCTCGGCAAAAGTACCCTCTTAAAATTTCCCTTTAATCTGTTATGAGCAACAGCATCCCACTGTCTCTGCCAACAAGCACGTGTCGCATACTTCAAGGAAGGCGTCATATCGCAAGTGGGAAACGGGTACTTGGTAGGGGACCGTCGTGAAGATATAGCTTTAGCTATTGTATCCGCCCTCTCATTGCTCCCACAACAACATGCGAGGGAACCCAACAAATCTGGACAAGCTTACTGTACCATGCCTCTGTATCAGGAAAAGCGAAAAGGGCACTTAGAGAAGCACTAAAATCGCACAAGAAGCCTTCTCATGTATTAAAATCAGCCGAAAAACTAAAACAACAGCAGTCAGTTCTGCAGTAATAATAGATATCTCTGCACACTTGCACATACAGAAGGAACCATAGAGAAATCCATGGAAGTCGGATGGGACAGACAGGATTTCCAGACAGACCTATATCCCTCATAATCTGCTTGAGTCTGTAGCCAATACGATACGGAGTAAGAGGATGCAAATCATAATACTGAAATAATGGCCTGTGACAAACAATCACAGGTGAGTGAGGCTGGCATTTGTCTCACGCAGTTCCATCCCCGGAATGAGTGGCTTGTGCTGTAGATCTATGGGAGGCACACCAGCCTCGATAAAAAACTAGGAGTTGGAGATGATTTGAAAGCATCAATAGGAAGACACAAACCAGCATTAAGCATAGAATCGAGAATAAGAAGCCGTGGCCCAGTAGCAGAGGAATACACCTCGGAACCGTAGGCATGTGTAGATCCCACTAAGGCTTGATACAGGTGTAGGAGTGTCTTATCATCAGCGCCCCACGAGGAATGAGACAGTAGCCTCAACAAACTCAGTGCTGGCAAATAAGATACTCTTTGAAGTTTCAAATGCGAAACCGAGTTAAGTCAACAGTCCAATGTTAAGCCAAAAAACTTATTCTCCTCCAGGTTTCTGACTTAGAAATAAATCAGGGCCTGGATGA
Organism: Coenobita brevimanus; assembly: GCF_032717465.1. Lineage (NCBI taxonomy): Eukaryota > Metazoa > Arthropoda > Malacostraca > Decapoda > Coenobitidae > Coenobita > Coenobita brevimanus. Next base: position 17,356,752 of record NC_136984.1, read on the forward strand.
ACCCCCCTTATTCTACAAAAATGCTTTGCCATGATCTCGGTTGAAGAAAAACGAAAATATCTCCGCACCGCCCAGTTGACTACCCTGTCAAATTATTGGAAGTTGCATTGTCTTCTCATCTGCACACATCCAGGATCCAGCACACCATATCACTAGGTCATCCAAATAGAGGGAAAAAGAGACCCCTTCAGACAGGGAATCTATTATGCTATTTATGGCAACAGCAAATAAAGGAACACTGAGCACACTGCCCTGTGGAACATCCTCCTCCCGAAGTCAAAGAACAGAGTGAGGAGACCACATGGACCTGAAACTTTCGATCTGACAAGAATTCTCTTAGGAATAATGGTAAGTGGCCACGCATCTCAGAATTATGAAGCTGATTCAGAACACCATTGTGCCATGCCATATCATGTATTATTCCAGATCAAAGAACAGCCACAAGATGTTGTCGAGATGCAAAAGTTTCACATATTGCTGATTCAAGTCTAATGGGTTGCATTCTACGAAACCCACTTTGTGATGGAGAAGAAAATATTTTTCTGTAGATACCAAACGAGCATTACACTAATCATTTCCTCTAACAGATTGCAAATATGACGTCAGACAAATTGAACGATAATCAGTAACAGCAGAATGATCATTACCCATCCTTCAATTACTGGAGATTTATACTATCGTCCCATTCCTGTTATAAAGACCTAATGAAAATAGAGAATCGAATAGTAAATGGTGAATCATAGCATAATGAATGTCATCAGGTCCAGGAGCAGTCACTGCACTGCGGGAGAGCATCATGCAATTCACATAGAGTGGCGAAAGCTTCATAAGGCTCCCCTCCATTACATAAAAAAGGAATACCTGAAAACAGCTTAATGGCTTGGTGGGATCTGATTTAGAAACACTATACCAGTGTGTGCAAGGGCCGAAGCTATCTCAGAGGCACTGGATACAGAAGATCCCTGGACTTTAAGTACCAGGGGAGGAGAAGGTGAATACTTGCCCGTTATTATCCTCAGCTTCTTCCAGATCAGTGGTAAAGGAGTGGATGAGGTGACACAAGAGACATAAGTACCCCAAGAAGTGCGACTTGAGGTTTTCAGAACTCGCCGATAAGGGGCACGAACTTTCACCTTTAACAGGAATAGAGTTAAATGTGTAGCACTGTAGGTATAAAGGGTACATTATACGCCACGAGGAAAAAAATACCAAACTTAATTTTTTTTTAACAAAATACACATGGTTACTCTTTAGCATTATGTGTGTGTGATTGACATGAAACAAATATTTTAGTGACAAGAATTCCTTACTTTCTCTTCAATAGAAAATAATTACTTTGAAAAAAAAAAAAAAAACGGTTAATGAACAAATATGATAATGAAATAAATTCTGCCTGGCAGTACAAACCTAAGGCAAATACACAACTTCAAATGGGAGGAGGGAAATCTGCGTAACCCTTTTATATTCTTGACATGAGGAAATTGAAAATTACCTTTTTTTGTATTTTTTATCGTATATTCATATTATAATGTATACGTTATGATTACTTTTGTACCTTATTATATTTTCATATTATATTATTCATTCATTCATTCATCATCCAGTCCTACATTGCCCCATGAGGAGCGTAGGAGCCCGGGGCTAGGCAACTTGGTCCTGACATTTAAGATGAGAGTGACCTGCCTCACTCATCCCTGAGTGGCATTACACGAGCAATAAACCCAAACCATCCCTTGGATATAAACCGTCGCCGGCTCAATCCGATTGGAGCACCGTAAATACCTACTAAACCACCAGGTGCCAAAATTTGGTTTTATGGTTACCACCCAGGATAGCAAATTGCTTCCTGGTGTACAGGAAACCATTCGGCTTTTTACTCATTGAAGAGTCACCCACAGGCAGAAGGAAGAGGAAAGAATGAAGAAAAAGAAGACAGAAGAGGGAGTGTAAAGTCACCCGTAGGCTGAAGGACGAGGAAAGAATGAAGGAAAGAAAGACAAGAGGATGGAAGGAAAGAAAATTGGAGGAGAGGAAAGGGCAGACACCCAAGAGCAGCACTACATCGAGTGAGTGGATGGCCCCCACCTACCACAAACATATTAATCACACTATCCTGGCCGACATTCGATCTCAGGCCCTCGCGCTTCATGGGCGCGCACGTTACCACTGAGCCAAAGAGGGGATATTTTATTAGGTAAGGTTTTATTTTTACATTATTATAATTAGGGCATACATCCTACCCAACTGTACAGGACACTATAGGTATAGGGGGCATGTCCTATCCCACTGCGAACTTCAGATATTCACTGCCACCAACACAGACCAGAAAGCAGCATGATCTCACCACCACACCTGATCACTCACTGGCACTGACTAAGTCAATGACGGCCATGTTGGAGTCAGCCATCGTTCATGGTGAACCATGAAATGACGTCATTGCGTGGGTAGGAGCTTCCCTGCTCTTCCTATTAAGGGTTAATCAGAATTTTTAAAAAACCAACCTCTTTAACGTTCTCGTTTCTCCTACTACCAGTTTTGTACACACTCCTGGCCAAAGCACATTCCTCATTCCACCAAGGCACAGGTCTCATGCAAAGTTTTCCAGACGTTCGAGGAATAGCGGAAAAACTAACCTGATATAAAGCAGATACTGTTCTACATCATGAACACTAAAAGTCAGGAACACTGTAGTTGAAATAACAGTGTTCTACTAGCTCTGCCCAGCCAACCTTATCCAAACACCAACAATTGACAAGATCCACCGGCACAGAGGTGCATGACTGAATCACAGTAGGGTAATTATCACTATTGTGCAAGTCAGGCAAACTCTGACAGGAAAAGTCCAATGAACAATCAAGGGAGACCAATATCAGATCGATAACAATGTACCATTTTGTACACAAAAATGTGTCAGCTCGCCAGTAGTCGGAAGAACTGGGTTCAAATTCTTAATCAAAGATGCCAGATCACCATGGCAGCTACACAGAGTATCACCCCACATAGCATGATACCCGGCCACCTAGGAGAACAAGTGGCCTAGGAATTTGATGTATAAGGTGATCAATATCGGCAATTGAGACAGACACAGAGGGTGGTAACTAAAGGCTACAGATTATGTAAGTCCTCTCCAGGTGTAAATGAATGGCCACATCATGTAGGGGGAACTGTACATAAAAAGAAATTAATGGAATATCTGTGCATCACAGAATAGCACACCCATCTCGTAACCATAGTCTAAATGGTGTGGTGAGTAGAAAGCTATATACTCTTAAAGAGCAGGAAGAGGCCTGTCTCCAACCAGAGATTCCTGAAGGCAGACACAGAAGGAGTAAACTCAGACAGGAACAGTTGAAGGTCTTCCCAACTGACTCTAACACCACTGCAGTTCCACGGCAGAGCAACGTTTACTGGACGAAGCATTGCTGATTAATTTAAACCTTTAGAGGTGCAAGACTGCACTACCTCTGATGAATGAGTAGGTTTGGGCTGATGATTATCTAGGAAGACCCAGCACCTGGAACTAGCTAATTGTGCCGACCATCTGAAAGCAAACGTGAGGACTAAGATGAAGGAAGTTTTACAACACTCATCTTCTGAGAACGAAGAATTGTTGCTTGGAAGGGCACTTACAGGTCGGCCTAGGTTGAGTAGGTCAGCCAGTGCCATCACCAGAAGCATCAAAAGTAAAGGCAGAGTTTACAGAACCAGAATCCTGTGAGGCTGATATCCTGCATAGGAGAAATGAAGTACCAACAGTCCATGCAACTCCATCCTCAAATGGGAGCCAGACCACTGGTGAAACACCAACTTCACCCTGCACCTGCCTAGACTCCAGTGACTCCATGACAGAGGGATTAGAAGAGAGGTCCTCAGAAGGTTCCAGACCTGAGACCTTAGGTGAATGGTCCTCAGGCTCAAAGGACTCTGAAGATTCACACTGATGCATACCAGGTGCAAATGGCACTTCAGGTGTGGTGGACAAGGAAGGGCAAGGAGATACATCAACGTGAACATCTGCCACCACCAAGGAAGTGGGTAAACTCTTTGCTACCGATGTAGGGACAGAAACAGTCTGAGAAGAGAGTGAGCAAACACAGGTCTTGCCTCCAGTACTTGTCTCGAGAACATTCATTCATTCATTCATTCATTGCCAGACGCCATGTATCCCAGACGGGGTGCCCAAGGGCTTAGAGGTAATTGTTTTACAGGGAGGGGCACTAATCCTCCACCAACCCCACTTGACACGTAGGAGCTTTTGACAAATCACCAGATGGAAAAGTGGGCACTGGAATGGGTCGAGGTAACTCCTGAGACACCGAATGGTGCACAGGTGCTCCAGAAAGGACAGAAGCATAAGTAACCCCAGGCTAAAAGAAGCGAGTCTGGGCCCTCCTCTTTGCATCAGGAAATAAAACCTTCTCATACATATGAATGGTTAAAATCTCTTTCACCAGACAATAGCGTGGACAGATTTGAGAAGACACAGTATGGCAATCCCCACTATGATAGCATATATGGGGTTCAGGAGAGTCATCAGCATGGCTTGGTTCACCACAGGAGACACACCAGGAAGACCAGCCTGTGAGCAATGGCATATAGGGCTAATGTGTCCATACCCATGACATTAGAAGTATCACATTAACCCCCAAACGCTGGGCTATTTTTGAGCCTAGCACACTCACAATATGGGCATTTTGGGCCAAACAGCTCTTTTTCAAACCTTAATATATGGAAAAATATGGTAGTTAGAGAAAGAATTTCAAAACAATATTACTCACCAACTCTTCTTCTTGCAAATAAAACCATCCCCAGGTCTCCAGGTTGTCTCGTCGATGAGTAAGGATGAGTAGATGAGTGGTTTTTGGTGTTTTGGCGGGGAGTCTCCAATCGCACACTGCTGGCACTGGTTTTCACGAGCCTGGCTAGCATTGGCAGCACTGACCGAAGTGGCAATTGTAACACTGGGCAGCCCTCCGTTGCAAACACCTACACTTTTCCACTCTTCATTCCACTTTTCCTTATGCACCGTCATAAGGATGTCATCACCCTGCCCATGTGGCACAACATTGGTTTTCCAGCCATGACAGAATGGCACTATGCCCCGAAGATGTGTGGGAAAACTTATGCTGTGTGGTTTTCTTTACTGTTTTCAAGCATCAGTTATAATACTTATCCTACTACTTGTGTTCAACAGCACTCATACTGTACTTCATATCACAGTTACAGATTATTGCATTTGAAGAAATCATTGCTCAGCATATTGCATGCAGTACTGTTGAGTATAAGGTATACACGTGAATGTATATTTTGTTTTTTTTGTGCTCTCATTTGAAATAATCAATGCTCAGCATATTGCACACAGTATGGTTGAGTATGAGGTATATACTTGTATATAAATTTTGGCTTTTTTGTACTCTTCTCAGGCATCGTGAACATAATACTTATGTTGTACACAACTTACTTAAGCTCATAAATAGGCTTCATATCACATCTTCACAAATATTTCAAGAGTAAGTATTAAAAAACTGTAGTTCTACCCAATGAAGTCATTATCTCAAGTGCACTCTTGTGTGTGTGTGTGTGTGTGTGTGTGTGTGTGTGTGTGTGTGTGTGTGTGTGTGTGTGGTGTGTTTCGTGCATCAGGTAGGGTTACCCAAAATATTGTCAAGCGTTGCATCGCATATTAAGATATCAAATTAATTGTCACTGGTCTTAGAAGCAAAAAAGAAAAAAAAATCACTTGTGCACACCTGTCCACTTCGTACAGTTTCCCACACACCTTCCCAATGATCACGTTCAGAGTGATACTGGCAGAAGTAAAGTAGACTCTAGCATCAGTCGTGGAGGGCAGTACTCCCAAAGTGGAAGGAAAGCTGATGACAGGGAGAGCTGGAGCTCCCGTTCCATCAGCCCTTGGAGCTAGTTCCTGACCATCCCTCTATGTTGAACTTTTTCAGTGTTTCGTTAACACAGAGAGTAGGCCAGCATGCTCTCCAATACAAGTTTCTCTGTCAACATCAAACTACATGCACAGTACACACTACACTACTATTTCAAAATCAAAGAAAAACGGCAAACTATGACCATGCATCGGAGTCCCCACTGGAGGAACCATAAATACCCCCACCATCTGCCCCTCTTCCGGTGATGACTCTACATGCCTGGATCCATTGTTTGACTCACATCTTCATTTCTGCAACATCCGCGGCCTTTCCTCTATCTTTCACTCTGCTGAACACCACCTCTCCTCCTCTAAACCTCACCTTCTCTTCTTAACCGAGACTCAGCTGTCTGAGGCAACTGACAGCAAATCTTTTTCTTTATCCTAACACTTTCTCTATACTCATTTCAAAGCCAAAGGTGGCTGTTGTGTATATGTATGCACTGACTTATCTTGCTCTCGTATTCCTGAACTTGATTCTTCTGAATTCTCTACTCTCTGGCTTCGGCTATCCTGTCATTGTCTGACTGAATATATCTGCGCTTTGTACTTATCTCCAAATTCTACTGACTTACCAAAATTCTTTGACAATTTTACTTCTACGATGGAACACATTCTATCCATTTCTCCTTTCTCTGAAATATCCATTCTAGGAGACTTCAGTGTTCACCTCTCCTTTCACTGATACACCTGGTGAACAAGCCTACATCTTTTCTATCCTTAATGACCTAGAGCAGCTTGTACAGCACCCTGCCTGTATTCCTGACTGCCTTGGAGAGAGCTCCAACATGCTTGACCTCTTCCTTACAACTAATCCTTCTGCTTACACTGTTAATCTTTTTTCTCCGCTGGGCTTCTCCGATCATAACCTTATTACCTTAACCTGTCCTATTGCTCCAATATGGCCTGTGCACCCTCCAAGGAGACGCCGTCTGTGCCACTTTGGAGCTGCGGTTTGGGAGGCCCTCAGGCAGTCCTTCTTTGATTTTCCCTGAAAGGATTATTGCTTCCATGGCCGGGAGCCATCTGAGTATGCCTTGTGGATTACAGAAGTTATTGTCTCGGGCATGGAAGCATACATTTCTTTCTCATATCCTTTGACTAATGCAAGAAAGCCTTGGTTTAATCATGCTTGTTCTAATGCTGTCTGCAACAAGGAGAGGGCCTATAAAAGGTACCGAAGCCAACCTACCCCTGAATCACATCTTTTTTGTTTTCGCCCGAAATCGTGCTAAGTCTGTTCTTCGCCTTGCTAAAAATAATTTCATCCATATTAAATGCTCTCAACTCTCCAACTCGAATTCTTCCCGCTCATTCTGGCATTTTGCCAAAAACTATTCTAACAACTTTACCTCATCATCCTTCCCTCTTCTTTTCCATTCTGATGGCTCTGTAGCTATTTCTTCTTCTGATAAAGATCTCTCTGCTCAGACTTTCTCCTCCAATTCCACCTTAGACAATTAAAGTGCTGTCCCTCTATCACTTCCCCCCTCTGACTTCCTCATGGCTGACATTGAAATTTCTTCAGTTGATGTATTTTCTGCCATCACTGGCCTCAAGATTTACAAGGCATATGGGCCTGGTGGAGTTCCTTCTATTGTCCTCAAGAATTGTGCTTCTGTGCTTACATCCAGCCTAGGTAAACTCTTTCGCCTTTGTCTTTCAACTTCTACCTTTCCTTCTTGCTGGAACTATGCTTTCATTCAGCCAGTCCCAAAGAAGGGTGACAATTCACAACCCTCTATCGTCCAATTGTTTTAACATCCTGTGTCTCTAAAGTTTTTGAGTCTATTCTTAACAGCAAAATTTTAAAGCATCTTTCCTGTCACAACCTTCTTTCTTATCGTCAGTATGGGTTCCGTTAGGGACGCTCCACTGGCGATCTTCTCACCTACATTTCAGACTCCTGGTCATCCTCCTTTCGGGACTTCGGCGAAAGCTTTGCCATTGCACCTGACATTTTAAAAGCTTTCGATCGTGTCTGGCATAATCTTTAATTATCAAACTGCCCTCTTACGATTTCTATCCTTCTATCTGTGTCTTCGTCAATAGCTCCTTTCATTTCATTCTATGGCTGCTGTAGTAGACGCCTATCGTTCTCCTAGAATTATCAACAGTGGTGTTCCTCAGGGCTCTGTCCTATCACCAACTCTCTTTTATTCATCAGTGATCTTTTAAGCTGTACATCGAACCGTATTCACTCGTATGCTGATGATTCCACCATTCACCTTTCTATTCATTTTCTGCAACGTCTATCTCAGTAGTTACTTCAACAAACAAGGGATGAGGCTATGGCACACCTAATGTCTGACTTGGCTCGTATCTCTGACTGGGGTAAAAATAATCTTGTTGTTTTTAATGCCTCAAAGACTCAGTTTTAACACCTATTAACCCATCAAAATCTTCCACAGGAGTACCCATTAATGTTTATTAATATCCAGCTCAATCCTGCGTCATCCTCGAACATGCTTGGGGTTTCATTCACTCGGGACTTATCTTGGATAGATCTTATTGCAGCACTTGTAAAATCTGCTTCCAAGAGTTTGGGTGTGATAAGCTGACTCTGTGGCTTATTTACCTCTGCACAGTTATTGACTTTCTACACGGGTTTTATTCGGCCCTGTTTAGAGTACAACTCTCACGTGTGGGAGGGCTCCCCACATGCAACTCTTCTCAGTAGGCTGGAGTCAAAGGCTTTTCGTCTCATCAACTTTCTTCCTCTTACTGGCTCCCTTCAACTTCTCTTCACTGCATTGTTGCCTCTTTATCTCTTTGCTATCGCTACTTCAGTGGTCACTGCTTCTCTGAACTGTCTGCTTGCATCCCTCCACTTCTATGACAAGTGCATAACACCCGTCTAGCAATAAACTCTCATCCCTTTTCTGTCGAACTCTCTAATGGAAGAGTTATCCGTTACTCCCAGTCCTTCATTTATATAACAGGTCAGCTCTGGAACTGCCTCCCTCTGTTTCTATTCCTACTTCGTATGACCTCCAGTCTTTCAAATGCAGTGTGTCCAGGCATTTCGAAATGAACGGATCTTGACTTGGGCTCTCTTTTGTATTGTTTTTCTTTTTAGTCTCTCTCTCTCTCTCTCTCTCTCTCTCTCTCTCTCTCTCTCTCTCTCTCTCTCGCAAGGAACTGGTTTGTGGCCTCATGGCCTTTGGTTCCTACTTCCTCGCATAAAAAAATAATTTAGGGCATAGTGGGACCTTGCATTCCTCAAATTGGTTGGGAGTTTCCTGCCCTGTGGGGGGGGCGGCATTTTGTCTTGCTGCACATGTGGCAGTGCCTGAAGGCTGGATGACCTGCAGGTGTACATCCTATGTCGACAAGGCAATGATGCTGAAAATACTGAGCACAGCTCAGCCTGTCTGCCAATGCTGCCTGGTACATCCCCTGCCTCCCAACTGTTAACTGTGCAGTTGCATACTCTTCAAAGAGCTCGCATGCTAGCTCCCGAACTCTCATAGACAATGAGTCCTTCGTGAATCCTTGAGAAGTATATAACTGTTCATGACTGCAATATCAAGATGGTGTACAAATGCCTTCTTGTACCATTGGCAGGATTTACAGAGGCAATCAACTTCCCCAGTCTGTATGTCTGACTCATCAACTAGCTGCATGCTGATGTTGTAGTTGTTGACAGAATCGGACTTGAACAATGGTTCCGTGGTCCTGAAGTCTGTCTTGCCTGTCCTCCATAATACTCTTATGAACTGTGGCCAGCATGTTAACCTTACGCTTGCCGTGCCATATAAGGGCTAACATGTTACCACATTTCCGGATTATGAGGGCACCTTTCTCTGTTTTTTCTGGGAAAGATGGAAAATGCTCTCTACCGCCATGCACGATTCCACAGGACCCTGCACCATGTTCAAGTAAATACTTGGTCAATATGGGGGATGTGTAATAGTTATCTGTACAAGATGTGGTGCTTGTTGAAATACCAGTCCATGACCACTTGTACAACAGATTCAGAGAGACCATGTGGATCATCCCTAGGTATATCAACATCTGTAGCTCACTAAACTATTACATTAGCAATTATCCAGTTTTTCAGTCACATAGGACAAAGAACTTCAATTTCAAAACAGTGATGCTTTGAAGGCACATACAGAATAAATGTTGAACAGCCCCGGAACAACACAAGCAACTCGTTGCTAACCACTATCTGAAATGGCCGGCAAAGCCTTGCAAACAACTCCTTGAGCATGGTCAGTATGAGCCTTATTATCCATAATCTGCAATTGGGTCCTGGTCCATAATTCCTGTTGAAGTGCAGGAACCGTAATATGGACAGGCAACTATCACGGGCCATATATTTCCCAAAGACAGGTGTGCCCACATGTTCGTCTATTGACCAATACAGTAATCATGAAGCACATGTTTTCTCACATAGACTATCATCATGGTCAAAGCAAGCCACACAAACAACTCCACCACCTCCACTTGTACTAAATCCTTCATTATAGTACTTTCACTGGCCGAAACATGCAGCCAATGCACACTTATTGCCTGGTGGTAGTTTATTTCAGTCACTAGGTACTGCATAATCACAGTGGTAAAGATGGCCATGAAAAATAGCATCATAGTTCTGGGTATGGACAACAGCTTTCCAAACTGCACACTTGCCCCTTCTGCATGAAAGGCAGATACAGTGGGCTCGAATCCTGCCCCCTCCTAGCACCATTCACTTTCCCAACACCTGGGAACTTTGGCAGTGTTTTTTAGGCCAGAACGTCGTTTCAAAACATGTGCACGCCCACTCCCAGGAGGATGACCATGGGCAAAAGGGGGGCGGGAAGGGAATGAGAGGCAGAGGTGGGGAGTAAGGGAGTGATGACTCACCTGATGCAGGGCTTCCCTGTTGAGATGCTGGCAGTCCAGTCACACCATGTTGGGGCAGAGTGGAACTTTCCACATGTGAAGGGCCATGTTGTGGAGATAATGCCCTCAAAGTGCTGGGTTGTGGTAATGAGGGATGTTGGAGGGAGAGATTGCAGCAAATTTTCAGTGAGAGTGATGGTGAGATACGACGACGACATTTATGGAGGACATGACCATCACCATCTCTCTCACTTTCTTGATGAACAGGGTCATCTGCCTCTTCCTCTTAAGTGAAGCCATCACTGTCATAGGCCCTGCCCTCCTCCTATAGCAATTTGAGAGGCCTTTCAGGTGTCTCACGGTGGGTCGGGGATTGAGGGCATGATACTTCACATTCCACATAATAGCTTCACCCAGCTTTGGAGTAAGTCTCACCACTCATACTAAGGGAAGACAGTTTCCTCCAGGGCAAGACCTATGGCTCTATCACTAAACCCTTTCCCTGGTGGTAAGGGCTGAACTTTGTTTGGGGTCGATGGTTCAATCAGCTTGTTGGATGAGGGGACAGAATTGAACAAGGAAGCTAAGGAAGGTATCACTCCACACTGTGACAATGCCATGTACAAACCGAATCGCGCATCCCTGGGGTACCATGGGTACCTTCATATCCTATGGTAATGAGAGAAAATGGTCGTGGGTTCAAATGGTGGTGGGAAGATGCTTACATGTATTGCTGCTACCTGTAGCAGTCAGGTTGTGCTGTGTATAGACATTACCTGGCAGATGGAAATCAAGGTTGCCACATACAGTTTCATAGGAAGTGTCAGCCAAGCGAGTTTCACAGAAGCAGACAAGGTTAATTTGTCAAATGTGAAGAATAAGGCTGAAGTTAGGGTCAGAATACCACCTATTTTCTTTGGCAAGTGCTCAGCAATCATAACACCAGGAGACAACAGTTCCATCAACAGCCACGCCTCTGAGTATCAGAGGAGGTCATGGGAGAATCTGACACACTTATATCAGTTACAGGTGGCATGGGGAATGCATGAAACATTTGCACCAGAAGCAGAGGCCAGAGCCAGTACTAGGAAGCTCTCTTTTTGGAAGGACACATCAATAAGGATGGTTCCATCCCCCTGAGAAAAGATTTTAGGTTCCTAACCACAAGCTGAAACAATGGGACGGTGTAAATAGAAAATGTCGATATCCAGCACTGATCTAACCACAGAGGATTTCAGCATCAGACGTTTTGCATACAACTCCGGCATCATTTCTTCCGGGCCTAACCAAGAGCTAAACCAACCCGATGAGAATGCCTTCCAGTCACATTTCAGTGCTGGAGCAAAGGATTTTCCCCAGGGGCCTAGGAAGGCTCCAGAGAGGCAATATGGGATGGAGTTTCTGAATAACCAGGGACAGATGCAAAGTCGTCAATATTGTCAATTATTAAAGCCATATACAGCAAAAGATACGTAATTCTCCAACCCCTCCACTAACCACAGAGCCCAACAGTGGGAGGTCATATGCCAGGATAACACCGCTGGCATCCTCAGAGGTAATGAGAGGGTAAGGGTAGGTAACCACCAGGGGGACTACACAAGAGTGACTCCAGGATGATGAGAGCCACCAGGTTCCCCAGTGCCCACTTGACCCTAGCCAACAAGTGACTAGCCGATTTATCTTCTCATGCCCAAGCATGCCACCCGTCTAGCCAGAATACTGAGCCGGGGAGATGTGTTGCCAGCTACAGGGCACATTGTGCAGCATGGCTCAACACCCAGGACTCTAGTTCCCAGCATTACAGAACGTCACACACGGTAAACACGTGGGGAAGCAAAAACCACATCGAATAATGAAGATGGGCAGGGACAAGCAACATCATGAGCAGGTCTCTTCTACTTGTGATGCAGGGGGGGGGGGTATTTGGTCAATGATGCCAACAGATGCCAAACCTTACAAAGGTAGGCATGCCTCCAGAAAAGGCGGCACCTCCAGTCACGCGTCAAGCCTCACCACCATTTCAAGGTGACCCCCCCTCAGCGGAGCCAGTTTAAGTGACCTTGACCAACTTTTTGACCAACTTTTCAAGGTCTCAAGTCCAAAAATATCCTAAAGTCATAATCTTTCAATCTCAGTTTACTCCAGACCTACTATAGATACATAGATGTGGAAGGAAATCCAGTGATAAATTTTTTTTTTTTCTAAACATTTGTCTGGAAAATAACTGAAGGTCATTCACGTGTGCCATAGCAGTATTTTGGATAACCCACTTCTCAATTGCAGTTCAATACAGGAATAACCTAAACGTAAATGAGGCTCTTCTTGGCCCTGGAAGTTTTGTCTGTGTCTGGACCAGGTCTGTATTCTTTTCGGTGGCAGTTTGACCAACTGTTTTTGAGTTATTACAAAAAGCAATATTATTATAGGTGGAGATTAGTACCTGCCACTGGCAGTTACAGTCTTCTAGTTATTACTGTTATTATTATTCCCTTACCTTTCATCTGATTTTCATCATGCTTATTAACCTGCTGCGTCCTGGCAGGTTTGTCACCAGTGCTCCCCCCCAATCCCAGCAGACTTTTTTTTTTTTTTTTTTTTTTGCTAAAACATCCGCTTTTTATGAGAAACATCGAAAATTCAGAGAGAAATTGCTGAACTGAGCTTAGAAGTGCCCTGTACAGGTGACCCTCCCCTCACCTCGTACAGTGTTCTCTGAAGCCGTGCTCCAGAGAAGACATTTTATGTGGAAGGGGTAACTATTCCAAACCACTCATAATAGGTAGATATTTATTATTTATTTGGTACGAATTTATTTGTAGTACAAGGGTATATTGTTTTTCACACAATAATATAGGCAATATAAGTGTTGTTTCACTCACCAAACACATCAACATACCGCACCTTCCTTAGTGATGTTGCCTCCTCATCACTTCTGCCTGTTTCTTCCTTTAACGCCACATAATGTTTGTTTTCCACAGCAGGAATTGCTCTCGCCTTGAATTTCGTCGTCAGAGGGGAGACTATAGCATGACATGTCTTTACTGGCCAGGTCACTGCTAACAGGTGAGTTGCTGAGAAAATGGCGCACGCAGGGGGGGGGGGTTAATGCAGGTCCAGGCAGTGTCACCACCTGGCGGTGGGTAGAGGAAGACCTCTCACATATGCCTACCAAAAATCATCTGCGAAACTTGAAAAATGTGCAAAATGATGGACCTCGCAACTGCAAAACGTGTAAACATCATCGGGAGTCACCGTGACAAAACGTTGCCACGTGTATGCACAATGACGGGACGCCTCAGGTTAAGGATGCACAGCACCTTTACCCCATTAAACTGACCCGGGTCCAATGACTGACCAATTTTTCAAGATCACGGGTAAAAGAATGTCTCCGAATCATAAATCTTCAACCTTAGTTTACTTCAGAACTATTATACATACATGGACATGGAAAGAATTACAGTGATAACATTACTTTCCAGACATTTTTGTGAAAAAAAAGGTCATTCATGCATGACTTTACAACACTTTGGCCACCCCACTTTTCAACAATTTTCCATATCTCTTCGATACATGGAAAAACAAGACATAAACAAGGCACTTCATGACACTAGAAATTTTGCCTGGTCCTGGACCAGGTATGTACAGATTTTGATGGCAGTTTGACCAACGGTTTTTGAGTTACTACAAGCAACTTACATTTAGCAATATTCTCATTGATGAAGATCAGTAGCTATTTCTGATCATTACATACTTCTAGGTACTATTATTATTATTATTATTATTATTATCATCATCATCATCATCATCATAACTCACAACTTCAGTGGTGAGTTATATTGGTCTTGTCAGTATTATTATTCATATAACTGCAATATTCTTTCTTATGAAGGAGTAAATTGCTCATATTCACTCAATTTCAAAGCTACGTCCATCATACTTGGCCATCTGAGTCCCCCTGCTGGCGGTTTTATATGACCTAGTATCATCCAGTTCCCAGCAGTGGTTTTCCAGTTACAGAAAAAAATCTTTAAAAATAGTCTATTTGCAAATTCAAAGTAACCACTAAAGGTACAGACTTTAAATTTTTGTGGGACATAGCCAAGATCGGGAGCAGGTATGAAATGACTATGGGCCTATTTGGGCCAGTAATTTCTGAGATCGCCCAGGGGTTAATGGAAAGTAGTTTGGGGTCAATGAGTGCACAATTTAAAAAGCCAAGATAGAAATGAGTTACAACCACCGAACTTGGAGCATTTAGAGAACTTTATATCTATGCATGGCAACCAAGTATGAATGGCCATGACCTTAAACTCAAGGTCACAGCCTGTTTGACACTCTTCAAGGGGTGCCCTAATATCTTCACTTCAAAGGGAACACTATATGAAGTCCACTGAAATCACGAAGCCCAGTTATATGTACTTGGGGAAAAAAATCATCCCCTGCAGTCGAACTGAGAAAGAAATTGGATGACATTATGTCATGTTGTGAGTTACTGAAATTGCTAATGGCAATTCCCATTTTCTATTTATTATTCTTGTTGCATAGTTATAAATTGCTCGTATCTGCTGAGTAACAAAGCTACAGCCATCATAATTGACCATCTGAGTCCCCCAGCTGACGGCTTCATATTGCCCAGTATCATCCAGTTCACATTACTGGTTTTCCAGTTACATCCAGAAACATACAAAAATAGTCTGTTCACAAATTCTCAGAAGCCGATAAAGGTACATATTTGAAATTTTTGTGGGACATGGCCAAGGTCGGGGAGCAGGTCTGATATGACTACGGTCCCATTTGGGCCAGTAGTTTCTGGGATCGCCCACGGATCAATGGAAAGTAGTTTGGACTCCACCATTTTTGCACGGTGATGTTTTTGTTGCTTTCACCTTCGTCCAACGTGTTCACACTCTTCTAGGGAGGCCCTACTACCTTCACCTTCAAGTGCCCACTGTATGAAGGCATCGAAATCACCAGGTCAAGTGATATCTTGTCAGATGATGAATTACTGAAATTGCTAATGGCAAGTTCAGTTTCGTAGTTACAGTAAACCCTCGATTATTCAAAATTCATGTGACTTTCAAAACCTTGATTAATCTATTTTTATGTATGAAAGAATATAATAATATACAGTACTGTACGTACTTGTACTTACGAAAATACACCCTCACCATCACAGAAGCTGTACAAGTAATATCTCATAATTAAAATATATTATAAGATATCATTTAATGTACGAGTACAAGAGATCAGTATTGCACTCACCAGTCATACATTTCTGGTGCACAGAGATTCTGTGGTATAATCCAGTGACAAACGAGTAATCTAATCCAAGCACTCAACCACCAACAGCCCACTAAACGCCACTCAACTGTCACCATAAAGACGCTTAATGCACAGCACTTTTGTGACTATAACTTAAATTGTGAACATAGCAAATAAAGTCGTAAGCCTTTAACTCACTTTGGGAGGAGCCATTGCGATATTTATGAGTGATAAATACACAAGAGTGAGCAGGGCACATCCAAACACATTTTAAATATGGAGGCCAGCCTGACGTTCGCCCTTGTGGAGGCATTGTAAACTATCGCGGATGGCGTGAAAACAGCCTGCCAGTTTGAAATTTCTGTTGGATCTCGGGATTTCCTTGATAAATTGAATTGATACTTAATTAGCAAAACCAGTAGTTAATCGCATTTCGTGGTTGAAAGATTGTTGTATAATCAAGACTCTACTGCGTTGTTGTTGTTGTTGTTATTATTATTATTATTATTATTATTACAGAAACCGCCACCACCCATTTCACCACCATCATCATTTACACTTCACTTCAAGCTGCACCGTATCTCCCACATGTCCCCCACAAACTCACTCACAATCACCACCACTCCATACAAGTAAATCTATAATACATCTCCCTCAGCTCCTCAGTAACCCCTTCACCTCTTCCCCCGTCCACCTGGCACCACTATCATCCCCCTGATCACGACCACAATCTCCCCCTGCATCACTATTACCATCACCATCTCCCCCTACATAATAGTCAACACCATCTCCCCCCCTTCACCTTGCACCACCATCCCCCTCTCCCCACACCACCACCATTGTCCCATTTGGTCACATGCTAAAGTCCTGTCACCTCTCCTGCTTCACTGGGGAAAGTGAGATTCATAGATCCGATAATGAGACCTGCTAATAGAGAGCATTTTCCTGCCGACAGATGGCACGCTACAATGTGAGGTATGAAAGGTGGGGGAGAGGAGGGAATATAAGGTTGCGGGGGGTATCATATGGAGACTCGGAAGGGAATAGGATATTGTAGAATGCATGCTATTTTCCTTCATCAAGTAAATAGTGTGACAGCAACTATTTTTGTAGCAGTCACCGTTAATCCAAGTAAGATGATAATTAGAGCTTCCATGGTATATATATTTAATTAAAGCTATTTCCTTACTGATGCTGTGCTGTTACAAGAACAACACTAATGTTAGATTTCCTTAAGCAGTATCTGTCGTGACATCACTGAATCTAGTATAAATTGTCAGCTCTTGAAAGTGAAGACAGGGTTACAGAAGTAGTGCAATTGACGTTTGTATATTTGTGTGTATTCACCAGTGCCATCGTAAAGAAATATAGGCTTTTCATTGTTGTCGGAAATTTTAATTGTTTTTTGATAGTTGCCCATTGTAGAGTGGCTATTTATCTTCATTTCAGTTACTGGGTATGTTATGAATACATTAGGAAATAATTTATAATATTTGTATAAATATATTGCTATGGTAAAATAGGTATTAGTAATATTAAGCTTACATTTTTACCTTTGATTTTTTTGTATATCATATTACATTCTCTAGAAAACGCATAAGATAACTATAGTTTACTGTAGGCTACTGAAGCAAAACCAGTTTAGCGTCTAACAGAAATACCACTTGGCATATATAATACCCTGATAACTAACATTAACATCAATCAATTTGTGGAGAATTTACACATTATCCTCAGTGAGATGTCCAGCCACCATTTGCGCCAACAGTTTCACGTAACCTTTTAGGCATGTCCTTCACAAGATTCCTACAAATACTAGGGTGACGACGTTCCTATTCCCACACCTCGTAGGCTTTCGTCTCAATAGCATGACAAGGTCGTTGCTCGCCAAGGCTCCAGTTGCGAACAATAATTGCCCATAAATTTTTGATAGGGTTGAGGTCACACCATTTTACTGGCCAGTTCACTACCTAAATCTCAGAATGCTGCTCTAACCACCATTTAACAACCGTGCTGGTATGGATGGGGCTGTTGTCCTGCACCAGCATGATACGGTGTGGACCAGCCATGCATCTCACTGTGGGTACTAGAACACTTTCAAGAATGTTGATACAATCAGGGCCTGTAAATTTACTGTCCAATTTTACTAGCTCCCCTGATCCATGTGCCCACATCCATCCCCAGAAACGTACATTCACTCTTCCACTCTTACCTATTTCTTGAATATGATGTTCATAATATCAGGTGTTTCGCGGTTTCCAGCAGTGACGTGCTCCTGCTCCCACTGATGTGAAATACTTTCCATCTGTGAAGATAACATTTTCCCAAAATTATTGTTCAGCTTGTAGATATTGTAAGACAAAGCCAAGACGACCTTCCATGTGTTGCTGCATTAATTTTTCTTTATGTGCTGGGGTATCGCAGTGCAGGGTTGCCAGATTCTTGCGATCAAAAGTAACACAACCAGACCTCAAAAGTAGCTGATCGCAACAAAAACTAGCCCAATAAAAATACAGAATAAATTAGAAAATGCTGCTTTATAATACTGTAATTTAGGAACAAAATATTTTAATACTTCAACTTACCACTAATGTGTTGTTCCTCTTGTCCTCGTGGTGTCTTCTTACTGATAAGTAAAATAACTTTCTGGATCCTTCTTGTATGAACTAAAATAATTACTGTATTCTTTTTTTAAAATTTATTTACTCCTTTTATACTATTTGAACTAAAAAAGTTTTGTTCTTATATCACTGTATTTACTGTACAAATTTATGTTGTCCAATAGGTTTTTCTCTTCTTTATCCAATTCATCTTTTCTGTAGACTGACGAGTCATAGTTTAGCATTGACTCTGTAGGTTCAAATGATGAGCAGCAGGTTCCATTTAGTTCAAGGCTTGTTTTTATTCTTAAAATTGATATTGAGAGCTCTAACCCCATTCTGTTCCTCAACTTAGTTTTAACTGATGTGACTCGGGAAAATACCTGTTCAACCAAAACATTATTTATTGGCATGCTGTATGCCTTTAGTGCAAATTCTGCAAGATCTTTTATTTCTAGTTCTCCAGCATTTTTCACAGTGATTGCTTTTGCCCAAAATGATGCTCTAGTTGCTGGTATAAAAGATCTGATACCATTAGCTCCCAGTTTCACTTATCTTAGACTGATCTGCTAGTTCATGTGGCAGCTTTGAGAATGGAGGCCGTGTGTGACTTAGACAAACAGTTGGTGACAGGTCCTTTAGTTCTTTAAATTTTGAACATTTTCTGGTATGCGAGCAAGTAATTCCTTACATGCTTTAATAAGGACTTTGTGGCATCTAGACTTAAAAGTCATTAAGTCTCCTTCAGAAATTATATTATCCTTTCCCTTGCTGGGAGAGACGACAGAAAATTCATGGCCAAAGTTAACTATTTCAAGAGGAAGAAAAACTGAAGTGAAACCCATGTCCACTTCAAGCTTCACACTGTCAGGATATAGGACCCATCTGAGTATTGATGAAGTACAATTTTCCAGTTTTTTCTTTTGAAAAAGCAAATTCACTTCTTCAAAATCATTCAAGATTGGTCTAAAAAATGTTAAATAATAAAATACATGCTAGAGTAGGAAAGTAGCCCAATCACCAAGTAAAGAGCCCAAATGTAATTTGAAGTAGCCCATAAAGTAGCAAGTAGCGGAATTCAAATTTTGGTAGCGCACACCCCAAAAAAGTAGCCCAATCTGCTACTTTTTCCCCAATCTGACAACCTTGTAGCAGTGAATCTTTGCTCCCTGAACCCGTCGTAATAATGTGGAAGGGTGGAAACGGAACTGCAGGTCACGACCAAGCTGAAATACCGATGCTAAAGGTTGATTTTGCACTGTTCTAATGAGAAGAGCATTCTGCTGTTGTGTGGTTACCCACGGACTTCCTGATCGCTGTTTGGTGTGCAGGGAACCCTCTTCCTGGTATCTCTTAATCCATTGTGACACACCTGTAGTACGTGCTATATCGTTCGTCATTCTGCCCTCCCACAGGCCAATGATACGTCCTCGTTCAGCCACAATCTCCACTGCATTAGCACTTCCTGGAATGAACAATATGATAACCTCATTTGCAATGCCTGAGATTACATGATTTCCTAACACAACAATAAGGCAAATAAACTATCTGTTATGCTAGATATTTTTAGGTCAACTTTTCGTCCTAGACACACTAGCAATTGGGCCGGGTTTCTCTTTTGAGATTGGAGCTACAACACACTATGAAAGGAACAGGGCATAAAAACTCTGGGCAACAACCTTACACATACATTATCTTCAATTCTACACACAGTATACAACATGGGTATAAGTACAACACAGCGCACTATTAAATCACAACGACACTGGGTAGACTAGAGGGCTCTGACTGTGCTGCATAAGTTCTGGGCTGTACAAGTGTCGGCCACATGTAGGAGGAGTCCCGTCAGTGTTCATTCCTTCAGGGGACATGGGACAATGCTCAGGGGCGATGTCATCATTAGTGGGCTGCTGGGCTGTGTAGTGAGAGGCCCTCCTCTCGTGGAGCCTCGAGAAGGGGTCTGGTCCTTGGGGCTTGGGCCAAATAGGGCGAGCAGGCGTGCTTCTCTGCACCCACCCTGGGGAGGGGGTTGCCATCGTCTTGGGCTGGGGAGGTTGTGGCCCGGGGTCGCAGGGGCACCTCTGGGAGTCCGGCGGTTGTGGTCTCCCTCCCATCGGGCCGCCATCAGGGAGAGTCTGCAGCTTCACCCTCCGGCGGGAGTCTGTCAGCTGGTCATCTTCCCTGGGTGCCGGCTGAACTGCACACACTCCCAGGGTCGCCAAGGGGCTTAACCAAACCTCCTCAAGCCAGGAAAGTTCCCCCTGGGAGCTGCCTCTGTGGGGAGCAACAGAAGGGCGTCCCGCTTGGCTACCAGAGGGTGGAGCTGAGCAAGGGTTGTCCTCCATGGGGGAAATCATAGGGGATGCGAGACGTTTGGTGGGGTCTCTCCCTGGTGTGGCTGGTGGCCGTCGCCGAGGTCCTGCAGGTAACAGGAGGAGGGAGGCTGATGGCCGTCCCTTTCCTGCCGGTCCAGCTGAAGGCTGTCACCGGGGCCCGACTTCCTGACAGGACTGTGGGCGAAGTGCAGCTGAAGGCCGTTTCCTGTCCACAGGTGCAGCGGAAGGCCATCACCACTGTCCTGTGAGGGAAGTGGATGGCAGTCGAGGTGCGGCTGAAGCCCGTCACTGGAGGCCACCTCCCAGAAGCAGCTGCAGAAGGAGAGGGGGCAGTACCATCTCTCCCCGAGTGTGGTTGAAGGCTGTCATCGGTTTCTGCAGGGGAGGGGGGTTTTGTAGCAGTTTAACTGCTGAAGGCCGTCACTTGGGTCCTGCATGGGACTGAAGAATCAGCCCCACCCCAAACCTGGCGAGGGCTGGTCTGGGTGGAGAGTAATGCGCCCGGACTGCAACGTCCTCGCTGGGTTTGTTCCGGGGAATAAGGGCGCAAGGTAGTTGGGAACATAGGTTCATACTGCCTAGGCAACGCTGCGCCCTCAGAACCCCTCCATGGTCTCTTCTTTGGGGTGGTGTCGTCATGCCTTGGCGATGTTCTGTTGCTATGGCGGGTATTTCACTATCAATGATGTAAAGGTCTGCCACGTATGCCTGTCGTAAAAAATTATAATAAGAAAAAATAACATTACACAATGTGTAGGAACTTAAGACATATTACAATATATGTATTACAGTTTAACAAAATGATTATCATGATTTATGGTAAGGGATACTATAGTGCCCAAACATTATAAACAGTTGCATCCTAGATCTTACCTGTTATGATGCTGGGATATCACTGAGTTGGGTTAGTTTTGTTCCTGTTCACATTACCTCGAGCCACCCGGAGAACATTTCATGGTCCTGAGCAAATAACTCCACCATCGTTAAGTAGTACACTGGTGACTGAATGGCGGTTTCACGGAAAGATAGCGTCCATATTGCTAAATGGCCCGTCATTGGTTACTTACTAATACCTCGGACTGACTAATCACTACATTGCTTATAACACAGTCTTTGTAAGAATGTAAGATGTATAATATATTTAGATAGACGGACAAACAAAATTGTCTGATGTTTCGAATTTCATTTGTACGTAGATTCACTCACTCCAGGACACAATGCCTAGGCCCATATTGTTTTACTTTTGTCGTTTTGTTTACGAAATAATGTTACCACTTGTTTTCTCACGTAGGCAAGGGTACAGTAATAACCTGGAGATTCACGAACACAAATAACAATATTGATGCACCTATAAACATCTCTCTTCTTCTCCTCTCCCCCACCTGTCATACATCACACCGGAGCGCGCCATCCGTTGGCAGGAAAATGCTCTCTATTAGCAGCTCTCAATTCTCGGATCTATGTATCTCACTCTCCCCAGTGAAGCAGGAGAGGCGACAGGACTTTAGCTTGTGACTGTACATCACTCACCACCACCATCTCCCCCTCCATCAAAAAGACCACCACCAACCCATTCCTACATTACTATCACCACCCCCATCCTCCCTACATCACTCTCACCACTGTCATCCCCCCCTACATCAATATCGACACCACCATCCCTCTTTCATCACTCCCATCATCACCATCTCTCCCTCCCTCATTGTCACCACCACTATCTTCCCCTCCATCACTGTGACCACTACCAATCCCCCTCCATCATTATCACCAGCAGCAACTTCCCTTCCATCATTATCGTCATCACCATCTCCCCCTACATCACTACTACCACCATCTCCTCCTCCATCACTATCACCACTACCATCTCTCCGTCGATCAGTAACACCACCACCATCTTCTTCTCCATCAGTATCACCACCACCGTCTCCCTCTACAACAATATCATCACCACCGTCTCCCACTACATCACTATCATCACCTTCCCCTCCAACAGCACTATAATCACCACTAACTCCTCCTCCATCACTAGCACCTCCACCATCTCCCCCTCCTTCACTGTCACCATCATCATATCTCACCTCATCACTGTCACCACCACCATCTCTATCCACATCACTATCATCACCATCATCTCCCCCTCCATCACTGTCACCACCAATATCACTCCCATCACTGTCATCACCACCTCCCCCCTACCACCTTTCCTAAAAATTCAAGAACCCACCACTTCACTAGTAACTTCCCAAATCTCTAACTTCTACCACCACTACACTCCACCACGACTTACTTCACCACAACTAATTTAATTTCCACTACTGCAAACTTTTACCACCACTAACTTCCACCACAAACATCCACCACCACCACCACCATTAAGCTTCATCATTACTACCTCCCACCATTAATTTCCACCGCAACTAACTTCCACCACCCTATACAAATCTACTACCACCACCACCTTTCATCACCATCACTAACTTCCACCAACACCATTAACCACATCCACCAGTATAACCACCAACATCCACCGCCACAACCACCACAATATCCCTCACAATCCTCCACAACCTCTCAGTTCTCTTCAAAGTCCATCAAGATAATGTTCTGTAATGTTCCTTAATCAGAATACCAGGAACGGTGCTTCACTCCGGACGAGATGGCCGAAATGGGCGTTACCTTGATGAACATGCTTCCTCTGTACAGATGTGTTGCCTACAAATTGGATCGGGTAAGACCTCTTGGTTCTGTCTGTCTCTGCTGGATTGCCGCTTTATATTCACCTTATGTCATAGAATTTTTACTTTTTTTTTTTTTACCCATGACATTTTTTTTTTAACCTAATGACTATTTTATTTGCTTTATTCTTGAAGATTTTATATTTCACAGATGACTTATTATTATTTCTATACCCATTTCTATTTCATTTCCCCCCATAACCCCATTACTATATGTTTACCTAATGAATATTTTATACCCCTTGACTATTTTTTTACCCCATGACTATTTCATTTTCATCCCAAGACATTTTTTTCTTTTTTAATATTAGAATACAGTTGTCACCGTCAAACTAGACAGCGTGACTTAAATTAGCTCTACTATTGCATATACTTTTGTGCAGAAGAGCAATCAATTCTTTAACCTCGTTATTAAATTCTCTTTCCTGAACTGAATAAAATTTTCTTTAGGCAAACAAAAATTTAAAAATGGCATTGTACTGGAGAAAATGTCATGAAATTCACAGTAGCGTATTTTAATCCCTTCAGTAAAAAGGACCTAATTTTTCGTTCTTTCGTTTTTCTTTCTTTCGTCTGGTGTCCAGCGACAACATTTTACCTTTGTACGTATTTTACATTAGATTGGCCTAAAACTACCACCTCTTCAGCTTGAGTATTGACTTATAACAATCGATTATATAACCAGAATAATGATGCTAGCCATGAAGACGTGCTATGGAAAGGATGCCTAACCATAACATTGCCTTTTTCTGCCACTGATGCGTGTCAGATAAGTAGCAAATGGACTGAAATCTGGACCAAATTAATGTGAAAGAACTGTAGTGGTGATGGAGTTAATTAAGGCTATACCTAACCCCTTTTGGTTTGGAAATCCTCCCACTCTGCAAAATATCATCTATATTAAAGGAAAAAGAAATTTACTGAGACATTTACAGTGGCGAAGATGACTTTAGAATCAGATACTTGATATATCCAGCCAAACTTCATAACCTAATTACTGCAGTCTAATAACGAATATTACATGCTCTTCTTGCCAGGTCTAGACAGCCTTACCAACCTCAGAATGTATTTTTCGAACAGCAAGGTGTCACATGTGGGTTTCACACATCACTATGGCTTTTGTTTTATCCTATTTTAATTTTTTTACATTTCTCTAACGGTCAACTATTGTACCCAAGCTGAAAACGCGTTTATCACTTAAAAAGATATAATTATCTTTGCTCATAAGGGGTGAGAATTGCGACCACGTTCAGGCAGCATTTTTTCTCAAAATTAGTCCAAGAAATTTTAGTATAATCCTCCCCCCCCCTTCCTACAGATGTACTGTATTACTGATAACTGCTAAACCCGGCTTGCGGCGGAGTCCAGCCCATTAATGCATTAGTCTCTGAATCACTCACTGTAACCAGCAGAAAACTGGGCCGGACTTGAGCCTACTGGGCGGCTCCAACAATCTTTCCCTGTGTCTAATTGGATGCTAAGCGACGTGTTCTAGGAATATGAACTGTATTGAGACAGATTTTTCATTTATTTTTCTTGTTTTAAATATAATACCTCAAGATTCTTTGTGAATACGAAGCCAAATTCTTGAAATAATCTCCATAGCATGGTCTTAAGCCACTCTTGTTCAAGGCCAAGAGCCCCAAAAGGTCAGGCAATACACAGCCTGGCTTTTCTGGTTAGAGGCATGAGAGAAACAGCCACAATGGAAGCTCTGTTATTAACCACATTGTTTATATTTTAAATTTTTATAATTTTTTTCCAGGATCAGATGGATCGTTTCACAGCCTGCATCAATGGACTGGAATAATTAAGGACAAGAGTAACACCTTCAGTCCGATGACGTATTTTGCTGTGTATTCTCGTTGCCTTCAGACGATTTTATTCAGCTGAGGTTGACTTAGGTTGTGACGGGGTTTATGGAGTATATGTTTAACCCTGACATAAGTGATGGTTTATTCTGAGTTGAGGTGATTGTTTGAAGGTGGCAAGGATACACACACACACACACACACACACACACACACACACACACACACACACACACACACACACACACACACACACACACACACACACACACACACACACACACACACAGTACGTCCGGATACAGGGTGCTGAAAATCGTCTCTCCCTGGAAGACCTTCGACTGGATTCAACATAGTCCCCTGCACATCCACCCCTTCCCCTTCACTACCACTAGGTCATATTTTATTCTTGACACCTCCAGACGATTTTACTTAATTTGGGAAGGACGTGTCTTAAGGAAGGAGTTAGAGAAAACTAAGATCTAACTCTCCTTCCGTTTGTACAGTCTGTCCAAAAAGGATATAAAATCGTGTGTAGACAGCAAGAGAAAATATGGATGACCTTTCCTTTGCGAAGAGGGTAAGGTAATAGGATAGTTGTTAGGTATATACAATTCTCTGATATTATAACCGACGTTCTTTCTTTTTTGTTTTTCTGGAAGTATAATTTGATTAAGTAATTTTCCTCCTTGCGTGCTTCCTCTTTGCTTATTATTAGATCCCATCTCACCCTTTCCTTATGACGGAAGAAAAGTGTTAGGGTGATAATGATGATGATTTGCCAGAATTCACTGTATATTAGTCAACTGAAATGTAGGAAGGAAGGGAGGTTCAATAATAATAATAATAATAATAATAATAATCAGATAATGATGAGGAGTATTTAGATGAAGAATCCCGTACACACACTACACAAATCTGTTAATTTCTTCATCTGCTTCTCTGTGCCCAGCCAGAACAAACTAATCGCGTCCCTCTTTGTGATGGCGTTCCATATTTCTAAACGTATCTTCGGTACTTTTATACAATTTTATTCATCTTAAGGGGAGAAAAAGGATTGGGAAGGGGCTAAGAAGACTGAATACAATACCTTCATTACGAATGTTTTCTCCAAAGTTAACAAAATCGCTTAGACGTTAACAGAAACCAAGTAACAAGATTCGAGATCATATTGAAGGAAAAAAAATAACTAAATCTATGATTAATATCTGGCCAAAGACACAGATAAGGTAAAATATAATAGTCTGTTGATTATCACCTTGAATTTGTGTGTGTGGCTGCTGCATTCTTCTGTTGTTTTGCTTGGAGGGTCCCTGTGTGCTTTATCAAATATAATCTTATTGCAATGCTCATGTGCGTATTATTTCCCACACTGACTTAAGCTCCTATAAATATTATTGAGAGTGCACGCGCCCGCTCGCGCGTGTATATGTGTGTGTGTGTGTGTGTGTGTGTGTGTGTGTGTGTGTGTGTGTGTGTGTATTATATATATATTTTATATACATATATACATATATCTATATACATACATACATATATCTATATCTATCTATCTATCTATCTATCTATCTATCTATCTATCTATATATATATATATGTGTGTGTGTGTGTGTGTGTGTGTGTGTGTGTGTGTGTATTATATATATATTTTACATACATACATACATATATCTATATCTATATCTACAGTATCTCTGTGTGTGTGTGTGTGTGTGTGTGTGTGTGTGTGTGTGTGTGTGTGTGTGTGTGTGTGTGTGTGTGTAATAAGATCAATCTTGGTGAGTTATGAACAAAATAATCATGAGACGTAATTCTTCAGAATGAAGATGACAACCTAAATACAAAGGAGCCATGACTCGTACTGTATTACTAAAACTGAAGAGCACACTGGGGACAATTTATCAGTTTTGGACAAAGATTTATAATGCACACAATAATGACACAGCGTCTAAGCATTCTGTTTTGTTGCTGAATGCACTCTGTAATGTGGGATGCAGGTTAGTCGCATCTAGCAGTGTTCCATAATGGCTGTCAATGACTGAGGATTTGTTTGAATCTCGGCACATAGTTTTAACCCCTCAGTACCGAGTGACTTATTCTTCCTGCTACGAGACATTTATTACACTCATATGGGTTTCTCATACTGAAGCAATTCATTGAGGTTATATTTAGGTTTTGCAGGTCAGAAAGGTCATCTAAAACTTAATAAAATCTTCCGGAAATGGCAAGAAAAAAAAAACGATAAAGGCGCATCCTCTTTCATGTGTTAATGATGGGGCCGTGACATAATTTTGGTTCTATTCTTCCTGGTACGAGACTTTTACTACACTCATATGGGTTTTTCAATCTGAAGTGCTTCACTAAGGCTATGTTTAGATTTTCTAGTTCAAAAAGGTCATACTGAACGGAATTAAATCTTCGGGAAAAAGCAAGAACAAACAAACAAAACATCTCCTGCCTCATGTGTTAACGATAGGGCCGTGAATGTCCTTTGAAATGTTATTGTTAAATGGCTACAGGTATAGAAAGCTGAGTGTAAGATATATTGGATGCTGATGTCATGTTCTCAGGACTCGCCAGTGCTCAGTGATCCCTTTGTATCAGTACGCATAAGACACAATAGAGGGAGGACCGGGCACGATGCTTCATCTAACCAAAATAACCTGATATGACCTAACCTATTCTGACCTGCCTAAAATTATCCTAACCAAGCCAAACATAGCCTAACCTAACCTAACCGAAACTATCCCAACCTAACCAAACCTCAGCTAACTTT
The DNA here is from genome assembly GCF_032717465.1 of Coenobita brevimanus. NCBI lineage: Eukaryota > Metazoa > Arthropoda > Malacostraca > Decapoda > Coenobitidae > Coenobita > Coenobita brevimanus. The sequence goes on from NC_136984.1 coordinate 17,385,043, forward strand.
CTTAACTTAACCAAGCCCTAAATGACCTAACAACCCAACTGAAACTCTCCTAACTTAACCAAAACTAACCAAACCTAAAATACCTAACCTTACACTCCCAGTAATTATGCCTTCTAAACACTGCCAATGACCTCTCTCTCTCTCTCTCTCTCTCTCTCTCTCTCTCTCCACATCCACACACACACAGGAAGACAGATAGCTAGATAGTTAAATAGATAGACATATAGATAAACACAAATAGATACATAGACATAGTATTAATATTTCCATACACCTTTATTAACTTAGAGCAGACCTCTGTCAGTAAAACGGTTAATGGGGCTAAAGTAATTCCTGTCATTCAAAAAATCTGAAGAAAATCGTCTGACGGCAGCAATAATATAATATAAAGGAGATGTGGCTGAGTTAATGCCAGGTCTGTCCAGATGTAAACCACCTGAGTCTTAGAACTGCCGCCACCTAATCACTTTTTCGTTAAGGCGATCTTCATTATACACAAGATGTTAAAGCAATTGGGCGATAGTTAGGGGGTGGGGAATGGTCACTTTCTTTGGGACTGGCTGAATGAGAGCAAACTTACAAGAAAGAAACGTACAAATTGATAGACAAAAGCGAAGGAGTTTACCTAGGCAGGGTGTAAGCACAAAAGCACAGTTCTTAAGGACAACAGGAGGGACTCCATCAGGTTCATTTGCCTAGTTAGTACTGAGCCCAGTGATGACAAAAAATACATCAGCTGAAGATATTTTAATGGCAGCCATAAGGAAGTCAGAGGGGACAAGTGAAGGAGGAACAGCACCGGAATCGTCTAAGGTAGAACTGGAGGAGAAAGTCTGAGCGAAGATATTTGCTTTTTCAGTAGGACAAATAGCTACAGAGACATGATAGTAGAAAAGAAGAGGGAAGGATGATGAGGTAAAGTTGTTAGAAAGATTTTTTTGCAAGGTGCCAGAAGAAGCGGGAAGAATTCGAATTGGAGAGTTAAGAGCATATAGTAAGGATGAAATCATTTTTAGCAGAACGAAGAACAGACTTAGCACGATTTCGGGCAGACATAAGAAAGATGTGACTCAGGGCTGGGTTGGCTCCGGTACCTTTCATAGGCCCTCTCCTTGTTGTGGACAGCATTAGAACAAGTGTGATGAAACCAAGGCTCTCGTGCATTAGTCAAAGGATATGAGATGGGAATGTATGCTTCCATGCCCGAGAGAATAACTTCCGTTATCCCAAAGCACACTCAGGTGGCTCCCGGCCATGGAAGCAGTAAACATTCCAGGGAAAAATAAAAAAAGTACTGCCTGAGGGCCTTCCAATTCGTGTAGCACGAGAGAAGGTATGGAGAGATGGCAGAATGGATGCAACTTCGTCTGAGCATTTGCCATAAAAATATCTGTAAAATAATGCAAGGGAGGCAATATTCCTTCTTACATGTAGGGGAGGTAATTTATTTATAATAGCAAAGTTATCAATAATTGCAACAGCTTTGTTCTGTATTTTGTCTAGCTGTTTTAGTGCAACCTCTCCACATCCATTCCATAAGGGTGAGCAATATTCAAGCTGAGAGCGCACATGACTCTTATCAGTTATAACTGCTCGTCAGTGAAGAAGTTACTGACTCTGTACAATAAACCAAGTTTCTTTGAGGCAGTTTTAGCAAATGATCTGACATGAGAGGTCCAGCTGAGGGCATTGTTAAATGAGACACCGAGAATTTCAATACGTTTGGAAATGGGAATATTAATAGCACTGACTGTAATATACGAATCTGGCAATATCTATCTTTTAGTAAATTGTATATATATTTGGTTTTACTAGCATTAAATGAGACAAGGTTGTTTTATCCTCATTCATTGATCGTAGACAAGTCTTGATTTATGGTGATGGCTGTATTGAGTTGAGAGTTTGAGATATTAGACTTTGTAAATGGGTGTCTGAGTGTGAATGAACTCTGAAGTGTTGAGTCATCTGCAGTATGAATGGATGGGATGGTGGGTGAGAGATGAGAGATCATTAATATGAACCAGGAACAGGATTGGTGGCAAAACTGATACCTGTGGCACACCAGCGTTAACTGAGTGGAAATTGGAATAAACATCATCTACTTTTACTCTTATTTTTATGTCTCCGTGATATGAGGAAAGCAGAGGAACAAAAGACGTTAGTCCATAGCAAGGGAGTTTGGGTAGCAGGGAACGGTGCCACACTCTATCGAAAGCTTTAGAAATATCAAGAGCTACTGCATATGTTTCTCCATATTGGTCAATTGATTGATGGATGGTATGAGTCAGGAGATTGAGTATGTCAATGGTGGATCTTTCATGGTGAAAACCATGGTGTCTATCACTAATTATGTTGCTGGATTCAAGGTTCAATAATGTGCTAATTAATTACAATCTCAAATACTTTACCAAGAGCAGATGTGACAGTAACTGGTCTTTAATCAGAGGGTTCAAAGGAACTTCCTGTCTTTGGAATTGGGTGGATAGTGGCTTCTTTCCATGAATTAGGGAATGAAGAAGTACGTATGCATAGTCTGAATATTTAGGTAGAACAGAGGCAAGTTCTGGGGAACATTTTTTCAGAACAATTGAAGAAATTCCATATGTACCTTGGAGCTTTGTTGGTTGGTAAATTGTCTAGGATGGATTTTACGCATCTTATGTGTATTGTAAGTGGAACGGTATCGGGAAAGTCAATTTCTAGCACTGGGACATTGTGGCTGCCCTCCTCTATGGCAGAATTTCTGGCAAATATACTGGCAAAGATATACGCTTTCTCCCGGGGGTCATTTATAATGTAGCCATCTGAAGATTTTAGTGGGGGAATGGATGATGACTTGTTAAAGTTATTATTGAAAGAAGTGAGAGTTGACCAGAATATTCTATTGTTATTAGGGTTATTGAGTAGTTTTGATGCTTGATTTTGAAGAAAGTTTGATTTAGCGAGATTTATTACAGCTTTTGCATGCTTTCTAGCAATTTTAGATTGACAGGGAAATTCAGATGTTTTTTATATTATTATTATTTTTTTTTTTAATGTTAGGAAGAAAGAATCAAAGGCTTGGAGCCCGGACAACAGTTCCTTCCAAGGAAAAATAAATGCAAAAGAGAGACAAATTCAAGATCCGTTCATTTCGAGATGGCTGGACACACTGTGTTTGAAAGACTGGAGGTCATAGGAAGTAGGAAATACAGACAAAAGGAGACAGTTTCATACCTGACCTGTTGCATATATGATGGACTGGGAGTAACGGTTAACTCTTGCATTAGAGAGTTGGACAGAAAGTGGATGAGAGTTTGTTGCTAGCCGAGTGCTACGCATCCGTTGTAGAGATGGAGGAATGCAAGCAGACAGTTCGGAGGAGCAGTGACCATTGAAGTAACGATAGAAAAGAGATAAAGATGCAACAGTGTGGTGAAGAGACAGAGGTTGAAGGAAGCCAGTAAGAGGAGGAGAGTTAATGAGACGAGAAACCTTTGACTCCACCATATTGAGAAGAGCTGTATCTGGGGAGCCTCCCCACACATGAAAGTTGTACTCTACACAGGGGCGAATAAAACCAGTGTAAAAAGTCAACATCTGTGCAGGAGTAAAGAAGGTACTGAGACGGCTTTGCACACCTAATCTCTTGGAAGTAGATTTTACAAGAGGTGTAATATGATCTTTCCAAGATAAATCTCGAGTGAATGAAACACCAAGTACGTTCAAGGATGATGCAGGATTGAGCTGGATATTATTAAACATTAAAGGGAAGATTTTGTCGGGTTGATAGGTGTAAGAACTGAGTCTTTGATGCATTAAAAACAACAAGAATGTTTTTACCCCAGTCAGAGATACCAGCCACGTTAAACATTAGGTGTGCCATAGCCTCATCCCTTGTTTGTTGAAGTAACTGCTGAGATGGACGCTGCGGGAACTGAATGGAAGGATGGAGGGTGGAATCATCAGCATACGAGTGGATAGGGTTAGAAGTACAGCTTAGAAGATCATTGATGAGTAAAAGGAAGAGAGTTGGTGGTTGGACAGAGCCCTGAGGAACACCACTGTTGATAGATCTAGGAGAAGAACGATGGCCGTCTACAACAGCAGCTAAACTGTAGAATGACCAGAAAGGAAGCTATAGATGAAGGCACAGTTAGAAGGACAGAAACCGTAAGAGGGCAGTTTGGAAATTAAAGATTTATGCCAGACTCGATGGAAGGCCTTTGAGACCTCACGTGCAATGGCAAAGCTTTCGCCGAAGTCCCGAAAGGAGGATGACCCGGAGTCTGAAAGGTAGGTGAGAAGATGGCCAGTGGGGCGTCCCTGATGGAGCCCATACTGACAATCAGAGAGATGGTTGTAGTACGAAAGATGCTTTAAAATTTTTCTGTTCAGAATAGACTCAAAAACTTTTGAGGCACAGGATGTTAAAGCAATTGGACGATAGTTTAACCCGGCCCGTCCTGACCACTTTTTCACCACTTGTACCCCACAATCCCGACCATTTTTGGACCCAAATTTTTTTTGCTCAAACTTTCGCTTTTGGTCAGAAACAATGGTCAATCACGAAGAAAGTGTTCACCGGGGTCCATAAGTTGCCTAAACAGGTATACCTTCGTCACACCTGGTACCGTGTTCTCTGTAGGTGGTCTGAGGCTCTCACGTTTTCTATGGTATTATAAGTCTGGGAAACCAATGAAAGTAAGTAGATATGTATTTATTACAAACATAAAAACATGTGATACAAGAGTAAATTGGATTGTATACAAAAATAGAGCTGAAATAAGCATTGTACCATCGTGCAAACTGAGCAAACTCGGGCAGACTGGTCACGATGAATCGCTAACATTCCTGAATCATGATACATATCTTTTTTTCTACTTACATAATACATCTGCAATAACATTATACCATTTTACATTTTACTGACCTGTTTTTTGTATTCACAGGCCTTTCGATAACATTTAGCGTAATGTTAGCGCTTATTTACATAGTGAGTGAACTCACTGTGACTGTTGTTTCAACTCGTATTGTGTTTTTTCAACTTACATAATACTTTCCTAATAACATTATACACTTTTCCACTTTTGAGAACTGTTTTGAGATAGTTTCAGGCCTTACATAAATATTTAGCTTAATAATAGCGCATAATAACACAGACGGTGAAGTCGCTGTGACTACTATTTCAACTTACAACCTATTTTTGTACTTATATAATAATTCTCCACTAACATTGCACATGTTTCCACTTGATATAATTGATATCACATAATTTGGGGCCTTACTATTCTACTGAGCATCATATTATCGCATATTTACACAGTGAGTGTTATTGCGATATCATTTGTTTAATCTTACACTAGTATTCAACTTATAAATTACTTTCCTACTAACATTACACCCTTCTCCACTTTATATCATTCCTATCACATACTTACTGACCAGAATGTTCTATTCAGCATAATATTTTCGCAGATTTACACAGTGGGTGTACTCGTGACATCAATTGTTACAACTTACACTATTTTTCAACTTATACGTTACTTTCCTGCTAACATTACACCCGTTACCACTTTATATTCTTGCTATCACATATTTACTGACCAGAGTGTTATACTGAGCGTCATATTTTCGCAGATTTACAGTGGGTGTAGTTTTGATATCACTTCTTTCAACTTACACTATTTCTCAACTTATACATTACTTTCCTGAAAATATTACACCCGTTTCAACTTTATATAAGACTTAGCACATACTGACTGGCCTTACCATTATACTGAGTGTCATATCGCCATCCTACACAGTTTCAGTAGTGTAGGAAGTTATGGTACTCTCTGAAACATGGCTGAAGGCACAACGCAACATTGCACTCTACACACTCGTACCTTGTGTCTTTTCTCTGAGTGGCTGGTCTGATTGTCGAGTGCTTGCATACATGGCAGCGGCGCTGGGGTTTATGACGGTTTGGGTCAGAAGGGATTGTGCTAGGATAGTGGTGTCCTGCGAGGCGTAGGGAAGTCTGGGCAGCCATGGGGGTGCGGGTGCGGTGTGTGGGTCTGTCCTGGGCATGCCTGGCGATTATTTCACGTGCCAGCTCCCTCACAAACCCCTCAAAGGTCTCTGATACTCCTGTTGTCATGGCGTGCAGGTAGTGTGTGTTGAGGACCGTGATGTCGAGCAAGTGGAAAAAGAGCTTTTTGTACCACTTCATTGTGGTCCTGGCACAGTCAGCACTGGAAATTATCGAGTCTGACTGATCCACTTGCCTCATGTTCAGATTATAGTCCAGTACAGACTCAGGTTTCCAGACGTTGCGCCTCCTCTTGCTACGGTGATCAACGGAGTCTGTGCGGTGCATCAGGGGGCTGTGTACAGTTGACAGGAGGCAAACTTCCCTGTTGTGGTTCCACAGGGTGGCAAGGATGTTATTTGCCTGGAAGAAAACCACCTCGTTCTTGTCAAGTTTCCTCCCTATCTTGACCATATTTGCGACGGTTTCTCTTGACTGTACCACAGACTCCGGTGTCGTGTTGGTGGAGGAACCTAGCGAGAAGAGGGCTAGTGTACCAGTTGTCCAGGTACAACACATGACCACGATGAAGGTACTCCTCTATCATTGTCTTCACCACGGCCCCTGAGAGTCCTATACTACGATCTTCTGTTATATCTGTCTGTGCGCCCGTGTACAAGACTATGTCTTGCACATAACCAGTCTTACAGTCACACATAACAAAGATCTTGAACCCGAAACGGTGTCTCTTGCTGGGTATGAACTGGCGAAAGGATATGTTGCCTCTCCACAACACAAGACTCTCGTCTATGACGAGGTCCCTGTAAGGATAAAATGAGGAGCGGAACATTTCCCGTAAATGATCAAATACCAGCCTAATTTTCCTCATTTTTATCAGTGTTATTTGCATTAGCTGCATCTTCTGCATCAAAAAAGTGGAGTCGGCCGAGAATCTGCTGAAATCTATTACGACTCTTCACCTTTCCAAAGAAAGGTGTGAGGATCATTGGGTCAGTTGTCCAGTATGCAGGAAATTGGTTTTTTCTTACCACACCCATCAAGAGAAGCAGGGCAAAAAATAAGAACATCTCAGAAATTGTCACAGGATAGTCATATTGCTAGGAATGCCTGCTCGTTGTTCCCAAACGTTCACTTTCACGGCGCTGTGTTCGTGAAAATATGTTTGTCTGTTCCACTATGCGCCCCACAAACGCCTCCCCAAAGAACAAGTGAAAAAAATCCACCCTAGATGGACCCGCATGCACACCTGGAGCCGTGCGACCAGACTGCCACTCCTCAGTGAAAGGGTGAATGATGGGAGTAAAATTATTCCCATCTTCCCAGTTCCACGAGACACAACCGTCTCCAGCCATGTCCCCATCGTCGCCTTCGTCAGGGTGGGGAGGTGAGGGTGGTGGGGGAGGTTGGGGAGGTGGAGAGTGGCGCCTTTCATCACTCGCACTTCTCTTCCCTCTCCCTATTCCTTTACCCTTTCCCTTCCCTTTCCTTCCTTTCCTCACATCCTGGGGCTCTGGGGAGGAAGTTTGGGAATATTGTGGGGCAAAAGACGTGCTGGGGAGTGGCTCCACCTCCTCTCCCCTAGGCCTACGTGCACCACGTGCTCGTGCTGCCTCCCTCACACCACTTTCCCTTTCACCCGCACTCCCGCCACACCACTTTCCCTTTCACCCCGCGCTCCTGCCACACCACTTTCCCTTTCACCCCGCACTCCCACCACACCACTTTCCACTTCCCCAGACAAAAGACTTGGACCATACCTTATTTGTCTTCTCGACCCACCTTCTGATCCTCGGGGTGAGATTTTCTCCTTACCCAACCACGAGGCGATATCACGTGCTAAGCCGTTGTCATCGTCATCGTCCTCATCCTCGTCTTCATCAGAATCGGGATGGAGAGAGGTCCGTGCATGTGGTTGGGGTGCAGGCTGGCCTTCCCTTGCTTTACGATATGTCACACATCGCTTTTTCCGGGGCGAAGGGACCTCTTCATCACTGCTTGTTATTTCTTCCTCTGGCTGGACGTAATCTCGATCCACCACATCATCATCAAGTGGAGAATCACTATCTCCAGTGAAGGCCTCCAGGGTGGATGCTATTTCGTCGTCTGAGAGACCTTTCCGCGCCATGTCTGACCTGGGTCACTGCTAACAGGTGAGTGACCGAGACAAGGGCGAGCGCGGGTCACGTGGGGTCTGGGACGCTGCCCGCCTGGCGGCAGGTAGGGGAGGCTTGGGTAGGTGGGCGAATCGAAAATCTCGCGCGAATTTTGAAAATTATGGAAATTATGAACCTTGCAATTGCAGGACGTTGAAGTACGTCAACGGGATTGGCAGTGACAAAACGTGAGGACGTGGAAGTACGTCGACTGGACGCCGCGGGTTAAGGGTTGGGAATGGTCATTCTTCTTTGGGACTGGCTGGATGAGAGTAAGCTTACAGCAAGAAGGAAATGCACAAGTTGAAAGACAAAGGTGAAAGAGTTTAGGCAGTGTGTAAGCACAAAAGTACAGTTCTTGAGGACAACAGGAGGGATTCCGTCAGGTAAATATGCCTTGTTAGTACTGAGGCCAGTGATGGCAGAAAATGCATCAGCTGACGAAATTATAATGTCAGCCATGAGGAAGTGAGAGAAGGGAAGTGATGGAGGAACAGCACCGGAATCGTCTAAGGTGGAATTGGAGGAAAAAATCTGAGCGAAGAGATCAGCTTTATCAGTAGAAGAAATAGCTACAGCGCCATGACAGTAGGAAAGAGGAGGGAAGGATGATGAAATAAAGTTGCTAGAAAGGTTTTGGCAAAGTCCCAGAAGATGCGGGAAGAATTTGAGTTGGAGAGTTGAGAGCATTTAGTATAGATGAAATTATTTTTAGCAGAGTGAAGAACACGATTCCAGGCAGAAACATAAAACAAAGAAGATGTGATTCAGGGGTGGGTTGGCTCTGGTATTCTCTTTGTTGCAGACAGCATTAGAACAAGCGTGATTAAACCAAGGCTTTCGTGTATTAGTCAAAGGATATGAGAAAGGAATGTATACTTCCATACCTGAGAGAATAACCTCTGTAATGTGCAAGGCACACTCAGATGGCTCCCGGCCATGGAAGCAATAATCATTCCAGGGAAAATAAAAGAAGTACTGCCTGAGGGCCTCCCAATCCACGGCTCCAAAGTGCCACAGACGACGTTTCTTTGGAGGGTCCACAGGCGAAACCGGAGTAATAGGACAGGTTAAGGTAATAAGGCTTTGATCGGAGGAGCCCAAAGGGTGAGGATAGATTAACAGTGTAAGCAGAAGGATTAGTTGTAAGGAAGAGGTCAAGTATGTTGGAGCTCTCGCTAAGGCGGTCAGGGATACGGGTAGGGTGCTGTACAAGCTGCTCTAGGTCATTAAGGATAGAAAAGATGCAGGCTTGTTCACCAGGTGCATCAGTGAAAGGAGAGGATACCCAAAGGAGGTGGTGAACATTGAAATCTAGAATGGAGATTTCAGAGAAAGGAGAAATGGATAGAATGTGCTTCATTGTGGGAGTAAGATAGTCGAAAAATTTTAGTCAGTAGAATTAGGGGATATGCAAACAGCGCAGATATATTTAGTCAGAGAATCACAGGAGAGCCGAAGCCAAAGAGTAGAAAATTCAGAAGAATCAAGTTCAGGAACACGAGAGCAAGATACGTCATTGCGTACATATACACAACAGCCACCTTTGGCTTTGAAATGAGTGTAGAGAAAGTAGGAGGATACAGAAAAGGGTTTGCTGTCAGTTGCCTCAGAGAGCTGAATCTAGGTAAAAAAAAAAAAAAGAGAAGATGAGGTTTAGAGGAGGAGAGGTGGTGTTCAACAGAGAGAAAGAAGAAAGGCCGCGAATATTGCAGAAATGAAGAAGTGAGTCAGACTGTGGTTCCAAGCAAGTTGAGGAGTCGTCTCCGGGAGAGGGATGGGTGATGGGGACATTTGTGGTCCCCCCCTCACCCGCCGGGGACTCCGTGGCATATATTATGTTCGCCATTTTCCTATTTTAAATTTTGAAAAGGAAGTGTAGTGTGTACTGTGCATGTAGATTTGTATTGACAGTTAGAGAAACTTTTATTGTAGAGCATGCTGGCCTAGTCTCTGTTACTGGGACAATGAAAAAGTTCAGCAAAGAGGGATGGTCAGGAACTAGTCCCGAGGGCTGAAGAAACAGGAGCTCCAGCTCTCCCTTTCATCAGCTTTCCATCCATCTTGGGAGTACTGCCCTGCTCGACTGGTGCTACAGTCTACTACTCCTATGTTAATGACTTTTGGGCCGTTGCTCTGGCACAGCTGCTATCAACCCATTTTGGAGAGTTCGATATTTTAGTGGACTGCTGACTTGTTGGAAAAGAATTGACTCGAAAACTACATAGACATTGGATAATAAAGCAATTGGGCGATAGTTAGGGGCTGGGAATGGTCACCATTCTTTGGGACAGGCTGACTGAGTGCAAGCTTCCAGCAAGAAGGGAAGCCTCGAGTTGACAAAGACGAAAGAGTTTACCTAGGCAGTGAGTCAGCGTCATGCAGACATAATTTTGGACCAGTTCTCGATGAGAAAAGCAAGAAGACTGAATCTCCTTTTATGAATATGCAGCATTGTCATGGCATGCAAAGTTGCTGAGGGCATATGTATGTTCGTTTTTAGAGATCCTTCACATATAGTGAAGGCCGGGCCATACATTAGCCCAGATCATATATAAGTATCTAAATTTATTAATTATTTTTTTTTTTGTTTTTTAGTTGATATAGGGGTTATAGAGTACCAGTATGAACGAAACTACATTTATTTGTTTGAGTTTGACAGTATCTTATGTTTTTGTTAATCAGTGTTTCTTTCTAATTTAATTAATCAAAACTATGATTTCTAGAGCAATGTCTGTTCAAAGTATGAAAACGATAAGCTCGAATGAGTGCCAGAGATTTTGTTGCCTGTTATCAATGTAGAAATCAGGTGTGTGCGTGTGTGTGTGTGTGTGTGTGTGTGTGTGTGTGTGTGTGTGTGTGTGTGTGTGTGTATCTATATCTATCTATCTACCTCTCTCTCTCTCTCTCTCTCTCTACATTAATTTTTTTTTTCTTAGAGCATTCAGTTAATACCAGCGGACAAGTCTAAGTAATTTAGCATATTTTAAAGGTTTACCCTTTTAGTTTTACCAAGTGGGTAGACGTCCAATGCATGGCACATTTATAATTATAGGTGATGTATGGACTATGGAAGTGGTTCTTAATATGTTTTGTGATACTTGAGTCTTGAGGTACCAAGAGATTTGTGGAATTTTTAAAGTAATATTACTTTTCATTTAGAACACAATATGTTTTTGTTATCACCTTTGTCAGATTAATGTTGACATTTCCGGGTTCCAACTAACTTAGGTAAGATTATTATGCTCTCAAGGGCGAGAAAAATGCACATGACACTCCCAGATTATTGTTCTTTTATTCCATAAGGATCATTAAAAAAGCTTCTTTTTTCTTTTGCCAAAATCATTTTCTTGCTCTATTTTTTTGCCGTTTTCACTATAATGAGTTATCATCTAAATATTCCAATACATACTTGCATTGGCCTCAAAAAGCCCCTAAAAGTACTTAATTTTGAAAATGTTTTCCTGGGGTGCACTGTGAGCCCCCCCAGACCCCCCAGCCGCAGATGATCGCTTCACTCGCCTCCCACCACCTTTTCAAGGATCTACACATATCTTTCTCCCTCCCCGCCCCCCTTGTGAACGTTTATCAAACGTGTAGTTAATTATATCGTAGTCGAATCCTACCTGTAGTTAACCGTGAGTTGATTTGTGGATCATCTTAGTTTACTTGTAATTGATGACAGGAGAAAGATAGAGATTAATGCTGGGGTTTGTTTGTAGTTTATTTCTTCAAAAAGGATATCTCGAAAATTATACTCAGTATGTCATACAAGAGCATATTGAGGTGAATGCACTTTATGTTTGCTAACTTCGCGAGCCTGCACCTTTTTCCCACCGTGCTTCTCTATAAAGTCTAGACCCTCTTCTTGCTCTCTCTCTTGTCTCCTTCTGCCTGCTCCCTCCATATCTCTCATATAGGAGAGGTTGTGTCACTTGTAATGCACGGTTGAGTAGAATTTTCTCAGTTCTGGGGACTTTCCTATCAGGCGTCACGAGGTGCTGTACATGGCATTCCTGAGAGTGCAAACGTCACTTCTTCCAGCCCCTGGCCATGACTTTGACTTAACCTCTAGATTACGTATGTATGCTACCAGGTATTATATACTGCATTATGATATTTTAGAGTCCTGAGATCGCTCGGTCACGACCTGCTGGTGAACCTATGACAGCATGTAGCAATTAATTCTAATCTATTAATACATGGTATTGATTATAATATTGTAGAGACAATAATATAGTAGAAACATAACATCTTGTAGTAACATATTGTATGTATAATGGAGTAAATACATGGTAGTAAAACTGAATATTGGATATTGCATAACATACTGTAGTAATATATTGTCACAAATGTGTATGTACAACAGACATTCGAATATATATTTATGCAATGGTAATATTACTAGATCATTCGATCATATGAATATATATGTCACTAGCTGTTATCTAGTAAAATTGAACATAGAATATTGTATAACATATTGTAGTGATACAGTAACACAAATATGCACGTACAACAGACACACACATATAATTGTGCAATGGTAATATTGCTAAGTCATTACATTACCCCCTGGGGGTAGGGGGGTTTCAAGAATACTCCCCCAATATCCCTGCTTGTCGTACGAGGCGACTAAAAGGGTTGGTGGTGGGTTAGTGCCCCACCCCGTAAAAAGAACTAACTAAAAAAGCGAATAAAGCGCCTCGGACCCGGACGGACCATACGTTGATGACTAAGGAACGAACAAAGGACATTCTTAGGGTGGGAACATGGAATGTGAGGGTAGCGAATGATGAAGTGAAAGAGAGAGAGATTGTTCAGGTGCTTGAGGATGCAAAAGTGGATATATGTGGATTGACTTAAAGTAAATGGTAAGGTGAAAGGGTGAGAGAATGGGAATATGGTTTAGGTATATGTGCGGGAGTCAATGAGAATGAGAGGGCAAGAAAGGGAGTATGTCTGATGATAAGCAAGAAGTGGAAGGAGAATATAAGAGAGTATGGAACACTGGGTGCAAGGATTGTATGGGTGAGCATGAAAGTAGATATACAAGTGTGGGCGATTGTATGTGTGTATGCCCTGACAGAGGACCGAGTGGCAAGAGTGAAAATTGAGTTTTGGGCGAGAGTAGAAGCATGTATGGACAAGTCTGAGAGGAGCGAGAGAGTGTTGTTGATTGGAGACATGAATGGCAAAGTTGGGAATGTGCGAGTGGATGGAGTGGTTGGTCAGTGGGGTGTGCCAGCTGAAGTAGATGGGAATGGTAGTGCTTTGGTGGACATCTGTGCTGGTAAGGGGTTGGCTATAACCAACATCTACTTCCGTCATAAGATGATCCACCGGTATACATGGAGAGTAATGAGGAGGATGGATGGTGAACTTTTTGAACGAAAGGCAATGATAGCCTACGTGTGTGTGGATGAGCGAATGAGAAAACAAGTGTTAGATGCAAGAATGTGGATAGGGTGGGGGAATGGAGTCTCGGACCATCACTTAGTGATTGCCAAGGTAGAGCTGCAAAGAAAGTGGTTGAGGAGATGAAGGGGAAGACAGGAGGAAGCAGCTCCTGTGAGAAGTGTGGAGAAATTACAAGATAGTGAGAAAATGACAGAGTATAAGTGCATAGTGGAAGAAAGATTGGGAAGGTATGAGCTAGAGCAGATGGAAGGGGTGGAAGACATATGTAAGATATTCATGGAAGAGGTAGGCGCAGCGTGTGAGGCGGTCTGTGGAGTAAGAAGGAGATGTAAGGGTGTGCAAGGGACAGGATGGTGGAATGATGAGGTGAAACGAGCTGTGGAACAAAAGAAGAAGGCATATGGTGAAAGGTTAGCGAGTAGAGGTAGGGGAGAAGATGAGAGAGAGAAGAGAGAGGTATATGTGAGCAGGAGAAGGGAGGTTAAGAGACTGGTGAAGGAGAGTAAGAAGAAAGTGGATGAAGAGTTTGGAAGGAATCTGAGTGTGAAATGGAGGGAGAGTAAGAAATTGTTTTGGAAGGAGATAAAGAAAGTAAGGAAGTGTGAAAGGGGAAATAGTAGGGGAGTGAAAGATAGAAAAATAGATTGTTGGTGGAGAAGAGAGAGAAATTGAGGAGATGGAAGGAGCACTTTGAGGATTTGTTGAATGTAGAGAGTGAGAGCAGTGCGAGTATAAGTGGTTGGGGAATGGCTGGGAGAAGAAGAGATGAGAGGAGGGGGGAAGAGATCAGTAGGCGGAAGTAGTGGAAGCGATGAAGAAGATTAAGTTGGGAAAGGCCCCAGGAATTGATGGAGTGTGTGGTGAAATGCTTAGGTATGGGGGTGAGATTGTCGTGGAGTGGATATGGAAGTTGTGTAGATTGGCTTGGGAAGAGGGAAGGGTTCCAGAGGACTGGACATCAGGTATAATTGTTCCTTTATACAAAGGAAAAAGGGAGAGAGAAGTATGTGGTAACCATAGGGGTATTTGCCTTCTTAGTGTGACTGGTAAAATATATAGTAGAACACTCATTGATAGGGTTAGGCATATGACAGAGGAGCTAGTTGGAGAAGAACAAGGGGGATTTAGGAAGGGAAAAGGGTGTGTAGATCAGTTATTTGTTCTAAGATGTTTAGTGGAGAAGTATCTAGAGAAGGGAAGGAAAGTGTATGCTGCCTTCATGGACTTGGAGAATGCTTATGACAGAATAGATAGGCAAGGTATGTGGAAGGTATTAAGAATATATGGAGTGGAGGGGAAATTGTTGAGTGCTGTGAAGAGTATGTACGAGGTGCGAGTGGATGGTGAGCTGAGTGAGTTCTTTGATCTCAGTGTGGGAATGAAACAGGTTTGTGTGATGCCTCCATGGCTGTTTAATATATACATGGATGGGGTTGTAAAGGAGGTGCAAGGTAGGGCAGTGGATGTGGGGGTGGCTCTAATGAATGAGGGTGAGATTTGGAAGTTTCCGGTGTTGCTGTTTGCTGATGGTACAGTATTGTTGAGTGAAGATGAATGGGAATTCCAAGGTTTGGTGAATGAATTTGGGGCAGTGTGTAGGAGGAGGAATCTGAAAGTTAATGTAAACATAAGTAAAGTTATGGTGTTTGAGAGGAATGAAGTCACAGAGTGTGCAGTGAGGTTGGATGGTGAGAATATGGAGAATGTGAGTGCATTCAAGTACTTGGGTAGTGTGATGAGTAAGGATGGAACTTTGGGGGATGAAGTGCGTGAAAGGGTACAGCAGGAAAGGAAGGTTGTTGGTACACTGAAAGCAGTGATGAGAAATAGGGAGGTGAGTATGGAAGTTAAGAAGTCACTGCATGATAGTATTGTGATCCCTACCCTGACGTATGGAAGCGAGGCGTGGACCTTGCAAGAGGGGAACAAGTCAAGAGTGAGAGCAGTGGAAATGAGTTACTTGAGTGGAGCATGTGGTGACGTGGAGGGACAGGTTGACGAACGAAGAAGTGAAGGAACGTTGTGGGGTGGATATGGATGTGGTTGAGAAGATTAGGAGAAATACACTGAGGTGGTTTGGACATGTGAAGAGAATGGAGAATGAAAGACTGACTAAGAGGGTGTATGTAGGTGAGGTGGAGGGAGGGAGAGGGAGAGGTAGACCGAGGATGAGGTGGAGGGATGGAGTTGAGAGGTATATGAGGGAGTGGGGGTGAGTTGGCGGGAGGGTAGTCAAATGGTGGGTGACAGAGCGACTTGGAGGCGTTTTGTCTGCAGCTACCCTTTGCGGGATTAGGGCGTCGGGCTATAGATAGATAGATAGACATTACATTACAGTACATACGGTGTTATGCCTATAGTAATACCTAATATTAAGCTTAACTTGTATGATGATTCTGGTAACACAGAATTGTAGGAACACTGTAGTTACATTGTATGAATGTCACTGTTAGATAATTGTATTCTTAATTGAAGTAGTATTGTAATTGTTACATAACTGTATTTTTAAATGAAGTAATATTGCAAGTGTTACCTAATTGTAGTAATATTAGCGCTTGTAGTTACATAATTTTACCAACTGTAACATAATTGTTACATAATTGCAGCAACATAATTCCAGTATTGCTATAGTTTGTAGTTACATAATTGTAAGAACATAATTGCAGTAATAGTGTAGTTAATTGTAGTAACTGTAGTAATATTGTACAGTTACATTGTATGTTACATTGTAAGTTGTGACATAATTGTGTGCACGTGCATATAATTACACAATAGTAACACAAACTCAGCAATCATTTATATTATGAATAAGTCATCTGTAACACTTCATATAGTAATATTACACAATATGTATTATAAGTCCCCCCATAGTTTCCTACCGAAAAAAAAAAAAAATCTGTTAATTAGCTAATCCAGTCATGCTGTGGTCGATGATAGTGATGATGCGCATTACAACTGGTTCTTGGAGAACAATAACTTTGCTCGTTGTTTCACTTATGGGAGTTTATGCTGTATTGTGGCATTTGTAGCAACAGTTGCACTTATTTTTTGTTTGTTTGTTTGTTATGCGAATTTAATTTATTTTTGTATGTATTTATTTTCTCTAGCTTCTTTTCATCATTTGTGTTCGCTTTCTCAGTGGTGTCCGAGGTTGCATAAGTAGAGTCCTGACACTTTCTGGCTATACCCCTGGATCAGGCCCATATGCACTGTTAGTAATGAGGCCAGTGATGGTAGATAATACATCAGTTGAAGAGATTTCAATCGTCTAAGGTGGAATTGGAGGAGAAACTCTCAGTAAAGAGATCTGCTTTATCAGTAGAAGAAATAACTACAGAGCCATCAGAATAGAGAAGAGGGTGGAAGGATGGTGCAGAGTTGTTAGAAAGGCTTTGGCAAGGTGCCAGAAGGAGCAGAAAGAATTCGAGTTGTAGAGTTCAGAGCATTTAGTATAGATGATATTATTTTTAACAGAGTAAAAAGCAATCTTTCCACAATTCCGGGCAGAAATCTGAAAGAGATGGGATTCAGGAGTGGGATGGCTCCAGTACCATTTGTAGGCCTTCTTACTGTGGACAGCATTAGAACAAGTATGATTAAACCATTTTTTTTTTTTCATTAGTCAGAGGATATGAGAAAGGAATGTATGTTTTCATGCCCTAGAGAACAACGTCTGTAATGCACAAGGTACACTCAGATGGCTGTCGGCCATGAAGGCAATAATCATTCCAAGTAATATCAAATACTGCTTGATGGCCTCCCAATCAGCGGCTCCAAAAAGCCGCAATGAACGCTTCATTGGAGGGTCTACAGGGCTTACTTAAGTGATAGAACAGGTTAGGGTGAAAAGTTGTGATCAGAGCAGCCCAGTGGAGAACAAAGCTTAGTTGAATGGAAGAGGTCATGTATGTTGGAATTCTCTCAGTGACGGTCAGGGATACGGGTAGGGTGTTGTACAAGCTGCTCTAGTTCATTAAGGAAACAAGAGATATAGTCTTGTTCACCAGCTGGATCAATGAAAGGAGAGATGAGCCAAAGGTGGTGGTAAACATTGAAATTTCATAGAATGGAGATTTCAGAGAATGGAAAATCTGATAGGATGTGTTCCATCTCAGAAGTAAGATAGTCAAAGATTTTTTCATACTCAGTAGGATTAGAGGATTATCACAGATATATAAAGTCAGAGAATGACAGGAAAGCCGAAGCCAGTGAGTAAAGAATTCAGAAAATTCAAGTTCAGGAACAAGAAAGCAAGATATGTTGTTGCGTACATAATACACAATAGCTACCTTTGGCTTTGAAATGAGCAGCCTATAGAGAAAGATGGAGGATGCAGAAAAGAGTTTGCCATCAGTTGCCTCACACAGCTGAGTCTCAGTTAGGAAGAGATGATGAGGTTTAGAGGAGGAGAGGAGGTGCTCAACAGAGAGAAAGTTGGAGGAAAGTCCGTGAATATTGCGAAAATAAAGTACGACAGTGGTTCCATGCATCTTGCTGGGTTGTCAACGGGAGAGGAGCGGATGGTGGGGGTTCTGATGGTCCCCACTCCCTGCTGACTCCAAGGCTTGGTTATTAGGTGCTGTTTGGTTAAAATTTTGAATAAGAATTGTAGTCTGTAATGTGCATGTAGTTTGGTGTTGACAGTTAGAGGAACTTGTATTGGAGAGCATGCTGACCTCTCTGTGTTACTGAAACACTGAAAAAGGTCAGCAAAAGGGAATGGTCAGGAGCTAGTCCCAAGGGTTGATGGAACGGGAGCTCCAGCTCTCCCTGTCATCAGCATTCCATTCACCGTCGGACTACTGCCCTCCTCAACTAGTGCAACAGTGTATTCCAATGATATGATATTGAATTTGGTTCTGTTACTTTACTTTTTCTTGGCGGGAAGAACCTAGCCGGCTTCTGGCCTTTAGTTCTTTCTTCCTTGCATTAAAAATTATAGAAAATTAATTTTTTTACAATATGATTATCAAAATCAGATACCTGATAGTTAAATACCCTGAACATACATCCATCAGTTTCCACAATTCCCCCTCTCCCATGGAGAAGTAGCCAATGAGGCGCAGCCATTGTGCAGTGGGTTACTGAAACATCATAATCCACGTCTGGGTTGCTACTTTTGCTTTCCTCATTCACAGTATGCTGGAAACCATATCCTCTGACTCTTCTTTAAAATCAAACTGTGCCCACTTTCTGCTACATTCCTCCTCATGCAGTCTTACAAGTTGCAAGGTGATCTCTTACCTCATGTCTCACGGGGGATGTTTGGTCTTGTGTCACGTGATGAGTTACCCCCCATGACGAATGGTCATCTGGGCTTTGTGCGCAAGCACAGAAATTGAGGCAATGTATGACATTATGGGGGAGGCGATGTCTCAATTGGTAGAGAGGTGGCCTGCAGTCCTAAAGGACCCAGCTTTAATCCCCACAGGGGCAGGGAACAGTTTATAAGTTTGAAATTCATAAAATGTAGACTTCACTGATTTACCAGAAGAACCACATACAAGTCGTAAAACACCCCTGTTTATGCCAATACACCAGTCCTGTATGAGACTGCCCTAGCATGTATTTAGTATGGACGGTGGGTGCTAGCACCAAACTGGTGAAATGTGGAGATGTAGGAAGATTACACAGCCTTGGGGATATACCGTAAGGATAGGCCCTGAAACCATTGCCCAGAGTTCCATGCATTAATAAAAATGAAAGAAAAGCATTCGGGAGCCAAATGCTGATTACATGTCAGAATATGCTGTTGGCCAAGTTACAAGCTACTTAGGCTACAAACCTAATGTGAAGAAAATTAACAAAACTCATCGGAATTCAGTCACCACATTTCACAAAAAGCCAAACCATTAAAAAAACTAGTTAGCCATTGGCAGCCATTTTTGTATCCTTGACCTTGACCCCAAGTGCTAAGTCTGTTCTTCGCTCTGCTAAAAATAATTTCATCCGCACTAAATGCTCTCAACTCTCCAACTCGAATTCTATCCACTACTTCTGGCACCTTGCCAAAAACCTTTCTAACAACTTCACCTCATCATCCTTTCCTCCTCATTTCTACTCCGATGGTTCTGTAGCTATTTCTTCTACTGATAAAGCAGATCTCCTTGCACAGACTTTCTCCTCCAATTCCACCTTAGACGATTCCGGTGCTGTTCCTCCTTCACTTCCCCCTCTGACTTCCTCATGGCTGACATTAAAATTTCTTCAGCTGATGTATTTTCTGCCATCACTGGCCTCAGTACTAACAAGGCATATAGGCCTGATGGAGTCCCTCCTGTTGTTCTCAAGAACTGTGCTTCTGTTCTTACACCCTGCCTAGGCAAACTCTTTCGCCTTTGTCTGTCAACTTGTACCTTTCCTTCTTGCTGGAAGTTTGTTCTTATTCAGCCAGTCCCAAAGAAGGGTGACCATTCCCAACCCTCCAACTATCGTCCTATTGCTTTAACGTCCTGTATTTCAAAAGTTTTTGAGTCAATTTTAAGGCATCTTTCCCATCACAACCTTCTTTCTGATCGTCAGTATGGGTTCCGTCAGGGACGTTCCACTGGCGATCTTCTCACCTATCTTTCAGACTCCGGGTCATCCTCCCTTCGGGACTTTGGCGAAAGCTTTGCCATTGCACTTGACATCTCTAAGGCTTTCGATCGAGTCTGGCATAAATCTTTAATTTCCAAACTGCCCTCTTACGGTTTCTATCCTTCTATCTGTGCCTTCATTGCTAGCTTCCTTTCTGGTCGTTCTATAGCCGCTATTGTAGACGGCCATCGTTCTTCTCCTAGATCTATCAACAGTGGTGTTCGTCAGGGTTCTGTCCTAGCACCAACTCTTCCTTTTAATTATCAATGACCTTCTAAGCTGTACATCTAACCCTATCCACTCATACACTGATGACTCCACCCTTCACATTTCCATTCGGTTCCCTCAACGCCCATCTCAGCAGTTACTTCAACAAACAAGAGATGAGGCTATGGCACACCTAATGTCTGACTTGGCTCGTACCTCTGACAGGGGAAAAAATAATCTGCTTGTTTTTAATGCATCTAAGACTCAGTTCCTACATCTATCAACCCGACAAAATCTTCCACAGGTATACCCACTAATGTTTAATAGTATTCAGCTTAATCCTGCATCATCCTTGAACATGCTTAGGGTTTCATTTACTTGGGACTTATCTTGGAAAGTTCATATTACATCTCTTGTAAAATCTGCTTCCAAAAGATTAGGTGTGCTAAGCCGACTCCTTTCTTTCTTTACCCCCGCACAATTGTTGACTCTATACAGGGGTTTTATCTGCCCCTGTGTGGAGTAGAACTCTCATGTGTGGGGAGGCTCCCCACATACAGTTCTTCTCAATAGGGTGGAGACAAAGGCTTTTCGTCTCATTATCTCTCCTCCTCTTACTGACTCCCTTCAACCTCTGTCTCTTCGCCACACTGTTGCATCTTTATCTCCTTTCTATCGCTACTTTAATGGTCACTGCTCCTCCGAACTGTCTGCATGCATTCCTCCACCTCTATGACGGGTCATAGCACCTGTCTAGTGGCAAACTCTCATCTATTTTCTGTCCAACTCTCTAATGCAAGGGTTAACCGTTACTCACAGTCCTTCATTTATGCAACAGGTCAGCTCTGGAACTGTCTCCCTCTGTCTGTATTTCCTGCTTCCTATGATCTTCAGTCTCCCAAACGCAGTGTGTCCAGGCATATCGAAATGATCGGATCTTGAATTTGGCTCTCTATTGTATTTTGTTTTTGGAGGCAACTGTTATTGCGGGCTCATGGCCTTTGGTTCCTTCTTCCTCGCATAAAATAAAAAGTTCTCATTTCGGACTCGACCAAGATTTTGGCCATATCTTGATACCCTGATGGTTTCATGTTGATAGTTCAAGCTGTTCATGAGATATAATGATGCTAAAGGCAGATGATAAAAACTACTTGAAATTTGGCAGCCATTTTGGTGACCTTGACCTTCACTCCGAGTGCCCATTTTCGAACTCGTTCAAGATTTTGGCCATATCTTGATACCAAGATGGTTTCAATTCCATAGCTCACTGCGTTCACGAGATAAAATGGGAACAGATACACAGACAATGGTAAAACACACACACACACACACACACACACACACACACACACACACACACACACACAGACGCGGGCAAGAACATTATCGCTCTGCCTTGGTAAAGGCTGGTGATTTAAGAAAAATACACTAAGCCGTGGTGAGTTGTCCTCCTGTGGTGAAATGTCCAGAAAATTCTATGCAATGTGCACTCTAACCTAACCCAATCTAACCCAACCAAACCAAACCGAACTCATACCTAATGTAACGCAACCTACCCCAACGCATGACCTAACCCAAATGTCAGCAAGAAGTGGGAAAGGAAACTCTCATCTGGCTACAGCTCCAAGTTTATTAATTTCTGCACATATGCACAACATCTAGGAAAGAACACACCACATGGGACAACTAATAATGTTACACAAGGTTCCTCAAGTCTGCAGGCATGAGAAGGGTATAGTGGAAGCAGCATGGCCATTCATAACATGAGTAAGATGACTGAGGCTAGTTGGTTCTCAAGTATATGCCAGCAGGCTGGGCAAATGGGTCGGACACCCACAGCGACCAAGCAAGAGTGTGGATACTTAAACAGTGACGTGTAAAACACAAGCTGGATCCTTTCACTTATCCATCTGGTGAACAAGCCTATATCTTTTCTGTGCTTAACCCCTTAAACGCGGGGCGTCACTTTCGTGATGCTTGGGAGCAAGGGATCATACCGCGGGGCATCGCTTATGTGATTCTGTGTTATTTTGAATTCACCTGGGCTTCCAAGTGGGGGCTTGTATCATCTATCAGTACTGCCAATGTCCAACACTAGTCAGCATTCCTAATCTCATCTGTGCTCCCATCCATTGTTGACAATTTAGCCATTTCTCCCCGTTCTTGACTCCCCTCCCTACCCCCTCTCCATTACCCTATCCTCTCGCCTGCCCGGCCGTGCTACGCTAAGTAAATCTTTCCTGGAACTTTTCACTGATTTCATCCATTGAAATAAGCCCTATGCCCTATTCTTATACCAAATAATATATACAAGAAAGAAATAAGGTAAGTGAGAGTGCCATACACCTGGAATTGGCTAATTATCACCTGACAACACCTCACGTGCACTCGTTCGCTAATTTTTGCTGTTTTTTTCCCCTTGAAATATGCCGTATAAGCTATTTTCGTAATAAATATACATATAAGGAGGGAAGGGAGAAGCCTAAGTGATATTTACATTCACCTGGAACTACCATATTTATAATGTATTGTCTAGATTTCCTGCCAATCATATCAGTGCTAGACTTAGCTGTTTCAAGAAGTAATATTGGTAACTCTGAATAACCCCTAGCAGGCCTCCACGCTGGTCCTCCGTTATCAGTTCACTCTCATCTTTCGAAGCGAGAGTATGTATGTTTCTTCTTGCTAACTTCAAGGCCTTTTTTCACCCCCATGCAAATGGCCCTGTGACCTTTACCCCCTACTAAACCTCGTGTGGAAAGAGGTAAAGGGCTGACAATTGATAAAAGAGTAACTACGATCTTTCTATTGAGTAAAACAGTGCAAGTGGAATTGTAAATAATGTGTAAATAATGTGTAAACAGCAAGTGAAAGTAATGAATGTAAATATACGTGAACAGTGGAAAATAGTTTTATAAGTTACTTCAAGTGACAGTGCATAACACAGTGTAAATATAATAGAAATGTAAATAACGTAAATAAAATAGAGAACGTAAATAGAAATGTAAATGACTAGTATTATAAGAATACGAGTATATACCCTAGGAGTAATGTAAGTGAAAGTTTCACTCTAGCATGTCTGAATACTATGAGTTATGAGAGTGAAGGTGAAAGTGACATTCGCTCTCAATGCTAGTATACAGGACAAGAAAGTGAATGCTATGTATTTTACTGAAAGAAGTTGAATCCCCACATTGACAATAAACTAATACTACTGAAGGAAACTTATGGATAAAGACTCTAGATATATATAAGTGTTATATAGTAACAGAAATATAAAGAGTGAGGGGTTTTATGAATAATAAATGACAGAGTACCAAGAGCGAACTAGCGCAAGTGCGACGGTCAGACGCGCTCGTAATTTTCATTGCTTTCACAGTGGGTTTTATTTGGAGTATCAATCCCAAACTACTTGAAAATCATAGAGTAATGTTTATAGTGTTAATATCTGGCTGTGGTAATCATATTACGGGTTGTCGGGAAGTGTAAAGTGGAGACTTCGTTACCCAACTTCAGAGGTCTCCACAAGTCCTATGGTAACAGACGAAGGCTCAACGAACATTCCAGGAAAAAGCTGAATGTATGTGCCATAAGCATATATAATTTTAATATTCTAGGACTAATAACTGATTTTTGG
This sequence comes from Coenobita brevimanus, assembly GCF_032717465.1. Taxonomy (NCBI): domain Eukaryota; kingdom Metazoa; phylum Arthropoda; class Malacostraca; order Decapoda; family Coenobitidae; genus Coenobita; species Coenobita brevimanus. Next base: position 17,409,053 of record NC_136984.1, read on the forward strand.
CAAATATTTTTTCAGAATCTGTCGGAGCCCGAATAACCCCGCGACACGCGCAAAACATTGGTAAACATGCCCACGGTGTAGGGGTTAATGACCTAGAGCAGCCTCTAATATCCCTGACCGCCTTGGAGAGAGGTCCAACATACTCGAACTCCTCCATGCAACTATTCCTTCTACATTATTTTTATGCAAGAAAAAATGAACCAAAGGCCAGTAGCCCACGAACCGACCCTTCCAAGAAAAAAACAAAAACAAAACAAAAGTAAGCCAAATTCAAGATCCGATCATTTCGAGATGCCTGGACACACTGCGTTTGAAAGACTGGAGATCATATGAAGTAGGAAATACAGATAGAGGGAGACAGTTCCAGAGCTGACCTGTTGCATAAATGAAGGATTGGGAGTAACGGTTAACTCTTGCATTAAAGAGTTGGACAGAAAAGGGATGAAAATTTGTTGATAGACGGGTGCTTTGCACCCGTCGTAGAGGTGGAGGGATGCAAGCAGACAGGTCAGAGGAGCAGTGACCATTGAAGTAGCGATAGAAAAGAGATAAAGATGCAACAGTGCAGCGAAGAGACTGAGGTTGAAGAGAGCCAGTAAAAGGAGGAGAGTTGATGAGACGAACAGCCTTTGACTCGACCGTATTAAGAAGAGCTGCAAGTGGGGAGCCTCACCACACATGAGAGTTGTATTCTATACAGGGACGAATAAAACCCGTGTATAAAGTCAAGAACTATGCAGAGGTAAAGAAAGCACGGAGTCGGCCTAGCACACCTAATCTCTTGGAAGCAAATTTTATAAGAGATGCAACGTGATTATTCCAAGATAAGTCCCGAGTGAATGAAACCCCAAGCATGTTCAAGGATGATGCAGGATTGAGCTGGATATTATTAAACCTTAGAAGATTGTGTCAGGTTGATAGCTGCAAAAACGGAGTTTTTGATGCATTAAAAACAAGATTATTTTTCCCCCAGTCAAAAATACGAGCCAAGTCAGACATTAGGTGTGCCATAGCCTCATCCCTTGTATGTTGAAGTAACTGCTGAGATGGACACTGCAAAAACCGAAAGTAAAGGTGAAGGGTGGAATCATAAGTGTACGGGTGGATAGGATTAGATGTATGCCTTAGAAGGTCATTGATGAACAAAAGGAAGAGACCTGGTGATAGGACAGAGCCCTGAGGAACACCACTGTTGATAGATCTAAGAAAAGAGCAATGGCCGTCTACAACAACAGCTATAGAATGACCAGAAAGGGAGCTAGCAATGAAGGCACAGATAGAAGGAAAGAAACCGTAAGAGGGCAGTTTGGAAATTAAAGATTTATGCCAGACTCGATCGAAAGCCTTTGAGATGTCAAATGCAATGGCAAAGCCTTCGCCAAAATCCCAAAAGGATGATGACCCGGAGTCTGAAAGATAGGTGAGAAGATCGCCAGTGGAGCTTCCCTGACGGAACCCATATTGACGATCAGAAAGAAGGTTGTGATAGGAAAGATGCTTTAAAATTTTTCTATTGAGAATTGGCTCAAAAACCTTTGAGACACAGGATGTTAAAGCAATTGGACGATAGTTAGACGGTTGGGAATGGTCACCCCTCTTTGGGAGTGGCTGAATGAGAGCAAACTTCCAGCAAGCAGGAAAGGTACAGTTTGACAAAGGCGAAAGAGTTTACCTAGGCAGGGTGTAAGCACTGAAGCCCAGTTCTTGAGGACAACAGGAGGGGTTCCATCAGGCCCATATGCCTTATTATTATTGAGGACAGTGATGGCAGAAAATACATCTGCTGAAGAAATTTTAATGTCAGCCATGAGGAAGTCTGAGGGGGGAAGTGATGGAGGAACAGCACCAGAATCATCTAATGTGGAACTGGAGGAGAAAGTCTGAGTGAAGAGATCTGCTTTATCAGTAGAAGAAATAGCTACAGGGCCATCAGAATAGAAAAGAGGAAGGATGGATGGTGCAGTAAAGTTGTTAGAAAGGTTCTTGACAATGTTCCAAAAGGAGCGGGAAGAATTCGAGTTGGGGAGATGAGGGCACTTAGTACATGTGAAATTATTTTTAGCAGAGCAAAGGTCCGACTTAGCACGATTCCAGGCAGAAACATAAAAAAAGATGTGATTCAGGGGTGGGTTGCTCTGGTATCTTTTATAGCTCCTCTCCTTGTGAACAGCATTAGAACACGCATGATTAAACCAAGGCTTTCTTGCATTAGTCAAAGGATATGAGAAAGGAGTGTATGTTTCAAGGCCCGAGAGAATACCCTCTGTAATGCGCAAGGCACATCCAGATGGCTCCCGGCAATAGAAGCAATAATCATTCCATGGAAAATCAATGAAGTACTGTCTGAGGTCCTCCCAGTCTGCAGCTCCGAAGTGCCACAGACAACGTTTCTTTGGAGGGTCCACAGGCCTTACCAGTGCGATATAGGACAGGTTAAGGTAATAAGGTTGTGATCAGAGGAGCCCAACTAAGAGGAAAAATTAACAGTGTAAGCGGAAGAATTAGTTGTAAGGAAGATGTTAGTTATGTTGGAGCTCTCTCCAAAGCGGTCAGGGATACGAGTAGAGTGCTGTACAAGCTGTTCTAGGTCACTGAGGATAGAAAAGATGTAGGCCTGTTCACCAGGTGGATCAGTGAAAGAAGAGGGGAGTCAAAGGTGGTGGTGAATATTGAAAGCTCCAAGAATAGAGATTTCAGAGAAAAGAGAAATGGATAGAATGTGTTCCATCGCAGAAGTAAGATAGTCGAAGAATTTTTGATAGTAGAATTAAGGGGTAAGTAAACAGCACAGATATATTTAGTAAGAGAATTACAAGAAAACCGAAGCCAGAGAGTAAAGAATTCAGAAGACTCAAGTTCAGGAACATGAGAGGAAGATAAATCGTTGCGTATATATACACAACAGCCACCTTTGGCTTTGAAATGAGTATAGAGAAAGTAGGAGGAAACAGAAAAGGGTTTGCTGTCAGTTGCTTCAGACAGCTGAGTCTCTGTCAAGAAGAGAATTTGAGGTTTAGTGGAGAGGTGGTGTTCGACAGAGAGAAAGTTAGTGGAAAGGCCGTGAATATTGTAGAAATGAAGAAGTGAGTCAGAGAGTGGTTCCAGGCATCTCTCTGAGTCGTCACCGGGAGAGGGGCTGATGGCACGGAAATTTATGGTATCCCCCCCTCCCTAGGGACTCCGAGGCCAGATTTGATTGTGCCATTTTATTTTTTTAATTTTGAAAAGGAAGTGTAGTGTGTACTGCGCATGTAGTTTGGTGTTGACGTTAGAGAAACTTGTATTGGAGAGCATGCTGGCCTACTCTCTGTGTTAATGAGACACTGAAAAAGTTCAGCAAAGGGGGATGGTCAGGAACTAGTCCCGAGGGCTGATGAAACGGGAGCTCCAGCTCTCCCTGTCATCAGCTTTCCATCCACCTTGGGAGTACTGCCCTGCTCTCTCTCTCTCTCTCTCTCTCTCTCTCTCTCTGTCGGGCTCCTCTGATCACAACCTTATTACCTTAACCTGATCAGCCACGCCAGTATGGCCTGTGAACCCTCCTTAGAAGCAGCCGCTGTGGTAATTAAGAGTTGCTGATTGGGAAGCCGTCAAGCAGTTTTTTTTTTTTTTTTTTTTTTTTACTGAATAATTATTGCTTCAGTGACTGAGAGCCATCTGAGTGTGCCTGTCATATCATGGAGTTTATTTTTTCGAGCATGGAATCATACATTCCTCTCTCTTATCTTGTGACTAAGTGGAAAAAACTGATTTAATCTTGTTCATTCTAATGCTGTCCACTACAAGGAAGAGGCCTACAAAAGGTATAGGACCTAACCCGCTGGTGAATCTCATCTCTTTTGTCTGCCCAGAATTGTGCTACGTCTGTTTTTCGCTCTTCTAAAAATTATTTAATTCGTACTAAATGCTCTGAACTCTCCGATTCATATTTGTCCTGCTCCTTCTGGCACCAAGCCAGAAACCTTGCTAGTTGAGTGCCCAAGTCTAGGGCATCTACAGCAGAGGTTACTCCATAGGCACAGGGGGACGGATGGCGTTTACTATGTTTTCGATGATTGGAGGAGCATCTGGTTATATGACTGATATTTTTTCTTCTCTTAGAGGCGAACTTCCTACTCTGTTTATACTGTAGGTAATCGATATTTACTTAGTATGTTGTCATTTTTAGTTTTATTTCTACATGGGGATATCACTTTTGCTATAGTACGCAAGATTTGATTTTTTATTTCCTGCGCTTTTTAACTGAGTTGTTTTGATGCCAAGAAATATATAACAATTCTAGTTATCCAACCCATGCTTCGGCATTTAGAGGTGGCTATATCTCGGCTTCACATTGGGCTCTCATGGTTTACTCATGGGTTCCTTATATAGTGTGGTGCGGCTCAGCCGTATTGTGATGACTGCCTGGTTCCCCTTACCACCCTCCACATGTTTGTCCAGTGTCCGAGTCCAGGAACCTGCGTCAGAGGTTTATCTATAAGCCAAATGTGATAGATGATTCTTACTGCCTGTCCGCCATCCTTGGATAAGGCTCAGACTATCTGGCTAATATGTTTATTTTTCTGAAGGAGACGGGATTCCTCCAATTTTCATTGTTAACTGATGTTTTTTTTTTTTTTTTTTTACCATTCTTTGTGCTACTGATACCTAGTGGGATTTTTTTTCAATTAAACAGGAAATAACTTTTCCCAGCAAAATATGACTGAGTTGCTGCGGCACAGTTATTATTGATATCAAGAATGTGTTTGGGTACTGTGTCAAAAGCTGTGTTTATGTCTATAGTTGGTAGAGTGATTTTTAATTGTTGTATTTTGTTGAAGCCCACAGGGATGAGTTGAGGCAGTGTGGAGAGGTGGGTGTAGTTGAGTGATTAGCTCGATACCTATTCTGCGGGTCAAACGAAGAGGCCGTGTGGGCGATATTCTTTATAACTTTCTCATTATTTTGGATGATGTTCAAAGTAGTGATATGCGGCAGTGCTGGCTGGTATTCTTCAGATATAAGAGTTTTGGTTGCAAGGTCAGGAGTTGAAAACTGATCAGGACCTATTACTTTCATCTGTTATCAAGTGCTTTACCTGTGAGGCAAATGGAGCTAGAGCTTGTGTGATTCCTTCTTTTTCAGATATGTCTCTCTTGAAAATCATTGTTTTTGTGGCTTATTGATGCATAACAGTTTATTAGATTCTCTGTTCTTTCATTCTTGCAGGGATGTCCCATCATTGCTTTGTAGGGGTTCCTGAATTGGTGGGGGGTGGGATGTGGATGTGTGGATATTTCTAATTGTTTTACATAATTTGCTGCTGTCCTCTGTATGATCGAGGATGTCCACAACAAATTTCCAGTTTTCTTGCTGATGCTCAGTGAGGTCATTCACAGTGGTGTGTAGGTTTTATACTGTTTCAAGTTCAGAGTCATTTTCTTTAGTTTGTTTATGTTCTTTTTTACTTATTCTATCTGCAGCTGGGCTTAAAGGTTTTGGTGTTGTCACTAGGGCAATAAGATCCTCTGTCTCATTTAATAATTCTGTCACAGAAGGTAACTTGTTTTGTCAGTGTTATCGGAAGAATCAATGATAAATCTTTCAAATGCTTACTCTTTGTCTTGTGTGAACTGTGCCCAGTTTTTCATTTTGTAGCTGATGTTTTTCCGCCTTTTCCGAAGGATTTTCTGTTACTGCGTGTAATACAACGATGAGGAAGTGGTCTGGTGATTGATAATGTGCATTTTCCAAGAGGTATGAATGGTTAGTGCAGGAGCAGCCTACATAGGGTGATGTCTGGGGAGGTGGCCATCCCATATCTCTCTGTGGAAGACATATTGGGGTTTGGTGATTATTCTGAAGGTTTAGTTGCCCTAGAATATGAGCCCTTCGACTATCTTGGTTGTGTGAGTTTAGCCATGAGGGATCTGTTGCTTATCGTCTGAAAAAATTTTATGAGGGATGTTCTGCAGTGGAGTAAGAAATATGGTGTATTCTGGGGAACGGTGTCAGTGGTGATATGTAGAAGTTTATAGTTTTGTGTTTATTGTGTATTATAATTTGGTGTTGTCTTTTGGTATGCTTTATTCTGTTTATTGTGTAGTGTTTGTGAAAGGGATGTCTTTGTGTTTGAGAGTGACAAAGCCACCCCCTCCCTACTGTTTGTTTTGTCTTGTCAAACTGTAGTTTTGTCCGTGAAATGTGGAGTGTTGGACCTGTTAGTGAGTTTTGTTTCTTGTATCAGTGTCATGGAAATGTTGTGTGTGTGTGTGTGTGAAGAAAGCTGGGTATTTCTGTGGTCTTTTGTTAATGCCATTAGTGTTTGATTGCAAGGTCTTGTCGTGTATTTCTTGTGTCTGCACAAGTGTGTATTTTTTTCTTTTGTGTGTTGTGTATGCTTGGTGTATTTGTGGTGGTTGATGTGATGTCAGGATTTACCAATTGAAATGCAACACTCTTGACAGAGTTTGCACTCAGTCTGTTAAAAATCCATGTGTAATTTGCTTGCATTTGCTATTTGTTTCTGTGTGAGCCAGGACTGAGCTGGATGTCTCAGCTAGATGGAGTAAAAGAGACTGGCGGTCTAGAGAATCTAGAGGCCATCAAGAAAAAGCTAAAGAATGTATCTCTGGGAGTGCAGCTTTGCGTCTGTTCTGCAGCTCACCATCCTTCCTTTGAGGGTGGGTGGAAAGAAGTGTGGACCGTCTACGGGTCCAGCAAGATTCTTTGCTCGGACAAGGTCGTCGCCACCAAGGGGAGGCGGCCTTCTCCAGCAGTATGAGATTTGAGTAAAGGAGGATAAGCTATAAACTGTCCAAGACTCTGATTGGTCAGAGAATAAAACTCTGGTTCCTTTGATTTCCGGCCAGATATGTTAACCAATACACAGTCTGCTGCTATAAATTAGAGACAGAAATATACAGGAAAAACAACAACAATGGATGAAGCATGACGGTCGCTGGAGACCTTCAGAAAACATAATAATGAGGAAACGTTAGATCAGTTTATTTTCGATTTCATTTCGTTAGGTTAGTTGTGGTTAGGTAGGTTTAGGTTTTTTAGGTTTGATTAGATTAGGTAATTTGAGGGTATATTATGCTGTTTAATTCCCTGGATTAATCAGGTTACAAAGAAAAAACAGAAGCTTAGAATAAGAGTGTGTGCTGGACAAGGATATAAAACAGGTGGACAGTTTCAAATATTTGGCCAATATTGTATTAGAGGTTTCAGATTGTGAAAAAGGGATATGTAAGATGGATTGCAGCACCTAAAACACCTTTTGATAGGATGAAAAATATATAAATTAATGAAAGCATTAGTATATATTTAAGAATATGGATGTTCAGGTGTCATGTTATGTCAACTACGTTTTATGACTGTGCAACATGGACAATAGAGATAACGTGAGGAAAAAAAAATTAATGCATCGTAAATTTGGTTTTGACGGTAATGTTATAAATCCCGTGGATAGATAGAACGATAAATGATGCTTAAAGAAGAGTAGGAACAGAAAGGGAAATGATGAACAGCATCAGGAGAAGGCAGCTAAGTTTCCTCGGCCATATAATAAGAGCCACATAACTAGAGAGTGAGTGCTTCCTTGGAACAGCAGATGGAACAAAAGCAAGGGAGATGCAGAAATTGAAGTTTGTTGATTGGCTCTCGGAGGACTTTGGAAGAGGTTGAAGTATAAAGGACCGTTTTAAGATGACTAACGACAGGCAGGGATGGCACTCCATGGTCCCTAACATCTCATGGCTGGCACTTCTGTTGAGGTTAACGTTAAATTAGGTTAGCCTGGTTAGATGAAACATCGTACCCAGCCCTTCTTTTGTCCATGTTTGTGAGTACTGACACAAAACAGCTGAGGAGCAGAGAGTCCTGTCGTCAAAATACTTGGACCAAATCCATCTTACATGCAGCATCCCATTCTTGAAGCCATTTGACCATAACTTTTCCCTTGACAGTCACTGCTGTATCATTAAAACTGTGAGTGAAGGTGGGAGGAAACTTCAGGTTTGTGACAGTCACTTATGGAATACTGTTAGATAGAGTCAGTCTGTACCTCTTATTAGCGTGCACTCAGCAACAATACAGGAAGGTCAGACATTGTGTCAGTATTGCATGTGTCAAAAAAAGAATAATAAATAAAAGTCATCCAAAAGTTAACGTTCGTCAGAAAGTTTCATCTAAAAGTTAAGGTTCATTCCAACCTTTGCCTGTCATTTTAATTATGGCCTTGGGCTTGGATTTTATAATTTAGATCTCCATATCACTTCTGAAGTATGTGTTTTGGTTACTCAGTACCTAAGATTGCAGGTTTTATCGTTTATCCTGATGTAACACATTGTACACATTAATTAATATAACAGATTTAGTCACTGAGGGAAATAAAAAAGCACATGAGCACTGCAATAAGATATATTTGATAATGCACATAAAAACCCTCCAGGCAAAAATAGCAGATGGACACAGCACACACAACAGTTTTTAATGAAGTTAGTATATGTTTCTCCCATACACTAGAAAGACAGGTCATCTCTTGATTCCGGTGATGTTTTTTATTTTGTATTCTTTTTACAGCCATGACAGTGAAGAAACTGCTGCAATCATCATTTCCAGCCTTCAGGTATGAATCGTACACACATTATTAATGCAAAAGGAAACAAGTAGCTGCTGGAAAACCACTAGAAGTTGTCATTTCCAAAGAATACTGAACAAAGGAGAGCCAGAATCAAGAAAGTTATTTTCTAGACAGCTGGGCACTTGGTAGCCCTGGTACAATGACTGATGTAACACTAGCTTCTTAGTTGCGATGACATGTTATACACCTATTTATTTATATTTGTTCTGTCGCAACGATTGTTTCAGTTTAGGTGAGGCTTTTTAATGTGGACAGTTTTAGAAGTCACTCTAAGAAGAAAATCATATGGCACTGACAGGAATATACAACAATGTATATACCCAGATCGACAGGCCACTATATTTTACCTGATCAGTATCATTGGTCAGTAATTTATCACTTATTCACTTCATTTAGCCTAAAATCCGACCACGTAACCTTTTCAACTTGATTCCTGTTAACCCCTGAAGATTTTTGTTAACACTGGAAAATTCATTTGTAGTGATGAAGTTAGAAACATCAGTTTGTTCTTTCACAATCTGATTTCCCTAAACTAAACAATATCGTGTGAGTAGCTGAACTAAATTTAGAAATACAGTGCGCCATTGGACTGAGGGAGTTAACGTGATTAGTTAGCTCTGCCTGGGAAGTAACACTGAGGCGGAGATGAACACATGAACAGAATCGTATTCAGTGTGCAGAAACTATTTTTTTCTTTTTTCCTACACCCCCCCTCCCAGGCTTTTTTCCCTCCTTTTCATTCGACATATGTATTATACGGCTGGTTTTGGGAAACCATCATCATCTTCCTGATCCTTTTCTTCCTAAGTCAGGATGGGGTGACGTTGGATACAGAAGCATGAAAAAAGAATGTACGGAAGTATAGGAACTACTCATTTTTAATACACTTGTGGAGAAACGAAAACAAAAAGAGAACTTGAATATGAGTGAACTGTATATAATAGCAGACAATACCCAATTAGCATACCCACTTCACCAAGAACACCTCTTACATAATTCCTTCTTTTTTCTTTTTTTTAATGCAAGGAAGAAGGAACCAAAGGCCAAAAAATGAAAACAAAATAACACGAGAGCCAAATTCAAGATCCGTTCATTTCGAGATTCCTAGACACACTGCGTGGCCGTAGGCAATACGAAATAAGTATTTTACATTCCTTTGGCGAGACCTTTCAAAATGAAGTTGTTATATATTAGCATACAATCGCTCTTTCATTACAAGTCGTTTCATATATGTTTAAAATTGTCAGTAGGCGTCAAGAATAAAATATGACATCATGGCAGTGAAGGGATTAACATGCAGATTAGTATGTTGGATCCACTCAGTAGTCTTCTGGGGAGAACGATTTAGCACCTGCATCCGGACGTACCGGTACTTTCTTCTTTACCTTTTCTTTTCTTTGTTTTTGTTGTTGTTTTCCTTGCTTTCTCCAAACAATTTTGTCAACTTTGGACAAACCATCAGCTGTCACGGGATTAGAAACAGGCTCCATAAACCCGACTCGGATTGAAGGTGTTACTCTTGTCCTTCAGTATTCCAGCCCGTTGATACACTTTTTGAAACGATCCATCTGATCCTGAAAAAATATATATATACTGTATACATAATATAACAGATGTGTTAAATAATAAACACAGTAGCTCCTTCTTTCATTCCTCCAGTTATTAACGATACTTATACAGGGATACGGGGAAAGTAACAGAAAGCTTTTTGTGCTAATTTTGAGTTTATAAATGCTGCATCCTCGTGGGCCCAATTCTTAACGATTATCAGTTGCAGTGAATAATAACCTTTTGAGTTATGAATGCCATAACAATACCGGTGTGGGTCCAATGCAGAATCGTTATGGAAGTACAGATACCGATATCCCTTTTGAACAAGAAATGGTGGATCAAGTCGGGTCTAATTGCCAACCAAAATAAAGTTGTAACTAAAGGTAAGCATCTTGAGTGATCAATTCTACCTCAATTTATGTCCAATTTTCAATCAGTACTCAAAATTAGCCCTCAAGTAACCTAAATTATGAGACACTTCTCCAAGGACCAACTTTACAACCCAAGTTATAACGCCTGCGGGGGGAACGGTGTCGATGAGAGTTGAATCACTGATAGATCAGGCGGATTTTTCACACCACCCCAGATAATAATGAACAAACAATACTATGTACACTATATACACGGTTTACTTTGAAACCATGAGAGAGAGAGAGAGAGAGAGAGAGAGAGAGAGAGAGAGAGAGAGAGACGTAGAGTAGGAACACAAGATCAATTTTTTTTCCTGTGTGCCCATATGTAAACACTGTCTCTGATAAGAGGGGGAGAAGCGCAAGTTCCTTGTATTTTTCTTTTTGTTATATTTACTCTAATTCCCTTGTGTCCTATGCTTTCCCTTATACCCTTTGGATGTGGCAGGAAAAGGAACGAGGAGAGACAGAATTAACAATGAAAATTAAATGAGGAAGAGAAGTGTAGAATAGCGGGAAAAATGTGCGGATAGAGAATGGGAGAGAGATAGAGAGAAGGAAAGAAGAGACAATCAGCAAGTGCTGGTCTATTAAGGCGTGAGAGAGAGAGAGAGAGAAACCCTTGAGGCAGGCCCACAAGACACTGTGTGCTGCTTCATGAACATTGTCTTCTGCAACTGATAAGTGTGGAGGAGAGAAAGTTTCTAGTATTTCCCTATTTAATTTACTAATTCCCATGTTTCATTGCTTTTCTTCATCACCTGTGGATTGAAAGGAGAAGAAATAAGAGAACTGGATAAACACCATTATAAAATTTGTCAATAGCCTCAAACGTCCTCTGCACACTTAGCATAACACTTTTTGTTTCGGAGTGCCAAATCCAACTTTACATCATACCTGCACCTTGGGTAACAGATCGGCTAGGGGTCTTGGTGACAGAGCTCTGGTGTATTTGTTTGGAGTAAATATTGTGGTCTTTTCTATCTATCTATCTATCTATTGCCAGAAGCCATAATCCTGTAAAGGGTGGCCACTTGACTTTGAGTTACTTGTTTTACGGGGAGGCATTTTCACTTTCAATAAAATTGTGCCAGACTGGAATTAACATGCGTCTGTTGCTAAGACTGGAACCCTTAATATGTACACCCACAGTGGAAGAAGTGGTGATAGGCAGGGTCATTCGACAGTATGCCAAGAACTGGTGTGATAGCTATATGTTTGCTACTGTAGAAATTGATGTCATGAGCATAAAGTTTCAGCGTGAGGCAGCCGTCAGGTTCTGGGGGCCACTGACTGCTGGCAGGAGGTACACTCCTGACTTTCAAGACACCCCATTAAGATAAACGTTGTTAAGCATGATTGCAATCCCTTTGGTTTTATCTTTACTTTAGTATTTGTCCTCAGTGCAAGGCAGATTTGTAACAGTGCAAGCCCCTTCTGCCTGGACATTTGTCACTGGAGTGGCTTGTGTGCTCCATAATTGGCAGAGATCTCTTGTAACACACTCATCCTAGCCTATATTATTATTATTTTTTTCTGATTGGTAAAATCAACAAGGGAAAAACTATAGATACTAATTTTCCATCACGACCCTCTGTACTGTCTCCAGATGCTCTGTCTCTAGTTGGCGACACTAGAGCCTTTTCAAGCAGACACTGGGTGTAGGACTTCATCCAGGGGGATCCCATCATCATTCCATTAGAGCAGTTTTGGACTCATTTGTAAAGCATGCAATCGTCCACCCCACTGTAGGTGTGGATTTGAAAGAATTTTTTTTTTATATCTTTGTCATACACTGACAATTGGTGAGAGTTTGTGGTACGGCCACGAAGAGTGTTCCTCAGGCTGACAGTAGTTTGCCTGTGGAAGTATCTGATTTTGTTGCAAGTGCAAACATTTTGTCCCTAACAATTCTAGGGGGTCACTCAGTCTCCTGCTGTTCTCAGGCTACATTGTAATTCCTCTTGGTGAGTCATCTGTGCTAAGGACTTATTGCTGTACGAGTATGATGATGCACACTTGGCAGTTGAGCTTGCTGACCAGCTTGTGAAAGTGGAGAGAATTAATATAGATGGTGTCCTAGTTTCAGCACCAACGCTGATCATTATATTTCATCTTCTATATATTACTGAAGTCTTTAATGCTGATTGGTGTGGGTTTAAACTTTCTGTCCCTGTCAAAAGTATTTCACTATCAACATTATGGTCATGTTGATCAGTCATATCACCCTCTGGTCTGCTAGCTAATTGTGATTTGTGTGGGGCAGATGTCCACGAGCAGATTGAATATTCATGCCTTGAATCTTGTCTTAACCCGTCACGTCCTGAGCTATTTCGCACCTCCGACACCCCTCAATCCCGAGGTATTTTCATAAAAAAAAAATTTGGGGCAAAACCTCTGCTTTTGGTGAGAAACATCGAAATTTCATAGAGAAATTGCTCACCTGAGGTTTAAAATACTCGATCCAGGTAGCAGTACCTCCTTAACTGACTGTTTTTTCTAACAGGTTGGCATCAAAGGAAACGAGTTCTATGGGAGGGTAACTATTTCACACAACTCATAAACGGTATTTATTTTACTTGGTACGAATTTATATGTAGTACAAGAGTATATTGGTTTTCAAACAGTAATATAGGCATTATAAGCATTTGTTTCACTCACTAACTCATCACCATACCTGACCTTCTTCTGCCACATTACTTGATCATCATTTCTGACTGTTTCTTCCTCTAATGCTATGTAAACTTTGTCCTCCACATTGTCATCGATTGGGGAATCACTCTGGCCCTAAATGTCTTTTTTGGCCATGTCACTGGTAACAGGTGAATTACCGAGACAATGGCATGCAGGGGGGAGGGGGAGGTTATGCGGTGTAAGGCATTGTCCCTGCTTGGCATCTTGTAGAGGAATAGAGGAAGGTGTCCCGTGTATACATACAAAAAATCACATGCGAAAATTTAAAATTGTGCAAATTAGGGACCTTGCAATTGCACGACGTACCAGTATGTTGTCGGGACTGGCAAATGCAAAATGTTGCAACGTACCCATACGTTGATGGGACGGGGCGGGTTAATTGTGGCAGTAACCATACAGCACATGCTAAGATATGCGATACATACTCATGTAAGTCTGGCTTCAGCTCTACATACCAAGGAAAAGCCAAGTTCTCCAGAGACAGTGACCCATGTATGACTGAGGATTGTTCATCAAGGTGCTAACTTTGCTGTTGCACTCTCCAAATTAAGGGGGGATTGCGAGTAATTGAAACTACATGTTAACATTATCGGTACCTTCTCCCTTATTTTTTGATCAATTTTTACCATTCAAATGTCATTTTGTTCAGAATTTCCAGGAGATCAAAACTATGGCATCGATTTTCTTATAACACTGTGTTAATGATGTAAATTTTGAAACATTTAAAGTAAAAAGCAACCATCATAATTAGGCAAATTGGGCTGAAAACACTGAAATTATCCAAAAAAACATTCCGAACATTTTATGCAGCATAACATGCTGATCAAAATCCTTTTTTACTGATGAAAATCCGTCCAGAAATAACCAAGAAAGTACTGATTATGTGTAAAATTTTGCAATTTTACAGGATGACCATTTCATATTTGGAATACTTTGCAGTACTGTAACTCTGGTACAGTGGCACTAGAACCACATACATACCAAGTTTTTCCCACCTTTTTGCCTATCAAATGTTCTTCTGTGGAAAAGAAAGTATATAAACTAGTTTTTATCATATTATTTACAAGTCACCAGAAGGTCAGGTAAAGTGGCAGAAATACCACAAGACACTCCATCACCACCACTAAGATATATATTCCAAGTTTTTCACACCTTGCCTATCAAACGTTCTTCCATGCAAAAAAAAAAAAAAATATACAGACTAGTTTGTATCATGTTATTTACATTACAGGTTACCTGTAGGCTCAAGTAAGTAGACCTGCTACCAGTTCCTGCCACCTGGCTTGGTTTCACCCCCACGAAAATATCTACTAATTTTTTCTCACCTTCATGCCTACCAAACGTTTCTCTATGAGAAAAAAAAAAAAAAAAAACTCTCAAGACTACCCTGCATTCCACGGTATTCGATTTATTTACGAAAACAAACCTATGAAATACGCCAGCTTACCTGACAGTACCGTGCCTCCTACCTCTGCTAATTTGGCGGCCTTCTTCAAGCTCTTTGTCCTAGAGCCACACTGCAGGTACTCCAGTCTCATCTTGGAAGCTACAACACACATATATTTCACCGAAATATTGATAGAAATGAAATAAATATACCCCCCCCCAACCTGAATTTTATGGAAGGGCCTGGCCGCAGGCGAAAATCATCTAAACTGCGCATGCGCCAGTGTCTCATCGCTGATTTGCCCATGTTTTCTCTCGGTTGGCAGATATAAACAACAGAATTTTAAGCAAATAGTCGAAACTAACAAAATTTGGCATCTTTTGCTTGTCACAGCTTTAGATGGGTAGGCTATTATAATATTATCGTACTGTCTGTCACACACAGCTCTGGAAGCTTGAAAATGTATTTCCTTTAGTAATGGACGATTTATGAACAAATTTGATAATCATGTTGCAAATGACAGGTTTGGACTTGAGTTGTCAGCTTGGCTTAGAAGTAAATATATATTTTTTCTTGGTGACAAAAACTGTCTTAGGCTAAATACCTTATGCACGTTTCTCTTAGTCTAGATTATTCTACGGGAGCTGGGACTTGTTTTTGTTATTCTGGTTTTAGTGTCTAATCTGCGGAGTATTAGGTTTTACCCTATAGGCCTATACTGATATATATTTTTAAGTCATTCTATGAAATTTTCTTGTGTATTTGGATGTTTCCTACAATAGGTTACATAAGGTTAGTATAAGAGTAATAATTTTATCAGTTCTGGCAGAAATGAATGTCAGCTTTGAACTAATCACATTATAAAACGTTAAAAAAAAGATAAAGTAAAGCTTCAAACTGGGCTGGGTGTAGTTCTGGAAATTTACCCTTTTCGTATTCGATGATTTATGAACGAATTTGATAATCGTGTTGCAAATGACAGGTTTGGACTTGAGTTTCTCTTAGCCTATTCTACAGGAGCTGGGACTTATTTTTGTTATTCTGGTTTTAGTGTCTAATCTGCGGAATATGAGGTTTTACCCTATGTAGCCTACTGATATATTCACACCTACAATAACGACTTGTCTTTGCAGCAGGCTAAGTGGGCAGGCCTTGATGCAGGGGCAAAGGCATAAGAAATGGGCATCATTTAGAATTTTTTTTATTAGTGAAAATATGAACATTTTTGTTTATTTTGTAATATGATATTAACTTGTGTATTCAGCCCTCAGCCTGCTTTCCCCTGGAGAGGGAAGGGCTATGAAGGGAAGAGCCTGGCCGCAGGCGAAACTTGCGCCAGCTAAGAAAAAACATAGGCCAATCAGCGACGAGATTCTCCGGCGATTTTCGCCTTCGGCCAGGCCCTTCCAAATTTTACCCAACCCTCAGTGAACAGGTGGTCAACTGGCTTGAAAAGTTGTTTACACAGTTTTCTCTGATTCTTACGTCAAGGAAAACGTAATAGGGATAACTAAAAGAAAAGTATTTCAAGCAAAAGACCCATTTCATTTCTTTTTCTTCTCGATCACGTATGGCTCGACGCTCACCTCGCACGACTCAGGTGAGAAAAGGGGCCAGAACACCTGTTTATAATTTAAATATGACAGTAAGCTATATCTAAATATGCGGAGCAAACACAGACGAAGCACTTAGGCACAAAAAAACGACATCGAAATTTTGGTCGAAAATTCGCCATCAGTTTTTTCTAGTGTGCTAATTCCAAGTCTCATTCAACGGCATCTGCCTACATGTGGTCAATGTTCTGCACTTACAACAACTACCTCGGCCATAGTTCTGACTGTACATGCATGTGACAATTCTCACAGGTCACCACAGCCAATCGGTACCAGTTCCTGTCTGGGAATACAGTCAACATCTAGTTGC
The DNA here is from genome assembly GCF_032717465.1 of Coenobita brevimanus. Lineage (NCBI taxonomy): Eukaryota > Metazoa > Arthropoda > Malacostraca > Decapoda > Coenobitidae > Coenobita > Coenobita brevimanus. The sequence continues at coordinate 17,425,644 of NC_136984.1, forward strand.
ATGTCATGCCACAGAGTGACAGCTTATCGGGTGGTGTATTCAAATCCGTCCACCACAGCAGAATAAATATTCCTCAAAATACACATTCTAAATTTGCTCTGAGTCACTTTTGTCAGGGAATTTCCCATGGAAGCTAGTCACTGGCAGCCTAACACTGCTGCCCTTTAGGATTCCTCTGTTGTGGCTGGGATGCAGGTAGCTGTGGTGGGAGTTGACGCATCCTCCATGGATATCTCTAAAATGCTACAGCGCCCGGTCTTGTTCCCCAGTTGCCTTAAACTCATCCAGTATGATCTGGATAACCAAGACACACTTAATCAGCCTTACAATGTCCATCAATAGTCCCTCGCTTGGGTGGGTCGAGTGTTGCAAATATTAAGGCACTTAGGTAACGTACTATACCTGATTTTGAGGTATTAGAACTAACTAGGAGGAACTTCATTTACTCCTGTGCCAGTATCAACACATCTGTATTTGCCTTTATGAGACCATGGTTGGAGGCTGGTCTCCTGCTCCAAGAAGCTATATAGTTATCCTATCCCCTCTTTTAGTGGAGTGCAATTATCAAGATGGACGTGTCATTCTGTGCCGTACAGATATTCTGTTGGCTTATTTTTCTGCTTGGACCCTTGTTCAGGTAGTGGCTATTCAGTTACACCTAGTGAGTTGAAACATGTTTTCTTTTAGGTAATATTAATAGGCATCATTCTTTGTAAGACAATACTATTTGTAACACCTGAGGTGATCATTGGGCTGCTTTAGTTATGAATAAGGATTTCTGCTATCTATAGGAGACCCTACGCATTCTCATGTACTTTTCGGTTGTTGATCATACATTGGCTTTCCCAGGTTATTCGCTGGATTTTTCATGTGTGACTTTGCTTGATAGTGGCAATTACCCCGTCGTGGCCAAAACGTGCAGTTCAGCACTAGTAGAGAGTGTGCCTCCCTGGTGTTTGGGTAAGGCTGACTGGGCAGAGTTTGTGGAACATCGTGGTCTTGACTGCTGTGTTCATGGCAGAACAGCATTTCACATCTCTCGTGTGGCAGTTTTTTTTCTTCTTCCATTCCCCAAACGTCCGTCAAGTTCTGCAGGAGACCTGAGCCTTGGAGAAATGAGAATAATGCTCCGGCAAGGAGCATTTCAAAGCTACCGGTACTGGTAGAAGATGTAGGAAAATTAGCAGTAATGTATTCGTTAATATCCAGTATATGAAAACTCGTGCTTGCTATTGCTGAGTACTGAAGAACTTGTTTCATAGCTCGAGGAGGTTATATATCTCATTACTCACTTCATCAAAACCTTTACCATTAATAGGGAAGAAGTTGAGGAAAATAATGGCCAAGCATCACCTTCTTCGTCCTCAGTGTTGAATATTTCAGGGAGTTTCTATACTTGACATCATGGGGGTATCTTCAGCCCTGTGGAACATAATTACATTGTATCCCATAAAGATCCTTATAAGCCATGCATTTGCTTCCAGTAGCAAAAGGAGAAATTAGATATTTCCTTTTAGGCTAGTGGTGGAGAAACATGTACTCTTCACTGTCCGTGAACTGAGGGCTGCTCCTTGGCAAGATGGCACTTTTCATGCCTTGATTCGCTGTATGCCGTATGAATCTCTGCTTTATTTTATTTGACCTTAATAATAATTATGGGAGAAAGGTATACTACTCACTAATTGGAAATTGGGTATACTTTTCCCATTGCTAAGCCTGGAAAGGACCATTCTGATGTCATTAATTATATATCATCCTAGACGTCTTGTGTATGTAAACTGTTTGAGAAAATGGGTTACCGTGGGACTGATTTAGTATTTAGCGAAGAATGGGTTCTTTTCATGACAAAGTGAGTATTGCTAAAGGAGATGAACATCTGACAACTTCCTCAAACTTGAATCGCAATTTGTGAGGCTTTTGCTGCCAGGCAACATCTAGCTGTATTTTTTTACTTGGACAAGGCATATGATACTGCATGGCATCATGGCATCCAGAGTCAGAGTCACAGCTCTCTGATGCCTGGCTGCCTGTCGAAGTTGGTTCAGGACTGCTTGCCGAGCTGCAGGTTTCAAATCTGTGTGGGCTCATTGCATTCAGGAGGAAGGTGTTCCTCAAGGAAGTGTATTAAGCGTTCCTTTATTTGTCATTGCCATGAATGGCAATATAGATTTCTTGCTGAAGGGATTATATTCCTTCCGTTATGTGGATGGTTTAGATGCATGGTGTTCTGCCTCTCGGATGTCTAAGAGATGAATGCAGCTAGTGTTGAACAGGTTGATGGGGTAACCCACTGGGCAGACTAAAGAAGTTTTCGTTATTCTTCGAGTAAAACCGTGGCTGTGCAGTTTTGTATGATTTAGGGAAATCACCCAAGCCCTGACTTATTTCTAAGTGGACGTCAGCTCCAGTATGTGGAAGAGACTAATTTTCCTGGCTTAATGGCTGACTGCCAGCTGACATCGGTTTCACACTAGAAACATCTGAATGTGTCCTGTATGCAGGGTTTGAATTTGTTGAAGATATTCTCATAGACCTGATGCGGTGCTAATTGCAAGATAGTTTTACACCTGTATCAAACCTTAGTGGATCTAAGCCTTCCTATGATCGAGGGTTTTGCTCCTGTGCTACTATTGCGCGGATTATAGTTCTAGATCCCGTGCATCATGCTGGTTTGCGCCATTCTACTGAGGCTTGTAAATCCTTCAAATTCCCCTTGTGTTGGTGGAAGCTGGCATGCCTCCCTTATTAAATGATTATTGCTGGAACCATGTGAGATGCATGTTAGGCTTACTGACAAGTATTTGTCATGGCTGTCTTTTCTTCAGTGTTATGATTTGTATCCTCACACTCTATGTCTCTTTTGGTAAAGGGTCAGGAATAATATTAGGGACTTTGGTTTCTCTTCAGTACCTGTCTAGGTCCCGAGAATTGCCTCATGATTCCTTCCAAGGGTGCATTTCTACAAGGCTTTTGATGGCACTGAGTCCTCAGGTACTTCTCACAACCTTCATCAGTTGTTTCTGGAACTTCTTTCCCTGCACGATGGCACTATCCCTGTGTACACAGACGGTTCAAAGTTGGACACTGGTGTCGGGTTTGGGGTGATGTTCTCAAATATTATAAGAAAATGAAGTCAGCCTGTAACTGAATCTGATTTCACTTTGGAACTGTATGCTATAAAATTTGCTCTTCAATTGATTTTAGCACATCAAGACATACCTTTTTACAGTTTTTATTGAATTGAAGTTCCCCTTTGGCCCTGGAGTGTTTTAACTCTACTAATCCTTTGATTCTTCACGTCCTCGAGTGGATATTCCTGAACCATTGCGGCTTAAGCTCATACGGTTTTATTGAGTTCTATTCATTTTTGTGTGGCGGGTAATGATAGGGCCGATACATTAGCTAAAGCCTCGTCTTTACGACGACACCCTGCAAACTGCCTGCTTCCTGCCTCAAATAAGATTCCTTCCACGAAATTTGCAGTTTGTGTCTCTAGCAAACACGGTGGGATCCTGGTGTTCCTAATGTATTCCAGGAGATTACTGAGAGGGTGGCTTCATAGAGGGCACTTCCTTCCATGCCTTGACGGTAGAGGACTGCTGTTGCCTGACTTCGTATTAAGCATTAATGATTGACTCACGGGTTCCTGATGTGTGGTGGGGCTCGGCTACACTGTTTTGACTACCTGGTCCCTCTTACCATTGATCTTTTGCTGGTCGAGAGTCCGAGTCTTGGGGACCTGTGTTAGAGGTTTCTCCACCGTCATAGGATGACAAATGATACATACTGTCTGTCTTCCATGGAGTGGTCCATGGCTTTTATTCTGATGTTTTGAACATCAGTAAGGTCCATTCTTCCAGTTTACAGCCGTGAACGCTTAATAATGCTAGATAATCCAATACTAACAGTTAATTTGTTTCTTCAAGACTGAATAATAATTGTCTGGGGAAAATGAGTTTTTTTTTTTTTCTTATCCTTGGAAGAAGGAACCAAAGGCTGCGAGCCTGCAATAACTGATCATTCCGTGAGAAAAACAAGATACAAGAGAGAGCCAAATTCAAGATCTGATCATTACGAGATGACTGGACACACTGCGTTTGAAAGACTGGAGATCATAGCTAGCAGGAAATACAGACAGAGGGAGACAGTTCCGGAGTTGACCTGTTACATATATGAAGGACTGGGAGTAACGGTTAACTCTTGCAATAGAGTTGGACAGAAAAGGGATGAGAGTTTGCTGCTAGACGGGTGCTACGTGCCCGTCGTAGAGGTGGAGGAATGTAAGCAGACAGTTCAGAGTAGCAGCAACCATTGAAGTAGCAACAGAAAAGTGATAAAAATGCAACAGTGTGGCAAAGAGACAGAGGTTGAAGGGAGCCAGCAAGAGGAGGAAGTTAATGAGACGAAAAGCCTTTGACTCCACCCTACTGAGAAGAGCTGTATGTTGGAAGCCTCCCTACACATGAGAGTTGTACTCTACACGGGGAGGGGGAGGGAGGATAAAACCCGTGTATAACTGTGCAGGGGTAAAGAAGGAATGGAGTCGGCTTAGCCACACCTGACCTCTTGGAAGCAGATTTTACAAGTGATGTCATATGATCTTTCCAAGATAAGTCCTGAGTGAATGAAACCCCAAGCATGTTCAAGGATGAGGTAGGATTAAGCTGAATATTATTAAACATTAGTGGGTAGACCTGTTGGGTTGATATTTGTAAGAACTGAGTCTTTGATGCATCAAAACCAACAAGATTATTTTTAACCCAGTCAGAGATAAGAGCCAAGTCAGACATTATGTGTGCCATAGCCTCATCCCTTGTTTGCTGAAGTAATTGCTGAGATGGACGTTGCATGAATCGAATGGAAAGGTGAAGGGTGGAGTCATCAGCATACAAGTGGGTAGGGTTAAATGTACAGCTTAAAAGGTCACCTTATTGAATAAAAAGAAGAGAATTGGTGATAGGACAGAGCCCTGAGGATCACCACTGTTCATAGATCTAGGAGAAGAACGATGGCCGTCTACAACAGCGGCTATAGAACGACCAGAAAGGAAGCTATAGATGAAGGCACAGCTAGAAGGAGAGAAACCGTAAAAGGGCAGTTTGGAAACTAAAGATTTATGCCAGACTCGATCGAAAGCCTTTGAGATGTCAGGTGCAACGGCAAAGCTTTCACCAAAGTCCCGAACGAAGGATGACCAGGAGTCTGAAAGGTAGGTGAGAAGAACGCAAGTGGAATGTCCCTGACGGAACCCATACTGATGATTAGAAAGAAGGTTGTGATAGGAAATATGCTTTAAAATTTTTATGTTAAGAATTGACTCGATAACTTTTGAAATACAGGATGTTAAAGCAATTGGACGATAGTTAGAGGGTTGGGAATGGTCACCCTTCCTTGGGACTGGATGAATGAGAGCAAACTTCCAGCAAGAAGGAAAGGTACAAGTTGATAGACAAAGGCAAAAGAATTTACCTCTGCAGGGTATATGCACAGAAGCACAGTTCTTGAGGACAACAGGAGGGACTCCATCAGGCCCATATGCCTTGTTAGTACAGAGGCCTGTGATGGCAGAAAATACATCAACTCAAAAAATTTCAATGTCGACCATGCGGAAGTTAGAGGGGGAAAGTGATGGAGGAACAGCATAGGAATCGTCTAAGGTGGAATTGGAGAAGAAAGTCTGAGCAAAGAGATCTGCTTCATCAGTAAAAGAAATAGCTACAGAGCCATGAGAATAGAAAAGAGGAGGGAAGGATGATGAGGTAAAGTTGTTAGAAAGGTTTTTGGCAAGGTGCCAGAAGGAGCGGGAAGTATTCGAGTTGGAGAGTTGAGAGCATTTATTGCGAATGAAATTATTTTTAGCAGTGCAATGAACAGACTTAGCACGATTCAGGGCAGAAACGTAAAAAATATGTGATTCAGGGGTGGGTTGGCTCTGGTACCTTTTATAGGCCCTCTCCTTGTTGCGGACAGGATAAAACAAGTGAGATTAAACCAAGGCTTTCTTGCATTAGTCAAAGGGTATGAGAAAGAAATGTATGCTTCCATGCCTGAGAGAGTAACCTCCGTAATGCGCAAGGCACACTCAGATGTCTCCCGACCATGGAAGCAATAACTATTCCATGGAAAATGAAAGAAGTACTGCCTGAGGGTCTCCCAGTCCACAGCTCCAAAGTGCCACAGATGACGTTTCTTTGGAGGGTTCACAGGCTGTACTGGAGCAATAGGACAGGTTAAGGTAATAAAGTTGTGGTCGGAGGAGCCCAATGGAGAGAAAAGATTAACATTGTAAGCAGAAGGATTAGTTGTAAGCAAGAAGTCAGTTATGTTGGAGCTCTCTCCAAGGCGGTCAGGGATATGGGTAGGGTGCTGTACAATCTGCTCTAAGTCATTAATCCCTAAATATCGCAATTCGATCTGGCCCGTCTGCCACTGGAGTCCCAATTCAGGGGTGTTTTTTCGACTTTCACCAAGGGGAAAATCAATATGTTCTTGCTAAAGAGGAAGAATTTACACACCTGACAGCGCAACTGGCACTCCCCTAGGCCTAATGGTTACCGCACAATAGAGGGTCAAAGTTGAAAAAAATATATAATATTTAACCCCCAAAATTTTCGAAACCCCCATAGTTTTGATAACTAACTATTTCTATTACTGAAATAGGTCATTGCAATATCATATGTCACACCAAGCCCGGGAACAGGTGTTTTGGGGTGTGGGGAGCTTACTTGCCCTTGGGGAGAAAAAGTACCCTGTAGGGAGAAGGTTTGTAGGTATAGAGGTTGGATAAAACCATCTTTTCTCATCAAAGTAGAGCACATTAGTTTGTTTTTGACCAACTACTATGAAAGCTGATGTATATGTACGTGTGGGGAGATAAAATTCTATCGGGGAGAAGGCCCACAACGAGTACATTGAACCTTGGGAGATCATTTATGGTAACAACCAATTTGGCTAGTTGAAACAAACAAAATCTATGTGATTAGCATATCAACCATGCAAGCAGGTGTGTTTGCAGGTGTAGGGATAAAATTCACGTATGGGGAGTAATAGATGTACTGAGGTGGAGGGGTGGTGGGGGAGGCTGGGGCTCAGATGCCTGTGATTGCACGTGTTTGCATATATAGAAGCATTTATTACGTTCAGGTACAAAAAGGCCCAGGGAAGAAAAAAAAACATCGAGGCAATACATATAAAGGACGTGTACATGTGTTGGGGGTGGGGGGAGTGGTGGAGGGGAGGCATGAGGGTAGAAAGCAAGCCAAGCTGCGTGCTCACCATCACACGATGGTTTACTGGGGGTAGGAGGGTTGTATGGGGCCGAAAGGGAGGGAGGGGGTAGGGTAGGTGGGGGTATACAAGGTAGGGGGGGAAGGTGGGGGGGGCTGGAGAGGGATGGAATGGGCCTCGTGGTTGGGGGAGGGGTAAACTTCGACTAACAACGTCCTACTGGGACGTACAAAGGGGTGGGAGGGTCTTCAGAGGGGGTTATTACGTGACAGTTGACGAAACATTCAGGTAGTTGGTGGGCTGAGAGGGGGGGTGACCCCCCTGCCCCCAGAATGGCCGGATCACCCAACCCGAGGCCGGAGGGGTTAGTTCTCATTGGCTTAAAGGGATATACATCACAACTGGGGCAGAGCAATGTGCAGGCAGTTTTTTACAAGGTGCACTATATTGTTGATTCGGCGGAGAGGGCTGAAATGGTCAACACGTAGATTGACGTGCTTCGGTATTTAGGGGTTAAGCATAGGAAAGATGTAGGCTTGTTCACCAGGTGGATCAGTAAAAGGAGAGGAGAGCCAAAGGTGTTGGTGAACACTGAAATCTCCTAGAATGGAGATTTCAGAGAAAGGAGAAATTGATAGAATGTGTTCCATCATAGAAGTAAGATAGTCAAAGAATTTTAGATAGTCAGTAGAATTAGGGGACAAGTAAACAACGCAGATGTATTAAGTCAGAGACTGACAAGAAAGCAGAAGCCAGAGTGTAGAGAATTCAAAAGAATCGAGTTGAGGAACACGAGAGCAAGATAAGTAGTTGCGTATATATATACACAACAACCACTTTGGCTTTGAAATGAGTACAAAGAAAGTAGGAGAATACAGAAAAGGGTTTGCTGTCAGCTCCCTCAAACAGCTAAGTCTCAGTTAGGAAAAGAAGGTGAGATTTAGAGGAGGAGAAGTGGTGCTCAACAGAGCGAAAGTTAGAGGAAAGGCAGCGAATGTTGCAGAAATGAAGATGTGAGTCAGTCAGTGGTTTCTGGCAGCTCTGGTCGTCACCGGGAGAGGGGTCATTTGATTCCCGGGGCTAAATATAGAGTTACTCTGTTGCAAGTAAGATACTATTTGTATAATGAATAAAAGGAATCAGTGCAATAAGGAATGACAGAATCAGGTTCCTGTAAGCTGGCCTGTTCAATGACCAGACAAGTCTCTTTAATCTGAATATAAACATCTGGAGCAAGCAGTAATAAAATGCACTAGACATCGTCATATTGAAAAGGTATTTAGACTGATCTCAAGGAGCCAGTTCAGCAGAAATGGGTAAAACCAGGTCATCTTACTTTGTCCAGTTTGAATGAAAACGTCTGACATGAGACTAAAACAGAAATTATACCTTGACATGGGTAAGATATAAAGATAGATATATGCTAATGCAGTTGTTCCCAGACTTTTTGTTTTGAGGCCCCGGATCAAAATACAACTACATCATTGGGCTATTAAAAATAGAGACGCGATGTATGTGCATAAGTACAAGAACACTCAGAAAATGAATAAAAAGCTCGGTGGTTCGGTTGAACTTGCATTGTTACAAGACACAGAAGTGACTTCATTGCAGACACAAGATCCCATCATTGTAAGCAGTTCATCAGTCTCATGCTGAACAGTTAAAAAAATATATATAAAAAGTTTTGCACAGAAAAACAGACGAGGCTGACTAACACCTAAACAGCCAGCCAATCAATGTTTACACAAAACTCCATCGGGCTCTGATCTCCAAATAGTTTCACTTGCAAATGAGTCACTTGAAAAGTCGAATAATTCATCTTTCATTGTCTTCTGGTGTATGCAGCACGTGACGGTTGATAACAAATAATATTCTCGCAAATTTCACCTGTGGAAAATTTGTTATGAAATTCCTTCACTAGTGACTCCTGACTTTAAATGTTACATTATTGCTCCCTTGAGAAAATAGGCTAGGCCCCCATGAGGTCATGACCTTCAGTCTGGGAACCACTCTGCCAGTGAGTATAAAATTTTATGTTACTGAAAAAAAAAAAAGTCATTACAACAGCACAGTGTTAACCAAGCCATCTTACCTTATATAGTTTGAAGGCCCCACAAAAATTTTTCTAAGTTGAACAGAATCATTTGGGAGAAGCAGGAAAATAATACCGACAGATATCACACGACTGAATGAAATATTCTCGTGAACAAAAGCTGCAAATCCAACAATGCAAGCAGAACTAACATGAACCATACTGTCCTGTTTGACAGCCATAGAAGTCCTTGCTAAGCTGGATAATAAAGTCGATAAGTTAAAGGGATTAAAATACACAAGAAGTCATCTGATTCTAAGAGTTACTATGCCTAACCAAAGGAGTCAATCCAGCAAAGATGGACAGAACTATTTGGTCTTACCCAGTCCAGTTTGTAGGCTGCACATCTGTAATGAAGATAGCGATTCCTAAGAGTGAGCCCCAACGCATCCGCTTCGTCCAGACTGAGACACCATGACTGCAGTTCTGGCATGGAACATAGGGAACATTATCTGACTGGACATTGACGATGTATGTGAGACTGTGGTAGTAGTGGTGGGAGTTAGTGGTGGTGGTGGTGGTGGTGGTGTATGGGGTGGGATAAGGGAGAGAAAGTGGTAGTATATGGAAGGGAGTGGTGGATGCTACAGAGGCTGTTGATGGTTCTGACAGATTGTGGAGATTATGTGGAGGAGCTGGTTGTGATAGTGATGTAGGTGGAGTTAGTGTGATGGTGATGGTTGAAGTGGGATGGGGGTGAGGAGGTGTAGTGTAATGAAGAGAGTGGTGGGTGCTACAAGGGTATTGGTGGCTCTGACAGTCTGTGGAGATCATGTGGTGCAGCCGGTTGTGATAGTGATGTAGGCAGAGGTGGTGATGGTGAAGCAAATGGTGATGGTGGTGTGAGGTGCGGTGCTGGGACGGAAGCTGAAGTGGGTGGTAGTGTAAAAGGAGTAGAAAGGGATGTATTGGTGGATTAAAAGGTGGTAGTGGTTGTGGATGTTTTTGGAGGAGTTCGTGTTGGGGCTTTGGTGATGACAGGTGTACGGATAGATGGTGAAGCAGGTGGTGGTGTGAAGAAAAAGGAATATAAAATCTCATGATTAAGGGATATATAGAGGATTCCACAGATTAAAAATCGAAGTCCTCTTGTGCTGCGGTGACGGCTCAGACTGCTGTTGTGAGGACCGCAAACACCTTTTTAACTGAAATTGGCAACCAGCCTTATATTCATGGATGAAAATCCCGAACAGCTTTATAGGAAGCAGATAACGATGCTGGGCAGGCACTGCCTGGTATCGCTGCCTGAACCATCCCCTTGACATCTGAAAACTGGGATGCGGAACATATGGACCAGTTTGCCAAGTTACATCTATCTGTCTATCAATTGCCAGACGCCTCAATCCCGTTTGGGGTGCCCACAAACAAATCGCCTCCACGTCGCCCTGTCTCCCGCCATTTCACTGCCCTGCTCCCAACTCACACACCCCTCTCTCATATACCTCTCCACCCCATCCCTCCATCTCATCTTCGGCCTCCCCCTCCCTCTTCCCCCCTCCACCTCACTCACACTCTCTTCGTCAGTCTCTCACCCTCCATCCTCTCCACATGGCCAAACCACCTCAGTGTGTTCCTCATAACGCTTCGTATCACATCCATATCCACACCACAACGCTCCTTTATAGTTATATGAAGAAATATATTCCATAACAACCAGGGTAAAGGACAAAATAAACAGATTCGTCAACAAACTCGCCACACTAAATGCAATAGCTGAAGAAACCTCTCACTCACTGGGAGCTACAGGTTCTACCCCTGGTATCATGTATGGTCTCCCTAAACTTTATATAAGCTCTGTTCTGTTATGTCCCATCATGGCTGCCAGTGAGACGGCTTCGTATATGTTAGTAAAATTTTTAGCACCATTGTTAATTCCATTTACCAATAACGAGTTTACACTAAAGAATTTCTTACGAATTGGCCACTTTCCTTTTCCACTGACCAATATCTGAGTCTTATTTTTTATGTACTTTTGATATTAAATCTCTTTTTACTAATCTGCCTTTGGACGAAACTATATTTGTTTGCCATTAGCATATCAGGGAATTGATATTTGTAATCGTATGAGAGAATCTGTTTTTAAGTAGCTATTAACACTTTGTCCTTGTTCTTTTCAATGAAAATTTGTATAAACGAGTTAATGGGGTTGAGATGGGTTCACCATTAGGACCCATAGTGGTGATCATTTTTCTTTTCTACCATGAGAAAACGTGGCTAGACGGATGTCCGTCAAATTTTAACCCATTTTATATTGGCGGTATGTGGATGACACTCTAGTACTATTTAAAGCTAATGAACATGCGTTGAAATTCTTAGAATACCTCAACAGACAGCATAAAAACATTTCCTTCACACTAGAGACGGAGAAAAATAATCAACTTTCTTTTTTTGATTAAGTGATTTCGAAAAGCAATGGTAAGCTTTTTTCTATTTTCTGCTTTGCAGCTCTTTCAGGTTTGGGAACAAGCCTTTTTAAGTTTCAGTCATATCAGATACATGATCAGTGCTATAAAGACCCTTATTTACAGAGCTTTTTGTCTGTCATCTACATACGCCCATTTTCATAGTGAAGTAACTTTTTTGATGAAATATTTTGTGAATAGAGGATTTAGTGCACATTTGTTTGATAAACTGGTGTATTATTTTCCTGAACTATAGATACCAACCTAAACAGTGTTCCCCTACAGTGAACATGAAGGTAGCCTACTTAACTTTGCCTTATCAAGGAAAGATTTCAGCAAAATAGAAACAAATTTGTTTAAGAGTTTAACAAAATTTTACCCTAGTATAGATTTTCGTTTGGTCCACCTCAGTTCTTTCAAAGTTGGGTCTTTCTTTCGGTTTAAGGACTCTCTGCCAGTTGACTTGCGTTCGTCGGTAGTTTACTTGTTTCCCTGCCCTAGTTGCCAGACAGGGTATATTGGCAGTACATTCCTTGCCTTCAAAACACGCACCCCGGAACTGATGGGTTAGTCTGGCAGAACAGGTTTAGGCTTCAGTCACCACCTTATTCAGCTGTGAGGAATACAAGTGTTCAGTGTGATACCCGTCTTAAAGGTGAATATTTTAAAATACTTGATAGCTGCTCTAATGACAGGGTAAGGATCTTAGAGTCCTTGTATATTAAATTGCATAAGCCCCAACTTAAGAATATCATCCTACCCCTTAAACATAGCTTAATTCTCTTATTTACTACTGCTTTATCTTTTAAGCACTTTTCTATTTACATATAAGTAATCTTAATAATTTTATCATTTTAGACCACTGAAGATGACATTAAGGAAATGTCGAAATGTCGGTTAATAAAATCCATTGTGTACATCACGACATTTTGTTTACTTTTCCTGCTGAAGACATTATTAAAAATACATCGATACAAATGAATCCACTCGGACAACCAGCCAGATGTCAGCTTGCAAAATGTTAAGGCTCTTCTCTTCTCAGTCGAAAATATATAGGTTTGTAATATGAATCCTGGAATATAATCTCTCGAGTCACAGTTATCTTTTTTTTTTTTTTTTTAATAACAGAACAGAGGAAGAAAAAACAAATGAATAAAAACAAATCCATGCACCAGATTGCTGGTGTCCGCTGTTCATAAAATATCCGTAACAGTTAGACTTGAATAACAATAGGTTGAAGTCTGGAGGGAAACATCTCTGGGGAAGCGAGTTCCAGAGAGATGCAGTTCGGGGAATGAAAGAATTCTGATAGGCAGAAGTTCTGCAGTATGGATGAGTGACATTCCAGTCATGAGCGCTGCCAGCTGCCCGTGTAACACGAGGGAAGGCATGGAGAGGTGGCAGCATGGATGCAACTTCGTCTGAGCATTTGCTATAGAAATATCTGTAAAATAACGCAAGGGAGGCAACATTCCTTCTTACTTGTAGCGGAGGTAGTTTATTAGTAATAGCAGGGATATTAATAATTCTAACAGCTTTGTTCTGAATTTTGTCTACTTGTTTTAATGCAGCCTTTCCACATCCATTCCACAAGGGTGAGCAGTATTCAAGCTGAGAGCGCACATGACTCTTATAAATTATAACTAACTGCTCGTCACTGAAGAAGTTACGGACTCTGTACAATAATCCAAGTTTCTTTGAGGAGGTTTTAGCAAGTGATCTGACATGAGAGGTCCAGCTGAGGGCACTGTTAAGTGAGATGCCAAGAATTTCAAAACTTTTGGAAATGGGAAGATTTGTAGTATTGAAGGTAATATACGATTCTGGCAATACCTGCCTATTAGTAAATTGTATATATTTAGTTTTATTAGAATTAAATGAGACAAGGTTGTTTTGTCCCCATTCACTGATCGTGGATAAGTCTTGATTTAAAGAGATGGCTGTACTGAGATGAGAGTTAGAGATATCGGACTTTGCAAATGGATGTCTGAGTGTCAGTGAACTATGAAGTGTTGAATCATCTGCATATGAATGGATGGGATTGTGGGTGACAGATAAAAGATCATTAATATGAACGAGGAACAGGGTTGGTGCCAGAACTGATCCCTGCGGCACGCCGGCATTAACTGAGTGGAAAGTGGAATATACATCATCTACTTTTATTCAGATTTTTCTATTGCTGAGATAGGAAATCAAAGGAACAAAAGAGTTTAGTCCATAGCAAGGGAGTTTGGACAACAGGGAACAGTGCCACACTCTGTCGAAAGCTTTAGAAATATCCTGGGCTACTAAATGAGTTTCACCATGTAGGTCAACTGATTGATGGATGGTATGAGTTAGGAGTTTGAGTATGTCAATGGTGGATCTTTCTTGGCGAAAACCATATTGTCTATCACTAATTAAGTTGTTGGATTGAAGATGTTTAACTATGTGCTTATTAATTACAGTTTCAAAAACCTTACCAAGAGAAGATGTGACAGCTATTGGTCTGTAATCAGAGGGGTCAGAGGATCTTCCTTTCTTTGGAATTGGGTGGATATTGGCTTCTTTCCACGAATTAGGGAATGGAGAAGTAAATATGCATAGTCTAAATAATTTTGCAAGAACAGAGGCAAGTTCTGGGGAACACTTTTTCAAAACAATTGGCGGAATTCCATCTGGGCCTAGAGCTTTGTTGGTAGGTAAATCTTCTATTATTGGTCAGAAAAACATTAACTTACCTCTTCGAATACGAAAACCATATTGTGTCTACCGTTGTTTCTGCATCTCCAGCTCTGTTTCGATGACCCATGCTCACAGAGTAACTGCCTTACAGCCACAGTGTTAACCCTCACATAACAAAAGCCAAACCTAAGGTGAATGAAATCATACTCATAGAGTGACTGCTTCACAGGCAGTGTTATCCCTAACACGAAGCCACTCCTAAGCTGAATGTAGTCATTCTCTCACCGTGACTACTTTACAGGGACAGTGTTAACCCTGAGATAACACGGAACCAGTCCTAAGTCGAATGTAATCATACTCGTAGAGTCACTGCTTTAATGGCGCAATGGTAACCCTCAGATAACACGAAACCAATCCTAAACTAAATGTAATCATATTCATACAGTGACCGCTTTACAAGAATAATGTTAACCCTCAGATAACACAAAGCCAGTCTTAAGCTGAATGTAATCACACTCATTGGGTGAGGAAGGACAAAGCAAGGAGAGTGAGGATCTTCCAGAACCTCTAGTTCCTCCTGCAAAACAAATGTAAGTTAGGACAGGGAATAGATCCTGCATGTGTCTGAGAATCCCACCCAAGTACACTAAAGAAGTATTCTTTGCTGAAGGCGTATCGAGGGATGTATGAGGGGGTTGTCACAAGGTAAACATCCTCGCAACGTCCCCAAAATGCCATGATACATGGTTCCTTGGCCATATTAAGACAAAAGTATTTAACGGAGGAGAGATATTTATATATTTTTCTTGTTTTAAGAATTGCAGGATTAGATATAACCTCCATTGATCGCTTCACTACAAGTGTGCATGCCACTCTGAATACCATCGCTTAGTGACGGAAGGCACTGAACAAAGTCGATGTCACCGTATTGAAGAAATTAAGAGATTCAGCCGGGAAGGGAAAAACACAGAAACAAAGCAAAAGCAAAATAGTATCTGTTGGTAGCATGATTCGGCAAGATCCCATTCTGAAACTTTGAATTTTTTTTAAATAACCAGTAAAAAAAAACTATATCAGTAAAACTTCATTTCGTCCAATTTAATATGGTAGTTTTAATCGTCTTGTTGCTCCTTATTTCCTATAACTTTGTAGCAAAGACAGAAATAAGGGTATAAACCCTTCCAATAGCAATTTACATGACTAACACCACATCCTAATGTTAATTTATTTTTACAGCTCGTCATTGAAGATACAGACAGATTAATTCAATACAAATTTTAAAAGGCAGAGTTTACTTGTATGTTATGTGAGGAGGAGGACAGGTTTTGTGGGTTACCAAAATGTAATTAGAAATAAATATGTAAAATTCACCTCATTAACGTTATAAAACAGACTATTTATGAAACTGCGAGGAAAGAACTTAACAGCTATGGTGAGAGAGAGAGAGAGAGAGAGAGAGAGAGAGAGAGAGAGAGAGAGAGAGAGACAGAGAGACAGAGAGAGAGAGACTTTGAAGTCTAGGCACATTAGAGGAAAGTACTCAGTAGCCAGGGTAGCTGTAAAGCCTTGTAAGCCAGGCAATGTACTGTTCACTCACCCACAAAAGTCTTTTTTTTCGAACCCCATAAATGTGAGAGCAGGTTTGTCGAATCTGCAGAGAGACTCACGTGTATCTGGGAACAGTGTCAGTGGGGGTTGGCGGTATTGGGAATGGAGTGGGTGGTGCAGTAGTGGGCGAATTATATGCTGCAGTCATGTCATTGTGTAGCTTTTCTTGCTCTTGGCTTTGCTCTATGAAAACAATGGAGATGGAAAGGGATAATGAAATTTATTATATATTACTACAGTGCATGCTAAAACAGACATGCAACTTATAGAAAATCAAGTTGAGCTGCAACAGGGAGGTTCCTCCTGCCCTCCCCGCACACTCCTCGTCCACCATAATACTACCTTGGTTCCCACCACCTGACTCCATTTCCTTGGGCAGCTGTATAGCACATAGCTGACAAAACATCTAACTATCTATCTATATCCCGACACCCTAATCCCGCAAAGGGTGGGCCGCAGACAAAACGCCTCCAAGTCACTCTGTCACCCACCATTTGACTACCCTCCCCCCAACTCACCCCCCTCCCTCATATACCTCTCAACTCCATCCCTCCACCTCATCCTCGGTCTACCCCTCCCTCTCCCTCCCTCCACCTCCCCTACATACACCCTCTTAGTCAGTCTTTCATTCTCCATTCTCTTCACATATCCAAACCACCTCAGTGTATTTCTCCTAATCTTCTCAACCACATCCACATCTACCCCACAACGCTCCTTCACTTCTTCATTCGTCAACCTGTCCCTCCACGTCACTCTACATGCTCCTCTCAAGGAACTCATTTTCACTGCTCTCAGTCTTGACTTGCTCCCCTCTTGCAAGGTCCACGCCTCGCTTCCATACGTCAGGGTAGGGATCACAATACTATCATGCAGTGACTTCTTAACTTCCATACTCACCTCCCTATTTCTCATCACTGCTTTCAGTGTACCAACAACCTTACTTCCCTGCTGTACCCTTTCACGCACTTCATCCCCCAAAGTTCCATCCTTACTCATCACACTACCCAAGTACTTGAATGCACTCATAATCTTCATATCCTCACCATCCAACCTCACTGTGCATTCTGTGACTTCATTCCTCTCAAACACCATAACTTTACTTTTGTTTACATTAACTTTCAGATTCCTCCTCCTACACACTGCCCCAAATTCATTCACCAAACCGTGGAATTCCCATTCATTTTCATTCAACAATACTGTATCATCAGCAAACAGCAGCACCGGAATCTTCCAAATCTCACCCTCATTCATTAGAGCCACCCCCACGTCCATTGACCTACATTGCACCTCCTTTACAACCCCATCCATGTATATATTAAACAGCCATGGAGACATCACACAACCCTGTTTCAGTCCCACATTGAGATCAAAGAACTAACTCAGCTCACCATCCAATCGCACCGTAGCCCTAGCTCCCTCGTACATATTCTTCACAGCATTCAACAATTTCCCCTCCACTCCATATATTCTTAATACCTTCCACATTCCTTGCCTATCTATTCTGCCATAAGCTTTCTTCAAGTCCATGAAGGCAGCATACACTTTCCTTCCCTTCTCTAGATACTTCTCCACTAAACATCTTATAACAAATATCTGATCTACACACCATTTTCCCTTCCTAAATCCCCCTGTTCTTCTCTAACTAGCTCCTCTGTCATATGCCTAACCCTATCAATGAGTATCCTACCATATATTTTATCAGTTACACTAAGAAGGCAAATACCCCTATGGTTACCACATACTTCTCTCTCTCCTTTTCCTTTGTATAAAGGAACAATTATACCTGATTTCCAGTCGTCTGGAACTCTTCCCTCTTCCCAAGACAATCTACACAACTTCCATGTCCACTCCACAACAATCTCACCCCCATACCTAAGCATTTCACCACACACTCCATCAATTCCTGTGGCCTTTCCCATCTTGATCTTCTTCATCGCTTCCACTACTTCCTCCCTATTGATCTCTTCCTCCCTCTTCTCATCTCTTCTTTTCCCAGCCATTCCCCAACCATTTATACTCGCCCTGCTCTCACTCTCTACATTCAACAAATCCTCAAAGTGCTCTTTCCATCTCCTCAATTTCTCTCTCTTCTCCACCAACAATCTATTATTCCTATCTTTCACTCCTCTACTATTTCCTCTTTCACACTGCCTTACTTTCTTTATCTCCTTCCAAAACAATTTTTTACTCTCCCTCCATTTCACACTCAGATTCTTCCCAAGCTCTTCATCCACTTTCTTCTTACTCTCCTTCACCAGTCTCTTAACCTCCCTTCTCCTGCTCACATATACCTCACTCTTCTCTCTCTCATCTTCTCCCCTACCTCTACTCATTAACCATTCACTATATGCCTTCTCCTTTCGTTCCACAGCTCGTTTCACCTCATCATTCCACCATGCTGTCCTTTGCACACCCTTGCATCTCCTCCTCACTCCACAAACCACCTCACACGCTGTGCCTATCTCTTCCGTGAATATCTGACATACGTCTTCCATCCCTTCCATCTGCTCTAGCTCATACCTTCCCAATCTTTCTTCCACTATGCTCTTATATTCTGTCATTTTCTCACTATCTTGCAATTTCTCCACTCTTCTCACAGGAGCTGCTTCCTCCTGTCTTCCCCTTCATCTCCTCAACCACTTTCTTTGCAGCTCTACCTTGGCCATCACTAAGTGATGGTCCGAGACTCCATTCCCCCACCCTCTCCACACTCTTACATCCAACACTTGTCTTCTCATTCGCTCATCCACACACACGTAGTCTATCATTGCCTTTTGTTCAACAAGTTCACCATCCATCCTCCTCATTACTCTCCATGTATACCGGTGGATCATCTTATGACGAAAGTAGGTGTTGGCTATTGCCAACCTTTTACAAGCACAGATGTCCACCAAAGCACTACCATTCCCATCTACTTCAGCTGGCACACCCCACTGACCAACCACTCCATCCACTCGTACATTCCCAACTTTGCCATTCATGTCTCCAATCAACAGCACTCTCTCACTTCTCTCAAACTTGTCTATACATGGTTCTACTCTCGCCCAAACTCATCTTTCACCCTTGCCACTCGATCCTCTGTCGGGGCATACACACTTACAGTCGCCCACACTTGTATACCTACTTTCATCCTCACCCATACAATCCTTGCACCCACTGTTCCATACTCTCTTATATTCTCCTTCCACTTCTTGCTTATCATCAGACATACTCCCTCTCTTGCCCTCTCATTCTCATTGACTCCCGCACATATACCTAAACCATATTCAAATTCTCTCACCCTTTCACCCCTGCCATTTAGTTTCATTCAATCCACATATATCCACTTTTGCATCCTCAAGCACCTGAACAATCTCTCTCTCTTTCACTTCATCATTCACTCCTCTCACATTCCATGTTCCCACCCTAAGAATGTCCTTTGTCCATTCCTTAGACGTCAACGTATGGTCCGTCCGGGTCCGAGGTGCTTTATTCGCCTTTTTAGTTAGTTCTTTTTACGGGGTGGGGCACTAACCCACCAGCAACCCTTTTAGTCGCCTCGTACGACAAGCAGGGATACTGGGGGAAGTATTCTTGAAGCCCCCCTGCTCCCAGGGGAAAAACATTACGACATAATACCAAAACAAAGACTTGTCGGTTCACATGTCTGTAATATGAGACGATATAGCAGAACTTTATTTTGTGGCGACATATGAAACCTTTACAGTAGTTAAGTGTCAGACCACCTATTAACCAGAAACAGTGTAGGTTGGTGATGATGGGGAGTCTTAACTCTGGTATAGACTCAGTATATTTTTGTTATGTAAGGAAAATAAAGACCAAGGATTATATATATGACAGACAGTCAAATCACTATATATATATATATATATATATATATATATATATATATATATATATATATATATATATATATATATATATATATATATATATATATATTATATATATATATTTATGAGTTTACACTCTGCCACCACTCAACTTTGCATTCGTTTCTGGTTAATAGGTGGTTTGACAATTACTGTAAGGTTTCAGGTGTCGCCACAAAGAATAGGGTTCATGCTAAATTGTCTCATATTGGTACAAACATGTGAACCAATAAGGCAATGTTTGTTTTTGTTATTATGTCGTAATAGTTTTGTCAACTATGTGCTATAACAGCTGCCCAAGGAAATGTAGTCAGGTGGTGGGAACCAAGGCAGTATTATGGTAGACAGTGGGAGCTGTGCCGAGTGGCAGGAGGAAACCTCTTAATACAGCCCCTAAGGTGGCCAGCAAAATCATGCAAGACCTTTTTAACTCCCATAGAGAACCTATGGGCAATTATGTGTCGCAACTGGGATATTGGTGAGCAACCCATTAGGCAAAGCTTTGGAAAGACATGCTCAAGAGGTTTGGGAACGTATTAGACGTCGTCCTAGTAGTTTGCTTGAATCTTGTCCAGTCAGTGCTAAACAGATTAGATGAGTGTCAGTTTCTGCACATCGATGGCTGGACATCGTATTAGAAGCATTAGTTCATGTTGGATAGGCAATTTATAGAAACAACTTTGTGTAACTCACCAAAGTGTAATACATGTTTTATCCCAGCTAATGCTTTTCCTTTGATACTGCTGCGGGTCATAGCATTTTGTCAGGTGTAGAAACCCTCAACCTATATGAAGTAATATTCAGATATATAAATGTTTGCCTTGTAAGCATTCTGACTAATCACATGGTAATTTCTACATTTCCTGACTATAATATAAAATACTATTTATTTCTGACAGTTGGACTGTGGTGGCACTGCATTCATTGGAAGACAGTATAGCAAATGCATTATTTTCCATTACTGTTAATTTTTTAAAGAAATGTGAGTTTCATATTAAATTTACTGTAACCGTAAAATAGAATAAATTGCAAGATTACAAATTGTTTACTTATTCCTTTTTTACTTAAATAACTGGGGGAAGATTAGTAAACATATATATATCAGTGCATGAATACTGAATATAATGAAACGTTAAACGCTGCTTTAATTATAATATGATTACATGACAAACACATTTTGGACCATTATGCCAAAATTTGACGTAGGTTTTGTCTCTGCACTACTTGGGAAACAACATAACTATGGGTGGTCAGTTTCCACAAGCAGTGCATGGGAGATATTTTGAAATACCTGAATACTAGGCATTAATTCCTATTAACCAGCAGTGTAAAACACTGAGAGTTTGATTATGACTACCTTTTTGTGCCACGGTAATCGTAAAATGAATCTATATTATAATCAACAGCCATGTCTCCCTTACTTCGTGACCTTGCCTAACAATTGTGGTGCTTACACATTCCTTCACCATGCTTCTTCACAATGCGTCACATCTGTGGTCTATACCAGAGTTTAGACTCCCCACCATCACCAACCTGCACTGTTTCTGGTTAATAGGTGGTTTGACAACTACTGTAAAGGTCTCAGATGTAGCCACAAAATAAAGTTCTGCTACATCGTCTCACATTACAGACATGTGAACCGACAAGTCTTTGTTTTGTTATTATGTCGTAATGTTTTGTCAGCTATGTGCTATACAGCTGCCCAAGGAAATGGAGTCAGGTGGTGGGAACCAAGGTAGTATTATGGTGGACGAAGAGTGTGCGGGGAGGGCAGGAGGAACCTCCCTGTTGCAGCTCAACTTGATTTTCTATAAGTTGCATGTCTGTTTTAGCATGTACTGTAGTAATATATAATAAATTTCATTATCCCTTTCCAGCA
>NC_136984.1:17447487-17534987 GCF_032717465.1 Coenobita brevimanus
ATCTTATGACGAAAGTAGGTGTTGGCTATTGCCAACCTTTTACAAGCACAGATGTCCACCAAAGCACTACCATTCCCATCTACTTCAGCTGGTACACCCCACTGACCAACCACTCCATCCACTCGTACATTCCCAACTTTGCCATTCATGTCTCCAATCAACAGCACTCTCTCACTTCTCTCAAACTTGTCCATACATGGTTCTACTCTCGCCCAAACTCATCTTTCACCCTTGCCATTCGATCATCTGTCGGGGCATACACACTTACAGTCGCCCACACTTGTATACCTACTTTCATCCTCACCCATACAATCCTTGCACCCACTGCTCCATACTCTCTTATATTCTCCTTCCACTTCTTGCTTATCATCAGACATACTCCCTCTCTTGCCCTCTCATTCTCATTGACTCCCGCACATATACCTAAACCATATTCAAATTCTCTCACCCTTTCACCCCTGCCATTTAGTTTCATTCAATCCACATATATCCACTTTTGCATCCTCAAGCACCTGAACAATCTCTCTCTCTTTCACTTCATCATTCACTCCTCTCACATTCCATGTTCCCACCCTAAGAATGTCCTTTGTCCATTCCTTGGTAGTCAACGTATGGTCCGTCCGGGTCCGAGGTGCTTTATTCGCCTTTTTAGTTAGTTCTTTTTACGGGGTGGGGCACTAACCCACCACCAACCCTTTTAGTCGCCTCGTACGACAAGCAGGGATACTGGGGGAAGTATTCTTGAAATCCCCCTGCCCCCAGGGGAAAAACATTACGACATAATAACATAACAAAGACTTGTCGGTTCACATGTCTGTAATATGAGACGATATAGCAGAACTTTATTTTGTGGCGACATCTGAAACCTTTACAGTAGTTAAGTGTCAGACCACCTATTAACCAGAAACAGTGCAGGTTGGTGATGATGGGGAGTCTTAACTCTGGTATAGACTCAGTATATTTTTGTTATGTAAGGAAAATGAAGACCAAGGATTATATATATATGACAGACAGTCAAATCACTATATATATATATATATATATATATATATATATATATATATATATATATATATATATATATATATATATATCTCGAGTTTACACTCTCCACCACCACCAACTTGCATTGTTTCTGGTTAATAGGTGGTTTGACAATTACTGTAAGGTTTCAGGTGTCGCCACAAAATAGGGTTCTGCTACATTGTCTCATATTACAAACATGTGAACCAATAAGGCAATGTTTGTTTTGTTATTATGTCGTAATGTTTTGTCAACTATGTGCTACACAGCTGCCCAAGGAAATGTAGTCAGGTGGTGGGAACCAAGGCAGTATTATGGTAGACGGGGACTGTGCCGGGAGGGCAGGAGGAACCTCTAATACAGCCCCTAAGGTGGCCAGCAAAATCGTGCGACCTTAATCCCATAGAGAACCTATGGGCAATTATGTGTCGCAACTGGGATATTGGTGAGCAACCCATTAGGCAAGCTTTGGAAAGACATGCTCAGGAGGTTTGGGAACGTATTAGACGTCGTCCTAGTGTTTGCTTGAATCTTGTCCAGTCAGTGCTAAACAGATTAGATGAGGTCGTTTCTGCACACGATGGCTGGACATCGTATTAGAAGCATAGTTCATGTTGGATAGGCAATTATAGAAACAACTTTGTGTAACTCACCAAAGTGTAATACATGTTTTATCCTACTAATGCTTTTCCTTTGATACTGCTGCGGGTCATAGCATTTTGCCAGGTGTAGAAACCCTCAACCTATATGAAGTAATATTCAGATATATAAATGTTTGCCTTGTAAGCATTCTGACTAATCACATGGTAATTTCTACATTTCCTGACTATAATATAAAATACTATTTATTTCTGACGTTGACTGGAGGCACTGCATTCATTGGGAGACAGTATAGCAAATGCATTATTTTCCATTACTGTTAATTTTTTTGAGAAATGTGAGTTTCATATTAAATTTACTGTAACCGTAAAATAGAATAAATTTCAAGATTACAAATTGTTTACTTATTCCTTTTTTACTGAAATAACTGGGGGAAGATTAGTAAACATATATATCAGTGCATGAATACTGAATATAATGAAAAGTTAAACGCTGCTTTACTTATAATATAATTACATGACAAACACATTTTGGACCATTATGCCAAAATTTGACGTAGGTTTTGTCTCTGCACTTCTTGGGAAACAACATAACTATGGGTGGTCAGTTTCCACAAGCAGTGCATGGGAGATATTTTGAAGTACCTGAATACTAGGCATTAATTCCTATTAACCAGCAGTGTAAAACACTGAGAGTTTGATTATGACTACCTTTTTGTGCCACGGTAATCGTAAAATGAATCTATATTATAATCAACAGCCATGGCTCCCTTACTTAGTGACCTTGCCTGACAATTGTGGTGCTTACACCTTTCTTCACCATGCTTCTTCACAATGCGTCACATCTGTGGTCTATACCAGAGTTTAGACTCCCCATCATCACCAACCTGCACTGTTTCTGGTTAATAGGTGGTTTGACACATAACTACTGTAAAGGTTTCAGATGTAGCCACAAAATGAAGTTCTGCTATATCGTCTCATATTACAGACATGTGAACCGACAAGTCTTTGTTTTGTTATTATGTCGTAATGTTTTGTCAACTATGTGCTATACAGCTGCCCAAGGAAATGGAGTCAGGTGGTGGGAACCAAGGTAGTATTATGGTGGACGAAGAGTGTGCGGGGAGGGCAGGAGGAACCTCCCTGTTGCAGCTCAACTTGATTTTCTATAAGTTGCATGTCTGTTTTAGCATGTACTGTAGTAATATATAATAAATTTCATTATCCCTTTCCAGCAGAACTGGTTTATCCCTTTCCTTGGGGGAAGCAGCCTAGGTATATAGATAGAGATAGATAGATCCCTTTCCATCTCCATTGTTTTCATAGAACAAAGCCAAGAGCAGGAAAAGCTACACAATAACATGACTGCAGCATATAATTCGCCCAGTACTGCACCACTCCCTCCATCCCCAATACCCCCAACCCCCACTGACACTGTTCCCAGATACGCGTGAGTCTCCCTGCAGATTCGACAAACCTGCTCGCACATTTATGGGGTTCGAAAAAAGGACAGGACTTTTGTGGGTGAGTGTACAATCGGCGTCCAAAGTCCTCACTGATATGTGGCTAAGTAAAGTCATCAGTGTCGGATGCTTCGGGTTCACCACTCTGACTTTCAGTGTTTGTTGAGAAAGAAGCATATGAAGCGAAAGGATATTTGGTGTAGACTGTACATCATGCTTATCTTATTCTTGCTTTTCCCAGACAATTTAATTCATCTAAAGACACGATTCAAGAAGTGAAGGGGTTATTGAAGGCTTAATTTCTTTTCTGTAATTCAAAACACCTTCCATTATCCAAATATAATCCACTAGAGGCAGTAATAATGATATAAATATGACATCATCGTAACTGACCATTTTAACTCGTGCTAAAATTGCCATCCTTCCACTATAAAGTGCTAGTCACGAAGATGTGGAAAAAATATGGTGCCACAGCGTTCTTATTCTGCCTCCGAGATGTAACAAAATATAAGCAGTAGAATATGATGCTGGACACCAAGAGGTGGTGAGGAAAGGATATGATCCTGTAGCAATATCTTATTCTGCCTCTGAGCTGTTACAAGATATAAACACTAAATTATGGTGTTAGTCCCGAAGACGTGCCATGGAAGGATGTACAGCCGTAACACTGTCTAATTCTATCAGTGAGCTACTTGGGATAGTCTGAAAAAAAAAAAAAAAATGTTAACGTGGACGAATTATAGGAATAGAGATCTCACCAGCCAGTGTAGGAGGGAAGTCTTCAAGGATGATATTGAGGTTGAGCAGCTCTGAACATTCGTATAAAATGCGAGGAAAGGCTTCGAACGTCTGGTTGTCCATCTCACCGTGAAGCTTACTCAGGACCTGTGGAAATGTTGATCTTAAGTATGTGAACATAACACAGCCACCTCACCTTATAACAAGATGGAAATCCGAGGACCTTCCCTACTGTGACGAAATGAGTGATATGGCCGTTTGCAGCTGGGTAGGTCACAGTTATATTGTTTCGCATTGGGTGAGGTTTTGTAGGTTATGTCTGGGTAGCAAACTTCTTTTCCTTTTGGAAAATAATGGAAACACAATAAATTTGTTGATCAACAAAACATAAAGAGTTAATCCACTCACATTCAGCGTAATGTGCCTAAACTAACCGTAAGGCAACGTAACAGTACTCGTAAGCTAGCTAATGAGAGACCAGTATTAAGTACCATGTCACTTACATTCCTGTTTACAGGAGGTCCGCTGAGAGGACATCAATATTCATTCCTACCTAATATTATATCGTAAAATTAGCCCAGTCTCGGCAGTAGTTGGTAATGATCATAATTTAGATATTTTCTCTATAAGTCATTCTTCACTCGGCTCTCAGTGTGTAGCGAATTATGCGTGAAGGTAAGAGCTCATTCAGTTAGATACAACTTAGATCCTTCAGTACAATGACGTTTATATACTGTAACCTTGGTAACATTAGACGATTTTATTAAACTCTGGAAGGATCTCGGGTTGTATGAAGATGGCATTCTAACCCCTCCAGTTGGAAGTTAGCTTATCCTGAATGCAGAGAACGAAAGATTATAGAAAGAGAACTGAACAAAACTGACATTATATACATTTTCTCTCTATCATCTATTGGTAGACGCCCTAATCCCGTAAGGGATGGCCACAAACAAATCGCCTCCATGTCGCCCTGTCCTCCTCCATTTCACTGCCCTGATCCCAGCTTACACCCCCCTCTCTCATATACCTCTCCACTCCATCCCTCCATCTCACCCTTTGCCTTCCCCTCCCCCTCTCCCCCTCCACGTCACTCACATACACTCTCCTCGTCAGTCTCTTGCTCTCCATCCTCTCCACATGGCCAAACCACCTCAGTGTGTATCTCCTAACTCTTCCTATCTTATCCACTTCCACACCACAACGCTTTCTCACTTCTTCATTTGTCAGTCTATATCTCCATGGGAACTCCACATGCTCCTCTCAAATAACTCCTCTCTTGACCTGTGTCCTGCCAACATGGCCCAAGCTTCACTTCCATACGTTAGGGTTGTACCACACTACTGTCACGCATTAACTTTTTTCACATCGATGCTCACGTCCTTGTTTCTTATCACTGCTTTCAAAGAACCAGCAACCTTTCTTCCTTGTTGTACCTTTTCAACCACTTCACCGTCTAAACTTCCATCCTTACTCATCACACTACCCAAGTACATAAACGCACTCACATTTTCCACTTCCTCCTCCTCCAACCTCACATTCCGTGGCTTTATTTCTCTCAAAGACCATAACTTTATTCTTCCTTACATTCACCATTTTATTAATGGTATTCCCATGCTGTTTTTAACCAGGTTACTGAACACTTTTTAAGATGAAGAAATTACATGCTGGCTTTACTGATCCAGTCCCTAAAAAGAAAAACAATCTGAACTTAACAATATTGTCCGCTGATATCAGAAATGAATCATGATAACGCGTCGTCATCTTGAAGTGCTTAATATTATGGCTACCTTCGCCAACGAAGTTGAAGGAGGTTATGTATTCACCCCAGTTCGTCTGTTTGATTATCTGTTTATTTTCAGTAGGGTATCTAAAAAAAAAACGTTTTAATGGATGTCAATGATATTTTTTTGTGGGTTAAGAGATGATTAAAATTTCCGTGGCCATGAGTTGTCTGGTATAGGTTTTGGCTGAGGTATGCGCTCTCCGTGTGCGTTTAACTTGCTGTTATTGACTTCTAGATATTTCGCGTTATCATTTACTCTGATTTGTTTGTGAGGTGACTGGTAGCTGTGCAGAATATGATTATAGTTTAAACAAACTGTTTTTTTAGGTAGTTAACTCAATGACCATGAAAATGGTGCTTACTTTCAGAAATGCTCATTAATCCTTTCCACCCAAGGACATCATTTGTATATTATTGTTCTGCTAACAGACGATTTTATTCAATAGGACTGTCGCCTGTTTGTTAATGAAGGCTCTAGCTAACCCTTCATGTTCAAAGCCTGTTAATTTGAGGATAATCATCCGTAGAAAACAATAATATGTCAAGAAAACCGACCCCGGTATCAGGGGGATTGTAGCCTATTCACCCCAATTTATATTTGAAGGTTATTATTTGTTAGTGAGAAAAATGAATAAATCAAACTGCCATAGGCAGAGTACTTGTAGCATGGATTGGATTGGAACTTAGATGCATTTCAAACCGTTTCAGCACCACTGAAATTTAGGAGAGTAAAAATGTTGATGTGATGTTTTTTCAACCCACTATTTAGTTTTCACTGGCGTATAGGCGGTCATTTGGCGAAAAAAATTCCCGCTATGTTGCGAAGCACCGGATGGATTTAGGAGCAAAAATAAAAAATGCTTTGCTAGGTGTGCCAGATGCTTCTCTTCAATTTGGTAAGGAAAAAAAATAGATTTTTCGAAATTTGAAAAAAAATGTACCCAGAAGCGGCCACTGTTTACCGATGATTTCCAAACCCACGGCAACTGAGAGATTTTAGCCCAAGGCCTTTGACCCATTTTGATGAAAAAAACAATAGGCTTCTAGGGTTAAGGATATCTACCGTCTGATGTTTTTTTCAGAGCTATTGGTGGAAAATTGCGACATGTAGAGTGTGACAAACATACAGACAGATGAAAATGCCATAGGCTGACCGCCCACTGGATGGGCAGGATTATGTCTGCTTAGTTTTCACCTGCGTGAAGGCAGTCATTTGGCGAAGAATTTCGGGCTTCATTGCAAATCACAAGATGGGTTGAGAAAGCTAAAAAATTGCCATGCCAGGGGTGCTAGACGTTTCTCTTCAATTCGATTAAAAAAAAAAAAAACATTCAAGATTTGAAAAAAAAAAAAAATAGTGCCGGGGCCAGCCACAGGGTCCCAACAATATCGTGACCCACGGCCATTCAGGAGTTTCAGTCCCCCACCCAGCCCAGGGCCTTTGACCGATACTGATGAAAAACATTTAGGCTTCCTGGGTTTATAGATATCTAACCTCTGATTTTTTTTTTTTTTTTTTTCAGAACGATTGGCACAAAACTGTGACCTGTAGAGATCAGACAAACAGACGTAAATGAAACTGCCACAGGCGGAGCACTTGTCGGATGGATTTCGATGGATCTCCCCTCTCTTTCCCCCTCCTCCCTCTTCCCCCTCTCCTCCTTCTTCCCCACTCCCTCCTCTTCCCACTCCCCCCTCTTCCCCCACCTTCTTTCCCCCTCTTTCCTCCTCTTCCCCCTCCCTTCCTCCCCCTCCTCTCTTGTCTTCTTCCCTCCCCTTCTTTTTCCCCCCTCTACCCCCTAGCCAGATGGATCCGAGTGTGTCTTCTTACTTTTCACCGGCATGTTGGCAGTAGAGTTCTTGCCGGATGGATCCAAGTGTGTTATTTTTCACCGGTGTGGTCATTTGGCGAATTTTTTTGCACTTCATGCCAAGCACAGGTTGGGTTAAGGGAGCTAAAAATTTCATTGCCTGGTGGTCCAGACGTTTCTCCTCAGTCTGTTAAGGGAAAAAAAATGATTTTCGAAATTTGAAAAAAATGGTGCCAGGCCAGGCCAGGGTCCCGGCGATTTCCAGACCCACGGCCATTGAGGGGTTTCAACCCCCCACCCAGCCCAGGGTCTTTTGACCGATTTTGATGAAAAACAATAGATTTCCAGAGTTTATGGATACCTACCTTCTGATTTTTTTTTTCAGAACGATTGGGGCAAAATTGTGACCTGTAGAATGCAGACAAATAAACAGAGAGATTGACAAACATACAGAACTGACAAACATGATTGCTGAATCTTTCCATTCCAGCAAGCAATGAAACCGCCATAGACAGAGTATTGCCGGATTGTTCCCCCCGTTTCCCCCGTTTCCCCTCCTCTTCCTTCTCCTTCCCCGCCTTTCTTCCCCCACTTTCCCCCCTCTTTCCCCTTGGATCAGATTGTGTCTCCTTAGGTTTCACCAGCGTGTAGGCAGTCATTTGGCAAACACTTTCGCGCTTCATTTCGAAGCACAGGATGGGTTTAGGAAGCTATACACTTCATTGTCAGCTGTGCCAGACGTTTTTCTTCAATTTAGTGAGAAAAAAAAATATTTTAGACATTTGAAAAAATGGTGCTGGGGCGGGCCGTCCACTGGGTCCCGATGATTACCGGACGCACGGCCATTAAGGGGGTTCAACCCCCCACCAGACCCAGGGCCTTTGACCGATTTTGATGTAACATAGAAGGATTTGAGAGTTTATTGATATCTACCTTCTGATTTTTTTTTTTTCAGAATTATTGGCGCAAAATTGTCACTAGTAAAGAGCAGACAGACAGACAGACAGAAAGATAGACAAGCGTACAGAACTGACCAACATGCTTGCCGAATCTTTCCATTCCGGTGTCGTATGCACGGAGTGACTTATGCTGGAAGTTACCTTTCCGTTCAGTGCACAAGCACCGAGTGGCCGTTTAGCTTCTGTTTTGAAAGTATCCGCATGTTTTCTCAAATTTTGTGCCATTTATCAACAACATTGTATGAAATACTCGTGTCAGGAAGATAGCTGGATGTCTTATCGACCTGTAGGTAACTATAGGTCGATATATGGATATATATAAATGAAGATATGTATGTTACAGGCCGATTGTGAAATTTTTCATTTCGTGAATAAAGATTAGTTTAATTTAGGTTTATTTAGGTTAGCTTGATCTAGGATAAGGTTAGGTTAAGGTTAGGTTAGGTTTGGTTAATTTAGGCTTAATAGAGAAGGGAACGGTAACTTCCAGCATAAAGTTACTCCGTGCATATGACACCGGCAAGCAATTAAACTCCCATAGACAAAGTGCTTGCCCTCTGGATCCGATTATGTCAGCTTTGTTTCCACCGGCATATAGGCAGTCATGTGTCTTCTCAGTTTTCACTGGCTGGTAGGTGGTCATTTGGTGATGATTTTTTTGTGCTTCATTGCGAAGCACAGGATGGGTTTAGGAAGCTAAAAATTACATTACCAGGTGCGCCTGACATTTCTCTTCAATTTCGTAGGAGTGCAAAAAAAAATCAATCTTCGAAAATTTTTATAAAAGGTGTCGTGGTGTGTGGGCCGGCCACTGGGTTGCAATGATTTCCTGACCCACGGACACTGGGGAGGTTTCAACCCCCACCCAGCCCAGGGTCTTTGTCCGATTTTGATGAAAAACAAATAGGCTTCCAGGGTTTATGGATGTCTACCTTCTGTTGTTGTTTTTCTTTCAAAACGATTAGTGCAAACTTGTGACATGTAAAGTGCAAACAAACAACAGAGAGACAGATGAAACTGCCATAGGCAGAGCACTTGCTGGACGAATCCGATTATGTCTGACATTAGGAATTGCCACCCTCTATGTGTCTATAAAGTTTCATAAAGATTCAGTGAGAATTGATTGGGATATGAATTTTTGAAAACTGGCCCCATGTTAAAGATAGGGATTCAACCCCCCACCCACCCAGCCCGGGACCTTCGACCGATATATATGAAAAACAATAAGCTTCCAGGGTTTATGGATATCTACCTTCTGATTTTTTCTTTCAAAATGATTAGGACAAAACTGTGACCTGTTGAGAGAAGACAAACTAAGAAACATACGGAACTGACAACATAGTTGCGGAATCGGAAGATTCCGGCAGGCAATGAATGATCAGAAGAACCAGGGACTGAGAGTCAGCAAAATTTATCCTGTCCTAGAAACAGTAATGATAAATTGTCAAGCTCAGTTTTGCTTACTTCGAGATGACTCCATTGTATCAAAGAGACCGGATGCCAGAGGCGTTGAGAATGGCAAACTGAGAAAGCCATCCAGAGATGAACAGCTTCATATAAAGACAGACTATGAGTACCAGTTTTCACATATCAAAGTGCTGGAGAGAGGGAAAAAAAAGTTAAGCTTATATAGCTAGATGGGAGCTACGTGTCCAACGTAATAAAACAGAAACGCAGGCAGACAGGTAGGTGACCAGAATTATGAGAGAGAGAGAGAGAGAGAGAGAGAGAGAGAGAGAGAGAGAGAGACAGCCAGCTAGAGGACGTGAATTGATGAGGCAAAAAGCCTTTGATTTTACCAAATTTTGTATGATGTAATCCCTTTCCCAAGACCCTCACACATATGAGATCGGTAGCCTACTCTGTACATGAGCGAGTAAGGCTCGCATACAAAGTCAGGTATTGTGCGGACTTAAAGAACATGGAATATGTCCTGCACACTTAACATTGCAAAGCCGTCTTTTGGAAGAGAACCAATGTAATTTTTTAAGAAAGATTGCAAGAAATAAACGTCACTATTATTACGAGACGAAGAAGTTCTGAGATTTGTGCTGTTGAAAATAACATGATAGTCATTTTGATAATTGTGCCGATTTCTATGATGAAAGAACTGAGTTGCTGATGTGTTAGAAATAACATTGTTTCTCTTGTCCGATGCAGCAAAAGAGACAAATCAGAAGACAGTTGTGCTAGAGACTCATCCAATAGTTGCAACAGTAACTGCTATGATGAGAGTTGTGAGAAGCCAGTCAAAAAATGATGCGTGGAGTCATCAGGATATGAGTAGATGTACACTGAGTCTAGAATTTAGTGCAAAGGAGGAATCCGATTATATCCGAAACTAGCAGTGGTACTTACCGTTACCCTGATAATGTCCAGGGATCGTGAGAACCGGTATTGCCCAGGACCTGCATGGCCACTCCCCCTGTAGAAGACCCTGGAGTCCCAGTTTACCCACTGAACCTATGTTTCTCCTTTGGCTCATTTCCCGAGGGGTATATTCCCCATGGACTTATTCCTACCATGAACCCATTTTTCCACCTCACCCTGCCTACCACCCCATCCTCTCTGTCCACCCATACCAATCTGTTCATTCCTCCGACTCAGTGTAGGTAATAATTATGTGATTGTAGAAGCCAAAAAAAAAAAGAAAAAGAAAAAAAAAAGGTATTTGCCTACATTGATTCCAACATGTTGATTATTTCTAAATAGTTCTCATCTTGGTCATCAGGGGCGCCAGTTCAGTGATTGTAATATACACTTAAAATAAACCTGTTTAGAGAGTTCTTCATTTATGTGCCCCTCCTGATTTTCATAGAGGACAAATACTTACAAACTTTCTCTTCCATATATATATATATATATATATATATATATATATATATATATATATATATATATACATATATATATATATATATATATATATATATATAGATAGATAGATAGATAGATAGATAGATATATATATATATATATATATATATATATATATATATATATACACGCAAGCTCTTGGAAGCAAATTTTACAAGAGAGGTAATATGATCTTTGCAAGACAAATCGCAAGACAATGAAACCCATGTATATTTAAAGAAAATATACGATGGAAGTGGATATTATTAAAAATGAAAGGGTGTCCCCATGGAAGATTTTTTTCAGGTTGCTAGATGTAAGAACTGAGTTTTTGATGCATTAAAAACAACAAGATTACGTTTACCCCAACCAGAGATGTGAACCAAGTCAGATATTAGGTGTGCCATAGCCTCATCCCCTGATTGTTGAAGTAAATGCTCAGATGGGTGCTAGGAAGCGAATGTAAAGGTGAAGGCTGGAGTCATCTGAGTATGAATGGATAGGGTTAGATGTACAGTTTAGAAGGTCACTAATGAATAATAGGAAGAGAGTTGGTGATTGGAAAGAGCTCTGAAGAACACTGCTATTGATAGCTCTAAAAGAACGGTTGCCGTCTCCAACACCAGCTATAGAATGACCAGAAAAGGAAGCTAGAGATGATGGCACAGATAGAAGGATAGAGATCGTAAGAGGGCAGTTTGGAAACAAAAGATATATGCAGGACTCGATCGAAAGCACTTGAGATGTCAAGTGCAATGCCAAACCTTTTGTCAAAGTCCTGAAAGCATAATGACCAGGAGTCTGAAAGGCAGGTGAGAAGATACTGACGATCGGAAAGAAGGTTGTGACAGGAAAGATGTTTTATTATTTTTGTTAACAACAGCGTTAGGTGGGGGCGCCCATCATCCACCCACTTAGTGTAGTGTTGCTCTGTTTTTTTAGGGCAACTCTACACTGAGTAGAAAGCCAAGTGTTTTCCTGTAAACCAGGAATACATTTACAATGCTGGGTGGTAACCTTATAGCCAACCAATACGTGTTCCCTACGTGACAACAAGTGGGTTGGAGGAGGGTTGGTGCCCCTTCGCGGGAAACAACTACCTAAAGATAAGAACAAGAAGCCTCGAACCAGGACTGGCCAAAAGTTGACGACTAAGGACCGAACAAAGGATTTGGTACGGATACCTACAAGGAATGTAATGGGTGCGAATGATGAGGTGAAAGAAAGAGAGATTATCCAGGTGCTTCAGGGTGCGAAAGTGGATGTATGTGGAACTAAATGGAGAGTTGAGAGTGTGAGAGAATGGGAGTATGGTTGGGGATTATGCGCGAGAGTAGGAGAGAATGAGAGAGCAAAAGAAGGAGTGTGTGTTGCTGTGAGTAACAGATAGAAAGAGAATATATGAGTATGGATCAGTTGGCTTAAGGATTGTAAGGGTAAGATTGAAAGCTGGACTACAAATGTGGGCGATTGTGGGCATGTATGCGCCAATGCAAGATCGTGCAAGCAGAGTGAGAGAAGACTTCTGGACAAATATGCAAGTGTGCATGGAAAAGTTTAAATGGAATGAGAGAGTGTTTTTGATTGGAGATATGAATGGAAAAGTAGGTAATGTGAAGGTGGAAGGAGTAGTTGGTGAGTGGGCTGTGCCTGTGGAGATGGATGAGAATGGCAGTGCTTTAGTGGACATTTGTGCTGGAAGGTGGTTGGTGATAGTCAATACCCTCTTCAGGCACAAAATGATCCACATGTATATGTGGCGAGTGATGAGAAAGGTGGATGGTGAACTGAATGAATGGAAGGCAATGATTGATTACTTATGTGTGGATGACGGGATGAGGTGTATAATGGATGCATGAGTATATAGAGGTTGGGAGAGTGGACTCTCTGACCACCACATGGTGGTGGGCAGAATCAGTGTCCAAACGAAATGAAGAAATAGAAGGGAAGGACAGGATGAAGTAGCTCATACAATGAGGGTAGAAAGGTTAGAAGAGGCTGAAAAAAAAAAAAGGCAGAAATATAAGAGGGAGGTGGAGGAGCAATGGGGGAAATATGGATTGGAGCAGATGGGAGACATGGAAGCTGTGTGCAAGATATTCACAGAAAAAATCTCTGCAGCAAATGAGGTGGTGTGTGGGGGGACGAGAAGATGAAGTGGACGCAGGAAACAGCATGATGGAATGAAGAGGTAAGACGGCTGTGGCACAAAAGAAGAAAGCATATAATGAGTGGATGAGAAACGGGGGCGTGGAAGAACCTGAGAGAACAGAGGGTTGTAAGTAGAAAGGAAGAAAGAGATGATAAGATTAGTAAAAGAGAGCAAGAAGAGAGTGGATGAGGAATTTGGAAGGAATTTGAGTGTAAAGTGGAGAGACTGTAAGAAAATGTTCTGG
Organism: Coenobita brevimanus; assembly: GCF_032717465.1. NCBI lineage: Eukaryota > Metazoa > Arthropoda > Malacostraca > Decapoda > Coenobitidae > Coenobita > Coenobita brevimanus. The sequence goes on from NC_136984.1 coordinate 17,461,116, forward strand.
AAAGAGGTAAAGAGAGTTAGATAGGGTGCCAAAGAGGTTAGTTGGGGAGTGAAAGATAAAAATGGTAGATTATTAGTGGAGAAAGGAGGAAAGTGAGTAGATGGAGAGAACACTTTAATGAACTGTTGAACATAGAGAATGAAAGTAATGCGAGTATAGGTGGCTGAGGAATGACTGGGAGACGAAGGGATGTGAGAAGAGAGGAAGAAATCAGTAGGATGGAAATTGTGGAAGCGATGAAGAAAGTTAAAATGGGGAAAGCCCCAGGAATTGATGGAGTGTGTGGTGAAATGCTGAAGCATGGGGAGGAAGATATTAGTAGAATGGATGTGGAAGATGTGCAGATTGGCCTGGGAGGAAGGAAGAGTCCCTTAGGATTGGAAGTCAGGTATAATTATTCCCCTGTACAAGGGAAAAGGGGAATAAGAAGTATGTTATAATCATAGCGGCAACTGTTTTCTTAGTGTAATAGGAAAAGTATATGGTAGGATACTTATTGACAGAGTTAGGGATATAACAGAAGATTTAGTTGGAGAAGAACAGGGAGGATTTAGGAAGGGAAGATGTTGTGTACATCGGATATTCATTCTTAGATCTTTAATGGAAAAGTTTCTGCAGAAGGGAAAGAAGTTGTATGTGGCCTTCATGGATTTGAAGAAAGCATATGACAGGGCAGATAGACAAGGATTGTGGAAAGTATTAAGAATATATGGAGTAGATGGGAAGCTGTTGAATGCCGCAAAGAGTATGTATAAGGATGTTAAGGCTGCAGTGCGAGTGGATAGTGAACTGAGTGAATTTTTCTATTTGAAGGTTACATTGAAACAGGGATGTATCATGTCTCCATGGTTGTTCAATCTGTACATGGATGGGGTTATAAAAGAGATACAAGGTAGGGCAGTGGAAGTTGGAGTGGCCCTAATGAGAGAGGGCAGTGTTTGGAAACTCCCTGTACTGTTGTTTGCAGATGATATTATGTTGTTAAGTGAAGACGAAGGGGAACTGCAAGGCTTGATGGATGAGTTTGGGAGAGTGTGTAAGAAACGGAATCTAAAGGTGAATGTAGGGAAGAGTAAAGTTATGGTCTTCGAGAGAGGTGAAGTCAGTGAATTTACAGTGAGGTTGGATGAGGAGGAAATGGAAAATGTGAGTGCGTTTAAGTACTTGGGTACTATGATGAGTAAGGATGGAAGTTTAGACACTGAAGTGGTTGAAAGGGTACAAAAAGGAAGAAAGGTTGCTGGTTCCTTGAAAGCAGTTATAAGAAACAGGGAAGTGAGCATGGAAGTGAAAAAGTTACTACATTACAATATTGTGATACCAACTCTAACGTATGGAAGTGAAACTTGGACCTTGTTGGCAGGACAGAAGTCAAGAGTGAGAGCTGTGGAAATGCGTTATTTGAGAGGAGCATGTGCTGTCACATGGAGAGACAGATTGACAAATGAGGACGAGAAGGATCGTTGTGGTCTGGATGTGGATGTGATAGGAAGCGGTAGGAGAAATATGCTGAGGTGGTTTGGAAATGTGGAGAGGATGGAGAGCAGGAGACTGATGAGGAGAGTGTATGTGAATGATGTCGGGCGTGCAACGATCAAGTACTTGCCGCCCACCCAAATACCACTGCTCCTGACGTCATCTCCACCTCTTACTCACAAGGCCCCTTCAGACCGAGGCCTGGGTCGAGTGGGAGTAGAGGGGGAGAGGAGGGGGAGAGGAGGAAGGCGGAGAAAGGAGGAGTGAAGAAGAAGATGGATGCGAGGCAGAGAAGTATGAAGCTGGGGACGATAGGACAATGGATCGCCAACGTCAGAAGTTCCTGAAAGCAGCGTATAAAACACTCCAATGTAAGCATGGCGCTGAGGTTTTGGCTCATGCCCAGCAGGAGTGGAAAAGAGCACAGGGAACTGGGAGACAGCGAGGGCTGGAGAGGATTGCATAGGAAAGGGAAGATGAAAAACAAGAATGAAGTGAATAAGGGAGTGATGGGAGAAGGAGGGTGACTATGTAAGGAGGGTGGCTAGGTAAGGGGCAAAAATCACCCAGGAAGCACATTAATAATAACTCTTGAAGGGCCAGGGTGCGGAGGCTAATGTACTCAGAGTGCCCTGGGGGGTCCTGGGGGTGGTTGTCATCTGTGAAATCTCCACCCATAATGGTGTGCCAGTGCATGAGAACAGAGGGTGTATACTGGGATGGAGTATGGTGTATTAGTGACTCAATATCCGTATGGAGGTGTATATAAGCACGCTCATGAGAGAGATGGGGCTAGAGAAGGTTTGGCAGTCAGACAGAATTGTCTTGTGTCCAGCAGGGACAGACGGGCAGAACAGCCACGACCATGGGCTTCGCAGTACTGGTGAGTAGAAGTAGTTGAACAATAGTCTTGCGGGAGAGTAAAGAAAGGTGAACAAGTGCCGTTAGAGTAAACTAAAGTACCGGCAGTCCCTACTCGGAAAAAACAGCAATATTATTTTACGCGTAAGCTCCAAGTTGTGGCGAATATAAAATTAAGTAGTAGAATTAACTTAGAGTAAGACTTATAACATCTAAGTGAACCTTTATCACTCACGGATGGTTGTCTAGTCTTTTTGGATAAGTAGACTGAATTCATATATGGCTATCAAGTACTTAGATGCTGTTAAGTCATGAATAAGCATTGAGACTTCCCTTGTGTCGAGATGAGACTCGGGATACTAAGTTAACGTTATAGCTGTGTAACTTGTTTCTGAAGTAGTGTAAATACTCTGTAACATTGTTAAAAGTTAAAGTAAAAATTGTCTCTGTGTTTTGTAACCTTAGTGTGGAACTGTTAAATTTTGGAAGTCCGGGATGGAGTCTGGGGCAGAAAGGGGGTATATAATATCTTGTTGTCCTAACCTACGAGGTTGTAGGCCCCCTCCGGGCTTGTCTCCACACTCTCCGCTGCTGCTGTCACACGCTGCCAACTACTCATTAGTGGCAGCCGTTCACCATACTGGGCAAGACTGAGTGCAAAGCATACCAAGGGTTATGTAGAGAGTGTAGGATACGACAATAGTGGCAGTGGTGGGATATTTAAGGCTTAATTAAACCTTTAAGTTAAATAAATCCACACCTGAGGCTCGAAACATATTGTATGGGCTTTGGCAAGTCCAGTAGTAACTCTAGTTCTTACAGTGGTTCAGACGAAATCTCCTTTGCTCATTACTTTGATTCAGATACAGATTCAGACGAAGTATTGTTCAAAATGGCTGAGGCAGCAGCTGCAGCAGGGATCGCTGTCTTGTCCGACCAACTATCAAAGGCGATTGCCGATAATGCTAAGGATGCTGTCTACCGCATTAAAGGGTTAAAATGCTTTGTGGCAAGTAGAACTGCCACATTACCTGAATATCCTGGAGTCACCTTAGAAACAGACCTTAGCAAATGGCTGCAGGACATAGAGAGTAAAACTACGGGACCTAGGTAGACTACTGCCGGTCGATTTGATGTGGTCCAGGAAGTACACTCTAGGTGGGATGCATGACAGCATTGAGGACCTTATTGTCAGGTCTAATGACGATTGGGACCAGTTTAAGTCTATTCTCACAACGATGCTGTCCCCAGAGCAAACTCTCCAACCTGCAGTTCATGCATTAAAACATGCGCGTCGTAATCCTGGCAAACGGTTAATTGAATATTGGGTGGGATTAACTAGTATAGCTAAACGCATTGGAGCTCTGCAGCCTCGGTACTATGACTGTTCCTTGTATCATACTTTAGACAACTTTCTCGACGTATTCCCTGCCCAATATAGAGCAACACTTGACAAACAAGAGTTTACAGGCCCCGTCGATGCCCTTGATAAAGTTGTGAGTAGAGCCATTGAGTGGGTGCAATGAAGCCACTCCCCGTTGGCAGATGTAAATATAACAAAAGGAAAGAGAAGGGATGTAGCTGCACAGGTAAATCTAGAGTCAAAGGAAGTCAAAGTTCCAAAAGAAAAAACAGGCACTGGAATATCCAAGGTGAATGACACTGGGAAATCCACGGTGGATGGCCCAACAAACTGTAATAGGTGCGGTGAGGCTGGCCATTGAGCACGTACCTGTCGCGCCCCTAACCCACTCTTGAGAGGCCAATACCATACGTTAACACCGGAAGAACTAAAGAAATTCCGTTGCTTCTGCTGTGGCAGACAAGGGCACTTGGCGAAACACTGTTTTGCTAAGGTCAAAGATCATGGTGTGATCACTATAAAAATAGAACTCATTATACTGACCAATGTTCGGCACGTCCTAAGGGAAAAATAATGACCGACTAAAAATCATGATCTTGGGGAATGGGACGGACCTGATGATGGTTATGGGAGCATGTGGTGAAATGAGGAATTGTCCCATGCTCTTGGATACCGGAGCATGTCGATCGCTCATTAACCAAGGAACCTATGAGAATTTGGGTGAGGCCAAGCCTGAGCTCAGACTGAATCAAGGATGGAGGTTAGTATCCGCAAGTGGTAATGAGCTTGAGGTGGTAGGAGTGGTTAACCTACCTATAGGGTTGGCTGGCCACACCTACGAGAGTGAATTAATAGTGGTGAGGAACTTAAAATGTACTATTTCAGTGATTCTAGGTTCCAATTTTATTTTCGCTCGGAATATATGTGTTACACCAGATCCGTTGTGCATAGAGATCGATGGGGAGAAGGTAGAATTACAGCTGGGAGAGGAGAATCTTCGTATAGATGGGGTTTCCTCCTTGCCTGTAGTAGAAACCGGCTTATCAGACGACCAGGAGTATATCTCTGGACGTTGTATGACGAGTGAGACAGTCGTGATTGATTCGTTCACGAGTGGAATGATCCCATTAGAGACTGAAATTTCAGGGTGGTCCTTTGGGTTGTTCTCACCTAGTCCTGGTATACTTTCGCTGCTATACTGTGGCCAGGGATTGTACAGATAGTCCCGAGCGAGGCAGGAGGAAAATCCAGGGTTTATGTTGCCTACATTAACGCCACCCCAGACCGGGTCAGTATGTCTAGCAGGTACAGAGTGGGGACAATAGAACCGTTTGAGGAGATTGTGTGGGACGAGAATCAGGAGGATGAGCAAGGGCAAATAAGTGTGACACAAAGAGAAGAAAGATTAACTAAGTTTTTTCTAAAAGTAGATGAGTTGTGTCCACCTGATTGCAAAGAGAACGATGCTCTCAACCGTCTAGTGCGAAAGCATCCTTAGGTGTTTGCCTTGCCTGATGAACCACTGAATATTACACCTTATATGCTCCATCATATCTGTGCTATAGGACCGGTTGTAAACCGCCATCCTTATAAAATACAGGTTAAGGATCATGAAACTCTCAGGCAACAGCTAAATGAATTAAGGGAGCAAAATATAATACGTCCTTCTAGATCACCATATTGTTCACCTTTGGTCCCGGTGGCCAAGAGGGATGGTGGACTGAGAATTTGTCTCGATTTTCGTCACTTGAATAAGCAGATAACATCAGACCCCTTCCCACTGCCAAACATTGCATAAATTCTTTCCCAGTTAGGAGAAAATACTGTATTCAGTAGCTTGGATTTGAAGCAGGGATACCATCAGATCCCTCTGCATGAGGCGTCACGACCACTAACCGCATTTTCCTCACTAGACGGTCATTGGGAATACAATAGTCAACCGTTTGGCTTAAAAGATGACCCTGCTGCATTCCAAAGGATCGTTAACGAAGTCCTGATAGGACTGACAGAGCATATCAGTCATACTTACCTAGATGACATAACTGTCTATGGTAAGGATTTTGATTCACATGTACAGAACCTAGATGAGGTGCTTGCCAGACTTAAGGGAGCTCAACTACTCTTAAGTTGGAAAAGTGCAGTTTTTTCAAAGATGAAGTGTCTTACCTAGGACACATAATTTCTGCAGAAGGATTGCGGCCTCAGCCAGATAAAGTCCGAGCCATAAGGGAAATTGCCGTTCCTAAGACACTGAAGGAACTCCAATCTTTCTTAGTGCTAGTTAACTATTACCGTAGATTCATAAGTGACTATGCTAAGATTGTTCTGCCTTTCACAAAGTTGACTCGTGGAAAGAAGGAAGTAAAAAACAGTAAAAAAAAAAAAAAAAATCGAGTGGAACGATGAGGTGGATCAAGCTTTTAGAAGCCTGAAAAGTACGCTTACTGACGACATCATACTCAAGTTTCCCTCTTTTGATAAACCATTCTATCTGACAAGTGATGCGAGTGGTACTGCGATAAATGGGGTATTACAACAGAAAGATGAGGATGGACGCCTTAGACTGTTGACATATTTTAGCAGATCGCTAAATAAAGCTGAGCTTAATTATGTCACTATCGAGCAAGAAGCCTTAAGTATTGTGTACCACTTGCGGATAAATCGGCCTCTTGTCCTGGGATACAAAGTGATTGTGCAGACGGATCACCGACCTTTTACGTGGCTCTTTAATGTGAAGGAGCCTTCCGGCAGGATAGCTATATGGCAGATACAGGTTGCCGAATACGACTTAGAGTACAATGAGGTGGAGGGGGGGAGAGGGAGGGGGTGGCCAAGGGTGACATGGAAGGATGGATTGGAGAGCATATGAGAGAGAGGGGGGTGCGAGCTGGGAGCAGGGCAGTGAAATGGGGGGAGACAGGGCGATATGGAGGCGATTTGTTTGTGGCCACCCCTTACGGGATTAAGGCGTCTGGCAATAGATAGATAGATAGGTGGTTAACAACAGACTCGACAACTTTTGAAATACAGGATATTAAAACAATTCGACAATACTTAGACGGTTGGGAATGATTGTCCTTCTTTGGGACAGTCTGAATGAGAGCAAATTTCCAGCAAGAAGGAAATGTACAAGTTGACAGATAAAGACGAAAACGTTTACCTTGACAGGGTGTAACCACAGAACACTTCTTGAGGACAACAGGATGGACTCCAAGAGGTTCATATGCCTTGTTAGTGCTGTGGCCAGTGATGGCAGAAAGTACATCAGCAGAAGAATTTTTGATATCAGCCATGAGGAACTCAGAGGGGGGGGGGAGAGTATTAGAGGACCAGTACCCGAATCATCTAAGATGGAATTGGAGGAAAAAGTCTGAGCGAAGAGTTGTGCTTTATCAGTAGAAGAAATAGCTAGAGAGCCATCTGAGTGGAAATGAGGAGAGAAGGATGATGAAGTAAAGTTGTTAGAAAAGTTTTTGGGAAGTAGAAGGAGTTAGAAGAATTCGAGTTGGAGATTTCAGACCATTTAGTACAAATGAAATTATTTTTAGCAGAGCAAATAACAGACTTAGCATGATTGCGGGCAGAAATATATATATAAAAAAAAGATCAGATTCAGGAGTGCGTTGGATCTGGTACCATCCGCAGGCCTTCTTCTTCTTGTGGACAGTATTAGAACGAGAGTGATTAATCCATTTTTTTTTTCCATTAGTTTAAGGATAGGAGAAATGAATGTATGCTTCCTTGCCAGAGAGAATAACCTTCGTAATGTACATGGCACACTGGGGTGGCTCTTGGCCATCGAAGCAAAAATCATTCCAGGAAATATCAAAGATATACTGCCTGAGGGCCTCCCATTCAGCAGATCCAAATTGTCAAAGCCACAGTTTCTTTGGAAGGTTCACAGCTCTTAATGGAGTGATAGGACGGGTTAAACTGACAAATTTGTGATCGGAGGAGCACAACGGAGAGAAAAGCTTAACGGTGTAAGCAGAAGGATTATTTGTAAGGAAGAGGTAAAGTATATTGGAACTTTCTCCTCGGCAGTCAAAGATATGGGTAGGGTTCTGTAGAAGCTGCTATATGTCATTTAGGATCGAAATGATGTAATCTTGTTCACCATGTGGATCAGTGAAAGGAGGGGAAAGCTAAAGGTGGTGGTGAACCTAGAAATCTCCTAGAGTGGAGATATCATAGAAGGGAAAAATTGATGGGTTCTATGTTAGAAGTAAGATAGCCCAAGAATTTTTCATAGCCAATATAATTAGCGGACAAGTAGAGCATAGATGTGTTTAGTCAGATATCTATTTTTTAATGTATCTGACTCTGGACAAAGGCTTCAGGGCCTATTTCTCGGGGGCAGTTGCCTCTCCTAAAGCCCAGTAATCCTGCTACACCTCCAGATGTCACCACTTCGGCGCTAACACCCACCGTCCATATTGAATACATGCTAGGGCTGTCTCATACAGGACTGGTGCACTGGTAATAGTGGGGGTATTTTTACATGTCGGCGGGTCTTCTGGTAGATCAGAAAAGCTTGCTTTTATGGAATTCAAACCCATAAACTGTTCCCTGCCTCAGCCGGGATTCGAACCTGGGTCCATCAGGACTACTGGCCGCCTCTCTACCGATTCAGCCACTGCCTCCCCCAAAGGCAAAACCAGAGAGTATAAAATTCAGAATATTCAAATTCAGAAACACGAGAGCAAGGTCTGTCATTGCGTACACACACACAACAGCCACCTTTGGCTTTGAAATGAGTAAAGAGAAAATTGGAGGGTACAGAAAAGGGTTTGCTCTTAATCGCCTCACACAGTTCAGTCTCATTTACGAGGAAATGGAGAGGCTTAAAGGAGGAGAGGCGGTGTTCAAGAGAGTGAAAATGAGAGGAAAGGCAGCAAAAATGTCGGAATGGAAGTGAGTCAGACATTTGTTCCATGCATCTCGCTGGGTCGTCACCGGGAAAGGTCTGGATTGTGGGGGCTTTGATGGCCCTCCCCTCTGGGGACTCCGAGGGTTGATCGTGACATAATTTTTACTTAGATTCTGAATAGGAAATGTACTTAATGAGCATGTAGTTTGGTGGTGAGAGTTAGAGGAAGTTGTAAAGGAAAGTATGCTGGCCTACTATATGTGTTAATGAAGCACTGAAAAATTCAGCAAATGGAGATGGTCAGGAGTTAGTTCCGAGGACTGATGAAACAGGAGCTCCAGCACTACCTATCATCAGCTTTCCATCCACCTTGGGAGTCTTGCCCTGCCCAACTGAGGCAACAGTCTACTCCCTAACATTAAATATATATATATATATATATATATATATATATATATATATATATATATATATATATATATATATATATATATATATATACATATATATCTGTATATATATATATATATCTATATCTATCTATCTATCTGTATATCTATCTATATATCTATATATATATATATTTATATATATATATATATATATATATATATATATATATATATATATATATATATATATATATATATATATATATATATATATATATAGTAATTCCCCCAATATCCGATGTAATTGAGCCAAAGGAACGTCCAGAAATTTGTTCTGTCCAGATATTGGGTCCCAGCCTCCTGAACTTGTACTTATGGATCCTAGCTCAGAAAAACACCTATACAACTCCCTCTTGACATGCATTGCACCTATTTAGGACCCAAATCACACCAATAAGGGACATAAAAGACTGAAATAAATGCAAAAGAACCATAAAATGAGGTTTTAGGGGCGAGTTTATACAATATTAAACATTCTGGGTACTTACAACAAGTCCCTGGCTCCTGGACTGGTCGTTATGGACCCTAACCTAGCCTAACTCAGAAAAACACCTCCCTACTGCACATGCATAGCACCGAAGACACCATTCACACCAATAAGGGACATAAAAGAGTGAAATGAGGTGTTATAGGTAAGTATGGAAAATACAGTACAATATGAAATATTATGGGTACTTAGAGCAAGTTCCTGGCCATTTCGATGAATAACCCTCCTCCTCTCAGACTCTGACAGTAAGAAGGAGTTCCTGAAGCACTTGCAGTAAACTGTTCATGAAGTCTTGCACTGGACTTAGTCATTTGTACTCAGAATTCCATTCTCTTAACACTGCGCACTCTTGTCTTACTTACGCTCCATTGTACCTTAATGAAATAAGTGTTGCACTCTGCACTTAAAGCCTTTCCATTCATAAAACCATTTTCTAAACATAACACAATCAATCAATCAATCATTTCCTGTGGCACCCCACGGGATGCATAGGGCCTCAATGAACTTTCTTCACCAATATTTGTCTCTTGCCATCTCCTTCAGGTCCCACCAACATTCCTCTCCTGCTTCTTTTTTCATTGTCCTCAACCAGGTTTCCCTCAGCCTACCTCTACCTCTTCTTCCTCTAGCAGTCCACTCTGGCACGTCCTGTATTAAACTACCTTCTTTTCTGTATATGTGCCCCAGCCACTTCCAGCGAGACAGTCTCACATATTCATTAACTGATTCCACTCTTGTAATATCCCATACTCTTGCATTTGTAACTCTGTCTTGCCACTTTACCCCAAGTATCCTTCTCAGTATTTTATTCTCAAATCCTAATACTTTCTGATCTGTTGCAATTGTACTGTACCATGACGCATGCCTGTAAATTAAAATTGGTCTAACCATGGACTTGTAAATGTTCACTTTGGTATGTACCGAAAGCATAGTATTATTCCAAACAGATTTCAACATTCCAACAGCTCGCCAAGCCTGTCTAATCCTCTCCTCACTTTCATTGTTTAATGATCCATTCGATGATACAATCGTTCCCAGATATTTCAAGTTTTATACATTCTTCACCACATTATTCCCAATTACACAATCAATTTGGTTCTCCACGTTCATAATAATAATTTCAGTCTTTCCACAATTTATTACCAATCGCACCTTTTCTCCTTCCTCCACCAGACAATCTAGCACCCTCTGCATCTCGTAAATACTTCCGCAAATCAGTACAATATCATCAGCATAGTCCAAATCCATCACCTTCAAAGATGAAGTGTCCTACCTAGGACACATAATTTCTGCAGAAGGATTGCGGCCTCAGCCAGATAAAGTCCGAGCCATAAGAGAAATTGCCGTTCCTAAGACACTGAAGGAAGTCCAATCTTTCTTAGTGCTAGTTAACTATTACCGTAGATTCATAAGTGATTATGCTAAGATTGTTCTGCCTCTCACAAAGTTGACTCGTGGAAAGAAGGAAGTAAAAAACAGTAAAAAAAAAAACTGAGTGGAACGATGAGGTGGATCAAGCTTTTAGAAGTCTGAAAAGTAAGCTTACTGACGACATCATACTCAAGTTTCCCTCTTTTGATAAACCATTCTATCTGACAACTGATGCGAGTGGTACTGCGATAGGTGGGGTATTACAACAGAAAGATGAGGATGGACACCTTAGACCGTTGACATATTTTAGCAGATCGCTAAATAAAGCTGAGCTTAATTATGTCACTATCGAGCAAGAAGCCTTAAGTATTGTGTACTGATTGCGGATAAATCGGCCTCTTGTCTTGGGATACAAAGTGACTTTGCAGACGGATCACCGACCTTTCACGTGGCTCTTTAATGTGAAGGAGCCTTCCGGCAGGATAGCTATATGGCAGATACAGGTTGCCGAATACGACTTAGAGTACAATGAGGTGGAGTGGGGGAAGAGGGAGGGGGTGGCCAAGGGTGAGATGGAGGGATGGATTGGAGAGCATATGAGAGAGAGGGGGGTGCGAGCTGGGAGCAGGGCAGTGAAATGGGAGACACGGCGATATGGAGGCGATTTGTTTGTGGCCACCCCTTACGGGATTAAGGCGTCTGGCAATAGATAGATAGATAGGTGGTTAACAACAGACTCGACAACTTTTGAAATACAGGATGTTAAAACAATTCGACAATACTTAGACGGTTGGGAATGGTTGTCCTTCTTTAGGACAGTCTGAATGAGAGCAAATTTCCAGCAAGAAGGAAATGTACAAGTTGACAGATAAAGACGAAAACGTTTACCTTGACAGGGTGTAAGCACAGAAGAACACTTCTTGAGGACAACAGGAAGGACTCCATCAGGTTCATAGGCCTTGTTAGTACTGAGGCCAGTGATGGCAGAAAGTACATCAGCAGAAGAATTTTTGATATCAGCCATGAGGAACTCAGAGGGGGAGGGGGGAGAGTATTAGAGGACCAGTACCCGAATCATCTAAGATGGAATTGGAGGAAAAAGTCTGAGCGAAGAGTTGTGCTTTATCAGTAGAAGAAATAGCTAGAGAGTCATCTGAGTGGAAAAGAGGAGAGAAGGATGATGAAGTAAAGTTGTTAGAAAAGTTTTTGGGAAGTAGAAGGAGTTGGAAGAATTCGAGTTGGAGATTTCAGACCATTTAGTACAAATGAAATTATTTTTAGCAGAGCAAATAACAGACTTAGCATGATTGCAGGCAGAAATATAAAAAAAAAAAAAAAGATCAGATGCAGCAGTGCGTTGGATCTGGTACCATTTGCAGGCCTTCTTCTTGTTGTGGACAGTATTAGAACGAGAGTGATTAAACCATTTTTTCTTTTTTTGCATTAGTTTAAAGAGATAAGATATGAATATATGCTTCCTTGCCCGAGAGAATAACCTCCATAATGTACATGGCACACTGGGGTGGCTCTTGGCCATCGAAGCAGAAATCATTCCAGGGAAAATCAAAGATGTACTGCCTGAGGGCCTCCCATTCAGCAGCTCCAAAATGTCAAAGCCACAGTTTCTTTGGAAGGTTCACAGCTCTTAATGGAGTGATAGGACGGGTTAAACTGACAAGTTTGTGATCGGAGGAGTATAACGGAGAGAAAAGCTTAACAGTGTAAGCAGAAGGATTATTTGTAAGGAAGAGGTAAAGTATATTGGAACTCTCTCCTCGGCAGTCAGAGATATGGGTAGGGTTCTGTAGAAATTGCTATATGTCATTTAGGATCAAAGGGATGTAATCTTGTTCACCATGTGGATCAGTGAAAGGAGGGGAAAGCTAAAGGTGGCGGTGAACTTGAAATCTCCTAGAATGGAGATATCATAGAAGGGAAACATTGATGGGTTCTATGTTAGAAGTAAGATAGCCCGAGAATTTTTCATAGCCAATATAATTAGCGGACAAGTAGAGCATAGATGTGTTTAGTCAGATATCTATTTTTTAATGTATCTGACTCTGGACAAAGGCTTCAGGGCCTATTTCTCGGGGGCAGTTGCCTCTCCTAAAGCCCAGTAATCCTGCTACACCTCCAGATGTCACCACTTCGGCGCTAACACCCACCGTCCATATTGAATACATGCTAGGGCTGTCTCATAGAGGACTGGTGCACTGGTAATAGTGGGGGTATTTTTACATGTCAGCGGGTCTTCTGGTAGATCAGAAAAGCTTGCTTTTATGGAATTCAAACCCATAAACTGTTCCCTGCCTCAGCCGGGATTCGAAACTGGGTCCATCAGGACTACTGGCCGCCTCTCTACCAATTCAGCGACTGCCTTCCCCAAAGGCAAAACCAGAGAGTATAAAATTCAGAATATTCAAATTCAGAAAAACGAGAGGAAGGTCTGTCATTGCGTACACACACACAACAGCCACCTTTGGCTTTGAAATGAGTAAAGAGAAAATTGGAGGGTACAGAAAAGGGTTTGCTCTTAACCGCCTCACACAGTTCAGTCTCATTTACGAGGAAATGGAGAGGCTTAAAGGAGGAGAGGCGGTGTTCAGGAGAGTGAAAATGAGAGGAAAGGCAACAAAAATGTCGGAATGGAAGTGAGTCAGACATTTGTTCCATGCATCTCGCTGGGTCGTCACCGGGAAAGGTCTGGATTGTGGGGGCTTTGATGGCCCTCCCCTCTGGGGACTCCGAGGGTTGATCGTGACATAATTTTTACTTAGATTCTGAATAGGAAATGTACTTAATGAGCATGTAGTTTGGTGGTGAGAGTTAGAGGAAGTTGTAAAGGAAAGTATGCTGGCCTACTATATGTGTTAATGAAGCACTGAAAAATTCAGCAAATGGAGATGGTCAGGAGTTAGTTCCGAGGACTGATGAAACAGGAGCTCCAGCACTACCTATCATCAGCTTTCCATCCACCTTGGGAGTATTGCCCTGCCCAACTGAGGCAACAGTCTACTCCCTAACATTAATTATATATATATATATATATATATATATATATATATATATATATATATATATATATATATATATATATATATATATATATATATATATATGCATATATATATGTATATATATGCATATATATATGTATATATATATATATATCTATATCTATATATCTATATATATCTATATCTATATATATATATATATATATATATATATATATATATATATATATATATATATATATATATATATATATATATATATATATATATATATATATATATATATATATATATATATATATATATAGTAATTCCCCCAATATCCGATGTAATTGAGCCAAAGGAACGTCCAGAAAGTTGTTCTGTCCGGATATTGGGCCCCAGCCACCTGAACTTGTACTTATGGACCCTAACTCAGAAAAACACCTATACAACTCCCTCTTGACATGCATTGCACCTATTTAGGACCCAAATCACACCAATAAGGGACATAAAAGACTGAAATAAATGCAAAAGAACCATAAAATGAGGTTTTAGGGGTGAGTTTATACAATATTAAACATTCTGGGTACTTACAACAAGTCCCTGGCTCCTGGACTGGTCGTTATGGACCCTAACCTAGCCTAACTCAGAAAAACACCTCCCTACTGCACATACATAGCACCGAAGACACTATTCACACCAGTAATGGACATAAAAGAGTGAAATGAGGTGTTAGAGGTAAGTATGGAAAATACAGTACAATATGAAATATTATGGGTACTTAGAGCAAGTTCCTGGCCATTTCGATGAATAACCCGCCTCCTCTCAGACTCTGACAGTAAGAAGGAGTTCCTGAAGCACTTGCAGTAAACTGTTCATGAAGTCTTGCACTGGACTTAGTCATTTGTACTCAGAATTCCATTCTCTTAACACTGCGCACTCTTGTCTTACTTACGCTCCATTGTACCTTAATGAAATAAGTGTTGCACTCTGCACTTAAAGCCTTTCCATTCATAAAACCATTTTCTAAACATAACACAATCAATCAATCAATCATTTCCTGTGGCACCCCACGGGATGCATAGGGCCTCAATGAACTTTCTTCACCAATATTTGTCTCTTGCCATCTCCTTCAGGTCCCACCAACATTCCTCTCCTGCTTCTTTTTTCATTGTCCTCAACCAGGTTTCCCTCAGCCTACCTCTACCTCTTCTTCCTCTAGCAGTCCACTCTGGCACGTCCTGTATTAAACTACCTTCTTTTCTGTATATGTGCCCCAGCCACTTCCAGCGAGACAGTCTCACATATTCATTAACTGGTTCCACTCTTGTAATATCCCATACTCTTGCATTTGTAACTCTGTCTTGCCACTTTACCCCAAGTATCCTTCTCAGTATTTTATTCTCAAATCCTAATACTTTCTGATCTGTTGCAATTGTACTGTACCATGACGCATGCCTGTAAATTAAAATTGGTCTAACCATGGACTTGTAAATGTTCACTTTGGTATGTACCGAAAGCATAGTATTATTCCAAACAGATTTCAACATTCCAACAGCTCGCCAAGCCTGTCTAATCCTCTCCTCACTTTCATTGTTTAATGATCCATTCGATGATACAATCGTTCCCAGATATTTCAAGTTTTCTACATTCTTCACCACATTATTCCCAATTACACAATCAATTTGGTTCTCCACGTTCATAATAATAATTTCAGTCTTTCCACAATTTATTACCAATCGCACTTTTTCTCCTTCCTCCACCAGACAATCTAGCACCCTCTGCATCTCGTAAATACTTCCGCAAATCAGTACAATATCATCAGCATAGTCCAAATCCATCACCTTCAAAGATGAAGTGTCCTACCTAGGACACATAATTTCTGCAGATGGATTGCGGCCTCACCCAGATAAAGTCCGAGCCATAAGAGAAATTGCCGTTCCTAAGACACTGAAGGAACTCCAATCTTTCTTAGTGCTAGTTAACTATTACCGTAGATTCATAAGTGACTATGCTAAGATTGTTCTGCCTCTCACAAAATTGACTCGTGGAAAGAAGGAAGTAAAAAACAGTAAAAAAAAAAAAAAAAAATGAGTGGAACGATCAGGTGGATCAAGCTTTTAGAAGTCTGAAAAGTAAGCTTACTGACGACATCATACTCAAGTTTCCCTCTTTTGATAAACCATTCTATCTGACAACTGATGCGAGTGGTACTGCGATAGGTGGGGTATTACAACAGAAAGATGAGGATGGACACCTTAGACCGTTGACATATTTTAGCAGAGCGCTAAATAAAGCTGAGCTTAATTATGTCACTATCGAGCAAGAAGCCTTAAGTATTGTGTACTGATTGCGGATAAATCGGCCTCTTGTCTTGGGATACAAAGTGATTGTGCAGACGGATCACCGACCTTTCACGTGGCTCTTTAATGTGAAGGAGCCTTCCGGCAGGATAGCTAGATGGCAGATACAGGTTGTCGAATACGACTTAGAGTACAATGAGGTGGAGTGGGGGAGAGGGAGGGGGTGGCCAAGGGTGAGATGGAGGGATGGATTGGAGAGCATATGAGAGAGAGGGGGGTGCGAGCTGGGAGCAGGGCAGTGAAATGGGAGACACGGCGATATGGAGGCGATTTGTTTGTGGCCACCCCTTACGGGATTAAGGCGTCTGGCAATAGATAGATAGATAGGTGGTTAACAACAGACTCGACAACTTTTGAAATACAGGATGTTAAAACAATTCGACAATACTTAGACGGTTGGGAATGGTTGTCCTTCTTTAGGACAGTCTGAATGAGAGCAAATTTCCAGCAAGAAGGAAATGTACAAGTTGACAGATAAAGACGAAAACGTTTACCTTGACAGGGTGTAAGCACAGAAGAACACTTCTTGAGGACAACAGGAAGGACTCCATCAGGTTCATAGGCCTTGTTAGTACTGAGGCCAGTGATGGCAGAAAGTACATCAGCAGAAGAATTTTTGATATCAGCCATGAGGAACTCAGAGGGGGAGGGGGGAGAGTATTAGAGGACCAGTACCCGAATCATCTAAGATGGAATTGGAGGAAAAAGTCTGAGCGAAGAGTTGTGCTTTATCAGTAGAAGAAATAGCTAGAGAGTCATCTGAGTGGAAAAGAGGAGAGAAGGATGATGAAGTAAAGTTGTTAGAAAAGTTTTTGGGAAGTAGAAGGAGTTGGAAGAATTCGAGTTGGAGATTTCAGACCATTTAGTACAAATGAAATTATTTTTAGCAGAGCAAATAACAGACTTAGCATGATTGCAGGCAGAAATATAAAAAAAAAAAAAAGATCAGATGCAGCAGTGCGTTGGATCTGGTACCATTTGCAGGCCTTCTCCTTGTTGTGGACAGTATTAGAACGAGAGTGATTAAACCATTTTTTCTTTTTTTGCATTAGTTTAAAGAGATAAGATATGAATGTATGCTTCCTTGCCCGAGAGAATAACCTCCATAATGTACATGGCACACTGGGGTGGCTCTTGGCCATCGAAGCAAAAATCATTCCAGGGAAAATCAAAGATGTACTGCCTGAGGGCCTCCCATTCAGCAGCTCCAAAATGTCAAAGCAACAGTTTCTTTGGAAGGTTCACAGCTCTTAATGGAGTGATAGGACGGGTTAAACTGACAAGTTTGTAATCGGAGGAGCACAACGGAGAGAAAAGCTTAACAGTGTAAGCAGAAGGATTATTTGTAAGGAAGAGGTAAAGTATATTGGAACTCTCTCCTCGGCGGTCAGAGATATGGGTAGGGTTCTATAGAAGCTGCTATATGTCATTTAGGATCAAAAGGATGTAATCTTGTTCACCATGTGGATCAGTGAAAGGAGGGGAAAGCTAAAGGTGGTGGTGAACCTTGAAATCTCCTAGAATGGAGATATCATAGAAGGGAAACATTGATGGGTTCTATGTTAGAAGTAAGATAGCCCGAGAATTTTTCATAGCCAATATAATTAGCGGACAAGTAGAGCATAGATGTGTTTAGTCAGATATCTATTTTTTAATGTATCTGACTCTGGACAAAGGCTTCAGGGCCTATTTCTCGGGGGCAGTTGCCTCTCCTAAAGCCCAGTAATCCTGCTACACCTCCAGATGTCACCACTTCGGCGCTAACACCCACCGTCCATATTGAATACATGCTAGGGCTGTCTCATACAGGACTGGTGCACTGGTAATAGTGGGGGTATTTTTACATGTCGGCGGGTCTTCTGGTAGATCAGAAAAGCTTGCTTTTATGGAATTCAAACCCATAAACTGTTCCCTGTCTCAGCCGGGATTCGAACCTGGGTCCATCAGGACTACTGGCCGCCTCTCTACCGATTCAGCCACTGCCTCCCCCAAGGCCAAAACCAGAAAGTATAAAATTCAGAATATTCAAATTCAGAAACACGAGAGCAAGGTCTGTCATTTTGTACATATACAGAACAGCCACTGTTGGCTTTGAAATGAGTAAAGAGAAAATTGGAGGGTACAGAAAAGGGTTTGCTCTCAATTGCCTCACACAGTTAAGTCTCATTTACGAGGAAATGGAGAGGTTTAAAGGAGGAGAGGTGGTGTTCAAGAGATTGAAAATTAGAGGAAAGGCAGCAAAAATGTCGGAATGGAAGTGAGCCGGACATTTGTTCCAAGCATCTCGCTGGGTCATCACCAGGAGAGGGATGGATGGTGGGGGCTTTCATGGCCATCCCCTCTGGGGACTCCGAGGGTTGATTATGACGTAATTTTTATTTAGATTTTGAATAGGAAATGTACTTAATGAGCATGTAGTTTGGTGGTGAGAGTCAGAGGAAGTTGTAAAGGAAAGTATGCTGGCCTACTATATGTGTTAATGAAGCACTGAAAAATTCAGCAAATGGAGATGGTCAGGAGCTAGTTCGGAGGACTGATGAAACGGGAGCTCCAGCACTACCTATCATCAGCTTTCCATGCACCTTGGGAGTATTGCCCCTGCCCAACTGAGGCAACAGTCTACTCCCTAACAATAATTATATATATATATATATATATATATATATATATATATATATATATATATCATAATAATCCCCCCAATATCCGATGTAATTGAGCCAAAGGAACGCCCGGAAAGTGGTCCTGTCCGGATATTGGGCCCCAGCCTCCTGAACTTGTACGTATGGACCCTAATTCAGAAAAACACCTATACAACTCCCTCTGGACATGCATTGCACCTATTTAGGATCCAAATCACACCAATAAGGTACATAAAAGACTGAAATAAATGCAAAAGAACCATGAAATGAGGTTTTAGGGGCGAGTTTATACAATATTAAACATTCTGGATACTTACAAGTCCCTGGCTCCTGGACTGGTCGTTATGGACCCTAACCTAGCCTTACTCAGAAAAACACCTCCCTACTGCACATGCATAGCACCTAAGACACTATTCACACCAATAAGGGACATAAAAGAGTGAAATGAGGTGTTAGAGGTAAGTATGGAAAATACAGTACAATATGAAATATTATGGGTTCTTAGACCAAGTTCCTGGCCATTTTGATGAATAACCCGCCTCCTCTCAGACTCTGACAGTAAGAAGGAGTTCCTGAAGCACTTGCAGGAAACTGTTCATGAAGTCTTGCACTAGACTTAGAGCATTTGTACTCAGAATTCCATTCTCTTGACACTGCGCACTCTTGTCTTACTTACGCTCCATTGTACCTTAATGAAATAAGTGTTGCACTCTGCACTTAAAGCCTTTCCATTCATAAAACAATTTTCTAAACATAACACAATCAATCAATCAATCATTTCCTGTGGCACCCCACGGGATGCATAGGGCCTCAATAAACTCTCTTCACCAATATTGTCTCTTGCTATCTCCTTCAGGTCCCACCAACATTCCTCTCCTGCTTCTTTTTTCATTGTCCTCAACCAGGTTTCCCTCAGCCTACCTCTACCTCTTCTTCCTCTAGCAGTCCACTCTGGCACATCCTGTATTAAACTACCTTCTTGACTGTATAGGTGCCCCAGCCACTTCCAGCGAGACAGTCTCACATATTCATTAACTGGTTCTACTCTTGTAATATCCCTTACTCTTGCATTTTTAACTCTGTCTTGCCACTTCACCTCAAGTATCCTTCTTAGTATTTTATTCTCAAATCCTAATACTTTCTGATCTGTTGCAATTGTACTGTACCATGACGCATGCCCGTAAATTAAAATTGGTCTAACCATGGACTTGTAAATGTTCACTTTAGTATGTACCGAAAGCATATTATTATTCCAAACAGATTTCAACATTCCAACAGCTCGCCAAGCCTGTCTAATCCTCTCCTCACTTTCATTGTTTAATGATCCATTAGATGATACAATCGTTCCCAGATATTTTAACCCGTCAAGTCCCGAGGTTTTCCGCACCTCTGACATCCCCCAGTCCCGAGCTATTTTGGGAAAAATTTTTTTGGCTAAAACTTCCGCTTTGGTTGAGAAACGAAGGAAAATCGCCAAGAAAGGGCTTACCGTGGTCCATAAGTGGTCGGAACAGGTGAGGTCCCCCGCGCCAGGTATCGTATTCTATCATTGACGTGTGAGGCACTCACGTTTTCTTTGGTAGGAAATATTGGGAGAAACAACACAGAACACCTCTATATTTATTGAATTTGAACTAATAAACAATAACAGTAGCGATATAATTGATTTCAGACACATATATATGGAAAATAAGCATTGTACCATCGCACGAGCAGAGCGAGTTAGGTCCGAGTGGTAACATGCTATGTGTTAAGCTTCTTGTATCAGTCAACATATCATTTTTTCTACTTGTATACTTCTGTTTCAATGACATTTTACCAATTTTTACTGTTTGTAAATGTTTTCAGCTGTTTTCATTCATTATGATGACATGCAGCATAAGTTTAGCGCACATTGGCTTACTAAGCGCACTCGCTATGACTCGTATTTCAACATACCCAATTGTTTTATCACTTTCCTATTATTTTTTCCTTTACATAGAACCTTTCCTCCACCACTGTAAATGTTTTCAATAATTTACATTCATTACGAGGGCATTTAGCGAAATGCTAGCGCATATTCACGAAGCAAGTAAAATCTCAAACACTCGTGTTTCATCTTCTACTCTATTTTTTCACTCCAATTATACTTTCCCACTTACATTACACACGTTCACACCCCTATACTGCACTATACATACTTATTGGCATTATTATTCAAGTGAGCGGCTAATATCGCATGAAAATACCCTCGCAATGAATGTTTCGACCAACATAATACTCAAACACTTACATACTAATTCTTCACATATATTACACACTTTCCCACTTGTTGACTTCTATTATCATAATTACAGGCCTTATTCATTCAACTGAGCGTCAGGATATCGCATCTCTATACACACGCTAGGAATATTTTGACTTAGAATATATTTCAGCACTTACAATAATTTGAACTTATGTTATACCCGTTAGCATTTCCAATAACAATAATTACATATTTACGGTCCTTATTTATTGCACTGAGCGACAGAATATCGCATCATAAAACCCTCGCTAGGTATGTTTCCACTTACAGCATATTTATTCACTTACATACAATTTTTGCACTTATGTTATACCCGTATGCACTTTATACTAATATTTTCAGATCAATATGACTGATAATTTCAATGAGCGTCAGTTTGTCGCATTTTCTTCATAGTTTCAGCGTCCTATCTCATTCACACCATATCAGAATTGAATCAAGGTGTGATATTCGCTGAAACATGGGTGAATACAGAGACTCACGTCACACTCGACGCACTCATAGCGGGTGTCCTTCCTCTGTGTGGTGAGTCTCACCCGGGAATTGCTACACACGTGACACCTGCGTTGGGGCCTAGGTCTGTTTGGCTGGGGAGGGATAGGAGTGGGGAAATGGCGGCTGGATATTCTCAGGGGAGTTTGGGCAATAGGGGCAGTGTGGGTGCGGTTGTTGGGGCCTTTCAACAGCATAACGTGCAAACATCTCTCTTGTGAGCTCCCTCACAAACCCTTCAAAGGTTTCCTGAACTCCTGTTGTCATGGCGTGCAGGTGGTGGCAATTCAGAGCAGTGATATCTAGCAAGTGAAAGAACAGTTTCTTATACCACTTCATCGTGGTCCTGGCACACTCTACCGTCGATATCATGGAGTCTGACTGGTCCACCAGGCGCATGTTTATGTTATAGTCCATGATACACTCAGGTTTCCAAATGTGACGCCTGTTCTCACTCCGGTAATCAACGGAATCAGTACGGTGCATCAAGGGGCGGTGAACCGTTGACAAGAGGCTTACTTCTCTATTATGGTTCCACACAGTTGCAAGGATGTTGTTGGCTTTGAAGAAGACAACCTCATTCCTGTCAAGTTTCCGCCCTACCTTGGCCATGTGACGCTGGTTCACCTTCACGGTTCCACAGATTCCCGTTTCATGCATGTGTAGATAATGAGCGAGAAGAGGGCTAGTGTACCAGTTGTCCAGGTAGAGGACGTGACCACGATGAAGGTAGTCTTCTATCACTGTCTTTACCACTGCTCCCGACAGTCCAATACTCCGATCTTCTAATATGTCTGTCTGTGCACCGGTGTACAAGACTATGTCTTGCACGTATCCAGTCCAACAGTCGCACATAACAAAGATCTTGAACTCAAAATGGTGCCTTTGGCTGGGTATATACTGCCTAAATGAAATATTACCTCTCCACAACACGAGAGTCTCGTCTATGACGAGGTCAATATAGGGATAAAATGACAAACGAAATGTTTGCCTCAGGTGATCAAAGACCAACCTAATTCGCCTCA
The DNA here is from genome assembly GCF_032717465.1 of Coenobita brevimanus. NCBI lineage: Eukaryota > Metazoa > Arthropoda > Malacostraca > Decapoda > Coenobitidae > Coenobita > Coenobita brevimanus. The sequence goes on from NC_136984.1 coordinate 17,483,804, forward strand.
TCTTATCTGTGTCATTCGCATTTGCAGGATCGTGAGCATCATAGAAATGGAAGCGACTTAGAATTTGTTGAAACCGATTACGGCTCATCACTTGCCCAAATATTGGTGTAAACATAACAGGGTCCCTTGTCCAGTAAGGCGGAATTCTGTTTTTTCGTATAATACCCATCAAAAGGACCAGGGCAAAAAATAGGAACATTTTTGAAAGGGAGACAGGGTAATCATATATGATAGAATGCCTACTCCTTGTTCCCAATCTTTCACTCTCAAGGCGCTGGGTGCTTGCAAAAAGGTTGGTTTGGTAAACAATCTGCTCCATGAATGCCTCACTAAAAACAGGTGGAAAAAATCTAACCTGGTGGAATTACGGTGAATTCCGGGAGCAATGCAGTCAGAGCGCCCCTGCTCAGTGAAGGGGTGAATGAGGGGAGAAAAATCACTCCCATCCTCTCAATTCCATCCCACAAATCCCTCGTCCCCATCAACCCCATCACCGCCTTCGTCTGGGTGGGGAGGAGATCCTGGTGGGGGAGGTTGGGGAGAAGGAGTGTGGAGGGCTTCCCCACTATCACTCCTCTTCCCTCTGCCTTTACCCTTTCCCTTTCCCTTACACTTACGGCCTTGAGCAACATTAGGCGGCTGTGGGGATGAAGTTGGGGAATATTGGGGAGCATAAGACGTGCTGGGGAGTGGATCCACCCCACCTTCCCCCTCCATGACAACCCCACGTGATACAGAATGCACCCACACTCTCCCACGTGATACACCCCACCACCTCACACTACCTAGGGAGCGTAATGACTCATTCACGCCACTCTCACTTTCCATACTCCTCCCTGCACTTTCCCTTTCACTCCCCACTCCCTCCACGGCACTTCTTATCTCCCCAAATAAAATACTAGGCCCATACCTGCTCGTCCAACGTGGTGTGCACTCTGGGCCACGATGAGTTATTACCTCACGTCCATACCACGTGGCAGCACGTCCCACGACTCCGTCCTCATCCTCGTCCTCGTCATTGAATTCGGGTTCCACATCACGTTGGGGCTGGACATATGATGTTGCACGTGGTTTCTTGGCCGTCTGCCCCTCTCTAGCAGCACGGTAAGACAAGTACTGCCGCTTCCTGGGAGACGGGACTTCTTCATCACTGCTGGTGGTTTCCTCCTCCTCTGGCTGCACATAATCTTCATCAACAACCTCATCGTCCAGTGGGGAATCACTGTCGCCTGTAAAGGCGTCCAGGGTGGCTTGAATTTTGACCTCTGAGAAACCTCTCGTAGCCATGTCTGAGCAAGACCATTGCTAACAGGTGAGTGGACGAGCCACGGGTTAGCGCGGGTCGCACGGGGTCGCCGAGTGTCCCCGCCTGATGGGAGGTAGGGGAAGGTCAAGCGAGGATATGTACTGAAAATCAACCGTGAAATTTGAAAATTGTCAAAATTATGCACTTTGCAATTGCACGACGTACCGGTACATCGCCGGGACTGGCAAATGCATATCGTTGCAACATACCCATACGTCGATGGGACGGGGTGAGTTAAAGTTTTCTACATTCTTCACCACATTATTCCCAATTACACAATCGATTTGGTTCTCCACGTTCCTATTAATAATTTCAGTCTTTCCACAATTTATTACCAATCCCACTTTTTCTCTTTCCTCCACCAGACAATCTAGCACCCTCTGCATCTCGTAAATATTTCCGCAAATCAATACAATATCATCAGCATAGTCCAAATCCATCAGCTTCTTATTTTCTAGTTAATTTACGTTGCATTGAAAGTCAATTAAATCTTTGTCTTTTCACTCAGAATTGTAATTTCTTAACACTATGCACTGTTTTTTTTTTTTTCATTGCTTAACACTGTAAATTCCCGCATGGTCTAGTGGAGAAGTTCTAGGCGTCTAATCACTGTCAGTCTGAGAGTAGCTCTTGCAGGTGACCTAGGGGTGCGTCGCTGGGTCATGGTGATGGCATACCCTCTGCAGACGACTCTGAAGAGAGGCGCAAACTCACGTCGAGTGTTGACCCCACCATGCCTGATGTGCTGGGCTGTGGCTTGGATCATGAGGGCCTGTCTTCGGAAGGCAATGGAGTGGAGCCAGGGCTGGGCACAGTGGGGGTCACGGGCCTGAAAAAGCTGTGAATGGTTGATTGATGCAAGGAACGACGATTTTGACGATTAATGATGCACTGCCTGAAAGCGCGCACTTCCTCCACAAGTCCCAAGGGCCCCATCTCCCTGTTGCAGTCCGGGTGCTTCAGGTAGTCCAAAACGAACTCCAGGTGTTCACAGAGTGCACTCAGCTTGGGGATAGCTGGAGTAGTGTCACACTGAGAGGAGTCCGCATCATCATTGCCGTCGGAATCTTCAAGCTGGGTACTGACACCTGCAACTGAAGATGCGATCTCAATATCAGACAATGTCTGATACCCAGGATCGCCCTTGTCATCATCCAATCACTCACTCACTTCGTCCACATCAACATCATCCCAATGCGCACGTAGATGTGCATGGAAGTCATCAACGTCAAAACCTAGGAAATCGTGCTCCACATCCGTTCCAAGAAGCAGACGAGACCAACCATTTTCTAGAGTCTTGACAGGGATTTCCTTCCATGCACTGGCCCAGTTGTAGATGGCAGACTTGATGCTGTAGCGGTGAAGGTTTTCCAAAGTCTGCTGGCCTCGCATGTCCTGTCCCTCCCTGCGCTTGTCCTCGTCCTCGAGAACAACCATCACCTCGTCCAGGAACTTTCGTCGGTACAGCCTTTTCATTGCCATGATCACTCCTTGGTCCATTGGTTGGATGAGAGCAGTAGTATTAGGTGGCAGAAACATGCACCTAATTCGGCCATTCTCAGCCACCAAGTCCTTGTCGCACGGGTGAGCAGGTGCACTGTCGAGGAGAAGGAGGGCCATTACCTGGTCGCGTGGGATTCCCAGTTTCTCCGTCTGGTAATGGATGACCTCCTTGATGAAATGGCGGTGGAACCAGTCTTTGAAGATCTGGGCAGTGAACCATGCCTTCAAGGAATGGTACCAGACGACAGGAAGGACATCCATCACCCCACGAAGACACCGAGGCTGCTTTGCACGGCCAACAATAACGGGCTTGAGCCGGTGCATGCCGTTAGCATTGGCACAACACAAAGCAGATATCCGTTGCTTGCAGAGCTTGTGGCCAGGTACACGTTTCTCTGTCTCCTCGGCTAGAGTGTTCATGGGCAAAGAGCGATAGAATAAGCCAGTTTCGTCAGCGTTGTAGACTTGACCGAGAGTGAGGCCCTCCCTGTCTATCAAGTGCTTCACCTTGTGCCAAAACTCGTCTACTCCATCCTCGTTGGCATCCAAAGCTTCACCATGAGACTTATGGTTGGTAAGGCCATGTCATAACTTGAACACGAAGAGCCAACCTTCGGATGCCTTGAAGTCTAGAGTGTCGTGAAGCCTTGTGAACTTCTCAGCAGCAGCCTTCAGCTCCGTGCCACGCACCATCAGACCAGCAGCACGTTGCTGTCGATACCAAATCATCGTGAAGCGGTCGACTTCTGCATATTTGGGAGTAAACATCACCTTCCTTTCCACGTTGTGCTTGCTTTTCGACAAGAAGTCACCCGTGTACTGCATGAGTTTGTCTTGGGATCTCTTGATATCAAACAAAGTAGATCGGGCCAGGTTGAATTCACGAAGGATGTGTGAGGATTACCATCCTGCATCCACCTTGTCCAGTATCTCCCTCTTCTCCAGAGTCAAAACCACTCTCTTCCTCTTCTCAGGCTGTGGCACCATCATCACACACACTAATAAGAGGCACAAGAGCAGCAGGAGAGCCTGCAGCAGGTAAGACACCACCACAAAAACGAGCACATGGGCGGCCATGACAACGAGTGTGCACACACAACGAGAGATGGGCGGTAAGCGGGGAGGATGCAGGGGCGCTCTAGCAGACGTCGGCAGAACGACGCAACACAACCCAGCTGGTCCGCACCACGCGTGCCAACTTCAAATTAAGGGCGGGAAAAAGTCGGATTTTTTTCGAATTTTTTGCTGTTTCTGGTCCATGTTAGGAATATTGGATCCTGGGACGAAAATGTCCAGTAATTGGGGATGTCCGGAAATTGGGTGTCCACATATTACGGGGATTACTGTGTATATATATATATATATATACATATATATATATATATATATATATATATATATATGTATATGTACATATTTATATATATAATTATATATACATATTTATATATATATATATATATATATATATATATATATATATATATATATATATATATATATATATCCTGGCAGGTGCAGGATCCCATTGCTACCTGACACGTCCTCGGGTGGCAGATAGAGAAAGGCCTTGTAGATATACGAGGTACTGTCTTAGATGGTGCGGACCATGGGACCCCCTATAGATATTTAGGTCTCCACCGAATATGACGAATAAGGTGGCACAAAAATTTCATCTCACCAGAAACTATGTGGCAGGAAGGTAAGATTATTTGCCACAATCCTCCCAATCAAACATGACGTTCTTTTGCAAATGATTTGACGGGCTTTCCTGTTGGATCTTCGCCTATTAAAGGTCCAACCGTACTGCCTCCTATGCTTACGGGCAGTGTGCCGCCGAAAGTAAGTAGACACTGTGTCGGAAAATTAGACTCTTGGATATTAAATAAATTGAAATCCATGAAGATCTATGCATACAATGTAACAAACCTCACAGAAGATTACAAACTTGATAACCTAATGACTGAACTGGAAAACATTAGTTGGGATATTGTAGGTTTCAGTGAGATCCACAGAAAAGAAGAAAAAGTAATTCAGCTCGAAGATAGCAACCATCTATTTTACTACACAGGAGGGGAAAATGAAAGAGTTATTGGTGTAAGATTTCTAATTAACAGAAATCTTCCAGACAACATTCTTAAATTCAGTAGTGTATCTGAAAGAGCAGCATCTGTTGTCATTAGACTGTGTAAAAATTATACCCTGAAAGTAATACAAGTATATGCACCAACTTCTCAAAGTCTAGATGAAGAAATAGAAACATTCTATGACGGCATCTCCTAGATTATGGAAAAGACAATATATTCTGTACTTGTGGGAGACTTCAATGCAAAAGTTGGGAAGTCAAAAAATGGAGAAGCATGTATGGAAAAATTTGGAGTGGGAGAAAGGAATGAAAGAGGAGAAATGCTGGTAATTTTGCTGAAATGTTTCACATAAGAATAATGAACACATTCTTCCACAAAAGAACAGGGAGAAAGTGGACCTGGAGTAACCCAAATGGGGAAACAAAGAATGAAATCGACTTCATTATGACAGATAAAAATAACACGATCACAAATGTCAGTTATCAACAAAGTAAATATAGGTATTGATCATAGAATGGTGGGTTGCACAGCCAGATTCAATTTTAGAAAGAAAAGAAAGAAGATGATTAAAGATTAAAAGATATGCTCAATAAATGTAAACGAAAACAAAGAAGACTTTCAGTTGGAAATATGGAACAGATTTCAGCCTCTAATGCTGAATGTGATATTGATGAAATGAATGGCAGATAAGAAAAGTGCTAAGAGAATCAGCGGAGGTAGTAGGAAAACCTAATACAACCAAAGCCACGAAATATTCAGAAAAGACACTCGAGCTTAAGAGAAAAGAAAAAGAAATGAAAGTAAAAACAAAGAAAGACGAAATAGAACGAGCGGAATAAAATAAGCTTATCATCAAAAGACAAAGAGAAGAAAAGAGAGAAACATGGATCAGATCAAAGAAACCATCAAAAATGGAAAAGTCTGAAACCGGTCCGAAGTAAATTGGCACTAGGAAAGCAACAAATGACATCACTGAAAGAAAAAAAATGGTGAAATCATTATATACAGAGATAAGATGGTGAAGAGAGTTGAAAAATTTTACAAAGAACTGTATGCATCAAAGACAGTGGTACCAATAGCTAACTTTTCAATTGACACAAGTGAAATAACCGAGGTAACACAAGACGAAGTAAATATCTGTCTTAAAAATATGAAAAGAGGGAAGGCTCCGGGAGAAGATGGGATAGTAACAGATTTACTGTTGGATGTAGGAGTAGAAGTACAAAATAGGTTTGGTCATTTATTTACCCATTGTATAAAACAGAAGAAAATTCCCCAAACATCGTGTAATGCAATAGTTATTTTACTCTACAAAAAAGGTGACTCAAAAGATCTTAGTAACTATCGACCCATTAGCTTATTATCAATCATTTACAAACACTTCACTCAAGTCCTTACGTATAGAATAACAACAATTTTGGAGGAAAACCAACCTAGTGAACAGGCAGGATTCCGAAGCGGGTTTTCGACCATTGATCATCTACATACAATGAATCAGCTAACTGAGAAAAGTACAGAATATAATAAACCACTGAGCTTAGGTTTTGTTGATTACGAAAAGGCTTTGAACTCAGTGGAGCACATAGCAATTATAAATTCATTGCGAGAACAAGGAGTCATTGAGAACATTGTAAACCTGCTCGAAAACATATATAAAGAGGGAGCTGCTACAGTTAAATTACATAAGGACTCTGAAAAAAATTAAGACTGAGAAGGGAAATACAATTTCACGAAAATTATTTACCGCATCCCTAGAAAGTATTTTCAGAAAGCTAGACCGGGAAAACAAGGGAGTGAACATAGATGGAGAAAAGCTAAACCATTTAAGATTTGCAGATGACATTGTCCTAATTTCAGAAACAGCGGAGGCATTGCAAGACATGTTAAATGATCTGAACAGAGAATGTCTGAAAGTAGGACTGAAGATGAACCGGAGTAAAACTAAAGTAATGTTTAATCCACAAACACCAAACAGCGTCATCAGAAAAAGCAATGAAATTCTTGAAGAAGTTCAGGAGTACAACTACTTGGAACAAATACTAAAATTAACGAAAGATCATGAGAGTGAAATAAAAAGACGCATTACAATTGGATGGGAAGCTTTCGGTATACATAGAGACATTATGAAAAGTAGCTTGCCAGTTTGTATGAAATGAAAAGTATATAACGGAAGTATAATTCCAGCTATGACGTATGGTTGTGAGACCTGGAAATTGACAAAATCAATGATAAATAAATTAATCCGTTCTCAGAGAGCAATGGGAAGGTCAGTGTTGGCAATATCTTTAAGAGACAGGAAAAGATCAACTTGGGTGAGAGAGCAGACTAAAGTCAAAGATATTATAGAAGTTATAAAAGTACAGAAATGGAGGTGGGCAGGCCATATAGCAATAATAAGGGATAACCAATGGAGCAAGAGGCTTAATGACTGAACACCAAGAATGTAAGCGTAGCAGAAAAAGGCCAGACAGGAGATGGAGAGATGAGATGGAGAAATTTGCAGGGAAAACGTGGCAAAGTTTGGCACAGTGAAGGAATTCGTGGAAAAGGTTGGGGGGAGGCCTTTGTTCAGCGGTGGACTAGTTATGGCTGCTGCTGATATATATATATATAGAGAGAGAGAGAGAGAAGAGAGAGAGAGAGAGAGAGAGAGATAAAGAGAGAGAGAAAGAGAGAGGGAGAGAGAGAGAGATACATACATACAGACATACATACATAGATAACTTAGAACATACAGACATACATACATAGATAACATAGATTTGATAGACAAGTAAACAGATAGACAGGCAGATACATAAATAAAATGTAGATATTATATACCTGCATAAATATGGATGTTAGGGATATAACGTTTTTACAACCTTATATTCCTGTAGCTGAAGTCGATGAATTTTTGTTTCAAAACAAAGGAAAAAAATCCCTTCTTCCTCTCAATTTTTAAAAAAAGGTCATTCTGAAATTAAAATTTAGATTTTTGCAAGTGTATATTTACATGTATAATAATTAGAAAAGAAAAACAAAAGAGGTTTTACAAATGCGCTAATACTTAAAATCTCTGTCTATTAACTAGAATAAATCTAAGTTGCTGTTAGGCTTTGTTTCTGCAGGCAGCATAAAGTTGCTGCATCACTTTGATTGCAGGTTCTGCACACTGATTACTTCTTGGTATCTTGCGTAAGGATGGCTCCTGCTTTCAGTGATTCTGCAATGAGGTTAGTGCTTTTTTTTTTTAAGGTTTTAATATTTCTGACACGTTCTTTAAGTCATTTTCATTGTACATCTGATTAATAAACTAGTACTCTATCCATTGGTACGAAATTAATCTGTATATATTCTCCAAAGTCTTCCTTGTTGTAGGTATAAGAATGAAAGCAAAGAGAGCGAGAACTGCTCATGAATTTCACCTCGCATTATTGATATCTGAATTTTCTTTCAAGGAAAACGCCCTTTTTCTTCAAAGAGTCTAAACACTCGTGTTAAATGTACAAAAACTTCATGTCATCTGTCTTGAATTCGCGCGATTGTGTATTTATACAAATTTGTGACATAATTTGGTAAGAAAACCATGAACTCTAGTGGAAATCCCACTGGGTATAACTCAATTCAACCATCCTCGTATGCTCTTCGATCGGGATGGTTTTTCAGAACATTCATCTCTGTTCCATAAGTGACCATTCTTATGCACGATATTATTGCCTTCACTGAGTGATTTTGTGTGTGTGTATATCGTTTGACCTCTGTCGACCGTTGAAGTTAGGCCACGCCTATTTCAGGCGAACACAGCCATCTCTTACCCCCTTTCCCAGCTTGAACTTAGTCAGCTTTGGACCGCCTAGAGAGTAGGATTGTTTGTGACCAGTGTAGAGAGCAGCATTTTCATTGTACAGCGATTTCCTGGATCTCCACCTAGATGGTGATTGGTGAAGTGGGCTTGCAGTGAATAGCAGAACTTGGTGTTCAACACACATATGACCAGTCTTTCGTAGCTTCAGCTCCGTTCCCTCCACTGAGCAGTATTTCTGTTCGTTTTTCTAGGCTTAAGTCTGATTAGCTTTTGAACGAGTGAGTGAGTGTATTTCCTTTGTTATTTGAATTCATGAGTTCCTCTGTGACCGTGAATTCCCCATTTGTATTCATTTTGAGATTCATGTAATGTGAATTTATTTTATTGTAATTAATAAATTTACAGTTCTCTTTTTTTTAGCTTAATGTAATTTAGACTCATGTTTTATTTCTCCACATTAAGCTTACTTTAGTTTGCCACTCCTAGTTTGCACAAACTCTTTAAATTATTCACAACTGGTATTTAAACCAGGTCTTCCATATTTAAACTTAAATCCGTTGTGCCAGCCAGGAGTTAAGCACTGGCAAGAACCTGTCCATTATTATAAGTATTAGTTATTGATTGTCAGGGGTGGAGTCACATTCTCAAGAGGCTAAAATACTAACAACCAGCACTTGTGAGGAATTAGTCTCTGCTGTGTACTGCTGAGAAAGTTTATAAATTCTCGTCCTTAGATAATCGGTGAAGCAAGCCAGAATAAAGTAAAACTTACTACTTTCTCAAGAGCCTAACAATACTAACAACCAGCACTTGTGAGGAATTAGTCTCTGCTGTGTACTGCTGAGAAAGTTTATAAATTCTTGTCCTTAGAGAATCGGTGAAGCAAGCCAGAATAAAGTAAAACTTACTACTTGATTTTCACAAGTCAGTTCCTTGTCTCTACTTTCAAGTAATATCGGCATTTTTCATTCTTAAATTCACATCCCCCCGTGACATCTGGCGACCTCATTCCAGGATATTAACTCCTAGCTCTATAGTTATTAACGAAATAATACTAACTCACTCACATCTAGGTATTTGTTATCATTAAAGTCTATAGGCACTATCTTACTGGTGATTATTGATTCAGCTCTATTAATTTTACGTAATAGTTTTCTCAGTCAGTTGCATTTTTTTTTAATTTTCTTTCCTTATCAGTTTAACTAGATAAGACTGGTCACCACCAGCCTGTGCCAATATTCTTTACTTTTGATTATGACCATTTCTCTGTAAAACAGCAGTCAGTACTCAGTCTTTAGTCCACTCAGCCTTAGTTGAGTTAGCATCATGGCTATTAATATATATGTACAGGAAGCCAAAGATATGGTGCTTACCTACCCCAAGGAAATTAAAGATTATGAGCCCTCACGGTACACTTATGAACAGCAATGCGAGAGTGATGCCCATGAAGAGCGTAGAATTCAACATGAACTTGAGCGAGAACAGCGCAAATACGAGCAAGAGCAGCACGAGGAATGTGAAAGAGAATGCGAATACGAGCGAGAACAACGTGAGAGAGAACATGAACACGAACGTGCTGAGTGTGAGGCACATGAGAAACATGAACTTGAGATGCTGAAGCTCAAGCGAAACTCCTTGGCTTCAGGCATAGATGGTGCAGTCTACCCGAGCTCCACGAGTGCTCTCCCAGCACATGTTCTGGCAACCCCATGCCTCAAGCTTCCTTCATACAAGGAAGGCGAGCGAATCGAGCCATTCATAGCTCATTTTGAAGGCATGGCACAGCTATACCAGTTGGATGAGGCAGATAAGCAGCTCCAGTTTCTTAGCTTGTTTGAGGGCCCTGCCCTTGATATTCTCCACAGAATTCGTGGAGACAATCTCACATATGAGATAATGAAGGCTGCACTCATCAAAGCATACGGTCTCACAGTTGACGACGTCAGGAGTCAGTTCAAGAGGGCGCGTCTACAAGACAAGGAGATTGTTGTTCAGTTCCTCGACCGTCTTTTTGCTTACTTAGATGAGTGGATGGAGAAAGATGAAACCCTTCGCACGCGAGAGGGGATAATTGACCTTATGCTGTGCATGCAGCTAGAAAAGTCGTGGCCTGCCGAGCTTATGGCTCAGCTTAAGATCTGCCAGGTAAGGGATGCCAGCCAAATGGTGGAGAAGGCTGATGCATCCTTCACTGTATACGATTACCAAACTCGTAAGCAACACACCTGGAACAGGAAAGCTGACAAGTCTGGGAAACCATCTCAGACTGAATCCCAGCATCAAGGCCGTTCTCAGAACAATGGCCAAGGTCCAAACAAACCGCAGAAGGAGGACCTGGGGCAAAATATGCAGAAACCTGATTGGAAGGGGTACAACAAGTACCCTAACCAGCAGCAGTATCAGCCACATGATCTACAGTTGGGACAATCCTTTACAGCACCAGCTCCAGTGTATTGGAGGCAGGAGGCAAATGCAGCCTTCATTCCCTGACAACAATACAGTCGTGTCATCCTGAGCAGCACAGGTACTTCCCCATAGTTCACTAGTCCCCCTGTGACAGTGAACTCTCCTCCACAGGCAGTCAACGCTCCATCTCCCCAGAAGGTGAGTACAACCCCTCAGGCATCTAGTTCTCAGGGTGCCACATTTACTGCATCATTCATTCAGCAGCCTTATCAATGGCTGGCTGCTTCCTCCACAGGCCCTCCCACAGGTAACAGTGCCTTCCCTGTTCAGCCAGGGTTTCTGGGAGGCATTCCTGTAAAGGTCCTGAGAGACAATGGTTCGTCAGGTTGCTCTGTCAGGCAGAGTCTAAATCAGCCTGAGAAGTACACAGGTCGACAGATCCAAGCTCAGCTTATTGATGGATCAATGAGATTGTTCCCTGAGGCACGTATCCAAGTGGCATCTCCATTTTACACTGGTACGACACTTGCATTTGTCATGCCAGAACCTTTGTTCGACCTAATAATAGGCAACTTACAAGGTGCCAAGTATAGTTGCACCGTACATGACACTATTTAGACTTCGGCTGCAGTAGCATGAGCCATGGCCAAGGCTCCAAACTGTGTCACCCTGGTGACCATCGCATTGCCACAAGATCTGATTTATAGTCAAGATGTTGTCCAAGAACAACAGTCTGACCTGACACTTGCTGCCGTGCAGAAGAAGCAAAAGGGTAAAGTGATTAAGTATTCACGGGGAGGTCAAATCAGGTTCCTTAGTAAACAAGGAGGGCTCTACCATGAGTCACAAACACCTCAGGGTGAGGTTTGACTGCAGTTTGTCGTTCCTCATCGCAGAGCAATGTTAGAATGGGGTCATTGTTCAGCCTCAGGAGGTCACATGGGCAAAAGAAAAACCCATTGCTGTATCCGTGCTGACTTTTTCTGGCCAAGGATGGGGCAGGAAATAGATAGGCTTGTGCATTCCTGAAACGTGTGTCGACGTACCACCAATCAGGGACATGTTCTTCCTGTGCCGTTTGAATCCACGCCCATAATCTCTGAGTCAGTTTAGAGAGAGGGCAGTGGTAATGTGGATGCAGACCTGACGTCTCGCCCGTTGGCCCCACAGGACACATTATGTCCATGGCCTGTACATACATATGTACCGTAGGTTAAGGGGAAGTTCGAGACCCCTGCAGAGGTAATCCGAGGCTGTGTCTGAAATACCTTGTGGAGCATCTCGAGCTGTGGAGCATCTCGAGCTGTGAGGATTCCCGGAGAATATGCATATTATCCACATGAGTGTTCACACCCACGGTGGGTGTTAAAATGTGACCTGCCTGAGATTGTATAGGTATTCTCAGCTTGCCAATATTAATTGTAAGTGCAGAGTTAGGTTTAACCAGTAAACTACAAGGTTCCTTTGAGATTCTGTCCTGGGACTATGTTTCCTGGTTAATAACGTGTCCATTAAGAAAACAGTAGTGAACTCTTTGTGGCATATGTACTGACTACTAGGCAGAGAGAGAAATTGTAATTTAACCCGATACATCCCGACGATGTATGGGTACGTTGCAACATTTTGCATTTGCCAGTCCCAACGACGTACTGGTATATCGTGCAATTGCAAGGTCCCTAATTTGCACAATTTTCAATTTTCGCGAGTGATTTTTCGTACGTTTACACGGGACACCTTCCTCTATTCCTCTACAAGATACCAAGCAGGGACAATACCTTACACCGCATAACCTCCCCCCCTCCCCCCGCATGCCATTGTCTCGGCAATTCACCTGTTACCAGTGACCTGGCCAATAAAGACATTCATGGCCAGAGTGATTCCCCAATCAATGACAATGTGGAGGACAATGTTTACATAGCATTAGAGGAAGAAACAGTCAGAAATGATGATCAGGTAATGTGGCAAAAGAAGGTCAGGTATGGTGATGAGTTAGTGAGTGAAACAATGCTTATAATGCCTATATTACTTGTTTGAAAACCAATATACGCTCGTACTACATATAAATTCGTACCAAGTAAATCAATAAATATTGTTTATGAGTGGTGTGAAATAGTTACCCTCCCATAGAACTCGTTTTCTTTGGTGCCAGCCTGTTAGAAAACCCAGTCAGGTAAGGAGGTACTGCTACCTGGATTGAGTAATTTAAACCTCAGATGAGCGATTTCTCTATGAAATTTCGATGTCTGTCACCAAAAGCGGAGGTTTTAGCAAAAAAAAAAAAAATTCAAAAATACCTCGGGATTGGGGGGTGTCGGAGGTGCGAAATAGCTCGGGACGTGACAGGTTAATCATAATTGTTTGTTGCTCCACCATGATTGATTTCAGGTGCAGCTGGCGGATGTAGCAGTTTTGTCGTGCAGATCAGCTGATCATCTCTGCCGCATGCTGCCGCCTCTTCTCTTCTGCCTCATCATCTCCTTTTACTATTAATGCGTATCATATCATTTTACACATAGATACAGTTACACTACAACTGTCACACCTACACCATGTATTACATACACCACGCTACATAACAATTAGTTGTTAATGTAAATGTGGCAAATTTTTGCTCAGTACTGGTTTTTTTACCATTGTCACGGAGTTTTTTCCTCAAGCTTGCTTCTATTAACATAAATATGAGGTTTTTACGTTCATTGCCGACAGTGATTTTCTACTGTAGCAGGACAGTACACACATCACAGTGTGAATCTTGTGTGACTGAGTTAGGATTTATATGTATGTATATATGGAAAAAATTTGATTTTGATGGGGCGTAATGTCACGACTTCACACGATTGTGTATTTATGCAAATTCGTGACATTGTACTTTGGTGGGAAAACCATGAATTCTAGTAGAATTCCCTCTGGGTATCACTCAGTTCAACCATCCTTGTATGCACTTCGATCGGGATGGTTTTTCAAAACATTCGTCACTGTTTCATAAGCGACCATTCTTATGCATGACATTAGTGCCTTCACTGAGTGATTTTATTGCGTGTGTATATCGTTTACCCTCTCTCCGTTGACTGTTGAAGTTAGGCCACGCCTACTTCTGGCGAACACGGCCATCTCTTACCCCCTTCCCAGCTTGAACTTAGTCAGCTTTGGACCGCCTCCAGAGTAGGATCGTTTGTGTCCAGCGTAGAGAGCAGCGTCTCCATTGCGCAGTGATTTTCTGGATCTCCACCTAGACGATGATCAGCGAAGTGGGCTTGAAGCGAATAGCAGCTCTTGGTGTTCAACACACAGAAGCCCAGTCTTTCGTAGCTTCAGCTCCGTTCCCTCCACTGACCAGTATTTCCATTCGTTTTTCTAGACTTAAGTAAGATTAGCTTTTGAACGAGTGAGTGAGTGTATTTCCTTTGTTATTTGAATTCACGAGTCCCCCTGTAACTATAAATTCCCCTTTTGAATTCATTTTGAGATTCATATAATATAAATTTATTTTATTGTAATTAATAAATTTACAGTTCTTTTCTTTGAGCTTAATGTAGTTGCAAGGAGAGTGGAAAGGCTACAAGAGGATGAGAAAAAGGCAGAGTATAAGTGAGAAGAGGAGGAAAGATTGGACAAATATGAATTCAAGCAGATGGGGGACGTGGAAGGCGTGTGCAGCATATTTACAGAAGAAATATGTGCAGCATGTGATGTGGTGTGTGGGAGGAAGAGAAGACGGAGGGGGGTGCAAGGAACAGCTGGTGGACTGAAGAGGTGAGACAGGCTGTGGCACAAAAGAAGAAACCATACAATGAATGGATGAGAAATAGAGGCGTGGAAGAAGGTGAGAGGCGGAAGAGAGAGTTATATGTAGAAAGAGAGAGGTGAAAAGATTAGTAAGAGAGAGTAAGAAGAGAGTGGATGAGAAATTTGGAAGGAATTTGAGTGTAAAGTGGAGGGACTGTAAGAAAATGTTCTGGAAAGAGGTGAAGAGAGTAAGACAGGGTGGAAGTGAGGTTAGCAGGGGAGTGAAAGATAAAAATGGTAGATTACTAGTGGAGAAGGGAGAAAAAGTGAGCAGATGGAGAGAACACTTTAAGGAATTATTGAACATACAGGATGGAAGTAATGCGAGTATAAGTGGCTGGGGAATGGCTGGGAGAAGGAAGGAGGTGAGAAGACAGGAAGAAATCAGTAGGAGAGAAGTTGTGGAAGCAATGAAGAAAGTTAAATTGGGGAAAGCCTCAGGAATTGATGGAGTGCGTGGTGAAATGCTGAAGCATGGGGGAGAGATAGTAGTAGAATGGATGTGGAAGATGTGCAGATTGGCCTGGGAGGAGGGTAGAGTCCAGGAGGATTGGAAGTCAGGTATAATTATTCCTTCGTACAAAGGAAAAAGAGAAAAAGAAGTGTGTGGTAATCATAGGGGCATTTGTCTTCTTAGTATAACAGGAAAAGTGTATGGTAGGATACTTATTGAGAGAGTTAGAGAAAGAACAGAGGAATTAATTGGAGAAGAACAAGGAGCCTTTAGGAAGGGAAGAGGTTGTGTAGATCAGATATTCATTCTCAGATCTTTAGTGGAAAAGTTTCTAGAGAAGGGAAAGAAGTTGTATGCTGCTTTCATGGATTTGGAGAAAGCATATGACAGGGTGGATAGACAAGGATTGTGGAAAGTATTAAGAATATGTGGAGTAGATGGGAAGTTGTTGAATGCTGTGAAGAGTATGTATGATGGTGCTAAGGGTGCAGTGTGTGTAGATGGTGAACTAAGTGAATTCTTCTCTTTGAAGGTTGGGTTGAAACAGGGATGTGTCATGTCTTCATGGTTGTTCAATCTGTACATGGATGAGGTGATGAAAGAGGTACAAGGTAGGGTAGTGGATGTTGGAGTGGCCCTGGTGAGAGAGGATAGTGTTTGGAAACTCCCTGTACTGTTGTTTGCAGATGATACTGCGTTGCTGAGTGAAGACGAAGGGGAGCTGCAAGGCTTGGTGGATGAGTTTGGGAGAGTGTGTAAGAAATGGAATCTAAAGGTGAATGTAGGAAAGAGTAAAGTGATGGTCTTTGAGAGAGGTGAAGTCAGTGAATGTACAGCGAGGTTGGATGGTGAGGAATTGGAAAATGTGAGTACGTTTAAGTACTTGTGTAGTGTGATGAGTAAGGATGGAGGTTTGGAGGGTGAAGTGCTTGAAAGGGTACAGCAGGGAAGAAAGGTTGATGGTTCTTTGAAAGCAGTGATAAGAAACAGGGAAGTGAGCATGGAAGTGAAAAAGTTACTACATGACAGTATTGTGATACCAACTCTAACGTATGGAAGTGAAACTTGGACGTTGTTGGAAGGACACAAGTCAAGAGTGAGAGCAGTGGAAATGAGTTATTTAAGAGGAGCCTGTGGAGTCACATGGAGAGACAGGCTAACGAATGAGGATATAAAGGAGCTTTGTGGTGTGGATGTGGATGTGATAGGAAGCGTTATGAGGAACACACTGAGGTGGTTTGGCCATGTGGAGAGGATGGAGGGTGAAAGACTGACGAAGAGAGTGTATGTGAATGAGGTGGAGGGGGGAAGAGGGAGGGGAAGGCCGAGGATGAGATGGAGGGATGGGGTGGAGAGGTATATGAGAGAGGGGGGTGTGAGTTGGGAGCAGGGCAGTGAAATGGCGGGGGATGACGACGTGGAGGCGATTTGTTTGTGCCCACCCCAAAAGGGATTGAGGCATCTGGCAGGAGATAGATAGTAGTAGATTAATGTAATTTAAACTAGTGTTTTATTTCTCCACATTAAGCTTACTTTAGTTTGCCACTCCTAGTTTGCACAAACTCTTTACATTATTCACCACTGGTATTTAAGCCAGTTCTTCCATATTTAAACTTTAATGCATTGTGCCAGCCCGGAGTTAAGCACCGGCAAGAACTTGTCCTTTATTATTAGTATCGGTATTGATTTCCAGGGGTGGAGTCACTTTCTAAAGAGGCTAACAATACTAACATCCAGCACTTGTGAGGAATTAGTCTCTGCTGTATACTGTTGAGAAAAATTATAAATTCTCGTCCTTAGAGAATTGGCAAAGCAAACCAGCATAAAGTAAAACTTACTACTTGATTTTCACGTCAGTTCCTTGTCTCTACTTTCAAGTAATATCAGCATTTTTATTAATTCTTAAATTCACATCCCCCCATGACATCATCTCTCCCTCATGACTTATTAAGGATCTCTTCTGTTCCATTAACAAACTGTGATTTTAGTTTTTCATAATTCATTATTAGTTGAGACACCAAAGGATATCCGATGTTTGGAGAATTGGTGTTAGCTGCAAGTTCTTCGTCCATCACAAAATGAAAAATGTGATGCTGACAGCCGATAAATTGTGGTTTGTTGAATCTCTTATCCGAGAACATTTGTTGTAATCTGACAACAACTCCACTCTTTTTCCCATTATTAATGTTACTTGAATCTGCAATGATCATTTTTATGGCATGCCATAAGTTGTATTCGTCGATAACTTTGGAATTCCTTCAGCAATAGTATCAGCCTTGTAATTTTCCAAACGCATTGCATCCAATATTATTTCGGTTCTTTCATTTTTATGTAGTACCACCTGGTACTCATATTCATCAATCCGCTTTCCATCGAAATGTAAAGAGCATGTTTCCAACCGTAACTTTTCAATAGTTTCCTCTTTCAGTGTACCAGCCTTGTTTTATACTGACTTGTAAATTGCTGCTTGCCATGGAGCTGGAATGTCAGTACCAAGTGACAATTGTTTGCATATTTTAGTAGCTTTATATGTCGATACTCCAGCGGATGTCACCAAGTTAGTTGCAACTTTACTTCCGTTGTGGTTTCTGGTTGGTGGATGTTTAGTCTCATCTCCATCCTTATATTCTCTGTCATCAGCTTCAGTGCAACCACCACCAAACGAAAGATCGTAAGATGTTGATGGTAATATAGGTTCATCAGGCAGTTTTCGTCTTTTTGAAGGGTGAATTATTTCCTTACTTGCAACATGACCTGTTAAGTACCCCACTTCTCCTTTGCTTTGCACTTGTAAGTGGTAGAGTTGTTTATCTTCAGTGGATAACCACTGACCATTTACTTTTGTGATATCAGAAAATGTATTTGGGGCATCATATTTTCCCCTTATGATACATTCATCGTAAGATTTTAGCACCTTGTCAAGCTTTGTTTGTATTGCTTGATCTGACACATGTGGAAAGTACAATATATTCTCCCATAATTTTGTAACTTCTTTTGAAATTTCGACTATTCGTTCTTTTCTTAATTTGATTATTGCTCCAAGAAACTAGTAACGTCCAACAACTTGCATTTCCTTGGCATTCTGCATTTTCCTTCTAATGAAAATTCTTCTAGAGGCACAATTCCTCTTCTTCTATGTGACTGCTGGAACCGCACCAAATTATTGGTCTAGACATTCTTGTTCTTCTTGATGATATTATTACTTCTTTTGTGCGACATCATGCTTATCTGAAAAACAAAAATACTTAATATATTACAGTAACACACTACGCCTACGCAGTTATTTTGCTGATTGTTCACCTGCAAACTGCGAAGATAACTGTTAGATGCTGAAAACTGCTTCCCATTTTATAATAATCTGTTTATTGTAGAATGTTCTAAACAACCTTAAACCATACTAGAACGTTACAAACTGCTCTAGAAAGTTCTATACAGTTCTAAAATCATCTGTGCAAGTATATAAAGTTATAAAAAAAACTGTATAAAGCTTAAGAAAGTGATAAAACTTGTGTGTGGTAACGTTAGATAAATGGTAATCCAATTTTTGATTTGGGGTTGACCTTTAAAACAAAAAAAAACTGTGAGGAATAAGGGCTTTTTTCTTTGTTTTTAAACAAAAGTTCATCCATTTATGATACAGACTATCTTTTATTTGAAAAAAAAAAAAGTTATGACCCTAATTGCTATATGTAAATATATATACATAGACAGAGAGATAGACAGATAAAGCGGATTATCAAACCATCTCGTGATGATCCAGCAGATTTCACCATTTTAATCTGTACTCGCTTATCCTGGCAATACTGACTAGGATTTATCATAACCAAAAGATGGGTGACATCCTCATGAAGAAAGTTTTACGTATGGGAGGTAAAAATCACAGCATATTTTTCAGTATCCATCGTCTGTGATCCAGACTAATTCCCGTTAAGTGAGCAACGATACCTTCAGGAACAAGTATACAATCCAGGTCAATCATGAATAAGAACAGAAGAGGTGGAGGGAAAGAACCCCAAGAGAAGACAGAAGTGACAGTCATCCCCAGCCTGGCTGATTCTGTGTAAGGTAGTTTACTTCCCCCAAGACATTGTTATATAATCAATGTAAAGTCACAAGAGACTTGCTGCCTGGACGATACAGAGCTTCATTGTGCCTCATATAAGGTCTGCAGGTCGGCAAGAGTTACAGAGGAAGAACGTTATCCGTCTATGATTGCAGCAACGGAGCGGCTGAGAAGGAAACATAAGATGAAGGCATACAAAGAAAGACGGAAACTATGTGAGGGCATAGTGGAAACAAACGTTTTTTCTTAGATTCTATCGATGGAAGATGCAAATCTTACAGAAATTTCGCAAATGTATGGCCAAAACTTAAAAAAGGAAAGTAAAAGAACCAATGATGGAGCTTCCTTGATGGAACCTGTATAGGAGGTCATAGAAACGGATATGAGAGAATAGATGCGTCAAAATCGTTTTGTTGAGAACAAATTAAAGGAATATAGGAATGCAGGGAATCAAAGTATATGAGCGATGGTAGAAGGTTGGGAAAAGTTACCTTTCATCCAGACAGGCTGATTGAGAGGAAATTCCAGCGAAAATGTAAGGTCTTGTTTGAGTAAAGAGAAATGCACAAGCGATGAGTTCTGTGCAAAATAAATGCTTAAGAAAATTTCATAATGATACCAGATTGTCACTTGTTTAACTGCTCTGTGAGTGAAGACAAAACCAAAAGAGTTTATATGTTACCTGAGTGCAGTTGTCCAGCTGAGACTCGCAGAATTCCAGCGTCCTCGGCTTCGTACACTGATCTAATGCTGAGCAGAGGAAGGTTATTGTGAGATGTGAAGTGTTACCAGGACACACACACACACACACACACACACACACACACACACACACACACACACACACACACACACACACACACACACACACACACACACACACACACACACACACACACACATTCTCTCTCCCTCTCTCTCTCTAGACAGATAGCTGTTACCATATACAGCATTCAGCAGCTCTCCATCCACACCATCCATCCGCAATAAGTAATCCATTTCTGTTCATTTTGTCATCCTCCTTATTTAAATCCATAAACATCATGAACACCGTACGGATCTTCACATTTGCATCCTCCACTTTCTGTCTCACTGCAAATATTTGATCAACACATCCATTACCACACCAAAAAAATCGCTCCTAATCACTTATCACTCACTCTAATACTCGTACATTCACACCATATTATCTAAATTTTCCAAATATGTTTCGTAAAACACTCATTAGATAATTGTTTATTATTATTATATATCACACATTTCATTCATCTTTTGTAAAACGGGATAACTACATCATTCCTTCACTGCACTGATATTACTCATCGAATCCTATCTTCTGCTACATTTCCTGCAAATTATTTGTTGCACTTCTTCCGATACTCTCTATTTACATCTCATCCACATGTGCTGCTCTCCTTTTTTTTTTTTTTTTTTAACAGAATTATTACGATAAAACAAAATAAAATTACGTACCTAATTGCCAGTCATACAGTTTCCTGACATTAACCTTGAATTCGCGATCGTCACGACATCCAAATAGTCCCGGCTCGTTTGTTGATTGAGAGGCAGCCATCATCATCATCACCATCATCAAAGTCAGGGTCAGCAGGGTCTTCATGATGGATGATCAGGAACGAACTGTCCAAACTGCAGACGAGCAGGGCATTTTTTTTTTTCTTTTCCAGATCTAAATTAGGTTATGTTTGGTTAGGATAGGGTGGGTTAGGTGAGGTTGAGTTAGGTTAGGTTAGGTTGAGTTAGGTTAAGTTAGGTTAGGTTGAGTTAGGTTAGGTTAGGTCGAGTATGATTAGGCTAGAACAAGGCTTAGATTAATACCTATCGGCTTCATGAGCGTCATTAATGTTGACAGTATTTCCAAGTCCCAGTCTTGCCTTAAAATTCGATGTGCAAGATATGATTGGTTCGTTTTGATTGCTAGATTAGGTGAGGTGAGATTAAGACAGTTATTGTCTTAGATTAATTACGGTTAGGCTATAACAGGGTTAGATTAGGTTAGCGTAGGTTGTCAGGTTAGGTTTTTGAGCCATACATAACCTTTAAGAGTAAGTTCTGTGCTGGAGAGGGTGTCTTCACTCAGTGATATCAACATAACCGGGCTACAGAACTGTTATTTAAAAAATCGGTTAGTTCCCTTCCTGTCCTGTGGGTGATGGCCTGTAGGAGAATGGGGCAACTTTAGACTGTAGTCCATCGGGGTCAAGTATAGTTATGCCTCGAGCCACAGCAACAACAACAACAATAAGCAGTGCCAAGGCACAGAAAACCTGTCCCCGGCAGCCATTTTAGTGTCGACGTATAAACACAACACGATATCTAGTCAAAGATGTCGCACATCATCTTTGGAGCAAATCTTGTGAAAATTTACGATGTAAGGCCCATTAGAAATTTTAGGCCCCACCCACCCCTCTACCACTAACTGGGAGGTGACCCCCCTAATGTAATGAAACATGTAATATGATGCAAATATAAAAGATGCACCTCTAGGTTATGGCTTCATGTCGATATGATGTACTGAAAGGTGCTGTGTCGAAAATGCGATGTTTACGCTCTCCATTTTTTTAATACATTTTCTGGGCCTACATCCTGGGCCTTCCCTCAGTTTGGACCAAAATTTAATTAGGTGATCAGAAGGTCATAGTCCATCGTCCCTGTAATTACATTCAAAATCGCACCAGTAGTTTTTGCGTAAAGTAGTTAAAAACAGACAGACAGACAAGCAGGCAGACAGTCAGACAAACAAAGCAACAGACAAACCGAATGAAAACAATACCCGTCCCCGAGATCCTCCGTGGTGGGGACGAGTAATAACTTGTAAAATCGTGCTGTAAATCTTTAAAGGGTCTGTAATTATTGTATACCTGCTCGTTAAGCGGTTTAGCCAGTATTCAAGAGACACTGTATAAGCCTTAAATGTTTAACCCAGAAGCATCATTCGGAGAGTGGAACATCCGTCACCTATATGATCTAAGGGTTGAATATTTGATATTGTTTTGTGGCCACGAGCTTTGACAGATTCTCTGAAAGTAGAATTACTGTAGCCTTCCCTGACCCTCTAGCATTCCACAAAGCTTGATCGACATCCGATCAAAGCTCCTGATTAATAAACCTCCATAAACAGTGTATGGTGTAAAATATGAGTTTTTGCCCTGGCTAGCACCAGATAAGTGTGGCAGACTTCTGATTTTTACTCTTTAAACGGATATCCCTCATGGGAAAATGTCGAAATAGGTTTCAAATGCCATGTTTTTTTTCTTTCTAAAGCACCTCCATTCCTTCTCTACATCAATATCCGACCTATAGAAATTCTTACATAAAATATTACACCCTCACAAATCAATGCAACTTCCAGGGGGAGATGGGGAAAAAAATGGTATCGAGGTATATGTGTGTGTGTGTGTGTGTGTGTGTGTGTGTGTGTGTGTGTGTGTGTGTGTGTGTGTGTGTGTGTGTGTGTGTGTGTGTGTGTGTGTGTGTGATATCAAGGATTGAGTAATACAGTGCTTTACCCCCTGCATTACCTTCACTCTCTTTATTTCTTCAGTATTCAGTAGCACTCCAACATTCACTTTCCCTCTCGCTAATGGTAACAAATGAATCCTTCGACTTGGCTCACTCGACGTGTCTGAAAAGTTCAGATCTAGTGGTGACCGGGTAGGGGAGCCAAGTCTACCCTTTTATGTCTGATCGTTGTCCGACTGTGTTATAAGCGAAACAATGCATTATTAAAATTTTCTTTTCATATAATCATGTTATCAGAGTCTTGTCCTCTCCATTTATATTACTTCAGTTTTATATGCCAATGTAAGCCTTAAGCTTAGGGATATAACAGAGGGAAATGTAAAGCAGGCAACTGTGGTGACCACGACTGCTGTGCTGTAACATTCACTAGTTGCCTGGAGGAGGGAGGATAACTACACCTGGCCGCAATAGTATGATGTGCGAGATCCTAATGGAGAAGTAACGAATTTAAGAAATGAGGAGATTAATATAGTTGATTTTTGCACAAAATAAAATAGTATCAGTAAAACGGTCAAAAATTAAGCTGAGGATCGTCAAATGGTGGATTCGGTCATTCCCTGCGTTACAATAGACAAAATAAAAAACACTCTGAGATAAATGAAGAGTTGAAAGGCTGGAGGTGATGATGGTATTACCAGTGATGATACTAACGATGCAGGTGACTTTGTATTATGTGATCCAGCAAAGTTATATACCAAATGTTTTGAGATACAAACTTTAACCAGATCTCAGTGAAAAGGAGTCTGATAGTCTGTTTCACAAAACATTTACATCAAAGACCTAAAGAGCTACGGTTCAATTCTTATTATATCTCTTGTGTATAGACATTTCGTAAAAGTTATAACAAATTAATTTAGTCATAACTTTGATGCAGACAAGCCGAGAGAACAATCGCAATTTAGAACAGGTTGCTCGACAACAAACCATTTCAAGTTCTTAATGAGGTGATTGAGATAACTTCAAAATATGGGAAACTTCTGTGAATGTCCTTCTTTTTTATTATTATGGAAAAGTATTTGAATTACTCGTAGTTGAAACAACTGCAGTGATAAGGCAATTTGACGAGTGAGTGAGTGATCCGAAATGAAACGGGAGTTGCACCTGCCAGGGTTAAACGCTGTTGGACATCAGTCTGAAACACAATAATGCACTGCAAGTAATAAATTAAATATAATTAGCAGAAATGAAAACACTAGCGTCCACGAAGGGAAGGTTCCCTCTCTCATACAACAGGCAACGTCTCAAAGCATTGACTAAAGACAGTGCAGTCCATCCCGTCTGGTGCTTGGCGAGGCATCGACAGTACGAATCTCCAAGACTAAGCACTCCACCAGCAAGTGTCAAATAGTTAAGGAAATCGTGTATTCCCCAGAGAAAGGAGATGCAACCCATTGGTGTGGGCAATGTGAAGGTGGCATAAAGTCATCTCCCACCGGTAAGACGGGTCTCAGTAACTGTAGGAGCTCAGAGTTTTGCATATACCAGTACTACACATTCCAGGATTCCTGCCAGCAATGCCAAATTGTCCATCTGCATAAGGATAATAATCCTATACAGGCTGCCAATGCTGAGAAGACTGTGATCCTACGGCAGGAGGAGGGCGTGGCGATGCTGCCTTAGCCAAAAGATCAGTTTGCTCATTCCTTGACACACCTTAATGGGCCGGAACCTAACAAAACCCCTCTCTGGCCACGGCATCACAGAAAGAAAGTGTTAACCTAAAATTGAAAAACAATAGCTGGGACAAATTTTAAAAAAATGCAGAAAGAGCACTGCAGAAATGACTAAAAATAACAGAAGCAGCCACTGGGAGGAGTAAATATAATCTGTAGAGTAAATAAAATCAAAGTTAGTTCTGCTGTAAAAAGAAAAGAAATATCAGGAAGGGTACCGTCCTGACAGAAGGAGGGAAGACAACACTTTAGCCCAACGCAGCTTCAGGCTTGGGTCCCTTTCTATAGAATGGAACAGAGCCCTCAAGGGAGGAGATGGGGGGGGGAACTGAGAAATAAGCAAGCTCTTTTTACCAGAAATGGATTAATGAAAGACGGTGCAATCCTTCATGTGCCCGGTGTTCAAAGAAGTATGTGCTCAGAAATTGATGGAAAAGATCATGTTGGGGGTCACATGGAGAGATAAAAAGAAAGAGTCCTGGGTCAGGAAACAGACATAAGTAGCAAATATAATCACTACATCAAAAAAGCACAAATGAACGTGGTCAGGTTACATAGTTCATAAAACAGATAGCCGATGGACACAGGCTGAGTGCAGGAAGTACAAAATTGAAGTGAGAGCGAGAGACAGACAAAGGACAAGATGGGTTTGGGAATTTCGGAGATTCGCTGAGATTAAATGGAACAAGCTAACAGCCAAGAAGTATCAATGGATCGATTCAGGTAGATGATGACGATGATGATGATTATGATGTTTCTGCTACACCATCATATCTCTCTTGGCTCATCATTCCACCAAGAAAAAACTTATAAATGTACGTGCTCTATCATAGAGGAAGGCAGGTTTCTGTACCAGATGGAAGATTAATATTATTGTGTGTGTGTGTGTGTGTGTGTGTGTGTGTGTGTGTGTGTGTGTGTGTGTGTGTGTGTGTGTGTGTGTTTTATCAAGCAGAGAGCTATCCAAGGCATCTTAACTTCTACACTACATTGTCCCAACATCCCCATGCCTTGTAGTTCTACCACCACAGCCTCACTCCCACTCCTCTCCCGCCTGCCCTGGGTAACAAATCAGTGTTTCGACTCTGCACATTGGTCATGCCTGGGACTGAACTTACTGGAAATCGCAGGACAGAGAAACATTTTTGTTATTTTGACAAACTGCTGCAAAGTTGCATAATATGACCAAGAAAGTGCATCAGAGGGTACAACACAAGTGTGCTTCAGCTGGATTAAGAACTTTGTTGCATGGCGTAGATCTTCAACTGAGTGCTCATAAAATCAGACTGCTTAAATCTTGTCTAAACAATAATTTCACCAACTTTGTTTCCCATCAGATCAGAACTTTGGCGAGTGACCCTGACATCTATTTCTTAATGACCTTGACTTTGGAAAAGGGAATCTTTATAGTGGTTTTTACCTAAGCATTTCCAAAGTTTAGTCCACACTGGATAAAAGAGACTAAAGTTGATCTTGTCATATGATCACTTTTGGGCAGCACAGCTTCCACACCCTCCCTCGTTTCCCTCATCTCAGCCCTTGTCACCCACTCATCCGGCATTCCTGAAGGATATTATGGTAAAATTTTACAGTGATCTAACACTGGATAAAATCGTTTCCAATTGGTTTATTATTTACTGTGACGTTAAGATATATCGCAAATCACTAGCTTTCGAGTTTTAGCCCAAAGAAGCCCACGCTCGAAATCTAGTGCTTGTATAGCTATTTTTAAGGTAAATATCGAACAGACTGTCTATCTATCTATTCCCAGACGCTTTAATCCTGTAAGAGGTGGCCACAAACAACTTTGCCTCCACGTCGCTCTGTCCCCGCCATTTCACTGCCCTGCTCCCAGCTCACACCTCCCTCTCTCTTATACCTCTCCACTCCATCCCTCCATCTCATCCTTGGCCTCCCCATCCCTCTCCCTCCCTCCACTTCACCCACATACACTCTCCTCGTCAGTTTATCACTCTCCATCCTCTCCACATGGCCAAACCACCTCAATGTGTTTCTCCTAACGCCTCCTATCACATCCACATCTACACCACAATGCTCCTTCACATACTCATTTGTCAGTCTGTCTCTCCATGTGATTCCACATGCTCCTCTCAAATAACTCATTTCCCCTGCTCTCACTCTTGACTTCTGTCCCTCCAACAAGGTCCAAGCTTCATTCACAATACTGTCATGTAGAGACTTTTTCACTTCTATGCTCACTTACCTTTTTCTTATCACTGCTTTCAAGGAACCAGCAACCTTTCTTCCTTGTTGTATGCTTCCAAGCACTTCACCCTCCAAACTTCCATCCTTGCTTATCACATTACCCAAGTACAGTGAACGTCCGATAATCCGGCATCCGATTATTTGGAAAACCTGATGGTTCAGAATTTTCAGCCCATGGTCATTTTTAGCTTTTTGGGGTAAAAAATCGCGATAGTTCGGGAAAAAATCGAAATATATCGAAAAACAGCCCAAAGCAGTGTGTCGAACCATCCAATTTCACTCCCACACTGGCATTCAGGAGGTCCTGGATGTTCACCCAGCCAGTTGTCCGAGGTGTACTTTATCAGGTGTTGTCTCCCCGATTAATATTATTTTGGGGGGTGTTTTGAACATTTTCAAGTACCTGTCTGACGGAAAATCTGATCATCCGGAAGGTCCATGGACTTTTACTGTACTTAAATGCGCTCACATTTTCCATTTCCTCCTCATCCAACCTCAATGTAAGTTCACTGACTTCACTTCCCTCGACCACCATAACTTTACTCTTCGCTACATTCACCTTTACATTCTGTTTCTTACACACTCTTCCACACTCATCCACCAAGCATTGCAGCTCCCCTTCGTCTTCACTTAACAACACAGTACCATCTGCAAACAATAGTACAGAGAGTTTCCAGACACTGTCCACTCTCACTAGGGCCACTGCAACAGCCACTGCCCTACCTTGTATCTCTTTTGTAACCCCATCCATATACAGATTGAACAACCATGGAGACATAACACATCCCTGTTTCAATCCAAGCTTCAAGTAGAATAATTCATTCAGTTCACCATCCACACGCACAGCAGCCTTAGCACGCTCATACATACTGTTCACAGCATTCAGCAACTTGCCATCTACTCCATACATTCTTAATACTTTGCACAGTCCTTGTCTACCCACCCTGTCACATGCTTTATCCAAATCCATGAAGGCTGCATACAACTTCTTTCCCTTCTCTTTAAACTTTTCCACTAAAGATCTAAGAATGAATATCTGATCTACACAACCTCTTCCCTTCCTAAAGCCTCCCTGTTTTTCTCCAACTAATTCGTCTGTTATTTCCCTAATTGTCAGCAAGTATCCTACCATATACTTTTCCTATTACATTAAGAAGACAAATGCCCCTATGATTACCACACACTTCTTTTTTCCCCTTTTCCTTTTTACAAGGGAATAATAATTATACCTGGCTTCCAATCCTCTTGGACTCTACCTTCCTCCCAGGTCAATCTGCACATCTTCCAAATCCATTCTGTTACTATCCCCCATGCTTCAGCATTTCACCACACACTCCAACAATTCCTGGGGCTTTCCCCATTTTTACTTTCTTCATTGCTTCCAGACGGACACCTTTGTAAAAAATGATAAAAACTTGACAATAGAACTGGAAATTGCACAAATCGCTTAAAATGAAAATGTAGGGAAACGAGTGAATTACAAGGATTCAGCATTATCCCACCTTGACCTCACTTTACCTAACCTTAAATCTGGTAATTCGTGCCTGACCAAAACCAATTTCCGACATTACCCTAGTCACTGATCGTCATTAGACGTAATAAAGTTTCACACAAGGAGTCCATACGGGGGCTGCCTTTAAGTCTGAGAACGTGTGACATCTTATCCACACCTTTAACTGGCTGTAATCGTGACCATAATCCAACAGCGAAAACAAATGGATAGGGCCTTTTGAATTCACTGTATTATGATGAAATAAAAACCCATTGTTTCTAATGGATGAAACAAAAACAAACCACCACTACACAGACAGAAATACCTCACACTCTCTCCCTTCTTTGTAAGTTGCACATAGAAATGTCCTGGAAGAAACTTATTATAAATGAGGACTTAATGAATCTAGATATACTCGTATGCCTGGGAATCCGGGATTATGGAATTATGTACAAATAAACGAAACACTTTTACGTACATGTCGTGTACTGTACATTTTTAATATGTTGGTACAGTGAAATAAGAAATGCATTAAAAATGAGTAAAAGTATAAACTTCCACAATTATTATGGCTCCTATGTCGTGTTCATGTGAGCTAAGATTTAAGAAAAGTAACTGTTATATTAAAAGAGAACATTTCAACATATTGTCATTAGCCACAATGGAATTGTGTGATTCATTTAAACTAATATCACTTTAACCCATGTCCTTTGGGAGGCTGAAGCCGCCACATCTCCTCTCGTGTAAAAAGTCTGAAATTAATCATTTTCACACATATCCCAGCAACCATACTACCTGAAAAAATCGGATGACTATCAGGATGCTCAGTAATCCTTCCTCTTTCCAATGAAAGCTTCCTGAGTCCACTAGCTGGTGTTCTTGAGGAGCACGGAGGTGAATAATAGAGGTAACTTTTGCCTGCTCAAGGACGCTGCGTTCAGATGCTAATGTGGCCTTTGGCGGACTTCCTCGCGCAGCTCCCTCACATTCAGAACTTACCAGTTCACTCATTTTTCAGCCACTCCAGTGTAACACCGTGCCCGATGGTATACTGGGGGTAACAATCTTACGAATAAAATTCCCTGACTGAAAAATAAAACTTTTTTCTAAAATCACTTAATTTCAACCAATGTCATTATTATTACTTAATGTGCACATCACCTAGTGTGCTAAATACGTATTTTTCTGTAAATCTCTTACGGTAATACTAAACGAAAACATTATGAATAACCAGTTACTTTCTATTCACGCTAAGTACTAACAAAATCACTTAACCACTTATATATATGGTTTCCTCTTTTATTTTAAATAAGTATTTATAAATACTAGAAACACACGTCACTGTCTAACGTGATATAATGATACTCGTTCCTGTCGTAAAAACATACACGTCACTGCCACACACATTATTTTACCACGTCAGTTTCGTGAATTACACGTCACTGACATTTACATTCTTCGCACGTCACCTGCTACTTCACGTCACCTACTGTACGTCACTGTCATAAACTATAAAAAACATCATTCTCGTAAACTCTTTACACTGTGGGAGCGAAAATCTAGGTGAAAAATCAATTTCGCCCAGGGAGGGCATCTATGAGAGGAAGGTAGAGAAGGTGGCAAGGCATTGTACGAGAGGAGGGGAGCCAGGCTGTCACGAATTCGCGAGGCTATGTATTTATACAAATTCGTGACATTGTACTTTGGTGGGAAGGTACGAACTCTAGTGGAAGACGCACTGTGTATCACTCAGTTTAACCGTCCCTGTATGCACTTTGAGCGGGATGGTTTTTCAGAATATTCATCACTGCTCCTAAAGTGACTGTTCTTATGCATGACATTAGTACTTCACTGAGTGATTTTGTTGCGTGTGTATATCGTTCGCCTTGCCTCTGTTGACCGTTGAAGTTAGGCCACGCCCACTTCCGGTGAACATGCCCATTTCTCACTCCCCGTACCCGGGTTGGTTACATCTGTGATCTGTTGGTGTTGGCCCCGTGAGTAAGGAGTCGTCGAGCCCAGTGCTGAGAGCAGGCCCTCTCATCGTAGCACCTATGGTTTCCAGTAGTTCTTCAATTTCCTGTGTCTCCCCACCTAGTTGGTGACAGCCCGTAGTGTGGACTTAGCAGTTAGAGATGCCCAGCCTCTTCCCAGCTAGCTTCGTTCCCTCCGCTGACTAGTATTACCGTTCTTTTTCCTAGACTTAAGATTAATTAGCTTTTTGAATGTGAGTGAGTGTATTTCTTTTGATATTTGAATTCATTTTAAAGATACTTGTAACGTAATTTTTTGTTGACATTAATAAATTTACAGTTCCTTTCTATCAGCTTAATGTAAATGTAGAATCGTGTTTTATTTCTCCACATTGTGCTTACCGTAATTTGCTTTTCCCAGTTAGCACGAACTTCTCATATTAATCACAACTTGTATTTAGGCCAGTTCTTTGGTATTAATTCTTTAATTCGTTGTGCCAACTTGGAGTTAGCGTCTGCAAGAACCTGTCCATTATTATTAGTATTAGTTATTGATTGTCAGGGGTAGAGTCATTTTCTCAGAGGCCAACAGTACTTATGATTCAGCATTTGTGAGTGATTAATCTAAGCTGTGTACCGTTGAGAAAGTTTATAAGATTCTCATCTTTAGAGAATCGGCGAAGTAAGCTAGAATAAAGTAAAATTTTCTTCTAGATTTCACAAGTCGATTCACCTTGTGTCAACTGATCATATACAGATTATATTAGCATCTTATTTTTAATTTCACTTCCCCCCGTGACATCACCTAGTGTACGTCACTGTCGTGAACTATACGTATACAAACGTCATTCTCGTAAAGTCGTTACACTGTGAGAGCGAAAATCTAGGTGGAAAATTAATTTCGCCCAGGGAGGGTATCTATGAGAGGAAGGTTGAGAGGGTGGTAAGGCATCGTATGGAAGGAGGGGAGCCAGGATGGTGCCATGTTCTCCGTGTGATATATCACGTATGTCGATGATGACTTATGGCTCAACAGAGGAGAAACTAGCACGTCCAATTCACGCCTTGTGATACTATCATTAAGTCTCTTCTTTTGGGCGCATTGGTGGTGGTGGGGGTAGGACTGAAAAGAGGAGAAATGGTGTGCTGTAAACAGACAGGCAAGGAACCAATCAATTTCACTAGGTGAAGTTATGACTACAGAGGCAACTGCGAGACTGACGCTGCCTGATATGCACTCAGCTGACACCTCACACCATATTTATGGGCACGTTCTTCAAATTACGGTGTAGCAGCTGAGTGCGTGATACTTTGTGACCCAAAGGGACTAGAACCCCTCATTCATCACGTGAGACCCGAAGGATGAGGGTTATTTGGCGAAGTTATTCGATATGCTTAGATGGTTATGAGAAAATTAATATACCCTCCTAGTGGCTATATAACAACATTATTACAACCTGCTTGATTTGCTAACATAGGCGAAAGTGTTTAACCCTTTGTTGTCATGCCTTTTGATGTATAGCCTAAGTTTCTTCCTGTTCCGAGCTGTTGTCGATTTTCAGTCTTTCTATTATGCTGTTATTTGACTAGAACGATTGGTTCTGGTCAGAGGCAACTGCAGTCGACATTAGAAATCCCATTATCGGCAGACGTGAGTTTTTCAGACCAGTATGTACCATTATATGGCCACAGTGCTGATAGTCAGAGAAACACTTATTTGGAAACTGTTTGCCCGCCTGTTTATACTTGATCTTACGTTGGTAAAAGAGAAGATACACGATACAGGGGCAGATGTATATAACTGTAGAAGTATTTTGGCCAGAGTTTTATTTACAACCTGTCTATGCACTTACTAACTAGCTTTTAAAATAAAGTCGCATAATATATTCAGCCACTTCGATGTCAAAATATTTCTGCCAGTGCCACACTGTTTTGAAAATTACTGCGTAAACATTCTGTTGAAGGAAATGTAATAAATATATGTGGCAAGAGAAAAACTAGAAAAGAAACTCATCATTTCAAGGTAGATCAAGAAAAAAGGTAAGACTCTATCATAGGTAATGGTGTACCCAGTTGGTAAGTGTCTGGGTGCACTCTAGGGATCACATATGAATGTTAAAATAGAGGAAATTTACCTTTTTTATATGAGACAGTCTTTGGTGGTGCTCTATCGATTGATGCCCACGGCACTTTGAGCCCGGTATTTTGTATGGCATCTGCTGATACCATTGGATGCAAAAGGTTATCATGCCCAAAATGATAGTAAAATGCCCGTACAAGGTAAGTAAACACAGCTTCATGATTAGTGTGATGCTTGAGTATTCTACTCTTCACAAATATTGAAGGGATTGTTACCTCATCGTTTCCCAGCATACGAAACATACACTAATTTCCGAGGCCTTGGAAATAAATCTTCAATGATGAAGAGGAATGCAAGTTCTTATTTTAGTAAAACAAATTCTAAGGCACATGACGTAAATAAGCCGTTTCTGTCATTCTTTTTTTTTTTTTACTCTGTAATGTGGGCTGCAGGATGAAAAGACCTAATTACCATAAGCCTTGTGGAAAAGACAGTCCTCAATTAGGGCAAAGGTTTAGCCGTATGGGCATCATACTGAGATTTATTGACTACAAAAGGGTCATTAAGGTAGATAATATATAGTTCTAGAGTAAGCCCCACAGTCAGATAACATCCAGGTCCCCATTTCAACTGCTAAAATAAAAAAGAGGGAAATACACCGACTTCAAGAGTGTGCCCCAGCTGAGAATGGTAAAGGTTAAAAAATTTTATGTGCCGAGGAAACCAGATGAAGGTGCAGATGAGGTAATGAGAGCAGGGGCAGTGTTCATTAACTTTTTGAGCCTGAGTTGTGATTGTGGTAACTTGTTTATACCTTAATAATAACTCGTGTATTTTCCAAAGTCTCACCAGGAAACAGAATGAATAACAATGTGAAAATGCAAAATATTGATGTGACTCACAATAATTTTTACCTGCTATATAGACTTAATAATTCGAAAATATGGCTCAGATCCTCTTTCATTGGGAAGCCTGAGAGACAACATGGGTGAGTGTTAGAGGTGAAGGATTCAAACCCTCTCATCATCAGGATGGACACGAGACGATATAATTCACCCAAGAGTAAGTCACAAGAGTCCGACATTTGCAGTGCTGACGTTGTTAACTGTCTCATGATCGGAACACCTCGAGTGCTACGTTGCAGCTAACGGGAGGTGCATTTACCCAGCTGAGGATGTCATAAGGGGGCTAAGTGTACTAATACAGCCATCATATATTCACTAATGTTCAGGCCATTCCTAGCATGTAATACCGCCAGTGTCATATGATATTTATTTCCACCTTCACTTCGATGACATTTTTTTTTTTTACACAAGCGATCCTAATATGTAGACATGTGGAGTCACATGGAGAGAGACAGACTGACAAATGAGGATGTGAAGGAGAGTTGTGGTGTGGATGTGGATGTAATAGGACGCTTTAGCAGAAACACAATGAGGTGGTTTGGCCATGTGGAGAGGATGGAGAGCGAGAGACTGACGAGGAGAGTGTACGTGAATAAAGTGGAGGGCGGGGAGAGGAAGGGGGAGGATAAGATGGAGGGATGAAGGGGAGAGGTATATGAGAGAGGGGTGTGTGAGCTGGGAGCAGGGCAGTGAAATGGCGGGGGACAGAGTGACGTGGAGACGATTTATTTGTGGCCACCCTTCACGGGATTAGGGAGTGTGGCAATAGATAGATAGACAGATTTCAATGTTACTTTCGGGATGAGGTCTAGCCATGAACAGTAAGTTAGGCTATATATAAACCCTCAGAATCGATGTTGAACCGATTTTTTTTTTTTTTTTTTTTTTCAAAGTAGTTAGAACCAGAGCCCAGAAGCCCGTAAGGTTGTTCCCTCCAAGAGAAAAAAAAAATAAAGATGAAAGCCAAATTCAAGACCTGTACAATTCATTATGCCTGGACACACTGCTTTTGAAAGATTGGAGGTCATTGGCAGTAGCATCAGTCGAGCAGGGCAGTACTCCCAAGGTAGATGGAAAGCTGTTGACAGGGAGAGCTGGAGCTCCGGTTTCATCAGCCCTCGGGACTAGGTCGCGACCATACCCCTTTGCTGAACTTTTTCAGTTCACGGGTATGGCCAGCCTGCTCTCCAATACAAGTTTCTCTATCACCACCAAACTACATGCACAGTACACATTACACTTCCTTTTCCAAAATTTATTAAAAAAAAAATGTGGCAGCTCAACACGTGGCCTCGGAGTCCCCAGAGGGGAAGGGGACCATAAATGCCCTCATCTTCCGCCCCTCTCCCGGTGACGACTCGAGCTGCCTGGAACCACTCTCTGACTCTCTTCTTCATTTCTGGAACATTCGCGGCCTTTCTTCTAACTTTCGCTGTGTTGAGCACCACCTCTCCTTCTCTAAACCTTACCTTCTTTTTCTAACTGAGACTCAGCTGTCTGAGGCAATTGACAGCAAACCCTTTTCTGTATCCTCCTACTTTCTCTATACTCATTTCAAAGCCAAAGGTGGCTGTTGTGTGTATATACACAACAACTTATCTTGCTCTCGTGTTCCTGAACTAGATTCTTCTGAATTCTCTACTCTGGCTTCGGCTTTCCTGTCATTCTCTGACTAAATATATCTGTGCTGTTTACTTAACACCTAATTTTACCATCAAAAATTCTTTGACTATCTTATTTCTATGATGGAACGCATTCTATCCATTTCTCCTTTCTCTGAAATCTCCATTCTAGGAGATTTCAATGTTCACCACCACCTTTTGCTCCCCTCTTCTTTCACTGATCCACCTGGTGAACAAGCCTACACCTTTTCTATCCTTAATGACCTAGAGCAGCTTGTACAGCACCCTACCCGTATCCCTGACTGCCTTGGAGAGAGCTTCCACATACTTGACCTCTTCCTTACAACTAATCCTTCTGCTTACCCTGCTAATCTTCCAACTCTGTTGGGCTTCTCTGATCACAACCTTATCACCTTAACCTGCCCTATTGCTCCGGTATGGCCTGTGGACCCTCCAAAGAAACGTCATCTGTGTCACTTTGGAGCTGTAAATTGGGAGGCCCTCAGGCAGTACTTCTTTGAATTTCCCTGGAATGATTATTGCTTCCATGGCTGGGAGCCATCTGAGTGTACCTTGCGTATTATGGAGGTTATTCTCTCGGGCATGGAAGCATACATTCCTTTCTCATTTCCTTTGACTAATGCAAGAAAGTCTTGGTTTAATCACGCTTGTTCTAATGCTGTCTGCAACAAGGAAAGGGCCTATAAAAGGTACCAGAGCCAACTCACCCCTGAATCACGTCTTTTATATGTTTCTGCCCGGAATAGTGCTAAGTCTCTTCTTCACTCTGCTAAAAATAATTTTATCTGTACGAAAATGCTCTCAACCCTCTAACTCGAATTCTTCCTGCGCCTTCTGGCACCTTGCCAAAAATCTTTCTAACAACTCTACCTCATCATCCTTCCCTCCTCTTTTCTACTCTGATGGCTCTGTAGCTATTTCTTCTACTGATAAAGCAGATCTCTTTGCTTAGACTTTCTCCTCCAATTTCACCTTAGACGATTTCGGTGCTGTTCCTCCATCACTTCCCCAGTTAATGAGACGAAAAGCCTTTGACTCAACCTTGTTGAGCATACCTGTATGTGGGGAGCCTCTTTCCACACCAGTGTTGTATTCTACACACGGACGTATAAAACCCGTGTACTAAGTCAACAATTGTCAAGGGTAAAGGAGGCTCGGAGACAGCTTGGTACACCTAATCACTTGGGGGCAGATTTTACAGGATAAGTAATATGAGCTTTCCAAAATAAATCCCAAGAGAATGAAACCTCTAATATGTTTAAAGATGATGGAAGATTGAGATGGATATTATTAAAAATTAGAGGATACTCATGTCGAAAATTTTGACAGGTTGAAAGATGTAAGAACTGAGTTTTTGAAACACTAAAAACAAGATTTCTTTTACCCTAGTCAGAAATATGAGCCAAGTAAGATGTTAGGAGTGCTCTACCCTCATACCTTGTTTGCTGAATTAACTGCTGAATTGGACACTGTGGGAAGCAAATGTAGAAGTGAAGAGTGGACTCATTAGCATGTGAGTCTGAAGAGTTATATGTACATCAAGGTCATTGATGAAGAGAAGGAAGAGAGTTGGTGATAGGACAGAGCCCTGAGGAACACCATTGTTGATAGCTCTAGTAGAAGAACAGTGACCGTTTACAATAGCAGCTACAGAACGACCAGAAAGGAAGAGAGAGTTGAAGACACAGAGAGAAGAAATGAAACCGTAAGCAGGCAGTTTGGAAATTAAATATTTATCTCAGACTCGATCGAAAGCCTTTGAGATGTTAAGTGCAATGGCAATGATTTCGCCGAAGTCCAGAAAGGAGGATGACCAGGAGTTTAAGAGTTTTATAAGAATATCGTCAGTGGAGCGTCTCTGGCGGAACCCATACTGGCGATCGGAGAGAAGGTTGTGATAGGAAAGGTCTGTCTATCCAACTATTGGCAGATGCCTTAATGCCGCAAGGGGCAGCCACAAATGAATCACCTCCATGTCGCCCTTTCCCTTGCCATTTCGCTGCCTTTCTCCAGCTTCCATACCTTTCTTTCATATGCCTCTCCTCTCCATCCCTCCATCTCATCCGCGCCTCCACCTCCCTCTTCACCCCCCCACATCTCACTCAAATACACTCTCCTCGTTAGTAGCTCACTCTTCAAACTCCTCATGTGGCTAAACCACCTCAGTATATTTCCTCTAACATGTTCTGTCACATCCACGTCCGTACCAAAACTTTCCTCTATTTCCTCATTTGTCAGTCTGTGTCTCTATATAACTCCACATGCTTCTCTCAAGTAACTCATTTCCACTGCTCTCACACTAGACTTATGTCTTTACAACATTGTCCAAGTTTCGCTTCCGGATATTTGTGTCGGTATCACAATACTATCAGGCATCGACTTTTTTACTTCCATGCTCACTTCTCTGTTTCCATGCTCACTTCCCTGTTTCTTATCATTGCTCTCAAAGAACCATCAACCTTTATTCTCCGTTGTACCCTTTGAAGCACTTCATCATCCAAACGTCCTTCCTTATTCATCACTGCCCAAGTAGTTAAATGCACTCACATTTTCCATTTTCTCATCATCTGACCTCATAGTGCATTTGTTGACGACATTACTCTTGAAAACCATACCTTTACTCTTCCCTACATTCACCTTTAGATTCCGTTTCCAACATGTTCTCACAAACTCGCTTACGAATCCTTGCAGTTCCTCTTTATCTTCACTTAGCAATACAGTATCATCCGCAGACAACAGAACAGGAAGTCTCCAAACTTTGCTGTTTCTTATTACAGCCGCTACAACATCAACTTCCCTACCTTGTATCTCTTCAATAACCCCATCCATATACAGATTGAACAACCATGGAGACACATCCCTGTTTCTATCCAGCATTTAAATGAGAAACTCAGTCAGTTCACCATCCACACGCACTGCGGCCTTAGCACCCTCATACATACTGTTCACGGCATTCAACAGTTTCCTTTTTACTCCATATTTTCTTAATATTTTCCACATTCCTTGGCTATCCACTGTCTTATGTTTTCTCCAAATCCATGAAGGCCACAAACAACTTCCTTCTCTTCTCTAGAGACACTTCCACTGAGGACATAAGAATGAATTTCTGATCTACACAACCTCTTCTCATCCTAAAATCTCCCTGTTCTTTTATTTATTCCTCTGATATTTCCCAGACTCTGTCAATAATTATCTTGCCATATACTTTTCCTATTACACTAAGAAGACAAATGCCCCAGTCATTAGCCAGAATTCTTTCTCCCCTTTTCCTTTGTATATGGTATTAATTATATCTGACTTCCAATCCACCATTACTCTACCTTCCTCCCAGGCCAATCTGCAAATCTTCCGTATCAGTTCTACTACTATCTCTCCTCAAGGTTTCAGCATTCTACCACACACTCCATCAATTCGTCGGGCTTTCCCCATTTCGACTTTCCTCACTGCGTCCTCTATTTCCATCCTACTGATTCCTTCCTCCCCTCTCACCTCCCTCCTTCTCCCAGCCTTTCCTCAGCCATTTTTTTCTTGGATTACTTTCATTCTCTATGTTCACCAATACCTCAAAGTGTTCTCTCCATCTTCTTACTTTTTCTCCCTTCACCACTATCAGTCAACCATTTTTATCTTTCACTCCTATACTAACTTATTTATCACCCTGTCTAACTGTCCTTACCTTCTTCCAGAACAATGTTTTACATTCTCTCCACACTACACTCAAATTCCTTCCAGTTTCCTCATACACTCTCTCCTTACTCTATCTCACTAATCTTGCAACCTCTCTCTTCCTCCCAGTATCTAACTTTTCCTTCCAACTCTCAACTTTGTTAAGAATAAATTCGAAATCTTTTGAAATACAGGCTGGTAAAGCAACATGGCATAGTTAGAGGGCCAGGAATGGTCACCCTTCTTTGAAACAGGCTGAATTAGGGTAAACATCCAGCAGGAAGGAAAGGTACAAGTTGACAGAGAAAGGCAAAAGACTTTGCCTAGGCAGGGAGTAAGCACAAAAGCACAGTTCTTGAGGACAATAGGAGGGACCCCGACAGGCCTATATGCCTTGTTAGTATTGGAACCAATGATAGCAGAAACCACATCAATTGAAATCATTTTAATGTCAGTCATGAATAAGTCAGAGTGAGGAAGTGAGGAAGGAGCAGCACCGGAACTGTCTAAGGCCGAATCAGGTGAGAAAGTCCGAACAAAGAGTTCTGCTCTTATCAGTAGACGAAACAGGTACAGAGCCATCAGGGTGAAAAAGAGGAGGAATGGATGATGGTGTAAAGTTCTTACAAAGGTTTCTGGCAAGGTGTCAGAAGGAGCTGGAAGAAAGGGAGCTGGCGAAATCGGAGTATTTAGTACATATGAAATTATTTTTAGATGAGCGAAGAACGTGCCAGAAGGAGCGGGAAGAAAATGAATTGAAGAGATCAGAGCATTTAGTACAAATGAAATCATTTTTAGCAAGGCAAAGAACAGACTCTGCACAATTCTACGGAAAAACATAAAAGAGTTGCAATTTTGGAAGGGTTGGTCTCGGTACCTTTTGTAGCCCTCTCCTTGTTGTGGACAGCATTAGAAGAAGTGTGATTTAACCTTTTTTTTTTTTTTTTTTGGGGGGGGGAGGGGGGCATGGGGCATTAGTCAGAGGATAAGTGAAAGGAATGTATACTTCCATGCCCATGAGAATAACCTCCATAATGCGCAAGTCACACTCAGATGGCTCTAGGCCATGGAGGCTGTAATCATTCAAGGGAAAGTCAAAGAAGTATTGTCTGAGTGCCTCCCAATTAACAGCTTCAAAGTGTCACAGCCGCTGCTTCTTGTGAGAGTCCGCAGGCCTTACTTGAATGGTAGGACAGGTCCAGTGGATCAGATTGTTACTGGAGGAACCCAACGGATAGAGAAAATTAAGCAGAAAGCTTAGTTGTAAGGAAGAGGTCAAGTATCTTGGAACTCTCTCCAAGTACGTGAGGGATCCAGGTAGGGTGTTGTACAAGCTGCTTTAGGATATTAAGGATAGAAAAAGAAAATGCAGGCTTTTCACCAGGTGAATCGGTGAATGGAGAGGAGCGCCAAAGGTGGTGGTGAACACTGAAATGATCTAGAATGGAGATTTCAGAGAAAGAAGTTGATAGGATGTGTTCCATCTTAGAAGTAAGGTACTTGAAGAATTTTCCAAAGTCAGTAGTATTAGGGGACAAGTAAACAGCACAGATATAAGTAGTTATAAAATGACAGGATAGTCGAAGCCAAAGAGTAGAGAATTCAGATGATCCAAGTTCAAGAACACGAGAGGTAGATATGTTGTTGCGTACATACACACAACAACCACTTTTCACTTTGAAATAAGTATGAAGTAGGAGGATACAGAGAATGGTTTGCTATCAGTCGTCTCAGACAGTTGAGTCTCTGTGAAGAAGAAAAGGTAAGGTTTAGAGGAGGAGAGGCAACGATCAACAGAAACTTAGGGGAAAGGCCGCGAATGTTGAAGAATGAAGTGAGTTAGACACTGGTTCCAGGTATCTCGCTTGGTCGTCGCTGGAAGAAGGGTGGATGGTGGGAGCATTTATGGTCTCCCCCCTTCCCCCCCAAAGATTCCAAGGCTTGATGCTGGGACGCCATTTTTAACAAAACTTTGAACTGGGAGTGTAGTGTGTAACGTGTATGTACTCGTAGTTTGTTGTTGACAGAGGATCTTGTATTAGAGAGCATGCTGGCCGTGTTACTGAAACACTGAAAAGTTCTGCAAAAAGGGATGGCCTGGAGCAGGTTCCAAGGGCTGATGAAACGGAAGCTCCAGCTCTCCCTGTTGTCAGCTTTCCATCCACCTTGGGTGTACCGCCCTGCTCAGATAGCGCTACAATCTGCATTTTGGCAGGAAGAATATGTAAAATACACCAAATGCGCCATATAGTTTAAGAGGCAGACATGACCATGACTGAGTCTGGTAATGTCAAGAGATTTCGGAAACAATATTTTCCCTGTTTGGTTTCATAATACTGTAGATTTTCCAAAGAGTATAATATAGCCACTTATAACACAGTGAGCAGTTGGAATATATGTTTATAATTCCTTCCATTTGTTTGCCGAGTATACTGCTGGTTAACATAGACAAGGGGTAAGTAAAACGATTCCAGAGGACTACAGAGGACTATACTGCTAAGCGAACAGAGACAAGAGGTAAATATTCGACAGTCACTGTACTTTTGAGTGAACAGAAACAAGGGCTAATTATTATACAGAATGACCATACTGCTGAGTGAACAGAAACAAGGGCTAATTTTGAAACAGAATGACCATACTGCTGAGTGAAGAGAAACAAGGGCTAATTATTATACAGAATGACCATACTGCTGAGTGAACAGAAACAAGGGCTAATTATTATACAGAAGGACCATACTGCTGAGTGAACAGAAACAAGGACTAATTATTATACAGAATGACCATACTGCTGAGTGAACAGAAACAAGAGGTCAATATTATATAAAATTCTACAGGATAACTGGGCCTTACCAGGAAACAACCATGTGATTTATACCTCATAGCCAACCTAGTCTTTACGTTTCATGCTTGCTACTTTCAGACGATTTTGATACAGCCTAGGAGTTTTCCCGAGTTGTGAAGTGAAAGGGCTGTAACTAACCCCTCCTGAAGTAAGTAAAAACGACCGCCATGGGGAGAACGGTATAAAAATAGCATAATTGGCTTAAATGGTTCACTGAATCTCGTGGAGTCGACATTAATCCGATATAAACAAAAGCGAACGAAAATCGAGTTAAAGTGAGCTTAGGATGAACCTGAACTTCATTAACCCAATTATGCGAGTCCTCAAAAGATGACGGAGCTGGGCATTTTCAAAGGGTAATAAAGGGCACGGACCTATCACATTAGCGACTATGAACGACAGGCGGAGGGCGATACTCTAATTACCCTTCCAGCAAAGTCTCCTGCACAGGAATTCCTTTGCACGAATGGGTTAAATCCCTCAACACAAGGATAACTTTTACGTATAATTTAGGTCGTTTGCAAGTGATTATACTGTATCTGTTCAGGATAGACTTAGCTAACTGGGGAGGTCATACGCAGCTGTTGTTAATCCCTTCGATACAATAGTCTTTTCTAGTTGGTTAGATTGGCTGTCTCTATCCGGTATAATTAAGAAAATGTTACCATACTCTCGTGAAATAAAAGTTTCTACTGAAAAGTTTTACATGGCGACGAATGCAGACGAAGATATGGATCAAACTGAACACTGAGTATTTTGCGACTAGTGTGGGCTCTAGATGTGACTTTTAGTGAGTTCAGACTGGACCTCAAATGAAATTCAAGACTATAGTGATCCCTAAGCTCTTACAAATACTAAGCAAAACTCTTACCTGGAGAAGAAAGCAGAAGTTTGAGGTGAGGTGATCAGAGAAGCAGCTTGAATGAGGGACTTAAGGGAAGGTTGTATTTGACCTCCACTGCTGCTGCGTCTGTACCTGGTAAGGAACGGTGCACGAATGGACTCTCCCACCCTTCCTCATATTACTGAACAGCTGTGGCTGCAAGGCAGTGGGGGAGGGAAGGGAAGGGGAGTGGAGTTGTAGCTGATTTGCCCTTCCTCTTACCCTCTCCCCTTCCCACACACGGTGAATCATATTCAGACTGACACATGCATCGCAAAATTTATATAAGGAATATATATATATATATATATATATATATATATATATATATATATATATAGTCGAGCAGGGCAGTACTCCCAAGGTGGATGGAAAGCTGATGACATGGAGAGCTGGGGCTCTCGTTTCGTCAGCCCTCGGGACTAGGTCCCGACCATCCCCCTTTGCTAAACTTTTCAGTGTCTCAGTAACACAGAGAGTAGACCAGCATGCTCTCCAATACAAGTTTCTCCAACTATCAACACCAAACTACATGCACAGTACACACCACACTTCCTTTTCAAAATTTTCATAATGGCGTCGAATAACATAGCCTCGGAGTCGTCCCCAGGGGGGAGGGCATAAATGCCCCCACCTTCATCCCCTCTCCCGGTGACGACTCAAAGTGTCTGGAACAACTGTCTGACTCTCTTCTTCTTCATTTCTGCAACATTCACGGCCTTTCCTCCAACTTTCGGTCTGTTGAGCACCACCTCTCCTTCTCTAAACCTCACCTTCTTTTCCTAACTGAGACTCAGCTGTCTGAGGCAACTGACAGCAAACCCTTTTCTGTATCCTCCTACTTTCTCTATACTAATTTCAAAGCCAAAGGTGGCTGTTGTGTATATATGCACAACAACTTATCTTGCTCTCGTGTTCCTGAACTAGATTCTTCTGAATTCTCTACTCTGGCTTCGGCTTTCCTGTCATTCTCTGACTAAATATATCTGTACTGTTTACTTATCTCCTAATTCTACTGACTATCAAAAATTCTTTGACTATCTTACTTCTATGATGGAACACATTCTATCTATCTCTCCTTTCTCTGAAATCTCCATTCTTGGAGAGTTCAATGTTCAC
Source organism: Coenobita brevimanus (assembly GCF_032717465.1). Taxonomy (NCBI): domain Eukaryota; kingdom Metazoa; phylum Arthropoda; class Malacostraca; order Decapoda; family Coenobitidae; genus Coenobita; species Coenobita brevimanus. The sequence continues at coordinate 17,527,238 of NC_136984.1, forward strand.
CACCACCTTTGGCTCTCCTCTCCTTTCACTGATCCACGTGGTGAACAAGCCTACACCTTTTCTATCCTTAACCCGCCCTGTCCCAGAGACATGAATTCACGTCCTCACATGATGTGCACTCATATCCCGGGGACGTAAATTAACGTGGCAACATTGCAAGGTCCCTAATTTCCACAATTTTCAATTTTCTTGAGTGATTTCGCGAGTGATTTTTGGCACGTATACACGGGACACCTTCCTCTATTCCTCTACAAGATGCCAAGCAGGGACAATGCCTTACACCACATAACCTCTCCGCCCCCCCTGCACGCCATTGTCTTGGCAATTCACCTGTTACCAGTGACCTGGCCAATAAAGACATTCAGGGCCAGAGTGATTCCCCAATCGATGACAATGTGGAAGACAAAGTTTACATAGCATTAGAGGAAGAAACAGTCAGAAATGATGATCAGGTAATGTGGCAAAAAAAGGTCATGAATGGTGATGAATTAGTGAGTGAAATAATGCTTATAATGCCTATATTACTTTTTGAAAACCAATATACTCTTGTACTACATGTAAATTCGTACCAACTAAATAAATAAATACTGTTTATGAGTGGTGTGAAATAGTTGCCCTCCCATAGAACTCGTTTTCTTTGGTGCTAGCCTGTTAGAAAACCCAGTCAGGTAAGGAGGTACTCGTACCTGGATCAAGTATTTTAAACCTCAGGTGAGCGATTTCTCTATGGATTTTCGATGTTTCTAACCAAAAGCGGATGTTTGAGCCAAAAAAAAAAAAAGGTCCAAAAATGTCGGGACTGGGACGTACCACTGCCCAGAAAACGTCGGGATGGGGCTGGTTAATGACCTAGAGCAGCTTGTACAGCACCCTACCTGTATCCCTGACCGCCTTGGAGAGAGCTCCAACATACTTGACCTCTTCCTTACAATTAATCCTTCTGCTTACACTGTTAATCTATTCTCACATTTGGGCTCCTCCGATCATAACCTTATCACCTTAACCTGTCCTATCGCTCCGGTACGGCCTGCGGACCCTGCAAAAAAACGTTGTCTCTGGCACTTTGGAGCTGCGGATTAGGAGGCCCTCAGGCAGTACTTCTTTGATTTTCCCTTGAGTGATTATTGCTATCATGGGCGGGAGCCATCTGGGTGTGCCTTGCACATTACGGAGGTTATTCTCTCGGGCATGGAATCATACATTCCTTTCTCATATCCTTTGACTAACGCAAGAAAGCCTTGGTTTAATCACGCTTGTTCTAATGCTATCCACAACGAGGAGAGGGCCTATAAAAGGTACCAAAGCCAACCCACCCCTGAATCACATCTTTTATACATTTCTGCCCGGAATCGTGCTAAGTCTGTTCTTCGCTCTGCTAAAAATAATTTCATCCGTACAAAATGTTCTCAACTCTCCAACTCGAACTCTTCCCGCTCCTTCTGGCACCTTGCCAAAATCCTTTTTAACAACTTTACCTCATCATCCTTCCCTCCTCTTTTCTACTCTGATGGCTCTGTAGCTATTTCTTCTACTGATGAAGCAGATCTTTTCTCTCAGACTTTCTCCTCCAATTCCACCTTAGTCGATTCCGGTGCTGTTCCTCCATCACTTCCCCCCTCAGACTTCCTCATGGCTAACATTAAAATTTCTTCAACTGATGTATTTTCTGCCATTGCTGGCCTCAGTACTAATAAGGCATATAGGCCTGATGGAGTCCCTCCTGTTGTTCTCAAGAACTGTGCTTCTGTGCTTACACCCTGCCTAGGCAAACTCTTTCGCCTTTGTCTGTCAACTTGTACCTTTCCTTCTTGCTGGAAGTTTGCTCTCATTCAGCCAGTCCCAAAGAAGGGTGACCATTCCCAACCCTCTAACTATCGCCCAATTGCTTTAACATCCTGTATCTCATTTTGAGTCTATTCTTAATAGAAAAATTTTAAACCATCTTTCCTATCACAACCTTCTTTCTGATCGTCAGTATGGGTTCCGTCAGGGACGCTCCACAGGCGACCTTCTCACCTACCTTTCAGACTCCTGGTCATCCTCCTTTCGGGACTTTGGCGAAAGCTTTGCCATTGCAAAAGACATTTCAAAGGCTTTCGATCGAGTCTGGCATAAATCTTTAATTTCCAAACTGCCCTCTTACGGTTTCTATCCTTCTTTCTGTGCCTTCATCTCTAGCTTCCTTTCTGGTCGTTCTATAGCCGCTGTTGTAGACGGGTATCGTTCATCTCCTAGATCTATTAACAGTGGTGTTCCTCGGGGCTCTGTCCTATCACCAACTCTCTTCCTTTTATTCATCAATGACCTTCTATGCTGTACATCTAACTCTATCCACTCATACGCTGATGAATCCACCCTTCACCTTTCCATTCGATTCCCACAACGTTCATCTCAGCAGTTACTTCAACAGGCAAGGGATGAGGCTATGGCATACCTAATGTCTGACTTGGCTCGTATCTCTGACTGGGGTAAAAATAATCTGATTGTTTTCAATGCATCAAAGACTCAGTTTTTGCACCTATCAACCCGACAAAATCTTCCACAGGTATACCCACTTATGTTTAATAATACTCAACTAATCCTGCATCATCCTTGAACATGCGTGGGGTTTCATTTGCTCGAGACTTGTTTTGGAAAGATCATATTACATCTCTTGTAAAATCTGCTTCTAAGCGATTGGGTGTGCTAAGCGGACTCCGTTCCTTGTTTGCCCATGCACAATTGTTGACTATACAGGGGTTTTATCCGCCCCTGTGTGGAGTACAACTCTCATGTGTGGGGAGGTTCCCCACATACAGCTCTTCTCAATAGGGTGGAGTCAAAGGCTTTTCGTCTCATTAACTCTCCCCCTCTTACTGACTCCCTTCAACCTCTGTCTCTTCGCCGCAATGTTGCATCTTTATCTCTTTTCTATCGATACTTCAATGGTCACTGTTCCTCTGAACTGCCTGCACGCATTCCTCCACTTCTACGACGAGCGCGTAGCACCCGTCTAGCAGTAAACTCTCACCCCTTTTCTGTCCAACTCTCTAATGCAAGAGTTAACCGTTACTCCCAGTCCTTCATTTATGCAACAGGTCAACTCTGGAACTGTCTCCCTCTGTCTGTATTTCCTGCTTCCTATGATCTCCAGTCTTTCAAATGCAGTGTGTCCAGGCTTCTCGAAATGAATGGATCTAGAATTTGGCTCTCTCTTGTATTTGTTTTTCTCTTGGAAGGAACAGCTTTGCGGGCTCATGGCCTTTGGTTCCTTCTTCTTCACATAAAAAAAGATAGATTGACAGATATAGATGCAGATAGATAGATAGATAGATATAGTTTTGTCTCTTTTATCCGAGAATCAGGGGACTTTCAAAGTTTCGTTTAATCGACTTTTTTCGGATAAAAGATACTGTAACAATAAGTAGGATACAGGGGAACAGTATTGTACTCACCCATTACCTATTTCTGGCGAGGTCTAGCCCACCACTACCACCAGCACTCCAAAAGCCACTCTACCATCACGAAAACACTTATTACACTATAGTAACTACGTTTGTAACTGCACTTTTGTAGCTGTAATAGAAACTGTCAACATAAATCTTCACTCAAAAATTACGGTATTCATTGTAAGCACCTTTACCTCATCATCCTTCAGTCCTCTTTTCTACTTTGATGGTTTTGTAGCTATTTCTTCTACTGATAAAGCAAATCTTTTCGCTCAGACTTTCTCCTCCATTTCCACCTTTGACGATTCTGTTACTGTTCCTCCATCACCTCCCCCCTCTCACTTCCTCATGCCTGACATTAAAATTTCTTCAGCTGACGTATTTTCTGCCATCACAGGCCTAAATACTAACAAGGCGCATGGGCCCGATGGAGTCCCTCCTGTTGTTCTCAAGAACTATGCTGCTGTGCTTACACCCTGCCTATGCAAACTCTTTTGCCTCTGTCTGTCAACTTGTACCTTTCTTTCTTACTGGAAGTTTGCTCTATTCAGCCAGTCCCAAAGAAGGGTGACCATTCCCAACCGTCTAACTATCGTCCAATTGCTTTAACATATCAAGTCAAGTCTTAACAGAAAAGTTTTAAAGAATCTTTCCTATCACAACCTTCCTTCTGATCGTCAGTATGGGTTCCTTCAGGGACGCTCCACTGGCGATCTTCTCACATACTTTTCAGACTCCTTGTCTTCCTCCTTTCGGGACTTTGGCAAAAGCTTTGCCATTATACTTGACATCTCAAAGGCTTTCGATCGAGTTTGACATAAATCTTTAATTTCCAAACTGCCCTCTTACGGTTTCTACCCTTCTAACTGTGCCTTCATCTATAGCTTCCTTTCTGGTTGTTCTATAGCTGCTGTTGTAGACGGACACTGTTCTTCTCTTAAACCTATCAACAGTGGTGTTCCTCTTGGCACTGTCCTATCACCAACTCACATTTTTTTTATTTATCAGTGACCTTCTAAGCTGTACATCTAATCCTATCCACTCGTACACTGATGACTCCACCCTTCACCTTTCCATTCGGTTCCCGCGACGTCCATTTATCAGTCACTACAGCAAACAAGGGATGAGGCTATGACACACCTAATGTCTGACTTGGCTCGTATCTTTGACTGGGGTAAAAATAATCTTGTTGTTTTTAATGCATTAAAGACTCAGTTCCTACACCTATCAACCCAACAAAATCTTCCACAAAAGTACCCACTAATGTTTAATAATATTCAGCTTAATCCTGCATCATGCTTGAACATGCTTGGGGTTTCATTTACTCGAGACTCATCTTCGAACGATCATATTACATCTCTTATAAAATCTGCTTCCAAGAGATTAGGTGTGCTAAGCCAACTCCATTTCATCTGAACCCCTGCACAATTGTTGACTCTATACACGGGTTTTATCCGCCCCTGTGTGGAGTACAACTCCCATGTGTGGGGAGGTTCCCCATATACAGCTCTTTTCAATAGGGTGGAGTCAAAGGCTTCTCGTCTCATCAACTCTCCTCCTCTTAATAACTCCCTTCAACTTCTGTCTCTTCGCCGCACTGTTGCATCTTTATCTCTTTTCTATCGCTACTTCAATGGTCATTGCTCCTCTGAACGGTCCAATTGTGTTCCTCCACCTCTACGACGGGTACGTGGCACCAGTCTAGCATCAAACTTTCATCCCTTTTCTGTCCAACTGTCTCATGCAAGAGTTAGCCATTACTCCCAATCCTTCATTTATGTAACAGGTCAACTCTGGAACTGTCTCCCTCTGTCTGTATTTCCTGCTTCCTATGATCTCCAGTCTTTCAAATGCAGTGTGTCCAGGGATCTCGAAATGATCGGATCCTGAATTTGGCTCTCTTGTATTTTGTTATTCTCTTGGATGGAATAGTTTTGCAGTCTCATGGCCTTTGACTGCTTCTTCCTCACATAAAAAAAACAAACAATACTATCAAATAAAGTCTTAAAGCTAATTATTTTTTTCATATTTTCTGTTTCCTTATTCAATAATTTCCACATCATCCACATCATCTCCCACATCATCCAGACAGACTGAGAGGGCTGGGGCAACCATCGCTCGCTCTAGTGACTAGCGGAACAACCATAGACTAACGCTAGTGGCACGAAACAAGCCCGCCGTGTTTGAATTTTCGGATACATTTCAGATTTTTGCAGTTAATCGAAATGAGAACGTTTTAGTAAAACTTACGGTTAATGGCATATTACGGTTAAAAGAATTTCGAATAAAAGAGACTCCACTGTACATATATATATATATATATATATATATATATGAGATAGCAGAGGTACCCGGCGTTGCCCGGGCCAAAAAGGTGAACACTCTAATCTTATTTGTTCTAGTTCAATCTTTCTAATCCAAAAAGTTCATGAACCTCTTATGCTTTTGAAAAGGGATTATAAGAGGTCCAGGAATGTTCTATTTCAGCTTTCACAGACTAAAGCACTGTATTTGTGCACACTTGTTTACCACTCCCGGTGACCTCAAAATAATGACCTCCAACCAGTGACCTCAGATGACTTCGGCAGCCAACCTCACAATCATAGTCTATGTCCATACTGGAGGTCATGTGAGTCTCCAAGTCTCAGGCTGTTTTCACACGAGTGGCTCTTGCCGAGCAATTTAGAAATACATTGAGTTCAATGGGACCGTTCACATGAGGCAGGAGAGAGAAAATAGACGATACGACAGCCGCCATCAGCCACTTGGATCACCAGACCAAAGGGGCAAAATTGCCGCTGCGGCAGCCGCCCTGACTGCCTGTATAGCTAGAACGCGGTGGCAATAAAGCTGCAAGGTTGGCTGCAAGGTCATGCGTTGTTATGGGTCCATTCACACAAACCGTTTTGCCTACGGCGGCAGTTAGGTTTCAGTGCTGAGACAGACAACACTCGACCAGTTGCTCTGTAATATCAGTAGCTGGCATGTACGATAATGCAAATATTAATTCATTTATTTTTTCATAACTTCATACTCAAAATGTACTAGGGTATATAATTACAGACGTATTAACCCTGTAGCTCAACGTTTTTTGAACACTGATGACTTTAAATTGCAATACTGTGTCATGGTATCATCAGCTTTCAGGCCTTCATACAGTGTAAAATGCACCCAGCCCGAGTCAACTGCTGTTCAAGCGATGGCTCGAGAAATTCCAATGCTCCTATATTTTCATGAACTTGTTCATTAAATAAACACACATAACGTTCCTCCTCACGTCCTCTGTCAAGAAGAGACAGTGACACGCAGCAGTTAAAATTGTCCGTGTGAAGGGATGACCAAATTTGCACATCCAAGAGAGTGGGTTAAACCGCCATGGCAGAAACTGCTCGTGTATAAGTAGCCAATAATTGGGATGCTGGATCCATTCTTTAGAGCATGTATCAAATGACCTCAGAGGCCAACTGGAGGTCTCATATGAGTCTCCTTGCCAAAAAATTGGGCTGCAAGGGTAACCGGCGTTGCCTGTGCCAAATAAGGCAAACACTTTACAGGTGACCCTGAATGACTCACATCTAAATTTTAACACCCCTAAAACCATCGTTGGGTCACCCTGATTCAGAATATATATGGTTTCTGGGTCTCTGGCCCTTGGTTTGGGTATGACTGAAGGACAAACAAACATACAGACAATGTGAATGAGAGAGAGAGAGAGAGAGAGAGAGAGAGAGAGAGAGAGAGAGAGAGAGAGAATAATTACCAATCCCCACCCTGGAGGGGGTCGGGGATGGGTATTGTTTTCACTCAGTTTGCTGCTTTTCTGTCTGTTAACAACTTTATGTGGAAACTACTGATGTGATTTTGTCAAAATATACAGGGAAGATGGGCGATGACCTTCTGATCACCTGATGCATGCTGCGTCCAACCACTAGAGAGTCCTTGGGACACAGGCCTGGGCGCCCAAGGTCTGTCACCGTGCTATTCCTGTGCACTAGATTGTTCATAAACAATTAATCTTCACACTCTTATTTATGCTTCAATAATCTTTTTTTTTTTTCTTTTACCATAATCCTGAATAAATGTACTTGCTTATGGTCTTGTTAAAAAGATTAGCCGAATGTAAATTATGTCTTTATTTATTTATTTCTACTTCCATTTTTTCATTTTTTTCTCATAAAAATATAATCCTTATGGTAAATGTTACTGAGAAAAAGTTATAGGGACTTTATCTGGCTACATTTGGTGTATGAAGAATTACTGTAGGTCAGTTAGGGCCAATTTTACGGAACGCCAAATGAAATTATCTTACGCTCGAGCAAGGC
>NC_136984.1:17539987-17579987 GCF_032717465.1 Coenobita brevimanus
TGGCTGAGAACGGCCACATTAGGTGCATGTTTCTGCCGCATAATACGAATGCTATCATCCAATCAATTAACCAAGGAGTGATCAAGGCAATGAAGAGGCTGTATCTTCAGAAGTTCCTGGATGAGGTGATGGTTGTTCTCAAGGACGAGGACGAGCGCAGGGAGGGACGGGACATGCGAGGCCAGAGGACTTTGGAAAACCTTCACCATTACAACATCAAGTCTGCCATCTACAACTGGGCCAGTGCAAGGAAAGAAGTCTCTGTCAAGACTTGGGAAAATGGTTGGTCTTGTCTGCTTCTCAGAGCTGATGTGGTGCACGATTTTCTAGGTTTTGACATGGATGACTTCCCTGCATGTTTTCGTGCAGCTGACGACGATGTTGATGTGGACGAAGTACGTGAGTGGTTGGATGACGACGAGGGCAATTCTGGGTATCAGATTATGTCTGATATCGAGATCGCATCTTCGGTTGTCAGTACACGTACCCAGGTTTTTTTTTTTACGTCTCTGACTCTGGGCAAAGGCTTCAGGTCCTATTTCTCTGGGGCAGTGATCTATCCAAAGGTTCAGTAGTCCTCCTAAACCTCCACATGTCACCATTTTGGCGCTAACACCCACCATCCATATTGAATACATGCTAGGGCTGTCTCATACAGGACTGGTCCGACGAGGACAGTGACAATGATGCAGACTCCTCTCAGTGTGCCACTACCCCAGCCATCCCCAAGCTGAGCACACTCCAGGAGCACATCGACTTAGTTCTCGACTACCTAGAACACCTGGACTGCGACAGGTAGATGGGGCCGTTGGGACTTGTGGAAGAAGTGGGCTCTTTCAGGCAGCACATCATCAATTGCCAGAATCGTTGTTCCTTATGTCAATCAACCATAGACAGTTTTTTAAGGCCTGTTACCCCAGCCGTGACCAGCCCTGGCTCTATACCACTGCCTCCGCAAGACAGGCATTCCAACTCCGAGCCACAGTCCATCACATCAGGCACGGTGGAGTCACCACTGGACATGAATTTGTGCCTCTCTTCAGAGTCGTCTGCAGTGGGTAGTTGATCACCACGTCACAGTGACGAGCCCCTTGGCCACCTGCATCACCTACTCTCGGAGTCTGGCAGTGAATAAACATTAAAAACTCACCCCTAGACCACACGGGAATTTACAGTGTTGTGCAGTGTAAAGAACAGTGCAGAGTGTTAAGAAATTAGAATTCAGAGTGCAAAGACTTAAGTGCAGAGTGCAACATTGGTTATAGAAAAGAGACAACAGAGCGCAACTGAGAAAAGAATGCACATTGTTAAGAAATTAGAAATCTGAATGCAAATGATTAAGTGCAGAGTCGAACAGTGATGAGAATCAAGTAAAGTACAGTGCAAGTGAGAAAAGAATGTGCAGTGTTAAGAAATTAGAATTCAGAGTGCAAATGACTAAGTGCAGTGCAAGATTTGATTACTGCAGGTGCTTCAGGTGCACCTTTTTACTCTCAGAGTCTGAGAGGAGGCGGGTTATTCATCGAGATGGCCACGGACTCGTAAGTACCCAGAATAATATTAACCCTTTAACCGCGGGTGTCATTCCAGAATGACATGGCAAAAACTGGACCAAACCGCGGGTGTCATTCTCGAATGTTTGTGAATATTTTGAATACCCCGCGTTTTTCCCATGCGCCAATTGTTTCAAGGGAGAGTAGCTATTAAGTTCTTTCACTCCAGCCGACCCCCCACCTCCCTCCCCCCCCCTGGGGCCCCACCTCCCACCCCCTGGGCCCCCCACCCCACCCCGGACCAAACACGCATCAGTATCTGTCCAGCCGTGTGAGTGACAACACTGCTGATGTGGAAGTGAAGTGCAGGCAATTACAGTGCCTTTTACCTGCCTCAGTGAACACAGAGTGGGTGTTTATCGTATGTGCAGTGTTCATATATGATTATAGTTTTATTATCAGAATGAGGTTGGCATTTGGTAATGGTGTGTGAGCGAAAAATAGTGATTACAACCCGCTGATAAGGCAGTGAAGTGCGGGCAATTACAGTGCCTTTTACCTGCCTCAGTGAACACAGAGTGGGTGTTTATCGTATGTGCAGTGTTCATATATGTTTATAGTATTATTATCAGAATGAGGTTGGCATTTGGTAATGGTGTGTGAGCGAAAAATAGTGATTACAACACTGCTGATGTGGCAGTGAAGTGCGGGTAATTACAGTGCCTTTTACCTGCCTCAGTGAACACAGAGTGGGTGTTTATCGTATGTGCAGTGTTCATATATGTATATAGTATTATTATCAGAATGAGGTTGGCATTTGGTAATGGTGTGTGAGCGAAGGTAATGGTGTGTGAGCGAAAAATAGTGATTTTAGATCGCTCACTTCTAATGGCACTGCCCATCCAGTAATAGTCAACGAAATCATGAAACCTACATCATTGCAAAGCCGAAGGTTAGTACTTTCTAATGGTACCTTATTTTTCGCTCTAGATTTATTCTGTGCAGAGTTATAAAGGTTTAAAGTTTGTTTACATTTTGGTCGAGACCCCCGCGGGAGAGGACAGTCGGGGCAAAACAATGCCCGCGGTTAAAGGGTTAAATACTGTACTGTATTTTCCATACTCACCTCTAAAGCCTCATTCCCTGGTTCTTTTGCATTTATTTCACTCTTTCATGTCCCTTATTTGTGTGAATAGGGCCTTAAATAGGTGCTATGCATGTCCGGTAAGGAGTTGTGTAAGTGGTTTTCTGAGTTAGGCTGGGAAAGGGTCCATAAGTACCAGTCCAGGAGGTAGGGGCCCCTCTATCCGGATGAACCCACTTTCCAGACAGGCCTTTGGCACTATTACGTTGGATAATGGGAAGATTACTGTGTATATATCTATATATATATATATATATATATATATATATATATATATATATATATATATATATATATATATATACATATATTGTTACGGAAAAGAGAGGGAGATAATGAACACTTCAAGTGAGAATACTAAAATCAGTACTCTCCCGCAAAGTTCCAGGTTCAAAACAAAAGAGTTTGGTAAAATTACCAGCTAAAGTTTAATGCTCAAACTAACAACTAAACATTCAGGACTCATAAGGATAATGTAATGGCAAAAACAGGTTAAATATATGGTTAACTACAATAGTCTCTATTAACACGAACTTAGCAAGAACAAATTTATCTAAGTCAGCCCTGATAAAATGAGAGAACCGGATAATACTCAGTTAAAGGAAGATATAATATTATTACAGATACAAAATATTACTAATACTGGCTGACATTAAAACTCTACATGAATCACAAAAACCTTACCAGGCCTTAGGCCATACAGTACTAGAAAAATGGTAACAACACTTATACTCAAATTATACAGCAGCCAGATGGTTGGAGACTTCCTGAGCAATCACAAAAATAATAATACACTATACAGGCGAGAACAGAGATGTGAACAAAATGAGGAGTAGATCTAAGTGGCAATTAATGCAGAGACTGAGCTCATTATATAGGAGGTCGGCAGAGCTTGATTCAACTTGCAAGAAGGACGCGCAAATGAGGGCACAGAGGACGAAGAGTTGACACTCCTGCTCTGAACAACAGAAAGAACGACTTACTCTACTATAAGGGGGAGAAGGGGGGAGTGAGGTAGAACACGCAAGCCTGGTCACTATGGAAGCCACGAGGCAAATCGTGATCAAACATGCAGCATACTGTACGTTAGAATTATACAAAGGATGATGAAATCATAGGCTATGTAACACCTCCCCACAAAGAAAAGAAATTTACAAAGGAAATTTCTTATTACTCTAAAACAATCTGTCTAAAGTCTAGATAAGCAATCTGCAATAACATTTTCTTTCCCCTTGACATGTTGTATGTCTAATGAATACTCCTGAAGAAGTAGACTCCATCTTGTCAATCTCTGATTTTTATCTTTAAACTTACTAAGGAATTTCAGTGGGTTATGATCGGTATAAATACTATGGGGTCAAAACCAGAACACAAATAAAATGAAAAATGCTGTAAACCCAAAATCAAGGCCAAAAGCTCTTTCTCAATAGTGGAGTATTTCTTTTGAGGTGGAGTGAACTTCTTACTGTATTAAGATACAGGGTGTTCAATACCCTGATCATCCTCTTGCAGCAAAACAGCCCCAGCTCCTGTATCACTTACGTCAACAGTCATCTTAAAAGGCTTAGAAAAATTTGGAGTAGCGAGCACTGGCTGACTTAATAGGATAGCTTTAAGTTTACTGAAAGAGGATTCACAGTTATCGGTCCAGACAAATTTAACTCCCTTTTTCAGTAGGTCTGTAAGTGGTGATTCAAGAATTGAAAAGCTAAGAACAAATCTCCTGTAATAACCTACCATTCCCAAAAATCTTTGTAGTTCTTTCCTACTTTTAGGTCTGGGAAGATCACTTATAACCTGAACCTTAGCTCCTGGTGGTGCAACGTGTCCATCACCAATTACGTACGCAAGGTGCTGAACTTTAGCTTGACCAAACTCACACTTTGATAAATTAGCTACAAGATTAGCCTGAACCAAACGTTCAAGAAATTTACTGATATGGCATAGGTGATCTTTCCAGTTGCACTGAAGATTAATACATCATCAATATAAACAACACACCCTGCCAAACCCTCTGTTACAACATTCATGAGCTTCTGAAAAGTGGCTGATGCATTCTTCATACCATATGGCATTACAGAACATGCAAAAGTCTTTCCTAGTGTTACAAAACATGAGATCTCCCTAGCACGTTCAGTCATAGGTACTTGCCAGTATCCCTTTAACAAATCAAACTTACTTATGTACCTAGCCTTTCCGATCTTGTCTATGCAATCTTCCACGTGAGGGAGAGGGTAAGTGTCTGTTTTGGTTATCTGATTAGCACGTCTGTAGTCGATGCAAAGCCGCTGTGACCCACCTGGCTTAGGGACTAGAGTGACAGGAGAACTCCACTTGCTCTGACAGGGCTCAATCATCTTGTGGTCCAACAGGTAGCCAAGCTCCTTCTGGATGAGACGAACTTTCACAGGGTTCACTAGGTAAGGAGGCAGTTTAAATGGCTTTGCGTCTCCAACATCGATATCATGCATCAACACAGTGGTTCTTCGTGGAGTGGCACGGAACACTTGCGGGTACTCCTGCAGTAATGCCGAAAACTCCTGCCTTTCCTCGGGAGCTAGATGAGAAAGCTTAGTCTGGAGATCATTCATGATATCAGGATTCTTCCCCAAACTATCACTCAGGCTCATACTGCATGGGAGACCTTCACTTGCAGACTCGGGTGGAACAGCTACAATGCAGACTGGGTCATTTTCGTCCCGCCTGTGATATAACTTTAGCATGTTGATGAGACAAAGTTGCTTGTTCTTTCTACGATCTGGTGTGGCGATGACATAGTTGACATCACTGAGTTTCTTCTCCACGAAATAAGGATCACTAAACTTGGCTTGAAGAGGTTGCCTATGCACCGGTAGCAGAATCAAAACCTGATCTCCTGGCTGAAAGTGGCGTAACCTGGACTTCTTATCATACCAAGTCTTCATCTTCTCCTGAGCAGCTCCTAAATTCTCTCTCGCAAACTGTAAAGCAGTGGACAGCCGTTCTTTGAACTTCATCACATACTCCAGCAGGTTGACGTCATCTTCCTCCGACAGCCAGCATTCCTTGAGTAGCTTAAAGGGTCCTCTTACTTCATGGCCAAACAGTAGTTCAAAGGGTGAGAAGCCCAGTGATTCATTTGGAGATTCTCTTGCGGCAAATACAACGAATGGAAGACCTTTATCCCAGTCTTTCTGATGTTCCAAACAATATTTCCTAAGCATCGATTTGAGTGTTTGATGATATCTTTTCAACGCTCCTTGGGTCTGGGGATGGTAAGCTGAAGACGTGATCTGGGTGATGCCCAACTCTTTCAGAGACTGCTTGAAAACATTTGACATGAAATTACTTCCCCGGTCTGACTGTACCTCCTTGGGCAGACCAAACTTGGTGAAGAACCCTAGCATTTCCTTAACCACATTCTTTGCTGAAATATTTCTAAGTGGAATGGCTTCAGGATAACGAGTAGCCATATCAATCAGGGTCAACACATAAGAAAATCCTGAAGAAGTCTTAGGAAGAGGGCCCACAATATCCACCAACAAACGGGTGAAAGGCGCTTCAAAAGGAGGAATGGGAACTAGTGGTGCAACCTTTTTGGTCTGATTACACTTCCCTACAACTTGACAGGTGTGACAAGACTTACAATACCAGGAAACATCTCTGAAGATACCTGGCCAGTAGAAGTGTTTCAAAATGCGTGCCACAGTCTTCCTCACTCCAAGGTGTCCTGCCAAACTGGAATCATGAGCCACTCTAATGATATCCTGCCTACAAACACGAGGGATGACAACTTGATGTACAACCTCCCATTCACAGTCGGCTGAAGCTGTTGGGGGTCTCCACTTTCTCATAAGTACTCCTGACTTTATATAATAACAATAGAAGCACCAGCTGACTCTTCCTCACTGCAAGCAGAGTTAGCTAGACCTTTCAACTCAGGGTCAGCAACCTGCAACTCAACCAACTCTTGACGAGACAAATTATCAACACTACGGGGTACTGCCTCATCTGGTGAGTGGTCCAAATTAGCAAGAAAAGTGTCAGCTAGGATAACATCATCATCATCATCATCATTATCCTCTAAGTCACCAGTAACCTTGACTTAGCCCTAGTGACAGCACATGCAGAGAACACATCAGGGACATCACAATCCTGGGTCACAGTCACTGGTTCACTAGACAACTGAGGAGCTGGACACACTTGACTTCCACCAATACCATTTCCAAGTAAGAAAGTTACACCTGACATTGGGAGTGTCTCAACCAACCCAACCATAACGGAACCATTAACAAAACCAGACTCTAAATTCACTCTGCACAGAGGGACAGAGAAGTAATTATTCCCTACACCTTGTAAGATTACAGTTTCATCATAAGAATTAACATTAGAGCCTAGAACACTGGTCAGCATAAGGGATTGGCAAGCACCTGTATCACGATATATTTTAACTGATTTCCTGTCAATACTGTCCAGAGGACTGACAAAACCATCAGACAGGAAATTAGCACATGAACTCTTGAGAGTGTCACCCACGTTACTGCTCAAAAGAGGAGCTTCATCATGAGAATTTAATTTACCCCTCAAAGCAGGTTCAGTTAACTAGGTTAAAAAATTCTGGGAACTCTCAAGGGTGGACACTAGACCAATTGACTGAATATTTAAAGACTCCTTTTTGTTCACATCACGCTGTCTCCTGAAACATTTCTCCGTAGTATGACCAAGCTTACTACAATAAGTACATTTACTTTTCTGAAATCTAGAGGTGAAGCTGGTTTTTACTTCCTGAGAAACATCATCTTTATTCTCTTTCCTGTTACCTGTACTCTGAGTCGAGGCAACGTACTTACTCTCAGCATTCCTTTTTTCTTTAGAATATCTCTTGTGAGTGACAACATATTCATCAGCTAAAACTGCAGCATCAGACAAGTTATCTATTCTTTTCTCATCATGATATAGGCTTACATCTTTATTAATACACCTTTTGAAGTCCTCCAGCAAAATCATCTGCTTAAATTTATCAAAATCAGAATTTACATTCTTAAAATTTAACCACTGCTCTGACAGATCTTCTTTGATTTTTGCATACTCAACATGGGATTGCTTATCTTGCTTATAAGTTGTCCTAAATTTTACTCTATAGGCTTCAGGAACAAGCTCATAGGCCTTAAGAATCAAGCTCTTAACTACATCATAATTATCAGATTGATCCTGAGGCAAAGATGCATAAGTTACTTGAGCTTTACCAGTGAGAACACTCTGAAGGAGTACTGGCCAATACTTTTTGGGCCAATTAAAAGCTGTAGCTACCCTCTCGAACAACTGAAAATACTTTGTTAAATCAGATTCATTAACCCGCGCCGTCCCGAGGACGTACTTCCACGTCCTCACGTTTTGTCACAGCCAGTCCCGAGGACGTACTTCAACGTCCTGCAATTGCAAGGTTCATAATTTCCACAAATTTCAAAATTCGCGGGAGATTTTCGTTTCGCCCGGGTACCCAAGCCTCCCCTACCTGCCGCCAGGCGGGCAGCGTCCTAGACTCCGCGTGACCCGCGCTCGCCCTTGTCTCGGTCACTCACCTGCCAGCAGTGACCCAGGTCAGACATGGCGCGGAAAGGTCTCTCAGATGAGCAAATTGCATCCGTCCTGGAAGCCTCCACTGGAGACAGTGATTCTCCACTCGATGATGATGTGGTGGATCGCGATTACGTCCAGCCAGAGGAAGAAATAAGTAGCAGTGATGAGGAGGTCCCTTCGCCCCGAAAAACGCGGTATGTGACATACCGTAAGGCAAGGGAAGGCCAGGCTGCTCCCCAACCACGTGCACAGCTATCTCTCCATCACGATTCTGATCAGGACGAGGATGAGGACGATGAGGATGACGGAGGGCTAGGACGTGATATCGCCGAGTGGTTGGGAAAGGAAAAAATATCACCACGTGGATCAGAAGGTGGGGCGAGACAACACCTAAGGTATGGTTCAAGTACTTTGTCTGGGGAAGTAGCAAGTGGTGTGGTGGGATTGCTGGGAGAAAGGGAAAGTGTTGTGGTGGCAGCGCGGGGTGAAAGTGAGAGTGGTGTGGGGGTAGTGCGGGGTGAAGGGGCCATTGGTGGGAGGGAGGCAGCACAAGCACGTGGTGCTCGTAGGCCTAGGGGAGAGGAGGTTGAGTCACTCCCCAGCACTTCTTTCGCCCCTGAATATGCCCAAACTTCCTCCCCACAGCCCCAGGATGTGGGGAAAGGAAAGAAAGGGAAGGGAAAGGGTAAAGGAAAAGGGAGAGGGAAGAGAAGTGCGAGTGATGAGAGGCGCCGCTCTCCACCTCCCCAACCTCCCCCACCACCCTCACCTCCCCACCCTGACGAAGGGGACGATGGTGACGTGGCTGGAGACGGTGGTGTCACGTGGAACTGGGAGGATGGGAGTAATTTTACTCCCATCATTCACCAGTTCACTGAGGAGTGGCGGTCAGGTTGCACGGCTCCAGGTGTAAATGCTGGGTCGTCACGTTTAGATTTTTTCAATTTGTTTTTTGATGAGGCGTTTATTGGGCGCATAGTAGAACAGACGAATATATTTTCACAATCCCAGCGCTTTGAAAGTGAACGCCTAGGAACCACAAGCAAGCATGCAGAACAGTATGACTTTCCCGTGACTATATCAGAGATGTTCCTATTTTTGGCCCTGGTAATCTTGATGGGTGTGGTGAAGAAAAATCAAATTCCTGCCTATTGGACAATGGACCCAATCATCCTAACACCTTTCTTTGGAAAGGTGATGGGTCGTAATAGATTTCAGTTTATTCTCGGCCGCCTCCACTTTTTTGATGCAGATGATCCAGCCAATGCAAATAACACCGATAAAATGAGGAGAATTAGGCTGGTATTTGATCATTTACGGGAAATGTTCCGCTCCTCATTTTATCCCTACAGAGACCTCGTCATAGACGAGAGTCTTGTGTTGTGGAGAGGCAATATTTCCTTTAGGCAGTATATACCCAGCAAGAGACACCGTTTCGGGTTCAAGATCTTTGTTATGTGTGACTGTAAGACTGGTTATGTGCAAGACATAGTCTTGTACACGGGCGCACAGACAGATATAATAGAAGATCGGAGTATAGGACTCTCTGGGGCCGTGGTGAAGACAATGATAGAAGAGTACCTTCATCGTGGTCATGTTTTGTACCTGGACAACTGGTACACTAGCCCTCTTCTCGCTAGGTTCCTCCACCAACACGACACCGGAGTCTGTGGTACAGTCAAGAGAAACCGTCGCCATATGGTCAAGATAGGGAGGAAACTTGACAAGAATGAGGTGGTTTTCTTCCAGGCCAATAACATCCTTGCAACCCTGTGGAACCACAACAGGGAAGTTTGCCTCCTATCAACTGTTCACAGCCCCCTGATGCACCGCACAGACTCCGTGGATCACCGTAGCGAGAGGAGGCGCAACGTATGGAAACCAGAGTCTGTACTTGCCTATAATCTGAACATGAGGCAAGTTGATCAGTCAGACTCGATGATTTCAAGTGTTGACTGTGCCAGGACAACGATGAAGTGGTACAAGAAACTCTTTTTCCACTTGCTCAACATCACGGTCCTGAACGCCCACTACCTGCATGCAATGACCACCGGAGTATCTGAGACCTTTGAGGGGTTTGTGAGGGAGCTGGCACGTGAAATAATCGCCAAGCATGCCCAGGAAAGACCCCCACACCGCCCCCGCGCCTCCCGTGCTGCTCAGACTCCCCTACGTCTTGCAGCCCGACACTATCCCAGCGCAATCCCTTCCGAACCAAACCGTCGTAAACCCCAGCGTCGCTGCCATGTATGTAAGCACTCGACAGTCAGACCATCAACGCAGAGAAAAGACACAAGATACGAGTGTGTCGAGTGCAATGTTGCGTTGTGCCTTCAGCCTTGTTTCAAGGAATACCATAATCTCGTACACTTCTGAAACTGTGTGGGAAGGCGAAATGACGCTCATGATAATGGTAAGGCCAGTCAGTAGGTGCTAATTGAAATATAAAGTTGAAACGGGTGTTATTTTTTCAGAAAAGTAATGTATAAGATGAGAATTAGTGTAAGTGGAAAGAATTGTTATCAAAACTACACCCACTGTGTAAATCTGGTCAGTAAATATGTGATAGCAAGGAAATAAAGTGGAAACGGGTGTAATGTTAGCATGAATAAAACGTATAAGTTGAACATTACTGTAAGTTGTCATAATTGATGTCACGATTACACCCACATTCTGGTCAGTAAGTATGTGATAGGAATTATATACAGTGGATGATGTTGTAATGTTAGTAGTAAGGTATTTTATAAGTTGATTACTTGTGTAAGATGAAACAAATGATATCGCGATAACACTCCCTGTGTAAGTACGCGCAAATATGACGCTAAGTTCCATCTTACGTTCAGAAATGATGTAATATCAATTATATCAAGTGTTTACATGTGCAATGTTAGTGTAGAATAATTATATAAGTAAAAAAAGAGGTTGTAAGTTGAATTAGTTGTCATAGCGACTTCACCATGTGTGTTACTATGCGCTATTATTACGCTATATATTTACGTAAGGCCTGAAATAATCTCAAAACAGTTCTATAAAGTTGAAAAGTGTATAATAATATTAGAAAGGTAATATGTTAGTAGAAAATGCACAATACGAGTTGAAACATCAGTCACAGCGAGTTCACTCACTACGTAAATTAGCGCTAGCATTACGCTAAATGTTATCAAAAGGCCTGTGAATACGTAAAAACAGTTCAATATAATGTAAAATGGTATAATGTTATTGTAGAAGTATTATGTAAGTAAAAAAAATTATATGTATCATGAGTTTAGAATGTTAGCGATTCATGGGAACCAAGTTGGCCAATTTTGCTCGTTTCTCACGATGGTACAATGGTTATTTCTGCTCTATTTTTGTATAAAATCCAATATACTCTTTTATCACATGTTTTTATGTTTGTAATAAATTCATTTCTACTTACTTTCATTGGTTTCCCAAACTTATAATACCATAGAAAACGTTTGATGCTCACACCGCATAGGGAGAACACGGGGCCAGGTGGGACCATCGCATACCAGGTTAAGCTAATTAGGGACCCCAGGGACCACTTTCTTTGCCACCAGCCATTGTTTCTGACCAAAAGCGAAAGTTTAAGCAAAAAAAAAAAAAGGTCGAAAATTGCCCGGGATTGGGGGGTACCAGTGGTCGAAAAGTTGCCGGGACGGGGCGGGTTAAAAGGAGGGACAAGTTTAACATTTTTAGCCACATCAAAATCATCAGAGCTAGATGATCCAGTTCCACTTTGTTTCATGCGATACTCATGGTCTGCCTGAATCCTAGCAAATTCAATTTGTGCCTATGCCTCCTGAATACGAGCCTGAGACTCAGCCTCCTTAGCACGAGCCTCCTGCAGGGCTATCTGTAACTTAGCTATTTCAATCTGCGTTTGATCATCTGGAGGAGTTACATTAAACAAGCTTTTATTAATCATGTCAACAATTTGATCTTTAGACTGATGAGAGCGAACAGCAATTCCCAATTGTTGAGCAACAAGCTTAAGTTCATTTTTTGTTCTGTTTTCTACATCACACACTGTTTGCACATTTGACAAAAAATCTTTGGCTTCATCAAGTGTAGTAATAGTAGACATCATGAATAAATCACAGTCACAAAATATCAAGCAATATCCTTATGATAATATCCTGAATATCCTGATAAGAGGTCGCCAAATTTATCTTACGGAACAGAGAGAGATAATGAACACTTCAAATGAGAATACGAAAATCACTACTGTCCCGCAAAGATCCAGGTTCAAAACAAAAGAGTTAGGTAAAATTACAAGTTAAAGTTTAATGCTCAAACTAACAACTAAACATTCAGGACTCATAAGGGTAATGTAATGGCAAAAACAGGTTAAATATATGGTTAACTGCAATAGTCTCTATTAACACGAATTTAGCAAGAACAAATTTATCTAAGTCAGCCCTGATAAAATGAGAGAACCGGATAATACTCAGTTAAAGGAAGATATAATATTATTACAGATACAAAATATTACTAATACTGGCTGACATTAAAACTCTACATGAATCTCAAAAACCTTACCAGGCCTACGAATTAACACCTTAGGCCATACAGTACCAGAAAAATGGTAACAACACTTATACTCAAATTATACAGCAGCTAGATGGCTGGAGACTTCCTGAGCACTCGCAAAAATAATAATACACCATACAGGGGAGGACAGAGATGTGAACAAAATGAGGAGTAGATCTAATGTCTGACTTAGCTCATATCTCTGATTGGGGTAAAAATAATATGGTTGTCTTTAATGCATCTAAGACTCAGTTCTTACACCTATCAACCCGACAAAATCTTCCACAGGTATACTCACTAATGTTTAATAATATTCAGCTTAATCCTGCATCACCCTTGAACATGCTTGGGGTTTCATTTACTCGGGACTTATCTTAGAAAGATCATATTATATCTCTTGTAAAATCTGCTTCCAAGAGATTGGGTGTGCTAAGCCGACTCCGCTCTTTCTTTACCCCTGCACAATTGTTGACTCTATAGAGGGGTTTTATCTGCCCCTGTGTGGAGTACAACTCTCATGTGTGGGGAGGCTCCCCACATACAGCTCTTCTCAATAGGGTGGAGTCAAAGGCTTTTCGTCTCATTAACTCTCCTCCTCTTACTGACTCCCTTCAACCTCTGTCTCTTCGCCGCACTGTTGCATCTTTATCTCTTTTCTATCGCTACTTTAATGGTCACTGCTCCTCTGAACTGTCTGCTTGCATTCCTCCACCTCTACGACGGGCGCGGAGCACCCGTCTGGCAGCAAACTCTCATCCCTTTTCTGTCCAACTCTCTAATGCAAGAGTTAACCGTTACTCCCAGTCTTTCATTTATGCAACAGGTCAGCTCTGGAACTGTCTCCCTCTGTCTGTATTTCCTGCTGCCTATGATCTCCAGTCTTTCAAACGTAGTGTGTCCAGGCATCTGAAAATGATCGGATCTTGAATTTGGCTCTCTATTGTATTTTGTTTTTCTCTTGGAGGGAACTGTTACTGCGGGCTCATGGCCTTTGGTTCCTTCTTCCTTGCATAAAAAAAAAAAGTGGCAATTAATGCAGAGACTGAGCTCATTATATAGGGGGCTGGCAGAGCTTGATTCAACTTGCAAGAAGGACGCGCAAATGAGGGCACAGAGGACGAAGAGTTGACACTCCTGCTCTGAACAACAGAAAGAACGACTTACTCTACTATAAGGGGTAGAAGGGGGGAGTGAGGCAGAACACGCAAGCCTGGTCACTATGGAAGCCACGAGGCAAATCGTGATCAAACATGCAGTATACTGTACGTTAGAATTATACAAAGGATGATGAAATCATAGGCTATGTAACAATATATATATATATATATATATCTATATACCTAGGCTGCTTCCCCCAAGGAAAGGGAGGTAGCCGAGACAGGACGACTCACTCTCCATTTCCTCATCCATTCAAACACATTCATTCGCATCTTAGCCCCAAAGGGGAGAACGGACAGATCCTCACCGCATCACACTGCACAAAGGTCAACTGCGCAATGCAATCAGTGACATCCACAGCAGGGCCCGACAGCAGAACTGATTTACCCCTGCCACATCATAACAGACCCATCCCCTTACCCGCACCTGACCTGACTAGCTGATCAGACCAAATGCGGGAGAATATCCCCTCAGGGCTGCGTCATCACTTATTCATTCACAATTTCTCTCCATTTATTTCTGTCACGCACAGCCACTCTTCCTTGCTCAACAGACATCCCTCTCGCATCCAGCGCTCTCTTCACACTGTCCATCCATCCTATTCGTGGTCTTCCTCTCAGTCTTACACCTCTCACATCAGATCTAGTTATCTTTTTCACCAATCGCTCATTATCCATTCTCTCCATATGCCCAAACCATTGCAACACCCTCTGCTCAACTCTACCAGCCATCTCCCGAACAACTCCAGTTCTCCTTCGCACTTCATCATTTCGCACTCGATCCATACGCGTCACTTCACACATACTCCTCAGACATCTCATCTCCATTACATTCAAACTTTTCCTCTCTGCTACACCCATATTCCATGTTTCAGCCCCATATAACGCAGTCGGTACCACAACACCCTCATACAGCCTTCTCTTTACATCCATTCTAAGCGAACGACATTTAAACACTTTTTTCATTCCTCCCAGCACCTTTCCTACTTCATTTATTCTAAACTTCACTTCTGCATCTATTCTTCCATCCACAGCAACATGTGACCCTAGATATTTAAAACAATCTACCTCCTCAAGCAACTCACCATTCAAAACTATATTCATCCCCCTACCATCTATCAACCTCGTACACTTCATCACTTTACTCTTATTCTCATTTACTTTCAATTTCCTCCTTTCACACACCCTTCCAAACTCCTCTACCAACTGTCTCAATCTCTCCTCTGAATCAGTCACCAGTGCAGTATCATCTGCAAACAGCAGCTGCTTCAGATTCCACTCTCCTCCATCAACATTTACCAGACTCAGACCACCTAAAACTCTTGCATTCACCTCCCTTACAACACCATCCATGTAAATATTAAACAACCAAGGCGACATCACACATCCCTGTCGCAGCCCCACTCTCACGGGAAACCAATCACTCACAGCATTTCCCACTCTTACACACGCTCTACTATTTACATAAAAACTTTTCACCCCTTTTAGTAACCTACCATCAAGTCCATACAATCTTAAAACAGTCCACAAAGCCTCCCTATCAATTCTATCATACGCTTTCTCTAAATCCATAAATGCCCAAAACACATCCTTGCCTTTCGCTAAATACTTTTCACACACTTGTCTCACAGCAAACACCTGATCAATGCATCCCCTCCCTCTCCTAAAGCCACACTGCTCATCACTAATCACTCCCTCTGTACCCTCTCTAACTCTCATAATTAACACTCTACCATACACTTTACCTACAACACTCAACAGACTTATACCCCTAAAGCTAGTACATTCATACTTATCACCCTTGCCTTTATACAACGGGACCACACAAGCACTTGCCCAGTCAATTGGCACCATACCTTTCTCAAAGCACACATTCAGTAATCTTACTAACCAGTCAACAATAGTCACTCCACCACCCTTCAGGCATTCCACAGCACACCCATCCATACCTGCAGCTTTCCCTGTTTTCATCTCCTTTACTGCCTTCTCCACTTCCTCCTTCGTGATCAAAGAATCATCCTCAACTCTCCCAACACATTTATTCCTTGCACCCTTCTATCTGCCACAATCTCAGCCACCCTTTCCTCCTCTACATTTAACAATCTTTCAAAATACTCTGCCCATCTCTTCCTTACTGCATCCATCTCAATTAACATCCTTCCATCCTCTGCTTTTACTCGTTCTTCCTTCCCAGACTCTCCCATTCGCACCCTTTTCACCTCCTTCCAAAACATTTTCTTATTCTGTTGAAAATTCTCTGTCAGCCGCCTACCCCACCTCTCATCTGCTGCCACTTTAGCATCACGCACAGCCCTTCTCGCTCTATTCCTCTTTTCCTTATACCTTTCATATGACATCTCATCCTTCCTCTGCAGCCACACTTCATATGCACGTCTCTTCTCAGCCACAGCCATACTTACTTCCTCGCACCACCATTCACTTCCTTTTCTTACACCACCACCCACACGTCTCACACCACACACCTCTTCTGCATGCCCCACCACAGCACTCTTAAACAACTGCCATTCCTCCTCCACACTGCCATTTTCCCGATCTTTCACTGCGTTCCACTCATCTTTCAATTTCTCCTGATACTCTATCTTTTTCTCTCTTTTATCCAACTCACTCACTTTCAAAACCTCCCTGCCACACCTAACCCTCCTAGCTCTCACCCATCTCTTACCTACTCTTAACTTTCCCTCCACCAGGTAGTGGTCAGACATACCTCCACCCTCCCCTCTCAGAACTCTCACATCCAACAATCTTCCTATTACATTCCTAGACACAACCACATAGTCCATCAAGGCTCTATCAACAACCCTTCCACCCTCCTGTCTCACCCATGTATACTTATAAATATCTTTCTTCTCAAACAGCGTATTCCCAATCACCATCTCTCGCTCAACACACATCGCTATCATTCGTTCCCTATTTTCATTTCTTCCAGGCACACCATGCATACCAACTACGCCTTCAACTGCTACATTTCCCACTCTAGCATTCAGATCTCCCATCATTACCACATTCACATTCGCTCCAAAACTCTGCAGACACTCATCAACATCATTCCAGAAAGACTCCCTCTCTTGTTCATCCCTTTCACTACCAGGCCCATATGCACTCACAAACACCCACAACTCTCGTTCAAATTTCACTTTCACCCACATCAGTCTCGATGACACCTCCTTCCATTCAATCACACACTGCTGTACTTCCGGACTCACTAACAAGGCCACACCTTCTCTTGCCCTTCCTCTATCAACACCTGACAATCTTCCATTCACACTTCCAAACATAGATTCCCCCTTCCCTTTCATCTTCGTTTCACTCAAAGCTAACACATCCAACTTTCTTCTCACAAACATTCGCCCAATCTCCTCCCTTTTAGCCTCAATTGTACTACATCCACGCACATTCATAGACCCAATCTTCAGGGTACGGGGATAACTCCATCCCCCGTCCCTTTCTCTGGCCTGTCTCTTTTTAGGAACTAAAAAACAGAGGAGGGGGTCCCTAGTCCCCTCACCCCGCCCCTTTTAGTCGCCTTTTACGACACGCAGGGAATACGGTGGCAGTATTCTTCCTAACACAACCCGGCCGCAGAGTAGTAGCACCACCCCATAGTGCGGCCAGGTTGTGTCCCCCCCGCCACAGGGGGCATATATATATATATATATATATATATATATATATATATATATATATATATATATATATTGTGGTAGGTGGGGGTGCTCACCATCCAATCACTCTATGTAGTGCTGCTCTCGGATGTCTGCCCTCTCCTCTCCTCGATCCTTCTTTCTTTCCATCCTCTTCCGTGTTTCTTTCCTTCATTCTTTCCTCTTTCTTCTGCCTACGGGTGACTTTACACTCCCTCTTCCTTCTTCCCTTCATTCTTTCCTCCTCCTTCTGCCTATGGGCGACTCTACACAGAGTGACATGCCAAATGGTTTCCTGTACACCAGGAAACCATTTACAACGCTGGGTGGTAACCACAAAACCAAATTTTGGGACCTGGTGGTTTTGTGGATAATCGCGGCGCTCCAAACGGAATGAGCCGGTGAACGTTTATATCCAAGGAATGGTTGGGGTTTATTGCTCATGTAATGCCACTCAGGGATGAGTGAGGCTGGTCACTCTCATTTTAAATGTCAAGACCAACACTCTTCATGGGGCAACGTAGGATTGGATGATGATGATATATATATATATATATATATATATATATATATATATATATATATATATATATATATATATATATATATATATATATATCTGGTTAGTACTTGGATGGGTGACTGCCTGGGAACACCAGATGCTGTTGGCATCCCTACGTGTCAAGTGGGGTTGGTGGAGGATTAGTGTCCCTCCCTGTAAAACAATTAACTCTAAGCCCTTGGCCACCCCATTTGGGATACATGGCGTCTGGCAATGGATGGATATATATATATATATATATATATATATATATATATATATATATATATATATATATATATATATATATATATATATATATATATATATTTGTGTGTGTGTGTGTAATTCACCGGGTCGGTTAAGATCACTTGATGGTCGTGATTGTCAGCTTTTACCCTCCCGGAAGGGAGCTGAGAGCTCATATAGTCCGATCTAAGGGCAAGGCTGTGACCTTCACACACGCACACACCCATCCCCTTGCTCGAGGGGGACAGTAACCACCCACTTCGTCAGTGAAACTTTTCGCAACCTGAGCGAGGCGCGAACTCCCGTCCACCAGGTGGCAAGCAGGAACGTTACCACTGCACCAGCGAGCGGTGTGTGTGTGTGTGTGTGTGTGTGTGTGTGTGTGTGTGTGTGTGAAGGGCAGCCTCACAGGTGTATTACTTATTACTTATGATTAACCCCTACACCGCGGGCTTGTTTACCAATGACTTGCGTGTCCCACGGAGTTATTTGGGCTCTGACAGACTCTCAAATAATATTTGCCAAAAATCAGTTATTAGTCCTAGAATAATAAAATTATATATGCTTATTGCACATACCTTCAGCTTTCTCCTGGAATGATTGTTGAGCCTTCGTCAGTTTCCGTAGGACTTGTGGAGACCTCTGAAGTAGGGTAACTAAGTCTCCACTTTACACTTCCCGACAACCCGTTATATGATTACCACAACCAGATACAAACACTATAAACACTATTCTACCATTTTCAAGTAGTTTGAGATCCATACTAAAAAAAAAAACACTGTGAAAGCAATGGAAATTACGAGCTCGTCTGATCGCCGCACTTGCGCTAGTTTGCTCTAGGCACTCTGTCATTTATTATTCATAAAACCCCTCACACTTTATATTTCTATTGCTATATCACACTTATATATATCTGGAATCTTTCTCCATAAGTTTCCTTCAGTCGTATTATTTTATTGTCACTGAAGTCATTCAATTTTTCAGTCAGTAAAATACGTAGAGAGCCACGGATTCACTCTCACTGTTATAACATAAATTATTTGTACTCATATTCTTATATTACTAATTACTTACATTACTATTTACATTTTCTATTCTATTTTCAATATTTACCCTTCTATTTTACTTACAATATGTTATTCACTGTCACTTTCAGTAAGATAAAACTATAATACATTGTTCAATCATATGAACTGAACATCCATTGCTTTCACCTGCTATTTACACATTATTTACACATTATATCCAAATAATTCTGCTTCCACACTTGCACTGTTAGAACTGCTTCTGGCTGTGATAATCGAAGAAGCAGGTTACACAGAGGGGAACCTGGCATTCAGCGCACTGCCAAGAGGTGCGTTTATGCTCAGGTGTGCAGCGTGTGGTATGCCACATACCTGACACCTGTGAATCGCAGCCTTCCTTTTCCCTGTGGCAGGCATTAGCTCAAGTCTGTGCCGATCCATATACGCCCTCTGCTCAAGTCGGTCGGGAAGTGTAACTGGATGGCGCCTTGGAGTTGCTGCTTGCACCATACCATATTTTTCCAGCAGCTGCTGGACACAAGTCCTGGCGAACAACCTCAGGGAGAAGGACTTGGGTTGCTTTACCTTCATCTTGTACAGGATGAAGGCGTTCAGCATCGTCATATCTATGAGATGCAGAAAAACTTTCCTGTACCACCTAGTATTCTTCCTGAGGCAGTCGATCTCACCAATCATCATGCCGGACTTGTCCACCAGCCGCATGTTGATATTATAGTCCAACACAGCATCAGGTTTCATCACAGGTTCGCCTGTCCTACGGTCGACCTTCCCACTGTCTGTCATCTCCCCCTTATGTACGGTGGTGAGCATGTGCACGACTCTCTTGTCATGCCACCGTATTGCCAGCATCTTCTCAGATTTGCGTAGGTGCACGTCTCCTCGCTGCGAGTTTCCCGCCTCTGGGAATTTGGGGAAGTTGGCACGATTACTTTTCACAGTGCCGCAGGAGCCAATGCCGTACTCAGAAAGGTATTTGGCAAGTTTCGGTGCTGTATAGTAGTTGTCTGTATACAGCACATGATTCCCACCAAAATACTTTTCTAGGAGCACTTTCACTACACAGCCTGAGAAGCCAAGGGGGGGTGTTTTATCGAGATCGACAGTGCTGGCTGAATATATGACGAAGTAAAGGATGTACCGCGTCTTACAGTCGCACAGTACAAAGAACTTAATTCCAAAGCGATGGCGTTTGCTTGGAATGTACTGAACAATCCGAAGACATCCTCTGAACAAAACCAAGGATTCATCAATGACAACCTTCTGAAATGGGTGGAAGAATGACATGAACTTATCCTTCATTCTGTTCAGAATCTCCCGGATCTTCCAGAGTGGGTCGGTTTGGGAAGGTTCATCATTATCGGCAAAGTGCAGGTTTCCCATGATGTTCCGGAAGCGATCTCTGGCCATGTACTTGTTGAAGGTCGGTGAGGGTAGTAAGGGGCCCATGGACCAGTATTCTTCCAACTCATGCTTCTTGGAGTGTGGCATAAGAAGCATGAGGGCAAAGAACACATACAGCTCCTGCACTCCCAGCATGGTCCACTGTTGCATCTTGGCTGCACCTGTACCACTAGCAGCACGTTGTGATTCGAACCTGTTGGTCTCATCACATATGTGCTGCATGACTTCGTCATCTAGGAAGGCCAAAAGGTAGTCGACACACTCAGCATTTTCGTCCATAGTGAAGGCAGGCTGAACTCCTGACGAGCTCTCATCGAAAACCAGGTTTTCGGGGACAAAATCTGACCCTTCCGTCCACGCGAAGGCGTCCAGGATTCCCTGGCGTGGCGGTGGAGGGCTGTTGGTGGTGGTGGTGGTGGAGGTTGGCTGAGAGGGAGGGTTATCTCTGTCAAGGTCACTCTCACTGACCCTAGGTTGCCGTACAGCACTAGCAGCCCTTACCCTACTAGCTACACTACTTTTCACTCTCTTAGATCTACCTCTACCTCTACGGCCGGCCTTCACTGTTGATGCTGGTGGTGACTCCGACGACAAAGACTCCGGAGATAACTCAGCCGACGATGAGGACGAGATGAGTAAAGCGGGGCTTGGGGAACGGGGAGCTGAATGCACTCGTGACTCATGGAGGGCTGGGTCACGTGGGGGCATTGTTCTGGGACTAACACGCCGCCTTTTCACTCCCTTCCCAAATTCTTGTCCTTCCTGCACTAAAGGCTCCTTTCCCTTGGAGCTAGACACTAATTCACTGGTAGGAGCACTTGTTGTCGTTGTTTCTGGCGTGATAACTTCACCCGGCTCATCACATGATTCACCGGAATCGTCAAAATCACTGTCCATTATTATCATGGACAATTCAGCAAGTTCTCGTGCCACTGCAGAGTCACTGAGGCCTTTCCTGCTTGCCTCAACACTTTTCTTTGGCGTAGAGGTCACGGGGCCCTTTGCAATGGGCGCAGAAGCGGCAGGAATGGCGGGGAGCGAGTGCGACATGTTGTCTCTGCAGTGGAGGACAAGGAACTAAATGCCGCGGCTTATCTGAGAAGGGAAGGGTTGACAATGACACTTTAGGCTGACTGCTGCTAACTTACAGGCTAATTTTTTATAGGTAGAAAATCTCGGCAATAAATAAAGAAATAGGTAGTTCCAGGTGAATGTAAATGTCAATTAGGAATCTCCCTTCCTTTCTGATATATATTTTTATTACAGACATCGATTACAAGGCATAAATCAAAGGGGAAATTACCGTGGTAATGTAGCGAATGAATGCACGTGAGGTTTTGTCAGGTGATAATTAGCCAATTTCTGGAGTATAACACTATCACTTACCTGTTTTTTTTTTGGTATATATTATTGGGTAAAAATATAGGGCATAGGGCTTATTTCAATGGATGAAATCTGTGGAAAAAGAAGGGGGAAATTTCCATAGCGCAGCGCGGCGTGGGAGGTGAGAGGAGAGGGTAATGGAGGGCAGGTAGGGAGGGGAGTCACGAAGGGGGTAAATTATCTGAGAAGGGAAGGGTTGACAATGACACTTTAGGCTGACTGCTGCTAACTTACAGGCTAATTTTTTATAGGTAGAAAATCTCGGCAATAAATAAAGAAATAGGTAGTTCCAGGTGAATGTAAATGTCAATTAGGAATCTCCCTTCCTTTCTGATATATATTTTTATTACAGACATCGATTACAAGGCATAAATCAAAGGGGAAATTACCGTGGTAATGTAGCGAATGAATGCACATGAGGTGTTGTCAGGTGATAATTAGCCAATTTCTGGAGTATAACACTATCACTTACCTGTTTTTTTTTTGGTATATATTATTGGGTAAAAATATAGGGCATAGGGCTTATTTCAATGGATGAAATCTGTGGAAAGAGAAGGGGGAAATTTCCGTAGCGCAGCACGGCATGGGAGGTGAGAGGAGAGGGTAATGGAGGCCAGGTAAGGAGGGGAGTCACGAAGGGGGTAAAATAGCTAAAATGTCAACAATGGATGGGAGTACAGATGAGATTTGGAGTGCTGACTAGTGTTGGACATTGGCAGTACTGATAGATGATACAAGCCACCACTTGAGAGCCCGGGATAATTCAAAATAACACAGAATCACAAAAGTGACGCCCCGCGGTATGATCCATTGTATCCGAGCGTCACGAAAGTGATGCCCCGCGGTTAAGGGGTTAATGAAGGACCAGTCGGGATCATAAACTCGCCTACTAATGCACTAAGTCAGCTGGAAAGCTTTGATTTGGCTGTCACATTCTCCCCTAACACCTCACATCAGTGAGAATCATTTTATGGAGAAAGAAGCATACTAGGCCTCAGTTTGCGATGATTAGCTGGTAGAAATTAAGAAGCAGAAAAGGCAAAATATTAGGCGAAATCTTGTTAATGACTGCATATTCCTACCCTCATGGTACTTATCTTCCAACCTGGTAAAACGCAACCTCTGACAGCAATGAACGTATACAGCGCTTATCAATGAACTGAACGTCCTTCATTAGTGACCATCATGTTATTACAACTGAGAGCACGAAGGTGTGCAAAGGTTTTCAATTTTTGACGATAATTCTGTCAAATTGAGATACAACATATCGGACCTTATACCATCCGTGATTGCACAATGCGATGTGGGACGATGCCGAATAAGATCCAACAAGCACAGATGTTCCATATATTTCTATGGAAAATGAAGGGTTTTCTTAATGTCAACTTTTTTTTTTTCATATTGCTGAGAGAGAGAGAGAGAGAGAGAGAGAGAGAGAGAGAGAGAGAGAGAGAGAGACGGAAGCTCAAAAACTGGAGGTCGGACAGATATAAGAATAACTTGGACCTGCAATTATGACAAAAGCTGCATATTCGCTGTTGCATTAATCTCCTGCCATTATGGCGATCACAGCTAGACACCCTGTAGACATAAAGGGACAACTACATTTGAGGTCCCCAAGGGGCACGGCATTGTTTTCAGGCATGCCAAACGTCTCTAGAATAAAAAATAACTGGACATCAGTGTTATTTTCATTTCATGGACATCGTTACACTATTAAATCTGATCATATTGATTATAAAAACGTATTCATAGGCAATACAGTGTGTTGGGATCATAATCTATCGAAACAGAAGGTAAAATTACCGGCACTCTTATTTTCATCATTTCATGATGAGAAGAAGGAAATATCCTTTACTTGGCTTGTTTGTTTGCTTTTTTATTTATTATACCTGCATGCACATTATTAAACATATGTGCTAGTGGAATTTGGGAAAACTTATAAAGAAATCAGTAACTAAGTCGTAATAGCGATGTGGCAAATACATCCCACTGTGGAGGGCTTTTAATGGGAAACTTCAAACTATCGTCTATAACCTAGCGCAAGAGCCTAACATGGTGCTGGACTCGAAACATTATCTTAAGAGTCGTGATTATTAGACATGCCTGGGTAACCCTATCAGACTTGATAAGACAATAGACTACTCAAGTCTATTTAAATACTAGCCAGTAAAAAATGTAAAATGTTGGAATTAATACTTACGTCCTTTTAAAGTGCACGTGTATGCCTCCTCGCAATATACTTAAATTTACAAAATATTAAAATTCAGGGATACATAAACGTTCAGTACAAAGAGGGATGATAATAATGAATAGTAGCCAGACTTTAGTATTTAAAAGTGATCAGATACAATGTTCAGTAAACTAAATAAGACAAATCAGTTCGACGTTGGGAAAGACTGTCGTGGAAGTAGAGTCTTCCATCAAAAAAATAAAAATAATATTTCCTATGGTCATGGTTTTTATAAGGAATACTTTAGAAATTTCATTAAGATATCCCATCATCATATTTCGACATGGGAGTCAAAATAGTCCATGACTATTACAAACATAGGTAACCAAGTGGGCCGGCTGTGAGAATGACACCATAGAAGTCAAATCTTAAACCAGTCAGAAAACAGCAGGGTTGTCGTGCCTCTAACCATTTATACGGTCTTTTGTCACAGCTATTAGTAAAGAGTAACATGGGTTTTTCCCGTGGATATTTATGATCGCTCGTAATCGGTCACAGAAGGTACGTACGACATGGTCACCTTTGACTGGGAATGCCCAGTATGTGCCAGCCAACGTGCGCAATGGTCCCAGATACGATAATGGCAAGCAGGAATGGCACTGCTTCCCTGAAAATGTTAATCAACTGCCCATTAGGTCCATATTAAGTAGGAGATATACTTTTAAAATATATGAGTTACTCCTTAAAATTACTGTGAAGATACGGTTTTTGTTAAAGAAGTATGCATAAATGAAAGTATGGCAGAACTACATGAATGCAGTTAATATACGATGTAGAGTTAAATTTGCGCTGAACGATAATGTCAGTGGAAATAAATAAGTCTGATATTGTTGACTAACACTTTACCTTATTATGTTTCCTCCTATGTAAACTGATATTTGAGAGGAAATACTGGTTTCGTCTATGTCTCATTATAACAGTTTAACAGTGCACAGAGAACTGCATGAAAAGAATAGGTAAGCAGTAAAGAAAACAGTTTGGTAAGTTTAATAAACCATAAAATTAAGAGGATGAGCCAGGAAAGCAGTGTCTACATGTTGTTCCCCTTCCCACAATATCGATAACCAATTCAAGGTGACCGAAGGGAGGAAACCAGTCAGGATAAGTTTTATGCGGCTTCTGAGGACATGGCCGGAAAAAAAAAAAAAAAAAGTCCGGTCAACCTGGCAGCAGGACTATGCGGCTGACATCACTGGGACATATAAGACTATAACTGAAGTTATATCATGCCAAGTTTTGGTGTTGTTCACATCTTCGTGGTTTTTCTAAATTCAGTATGGATTCCTAGTTCTTTTGACACTAGTGCGGAGATTATGTTTTACTTGAGAGTTGGTGGGAAGGGAGCGGGAGACAAAAAAAAAAAAAAAAAAGTCATTCAATTTCAAAGTTAATCAATGGTCAAGGGTTAGGCAGTGAGGAAACCCATTATTTTTTAGAACAATAAGTCAAAGGTCAAGGATCTAGAGCTAAATAAAAGTATAACCTCGCAAACGTAACTTAAGCTGTTATGTGGAACAGTTCAATATATGGCAAGAAAGAAGAGAGTCTATTTTGAAGAAAATTAGCCATAGATCAAGACCGCAAGGATAGGACAAATCCTGACCCATGTGTCTGTGTGAAAATGAAAACAAAACCAAAATGATCTTATTCGGACCAAACTTGGTGAAAATGTTGAAGGTCAGCCAAGGGGTTAATCTATTGTTTTTAGAACACTAGGCCAGTATCACCTTTATTGTCTTCTTAAATAATTTTTCTTCGATTAAGACAAATTATTAACAAGTGTTCAGGGTAAGTCACAAAAAACAAAAACACTGAATTAAATTTCAAAATTACAGGGAACACTCAAATTTCAAGACAACATGGCAAGGTAAACTTTAACAATTACTACATGATTTGGAGCAAACTTTGTGGAAGGGTTCAGCGTACAGCAAGGGAGAAGGGATTCGACATTGAGAGCAATCAACGAAGGCCAAGGTCACATTAGAAAAGCAATACTCAGCTCATAGATCAAATGGTGGACTGTCCTCTCTGACTGCTTCTTCCAGCTGTAAAGTGTTGTATCCAATCGTTTGTTGTCCCGTCAACAGCATACGGGCTAAGGCTTCAGTGTAAGCAGAGTCTCTTGCTGTTTGCTGAGTACACTAACTTGGACAGTAAGCCACAAAATTTCCACGGACTTAAACCCTTATGGTCTACAGTGGTAAGGAGTGTTGTAAATCACTGGACCACCAAGCATTATAATTTTTCATCATCACCACGAAACAAAGTAGCTGGGATTATATGATTCAGAAACCCATTTGGCGTGTCTCTCGCTGCTGAGTCACCTGAAGAAAGCTCTACATAAATTCTTGAAATTTCCAAGGAATGTAGAATTAATGCTAGGAAAACCAAAAAATATCCATTTTACTCATAGACAGATTTTACCTGAATCCTGTACTTCCTTCGGTGCAACCAGTGTTCCTGTCACGCAAATTATAGAAATTCTTGATGTTTAGCTTAGCAATACCCTTAGCTGGACCTCGCACATTACATCACTTACTAGAACCTCTTCAAAGACACTTGGAGTTTTGTACGGAAGCCATAACATACCCAATGTTATGCAGTTAGCTATAATTGACAAGAGTCATGTGCACTCCCCTCTCAGAACATTGCGCACCCTTCTGTTGTGGATGTGGAATGGTTGCATTAAAACAAACGGAAAATATCAGACCAACGCTAAAATAATAATTAATAACCTACCGATTACAAACGAAACATCCCTCCTACGAATAAGACAAAGTGTTACCTCCCTTGCGTTATTTTACAATGACCAATGCTCTGACAAAGTTGCATCCATTGTGTCACCTTTCTGTGCGTTCCCCAGTGGTAACACCATCTGGTAACGCTCATGACTGAAATGTATCACTGCCAGATTGCAGAACAACTGTCTATCAGAGGTCTTCATTTCCCCCAAAGTACATATTCTTAAACTTTCTTCCCCAGATGAGTTTACCCCTAGACTTCAACCTATGGCAGTTCAAGTCTGACTGTTAGACCTCTTTTTTAGAATGAAAATACAGTACCTGTAATTCCATGTCTGGAATTACTTCAACTTATTTTTCTTTCCCCTATTCATCTTCTTTAAAAAATGCTCCTGCTAATGGGTTATATATATATATATATATATATATATATATATATATATATATATATATATATATATATATATATATATATATATATATATATAAATTTTTCATTCTCATCTTAAATGCCGGGACCAACTGCTTAGCCCCAGGCTTCTACGTTCCTCATGGGGCAATGTAGGATTGGATGATATATATATATATATATATATATATATATATATATATATATATATATATATATATATATATATGGGGCCTCTGTGGTAGAGTGTGCGTTTCATACACGGGTGAGCCAAGGTTCGCATCCCGCCAGGGTAATAAACTTTGAGAGTGTTCACCCGGCCACGTACTGCTTTGACGGACATAAGGGGTGCTGTGGATGAACCAGTGTCGCCTACTGTAAAGTATGTTTGCACCCAGTCAGCTTGCGCTGACCGATTACACTTGGTTCACAGACTACACACACATCCAAAGCCACTCCAACACTACAGTTACACTTACAAGCACTTCTCACCCTACATACAATCTCTACCAGACAGCCTAAGCCACTTGACAGAGACACATTGGCTGTATCGTCCCGACTTCGGTCGGGATAGGCCGGTCCTGCAGTGGATACTCAAATGGCTGATGATGATATATATATATATATATATATATATATATATATATATATATATATATATATATATATAGTAAATCCTTAATTACGGTCAGAAATATAACAATGCGTAATGTACCAGGGGTACTCTTTCTTTATTACTGCCAGACGGGAGGAACTGATGAAAGAAATAAAGCAGTGGTGAATTGGTTGGTAAAATAATCTAGTGCAGGAAACGGTGCCAGTTGGATTCCAGACTAGGGCAAGGAGCTGCATGAGGTTTGGAATTTCGCTGATGCTCCGTACTTATTGTTTATTAGAACAAAGGAAACGACACGGTGTATAAAAGAAATCCACGCCAATACCATCACACCAGTCACCAATGAAACTGCCATAGTATAAAATCAGGATGTGTGGTGGGTATTAGCGCCGAGATACTGACACGTAAAAGTGTATGAAACTGAGGTGAACGACTGTCTTAGAGAACGGACTCTCTTATCCATGCTAAGAGTTGGAAACATAAAAAAATAATAATAAAGGCTGTGATTGCCAAAGAGCCATTAATTTAATGTTTTATCAGTACGTGTTATTACGGGGTCTGAGTCACGCAGTGCCTTAGTAGCAGGGTCGTTCACCCCACCTGCAGGCAAAAACTCATAAGCTGAGGCCAGTGATGTGAAATAATACTGGTTTAATGAATGTAAGCCATCTATACCAGAATAAATATTTTCAATGGTTTTCTTGTCACTCAGGATCCTGGTGCTTAGACATGGCTTGGAAATAAAGTTCTCTTGTGATACCCCCTAAGAGAGAGAGAGAGAGAGAGAGAGAGAGAGAGAGAGAGAGAGAGAGAAACATTATCTGGAGTGCGAGTTCATTCGGATTACATAAGGTCTCTCGTTTAATAAGAAATTAACCCTCTCTTTGATGTTAATGCGATAAAGGCGATGAATATTTTCTGACAAATTATCTATGGTGCAGGTGACGTATCAGTCATAAAAACTAAATTACTGTCTAAAGCTCTCAGATGTTTGGCGTCGTGTTCCAATGCTTCATATTAGATAATAAAAAATGGCACAGAATGATACAATCGGCAGCTCTACACTCATGCTCCCTCCCCGGGTTGTGGAGACAGCAAGCCAAGAAGATATCGAATGGTTATATAAGAAATATTTAGGAGTTATTCAATGCTCATGATTTTCTCCTTCATGTTAAATTATTGCAATGACCGTCAACAAATTTCAATTTAAACGAATGAGAAAACATTTCACAATGTTTACTGTTTTGCAAAGTGCAGAAATGTGGTAATAGTCTCAACACTTCATATTATATCTGGCTTTAAAAAACAATAAGAATATGAATTATATTAGTGATGCATTGTTTCCATTAAAATAAATTTAGAAGAGGAAGATGGGTCAAGAATGAATTATTCATCAGACAATGTAAGTATTTGTGTAAATATTTCTTCCACAAAAACTGCCGATAAGAAGAAAGAGTTAATAAAGGCTGCATATCACTCTTCCCATTGGGAAAGTGTCTAAACCTAGTTAGAATGGCCTTGCGATATCAGGAAGAAAGTTAAGACTTCGTCCTGATGTTGAAGTGGTTAGCAAGGTCTTGCAATCAAACTGTGATTTGATCCTCGTATATTCAGTTCGCTCTTTAA
Organism: Coenobita brevimanus; assembly: GCF_032717465.1. Lineage (NCBI taxonomy): Eukaryota > Metazoa > Arthropoda > Malacostraca > Decapoda > Coenobitidae > Coenobita > Coenobita brevimanus. The sequence goes on from NC_136984.1 coordinate 17,569,781, forward strand.
GTTATTCTGTTTATTATTGTCAGAGGGGTTAATCCCTGTGTCTTTTAACACACACACACACACACACACACACACACACACACACACACACACACACACACACACACACACACACAGTACGTCCGGATCCAGGGTGCTGAAAATCGTCTCTCCCTGGAAGACCTTCGACTGGATTCAACATAGTCCCCTGCACATCCACCCCTTCCCCTTCACTACCACTAGGTCATATTTTATTCTTGACACCTCCAGAAGATTTTACTTAATTTGGGAAGGACGTGTCTTAAGGAAGGAGTTAGAGAAAACTAAGATCTAACTCTCCTTCCGTTTGTACAGTCTTTCCAAAAAGGATATAAAATCGTGTGTAGAGAGCAAGAGAAAATATGGATGACCTTTCCTTTGCGAAGAGGGTAAGGTAATAGGATAGTTGTTAGGTATATACAATTCTCTGATATTATAACCGACGTTCTTTCTTTTTTGTTTTTCTGGAAGTATATTTTGATTAAGTAATTTTCCTCCTTGCGTGCTTCCTCTTTGCTTATTATTAGATCCCATCTCACCCTTTCCTTTCGACGGAAGAAAAGTGTTAGGGCGATAATGATGATGATTTGCCAGAATTCACTGTATATTAGTCAACTGAAATGTAGGAAGGAAGGGAGGTTCAATAATAATAATAATAATAATAATAATAATAATAATAATAATAATCAGATAATGATGAGGAGTATTTAGATGAAGAATCCCGTACACACACTACACAAATCTGTTAATTTCTTCATCTGCTTCTCTGTGCCCAGCCAGAACAAACTAATCGCGTCCCTCTTTGTGATGGCGTTCCATATTTCTAAACGTATCTTCGGTACTTTTATACAATTTTATTCATCTTAAGGGGAGAAAAAGGATTGGGAAGGGGCTAAGAAGACTGAATACAATCCCTTCATTACGAATGGTTTCTCCAAAGATATCAAAATCGCTTAGACGTTAACAGAAACCAAGTAACAAGATTCGAGATCACATTGAAGGAAAAAAAATAACTAAATCTATGATAAATATCTGGCCAAAGACACAGATAAGGTAAAATATAATGGACTGTTGATTATCACCTTGAATTTGTGTGTGTGGCTGCTGAATTCTTCTGTTGTTTTGCTTGGAGGGTCCCTATGTGCTTTATCAAATATAATCTTATTGCAATGCTCATGTGCGTATTATTTCCCTCACTGACTTAAGCTCTTATAAAAAGTATTGAGTGCACGAGCCCGCTTGCGCGTGTATATATATATATATATATATATATATATATATATATATATATATATATATATATATATATATATATATATATTGTTACGGAACAGAGAAAGATAACGTACACTTTAAGTGAGAATACTAAGAGTCACTACTGTCCCGTAAAGTTCCAGGTTCAAAACAAAAGAGTTAGGTAAAATTATAAGTTAAAGTTTAATGCACAAACTAACAACAAAACATTCAGGACTCATAAGGATAATGTAATGGCAAATAAACAGGTTAAATATATGGTTAACTGCAATAGCCTCTATTAACACGAAATTAGCAAGAGTAAATTTATCTAAGTCAGCCCTGATAAAATGAGATACCAGATAATACTCAGTGAATGCCAGATAAATGATTACAGATACAAACTATTATCAAAAATGACTGACATAACCCAACATTAATCAAAAACCTCACTAGGCCTAAGAATAAACCTTATGCTACACAGTACAAGAAAAAGTGCAATAACAGTTATACTCAAATTACACACAGCTGCTAGATGTTTGGAGATTTCTTGAGCACTCACAATAATAATATCTGTACAGGGGAGGACAGAGATGTGAACAAAATGAGGAGCAGATCTAAGTGGCCATGATGCAGAGACTGAGCTCATTATATAGGGGCCAGCAGAGCTTGATACAACTTGTAAGAAGGACGCGCAAATGAAGCCATGGGGACAAAGAGATGAAAATCCCGCACTGAAACAACAGAAATGACGACTTACTCTACTATAATGGTAGAAGGGGGGAACTGAGGCAGAACACGCTCGTGATCAAACATGCAGCATACTGTGCGTTAAAATTACACAAAGGATGATGAAATCATAGGCTATGTAACACCTCCCCACAAAGAAAAAAGAAATTTACAAAGGAAATTTCTTATTACTCTAAAACAATCTGTACATGGCATTACAGAACATGCAAATGTCTTTCCTAATGTTACAAAACATGAGATCTCCCTAGCACGTTCAGTCATAGGTACTTGCCAGTATCACTTTAACAAATCAAACTTACTTATTTACCTAGCCTTTCCGATCTTGTCTATGCAATCTTCCACACGAGGGAGAGGATAAGTGTCTGTTTTGGTTATCTGATTAACACGTCTGTAGTCAATGCAAAGCCGCTGTGACCCACCTGGCTTAGGGACTAGAGTGACAGGAGAACTCCACTCGCTCTGACAGGGCTCAATCATCTTGTGGTCCAACAGGTAGCCAAGCTCCTTCTGGATGAGAGGAACTTTCACTGGGTTCACACGGTAAGGAGGCAATTTAATTGGCTTTGCGTCTCCAACATCGACATCATGCATCAACACAGTGGTTCTTCCTGGAGTAGCACGGAACACTTGCGGGTACTCCTGCAGTAATGCCGAAAACTCCTGCCTTTCCTCGGGAGGTAGATGAGAAAGCTTAGTCTGGAGATCATTCATGATATCAGGATTCTTCCCCAAACTATCACTCAGGCTCATACTGCATGGGAGAGCTTCACTTGCAGACTCGGGTGGAACAGCTACAGTGCAGACTGGATTATTTTCGTTCTGCCTGTGATAAAACTTTAGCATGTTGATGTGACAAAGTTGCTTGTTCTTTCTACGATCTGGTGTGGCGATGACATAGTTGACATCACTGAGTTTCTTCTCCACGAAATAAGGACCACTAAACTTGGCTTGAAGAGGTTGCCCATGAACTGGTAGCAGAATCAAAACCTGATCTCCTGGCTGAAAGTGGCATAACCTGGACTTCTTATCATACCAAGTCTTCATCTTCTCCTGAGCAGCTCCTAAATTCTCTCTCGCCAGCTGTAAAGCAGTGGACAGCCGTTCTTTGAACTTCATCACATACTCCAGCAGGTTGACGTCATCTTCCTCCGACAGCCAGCATTCCTTGAGTAACTTAAGGGGTCCTCTTACTTCATGGCCAAACAGTAGTTCAAAAGGTGAGAAGCCCAGTGATTCATTTGGAGATTCTCTTGCAGCAAACACAACGAATGGAAGACCTTTATCCCAGTCTTTCTGATGTTCCAAACAGTATTTCTTGAGCATCGATTTGAGTGTTTGATGATATCTCTCCAACGCTTCTTGGGTCTGGCGATGGTAAGCTGAAGACGTGATCTGGGTGATGCCCAACTCTTTCAGAGACTGCTTGAAAACATTCGACATGAAATTACTTCCCCGGTCTGACTGTACCTCCTTGGGCAGACCAAACTTTGTGAAGAACCCTAGCATTTCCTTAACCACGTTCTTTGCTGAGATATTTCTAAGTGGAATGGCTTCAGGATAACGAGTAGCCATATCAATCATGGTCAACACATAAGAAAATCCTGAAGAAGTCTTAGGAAGAGGGCCCACAATATCCACCAACACACGGGTGAAAGGCGCCTCAAAAGGAGGAATGGGAACTAGAGGTGCAACCTTTTCGGTCTGATTACACTTCCCCACAACTTGACAGGTGTGACAAGACTTACAATACCAGGAAACATCCCTGAAGATACCTGGCCAGTAGAAGTGTTTCAAAATGCGTGCCACAGTCTTCCTCACTCCAAGGTGTCCTGCCAAACTGGAATCATGAGCCACTCTAATGATATCCTGCCTACAAACACGAGGGATGACAACTTGATGTACAACCTCCCATTCACAGTCGGCTGATGCTGTTGGGGGTCTCCACTTCCTCATAAGTACTCCTGACTTTACATAATAACAAGTAGAAGCACCGGCTGACTCTTCTTCACTGTAAGCAGAGTTAGCTAGACCATTCAACTCAGGGTCAGCAACCTGCAACTCAACCAACTCTTGACGAGACAAATTATCAACACTACGGGGTACTGCCTCATCTGGTGAGTGGTCCAAATTAGCAAGAAAAGTGTCAGCTAGGATAACATCATCATCATCATTATCCTCTAAATCACCAGTAACTTTAGACTTAGCCCTAGTGACAGCACATGCAGGGAACACATCAGGGACATCACAATCCTGGGACGCAGCCACTGGCTCACTAGACAACTGAGGAGCTGGACACACTTGACTTCCACCAATATCATTTCCAAGTAAGAAAGTTACACCTGACATTGGGAGTGTCTCAACCACCCAACCATAACGGAACCATTAACAAAACCAGACTCTAAATTCACTCTGCACAGAGGGACAGAGAAGTAATTATTCCCTACACCTTGTAAGATTACAGTTTCATCAGAGGAATTAACATTAGAGCCTAGAACACTGGTCAGCATAAGGGATTGGCAAGCACCTGTATCACGATATATTTGAACTGATTTCCTGTCATTACTGTCCAGAGGACTGACAAAACCATCAGACAGGAAATTAGCAAATGAACTCTTGAGAGTGTCACCCACGTTACCGCTCAAAAGAGGAGCTCCATCATGAGAATTTAAGTTACCCCTCAAAGCAGGTTCAGTTAACTCAGTTAAAGAATTCTGGGAACTCTCAAGAGTGGACACTAGACCAATTGACTGAATATTTAAAGACTCCTTTTTGTTCACATCACGCTGTCTCCTGAAACATCTCTCCGTAGTATGACCAAGCTTACTACAATAAGTACATTTACTTTTCTGAAATCTAGAGGTGAAGCTGGTATTTACTTCCTGAGAAACATCATCCTTATTCTCTTTCCTGTTACCTGTACTCTGAGTAGAGGCAACGTACTTACTCTCAGCTTTCCCTTTTTCTTTAGAATATCTCTTGTGAGTGAGAACATACTCATCAGCCAAAACTGCAGCATCAGACAAATTATCTATTCTTTTCTCATCAAGATATAGGCTTACATCTTTACTAATACACCTTTTGAAGTCCTCCAGCAAAATCATCTGCTTAAATTTGTCAAAATCAGAATCCACATTCTTAGAATTTAACCACTGCTCTAACAGATCTTCTTTGATTTTTGCATACTCAACATGGGATTGCTTATCTTGCTTGTAAGTTGTCCTAAATTTTACTCTATAGGCTTCAGGAACAAGCTCATAGGCCTTAAGAATCAAGCTCTTAACTACATCATAATTATCAGATTGATCCTGAGGCAAAGATGCATAAGTTACTTGAGCTTTACCGGTGAGAACAGTTTGAAGGAGTACTGGCCAATACTTTTTAGGCCAATTAAAACCTGTAGCTACCCTCTCAAACAACTGAAAATACTTTGTTAAATCAGATTCATTAAAAGGATGGACAAGTTTAACATTTTTAGCCACATCAAAATCATCAGAGCTAGATGATCCAGTTCCACCTTGTTTCATGCGATACTCATGGTCTGCCTGAATCCTGGCAAGTTCAACTTGTGCCTGAGCCTGTATCTGTGCCTCCTTAACGCGAGCCTCCTGCAGGGCTAGCTGTAACTTAGCTAATTCAATCTGCGTTTGCTCATTTGGAGGAGTTACATTAAACAAGCTTTCATTAATCATGTCAACAATTTGATCTTTAGAATCATGAGAGCGAACAGCAATTCCCAATTGTTGAGCAACAAGCTTAAGTTCATTCTTTGTTCTGTTTTCTATATCACACACTGTTTGCACATTTGACAAAAAATCTTTGGCTTCATCAAGTGTAGTAATAGCAGACATAATTAATAAGTAACAGTCACAAAATATCAAGCAATATCCTTATGATAATATCCTGAATATCCTGATATGAGGTCGCCAAATTTATGTTACGGAACAGAGAAAGATAATGTACACTTTACGTGAGAATACGAAGAGTCATTACTGTCCCGTAAAGTTCCAGGTTCAAAACAAAAGAGTTAGGTAAAATTACAAGTTAAAGTTTAATGCACAAACTAACAACAAAACATTCAGGACTCATAAGGATAATGTAATGGCAAATAAACAGGTTAAATATATGGTTAACTGCAATAGCCTCTATTAACACGAAATTAGCAAGAGTAAATTTATCTAAGTCAGCCCTGATAAAATGAGATACCAGATAATACTCAGTGAATGCCAGATAAATTATTACAGATACAAACTATTATCAAAAATGACTGACATAACCCAACATTAATCAAAAACCTCACTAGGCCTAAGAATTAACCTTATGCTACACAGTACAAGAAAAAATGCAATAACAGTTATACTCAAATTACACACAGCTGCTAGATGTTTGGAGATTTCTTGAGCACTCACAATAATAATATCTGTACAGGGGAGGACAGAGATGTGAATAAAATGAGGAGCAGATCTAAGTGGCCATGATGCAAAGACTGAGCTCATTATATAGGGGCCAGCAGAGCTTGATACAACTTGTAAGAAGGACGCGCAAATGAAGCCATGGGGACAGAGATGAAAATCCCGCACTGAAACAACAGAAATGACGACTTACTCTACTATAACGGTACAAGGGGGGAACTGAGGCAGAACACGCTCGTGATCAAACATGCAGCATACTGTGCGTTAAAATTACACAAAGGATGATGAAATCATAGGCTATGTAACAATATATATATATATATATATATATATATATATATATATATATATATATATATATATATATATTTATATATATATCTGTGTGTGTGTGTGTGTGTGTGTGTGTGTGTGTGTGTGTGTGTGTGTGTGTGTGTGTGTGTGTGTGTGTATAATAAATCTTGCTGAGTTATGTATAGATTAATCAAGACATAATTCAGAAATGAACAAGAGGAACTAAATACAAAGGAGCCATGACTCGTACTGTATTACTATAACTGACGATGACACTGTGGACAAGTCATCAGCTTTGGACAAAATCTTCTAATGCACACAGTAATGATACAGTGTCTAACCATTGTGTGTTGTTGCTGAATGCACTCTGTAATGTGGGATCCAGGTTAGTCACATCTAGCAGTGTTCCATAATGGCTGTCAATGACTGAGGATTTGTTTGAATCTCAGCACATAGTTTTAACCCCTCAGAACCGAGTGACATTCTTCCTGCTACGAGACATTTATTACACTCATATGGGTTTCTCATGCTGAAGCAATTCATTGAGGTTATATTTAGGTTTTGCAGGTCAGAAAGGTTATCTAAAACTTAATAAAATCTTCCGGAAATGGCTAGAAAAAAAAAAAAACGATAAAGTCGCATCCTCTTTCATGTGTTAATGATGGGGCCGTGACATAATTTTGGTTCTATTCTTCCTGGTGCGAGACTTTTACTACACTCATATGGGTTTTTCAATCTGAAGTGCTTCACTAAGACTATGTTTAGATTTTCTAGTTCAAAAAGGTCATACTGAACGGAATTAAATTTTCGGGAAAGCAAGAATAAACAAACAAAACATCTCCTGCCTCATGTGTTAACGATAGGGCTGTGAATGTCCTTGGGAATGTTATGGTCAAATGGCTACAGGTACAGAATGCTGAGTGTAAGATTTATTTGATATAGATGTCATGTTCTCAGGACTCGCCAGTGCTCAGTGATCCCTTTGTATCAGTACGCATGAGACACGGTAGAGGAAGGACCTGGCACGATTCATCACATAAGCAAAATTACCTGACCTGACCTAACCTATCCTGACTTGTCTAAAATTAACCTAACCAAGCACAAAACAGCCTAACCTAACCTAACCGAAACTATCCCAACCCAACCAGACCTCAGCTAACTTTCTTAACTTAACCAAGCCCAAAATGACCTAAGAACCAAACTCAAACTCCTAACTTAACCAAAACTAACCAAACCTAAAATAACCTAACCTAACTCTCCCACTAATTATGCCTTCTAAAAGGTGCTGTAACCTCTCTCTCTCTCTCTCTCTCTCTCTCTCTCTCTCTCTCTCTCTCGTCCACTTTCTGTGTACAGGGTGGCCCATAAACAGCGCTTCACTAAAAACTCACGTGGCAGTATCTTGTGTGTTGCGAGGACGGCTCAGTCGGCTGGTGAGGGTGTGGTTGTGGCAGTGGGATTAGGAAATGAATAAATGATGCAGGGTAGGTAAAGATAACACTGAGCCGTCCCCACAACACACGAGAAATCACCCGACGGAGTGGAAATGGAGCGTTATACATGGATTACCCTGCCTTTCTGTCTCTAGTTTAGGGCAGCCGGGTGTGTATTAGTTAGCACATCTAGACTGAAACTGGACCAACCTGAGTTTGCTTTTTTGGCTGGTCAGATTCTTGGATAATGTTTGTTTCCCCTTGACAGTGTTCATTCTGTCAGTGTTTTTAGGGACGTGGATGTAACTTAAATTGTTGCGTCGATTTTGAGAGGAAGATTAAGACTTCCATTAAGTAAATTATCTGCATTTATGACCCCCGTGAAGTTGACAGGCGTTCTTCATATTTTTATTTTTCTCTGCTTCCTTCGTGGCTCATTCCTTCCTCATATATGTTAAAGGAAATAGAGTAAGAGTATAGGCAATAATGTGTCATAGTTATAGATATGTAATATTTATAGGCACTAGTATATATCTCATATCACAACATGCAGTATGTAGTGTCTGCTGGAGACATACACAGCTTCTCACTAGGAATGTCAAATCCATATGATGTATATCAACAATCCTGTTGCCCTTGACAAAAAATGTCTTAACACATAACCTATCTCAAACAATCGGTTAATTTTCGGAAAACTACATTTCTTGATCCAGGAAATCTGACACAACCACGTTGTAGACCATGTTATTCTGATTCTCTTCCACTATACATTTGTTTTGGGAAACGTATATTTAACGTAAAAATCCTGAATAATATTTCCTTGGATCTCCCCTCAGATTCAAACTTTCGCGTCGGTCTTCCTCCCTGTCAGGAAAACTCCTGGGCGTGACGTCATGTCAATACAGTGCTTGCTAGATGTCACAGCTAATGAATTTAAAATCAGCCAAAAGGCGGACCAATCAAATCATTGATAGCATTAGGAGATTTTTAAATGTCAAAATTCCTTACTTCAGTCAGATCGATGATGACTTCCAATAGGAGCCCCCACAAACTGGAAGTTAACTTAATGTAAAATGCAAAAGTGGGGTCAACTTGAATTACCCTCTGTAATACAATTTCTGTGTTACATTACTGAAACAGGATATTATTTTATTTATCTACATATAATACTGGAGAAAAAATGGCTTCTTTATAAAAATATAATAGAAATGGAAGGTTGTGTCCATCTCAGTTTAGGGACAGTCTACATGTGATTAATATGTTGCCTGAGTATTGATCACAGTCGTTTTTTTTTAGGCAGTGAATGTACATCTGTAAGGAAAAATTGTAAGTGGGTATAAAGAAATTGTATCTTACATAAGAAATGAAGGAAATATGGTACTTAAACAATCGAGGATCGTATGAACCCACTGGGCTCATATGGAGGCCCTTTCTTATGGGTAACGTGGCGTAGTTTGTGCGCCCGCCGCCAGGGGCCCAGGGCGGCGCTGATGGTGTGTGTACACCACACCTGACTCCCGCGCCTTTTGAAATTACCCGATGATTCCGGAAAACAGTGTCTTTGTCTTCTGCGTGGGTAAAATATATGTGGAAAAATAGACTGTAGCAGAACTAAGACGTTTTCTCAAAGCAAGAGGAATATCATGCCTTTAAAAAATCGGGTCGGCTGCTCTCGGCCCCGTACGATGTCGGCAGTACAGTTCTTACTGTTATTAAGTGTATGATGGATAGAATCACGTCAGGATTTGCCAGATGAAAGATTACGATCTTCTGAAACTATATGATAATTTTTCCAACAAATGAGTTTCATAACACTTGGTAAAAATGTGCTGAATGCAAACACACACAATAAGCTTTCCTGCTTTTTAGTAAACTCCATGGAGAGCTTTCCAGCGTAAATCTTATTTAGAGCATCAGTAAAATATCTACGATGAATATAATACTGGTATAATGCTTTAAGCATGAGTAATAATCCCGACAGAAATGTTTTTAAAGGAAGGTATACCAGCTCTGAGTGGGTAGTGACCCAACGCAATTTTGTGATCCGGCGAACACTGGCAACTTTCAGGA
>NC_136984.1:17584987-17704301 GCF_032717465.1 Coenobita brevimanus
CGCTCCTTTATAGCCTCATTCGTCAGCCTGTCTCTCCATGTGACTCCACAGGCTCCTCTTAAATAACTCATTTCCACTGCTCTTACTCTTGACTTGTGTCCTTCCAACAACGTCCAAGCTTCACTTCCGTACGTTAGAGTTGGTATCATCACAATACTGTCATGTAGTAACTTTTTCACTTCCATGCTCACTTCCCTGTTTCTTATCACTGCTTTCAAAGAACCAGCAACCTTTCTTCCCTGCTGTACCCTTTCAAGCACTTCACCCTCGAAACCTCCATCCTTACTCATCACACTACCCAAGTACTTAAACGTACTCATATTTTCCAATTCCTTACCATCCAACCTCGCTGTACATTCACTGACTTCACCTCTCTCAAAGACCATCACTTTACTCTTACATTCACCTTTAGATTCCGTTTCTTACACACTCTCCCAAACTCATCCACCAAGCCTTGCAGCTCCCCTTCGTCTTCACTTAACAACACAATATCATCTGCAAACAACAGTACAGAGAGTTTGCAAACACTATTATTATTATTATTATAATAATAAAAATAATAGTAATAATAATGATAATGATAGCTAGAGAGCGCTCAGAGAGTGCATACCTCCGCCAATGCCATTACCATTAGAAAGAATCCTGATCCTGCCCCAAATTAATCATTTCTTCCTTGCCTCGCGGTCCACCCTTCCACAAAATTTGATCAAAATCCGTTCATATCTTTTTGAGTAAAGTTGCTAACAAACACACCAACAAACAAACAAACGCCAGAAAGAACATAACTTCTTTGGCGGAGGTAATAATAATCATCATCATCATCATCATCATCATCATAATAATAATAATAATAACAATAATAATAATAATAATATGAGGATGTGGATGAAGAATCCCCGGCACACACTAAACAAATCTGTGCATTTCTTCATCTGCTCTTCTGTGTTACTTGCCAGCCAGAACTAACTGGTCACGTCCCTCAGTCTAATAACGCTCCATATTTCTAAACCTATTTTCGTTACTTTTATGCAATTTTATTCAGCTTAGTGGAAGAAATAGTATTGGGAAGGGGTTAAGAAGACTGTTTACAATCCCTTCACTACGAATGGTTTCTCCAGAGTTAACAAAATCGCTTAGATGTTAACAGGACTCAAGTAAAAAGATTCGAGCTTATATTGACGGATAGATGAACTAAATCAGTGATAAATCTCTGGCCAAGGACACAGATAAGGTAAAAGTTAATGGTTTGTCAATTATCACCTTGAATCTGTGTGTGTGGCTGCTGCATTCATATGTTGCATTGCTTGGAGGGTCCCTATGTTGTTTAACAAATATAATCTTATTGCTGTGCTCATGTGCGTATTATTTCCCTCATTGACTGAAGCTCTTACAAAAATTATTGTGTGTGTGTGTGTGTGTGTGTGTGTGTGTGTGTGTGTGTGTGTGTGTGTGTGTGTGTGTGTGTAAACCAGAGAAGAATCTTTGAAGAGTCTCTATGTAATCAAGACCTTCCACTAAATAAATAGTTGCAGTCGAAAATTCCTTTGTCTCATGAGACTTAAGACTGATTACTTTGAATAAAAGAATGTATTGTGTATCTGCTGTGATGATTATCTTTTGCTCTGGCATTAATACTGATGCTAGGAAAGTTGGTAGGATAAAAGGTTGGATGAGGGTTAGAGGTGGGAGGTCCTATGTGTGCGCTTGACATTTGAGAGGCAGGCAGGGGCAGGGGGGAGGAGGTGTAGGGTAGGGATGTGGATATGTAGGGAAGGAAAGAGAGGAGAAAACACCAACAGCGGGCTCTTGTGTGGCTGTGGAAGTATGAAACTGAGTCAGTGTTTACTAACATAGCTACTTTTTCCTTCTTGAAGCTTCAGTGGTCATGACAGAGAATGGAGTTTTGAAAAAAAGAAAACACACTCACCCGTATCATCCCTGAATTATTTATACGAGTACGTCTGTTTATCCAAACTTTTCTATCCACCTGAAGCACTGACGAAAATTGTATCTTACTGGAATGCTATTGTATTATATAATATGCATATTTGTTATAAACTAGGGAACACTTTACTAAATACCTAGAGCCGGAACAAATCAGGACATGCTTACAACACAAACATTTGGTAATAAATCTCAGCTTCTCCCAATTTCCTCTCAAATTCGGATAATTTATTCCACACCGTCAGACATTACAAAGAATATATTTAATCTTCAGTGTAGTCTACACGTTTTCAAGCTGTGGAGAATTTTTCTCTTTTTTTGCCAATCGACCATTGGGGCCAAAGCCCCTGGTCATTAAGGTATATATATATATATATATATATATATATATATATATATATATATATATATATATATATATATATATATATATTGCCAGACGCCTCAATCCCGTTCGGGGTGGCCAAAAACATATCGCCTCCACGTCACCCTGTCCCTCACCGTTTCACGGCCATGCTCCTAACTCACACCTCTCTCTCTCATATACCTCTCCACCCCATCCCTCCATCTCATCCTCGGCCTCCCTCTCCCTCTCCCCCCTCCACCTCACTCACATACACTCTCTTCGTCAGTCTTTCACCCTCCATCCTCTCCACATGGCCAAACAACCTCAGCCTATTCCTTCTAACGCTTCCCATCACATCCACATCCACACCACAACGCTCCTTTATATCCTCATTTGTCAGCCTGTCTCTCCATGAGACTCCACAGGCTCCTCTTAAATAACTCATTTCCACTGCTCTCACTCTTGACTTGTGCCCTTCCAACAACGTCCAAGCTTCACTTCCATACGTTAGAGTTGGTATCACAATATTGCCATATAGTAACTTTTTCACTTCCATGCTCACTTCCCTGCTTCTTATTACTGCTTTCAAGGAACCAGCAACCTTTTTTCCCTGCTGTTTCCAAGCACTTCACCCTCGAAACCTCCATCCTTACTCATCACACTACCCAAGTACTTAAACGTACTCACATTTTCCAATTCCTTACCATCCAACCTCGCTGTACATTCACTGACTTCACCTCTCTCAAAGACCATCACTTTACTCTTCCCTACATTCACCTTTAGATTCCGTTTCTTACACACTCTCCCAAACTCATCCACCAAGCCTTGCAGCTCCCCTTCGTCTTCACTCAATAACACAGTATCATCTGCAAACAACAGTACAGGGAGTTTCCAAACACTACCCTCTCTCACTAGGGCCACTCCAACATCTACTACCCTACCTTGTACCTCTTTTATTATCCCATCCATGTACAGATTGAATAACTATGTAGACATGACATATCCCTGTTTCAACCCAACTTTTAAGGAGAAAAATTCACTCAGTTCACCATCCACACGCAGTGCAGCCTTAGCACCATCATACATACTCTTCACAGTATTCAACAACTTCCCATGTACTCCATATATTCTTAGCACTTTCCACAATCCTTGTCTATCCACCCTGTCATATGCTTTCTCCAAATCCATGGAAGCCGCATACAACTTCTCTCCCTTATCTAGCAACTTGTCCACTAAAGATCTAAGAATGAAAATATGATCTACACAACCTCTTCCCTTCCTAAAGCCTCCCTGTTCTTCACCAACTAATTCCTCTGTTATTTCCCCAACTCTGTCAATAAGTATCCTACCATACACTTTTCCTGTTATACTAAGAAGACAAATGCCCCTATGATTACCACACACTTCTTTTTCCCGTCTTTCTTTGTACAAGGGAATAATTATACCTGACTTCCAATCCTCCGGAACTCTACCTTCCTCCCAGGCCAATCTGCACATTTTCCACATCCATTCTACTACTACCTCTCCCCCATGCTTCAACATTTCACCACACACTCAATCAATTCCTGTGGCTTTCCCCAACTTAACTTTCTTCATTGCTTCAACGACTTCTATCCTACTGATTTTTTTCCTGTCTTCTCACCTCCCTCCTTCTCCCAGCCATTCCCCAGCCACTTATACTTGCATCACTTCCATCCTCTATGTTCAACAATGTTCTCTCCATCTGCTCACTTTTTCTCCCTTCTCCACTTGTAATGTACCATTTTTATCTTTCACTCCCTTGCTAATTTCACTTCCACCCTGTCCTACTCTCTTCACCTCTTTCCAGAACATTTTCTTACAGTCCCTCCACTTTACGCTCAAATTCCTTCCAAATTCCTCGTCCACTCTGTTCTTACTCTCTCTTACTTATCTTTTCACCTCTCTCTTTCTTTCTACATATAACTCTCTCTTCCGTCTCTCAACTTCTTCCACGCCCCTATTTCTCATCCATTAATTGTATGCTTTCTTCTTTTGTGCCACAGCCTGTCTCACCTCTTCATTCCACCACGCTATTCTTTGCACCCCCCTCCGTCTTCTCTTCATCCCAGACACCACATCACATGCTGCACATATTTCTTCTGTGAATAAAATATATATATATATATATATATATATATATATATATATATATATATATATATATATATATTTTTATATATATATATATATATATATATATACCCTTCAATGTATGTATGTAATGTATGTATGTATGTATGTATGTATCTCTCTCTCTCTCTCTCTCTCTCTCTCTCTCTCTCTCTCTCTATATATATATATATATATATATATATATATATATATATATATTTCCTTTTTGGAATTTTATATTATTTGTGAGGAAAGAAAACTAATCTAGAAACCCTAAAATTAATAACCTAACAGACAAATCGCTAATCTGTGCTAAAGCCTAAAGATACAAATAGCTAAACCTACACTAATGGTAAAAATACCCCGACCAAGAGAACACTATCGACTGCAGATATGGAATGCCATTCAGCCGTGGAGACGTTAGTTCGTTCGTTTAAAGATTTCCTGCACCTATAATGCAAGCCAGGCCATACATTAGCACCGTCAGTGGGGTGTGGGCTGACTTAAAAAATAGTATCTGGGAAGACAGGGTGTGAGTTGGAAATTGGTTAAGTAACAATAATAGCTGAGTAAATATGTGATGGAGTAACTTCGTTCACGTGTAGCTGGTGACAGAAGTTAAAGCTGTATACTGGGTCTTGATTGTAGTTTATTATCTTCAAAGTGAAAGTTTAAGTTGAACACTCCGTGTATTACACAGGAGCGTATATACACTAGCTAAGTTCTCACTGGACCCCTCTTCTCTTTACCACCTCTCGCTTCTGTAGCGAGCCCCCTTCTGATCCTCTAATTCCTCCATTCTTGTCTAGGAGGGCTTGTGTCAGGTGTATAACCCGTATGTAGGGGTTCTAGAAGCTTGTGTGTGTCTGTGTGTATATAGAGCTTCCGATGCCCTCTGTCATTCCTGTGCTTAACTCATGCAGACACGTTTCCTGTCCCCATACCTAGCTTATCAGGTTACAGTTGTTACGTTTAGATTACACATTTATGTTGCTGTCTATTGTGATTTGTATTATGATAATGTAGATTCCTAACATTGCTCGGTCACGCCAGCTGGAGAACCTACGACAGCGTATATCAGTGAGACACTCTAATTTCTTAATGTATAATACTAATTATAATATTGTATAGACATAATATTCATGATAATATTGTACTGATCCAATAATATCCTATAAACTTAATACATTGTAAACATATCGCATACATAATGGAGCAAATGCACTATAATAAAACTAATTATAAAATATTATATAACACATTGTAAAATGTATATATATAACAGACGTATATATCTATATATCTCTATCTCTATCAATCTATCTATCTATCTATCTATATCTATATCTATCTATCTATCTATCTATCTATCTATCTATATATATATATATATATATATATATATATATATAACTAGTCCAAAGCCAAAATTATAGTAAGAGTTATTAATAAATTTGTATTTTATATACATATAATGATATTGGTATTAGAATTGGATACTTGTATATCATGTAATATTAATTCAGTTGTTGTCCCATAATTGTCCGTTTATATCTATCTATCTATCTATCTATATACCTAGGCTCCTTCCCCCAAGGAAAGGGAGGTAGCCGAGACAGGACTACACACTCCCCATTTACTCATCCATTCAAACACATTCATTCGCATCTTAGCCCCAAAGGGGAGAACGGACAGATCCTCACCGCACCACACCGCACAAGGGTCAACTGCACAATGCAATCAGTGACATCCGCAGCAGGGTCCGACAGCAGAACTGGTTTACCCCTGCCACATCATAACAGACCCATCCCCTTACCCGCACGTGACCTGAATAACTGATCAGACCAAATCCGGGAGAATATCCCCTCAGGGCTGCGTCATCACTTATTCATTCACAATTTCTCTCCATTTATTTCTGTCACGCACAGCCACTCTCTCTCTCTCTCTCTCTCTCTCTCTCTCTCTCTGTATATATATATATATATATATATATATATATATATATATATATATATATATATATATATGTATATATATATATATATATATATATATATATATATAATTAACACTTTACAAAATATTTACACTTCATTGAGGGGGGCTCACTTGAATGCTTACTCTACCCCCAATAAATACTTACTCCAAGTTTGCAATTCTTGCATGCATTCTATGCACTGCGAACAGCACTACTGCAAATACAATACAGAAGATTATAAAGACAGTAGGGGCTGGGCTATACACATAACATGGGATGAACATAAACTCAAATCTTCCCAGGGCTCCATTGTTTCACTGATTAGTTGCATTGTTTCAAACTTGGGTGAAGTCAACTTAATACTTGTGCTCATGTTTAAATCCATCTTAGGTATAGGTTGGATATATTTGTGTGTATGATTGAGGATGACATAGTGATTGAAGGTAGATAAAGTGGACATGGATGGTGTAAGTACCGCACAGTAGTCTGGTGCTATGTATTCTGAAGTATGAGATGGTGGTATATCTGGACAGACTATGTAAACTGATGTGTTATGGGTGAAGTAAAAAAAAAACTGGGTGTCCAGTGCGTTGATGGTGTATAGGTATATCCGAAGCAAATGTGAAGTTGCAGTGGTGACGAATGTCGTGATTTCTGATGATAGCTATTTCACAAGGGACTGTTCCAGTAGGCTGAAACGTGAAAATGTACGCAGGACAAAGGCGAACAGCATGTAAAAATGTGCGGCACTTTCGTTCAATCGTTGATTCACTTGCGAAAGTGACAGTGTTCCGTCTCTTAGAGACCATGATGAGTTCGATGTCTGTGTCGATGTTGATGATGACCAAAGTATCATTATTCTTAGAAGTGAAAGGGTGTATTTGATAAACTGTGAACAGATCGTCAGTTATGAATGGTACATGAACTACTACTGATGTTGGTGTTAGGTGTTGCTTCTAAGTATGGATAATAGAACATGAAATCTCTGCCACGGAATAAAGGCTTCGAACTATGTTTATGTATGCCTTGACTAATTATCTGATGTAGATCTTGAACTGGAAGTAGGTCAGTTGTGATCCTGCCATTACCAGCATTTGCGATTCCTTACATAAGTGCCCTGTAACGAACTCGAGTATAATTGTGTCAATGTTCCATGATGATTGAGAAGTGTTGGAAAAGTGTTGTGTTTCCTTCCATGCCATTTATTTTGTGTAATAATTTCAGTCTCTTAGATTTGTCACGATTGTCTTCATTGCTGAGTTTTGGCCGGCAACAATCTTGTTTTGAAATGTTAGTACCTGAGCTATTTTATTAAATTTGTTGTTTATTGCTTGAAGGTCTTCCTCTGTAGCTAATCCAAAGATATTCCCTAGAATTGCACCACCCAGGTCAAACAAACCGAGCCTTTGGCGAGTACGTGTGATGCTGTTCGTGTCAATCAATGCCTCTGTTCCATGAGACGGGAGATCTTGGATCATGATGAGCATAATTGATTTAGACTGTTCTATCTTCCATTTCGCTAACTTTACGATTTCAGTCACTGCCTTTGTGTTATGAGCTTGTGAAACATAGCCTCCTATCATAAACTCCAGGGTTCTCGGTGGTTTGGCAATGTTCTCCAAATACAAATAATACAAACTGATTTCAGTACTCATGACATCTTTTACGACTGACGTCGTGGCCGTTACAGCTATGAGGCATCCTTGCCGTACTATGTGTTGAGGGTCTAAGTGAGCATATCCTCTTGCTATGTAGAGGAGATTCCATGGTATAAGTCCCTTCATCGTTACCTACTTCTAAAAAAAAAAAATCTATTAATTTCAAAATCCAGTCATGCTGTGGTCGATGATAGTGATGATGTGCGTTACGGTTGGCTTATGGAGAACAATAACTTACTTGATGTTTCACATATAGGAGTTTATATCAATATCTAGATCATGTAAATACTGTACTGTAGCCATTTTAGGAACAGTTGCACCTATGTTTGTTTGTTTGGTATGTGACCTAAATTTATTTCTGTAATTATTGTTGTCTTCTTGATTGGTTTCATGAGTCATTTTCGATTTTTCCGTGGTGTCTGAGGTTGTATAATTGCTGGCTAATTCCCTCGGTACCCATTTTTAATGATCAACATGACTGTTTTTCTTCACCATTTGACAGTGACCTAATTACAATATAGTTTCATGACTTATTGATTACTATGTATGGGCCCTCAAATTTCGGGGATAATTTATTGTCCCTCGTATGAATGACACCATAGACAATGTCTCCTAAGCTAATAGCCGATTCTTTCGCCTTTTTATTAAATGTCTCCGTCATTTCTTCCTAGGACATCGATAATTGTTTTTTTCACTCTCTTGTGTATATCCTGGAATTCACGTAAACGGAGTTTAGGGTAATCATCGTACTTGTATACGGGCAGATTTTCACCTTGGAGAATTTCATACGGTAATTTCTTATCAGTTCCGTAGATAATGAAGTGTGCTGTGTCTCCTGTAGACTTATTTATAGATCCATTAATTGATGCTTCTTCTCTGGGAATCAAATAATCCCAACTTGCATAATTTTTATTGAGAATGTGTCATAGTACGTCCAATACTTTTTTGTTTTGTCTCTCTACTAACCCATTGGATGCTAGGTGACAGGCTTAAACGTTAACCTTTTTGATATTGTATTGTTTACATATTTCTTGTAAGATATCAGAATTAAATTCAACTCCATTATTGCTTATTACTACCTTTGGGGTCGTGAAGCGACATATTACATTATCTATTATTGCTTTTGCTACTGTCTCTGCTGTTTTATCTTTAATTGGGGCTGAAATTACAAAGCGTGAGAAATGGTCTGTTGCTACGAATATATGTTGGTTGTTATTGTATGATAACTGCATCTTGAGTAATATCAACCGCGACAACGTCCCATGGTTGATGTGGTACAGGGTAATTACCTATAGGTGTAGGTGTGATTGTCCTTTGTGTTTTCCACATGATACGCATCTGTCTATATGATTGTTTATATCTTTTCGTAATGATGGTCAGTAATGTAACAACTAGGCTTGTTTGAATGTCCTATGCTTTCCAGGATGTCCTGCATGTGGGCTATCGTGTATCGTTCACAATACTTGGGGTATCATGTCATTAGGTACCACTAATTGTTTATTACTTCTTCGGCGGTTTGGTTGTTCTGGGTTGATCCTGTATAAGGCATTATTAATTATTGTGAATTGTTCTAGTGGTACTTGTAGTCTGGGTAATTGTATGTCTTCTTCACTTTCTAACTTGTATATAACTTTGGACCATGTTGGATCATTTCTTTGTGCTTTCGCAATTTCATCGTGGTTTGGGATGTTTCCTTTGAGATCTAATGCCGCGACATGAATTGTCTTTGGGTTCTTAGATATTGCATCGGCTACTAGATTAATTTTGCCTTGTATGTAATGAATGTGTACATTGTACTTTCCGACTGTACATTTCCATCTTGCTCTCCTCCCAGAGAGGAGTTTTTCTTTAAACACACTCAGTAGCGGTTTATGGTCGGTGAATAAGTATATTTCGTAACCATATACCAAATCCTGAAACTTTTGTAATGCAAAAACCACTGCAAGTGCCTCTAAGCCTGTAGAGAATAATTTTTCTCTGCACCTTTTATTTGTCTGCTGGCAAATGCAATTGGTTGATTCTTTCTTCTTTTATGTTCTTGCATCAATACAGCCCCTAATCCTTTAACTGATGCGTCTGTACAAATACTAAATGGTTTTGTGAAATCCGGATATGCCAAGCATAGTGCATTTGTAAGTTTATTTTTTAATTCTTAAATGCTTGTTTTTGTTCTTCTCCTCACTGGAATATAGCATCTTTTTTGAGTAGTTGGAATAGAGGAAAGGCTATATGAGAGAACTGTTGTATGAATGACCTACCTGCTAGACCTAGAAATTGTCTAACTTCGTCTGTCATAGTGGGTTCAGGGAAGTCTCTCACTGCCTGTATTTTGTCATCGGAGGTGTGAATACCTTCAGCATTTAGTTTGTGGCCTAAGAATTTTATTTCGTTAAAGCAAAATTTGCATTTAGAAAGCTTAATTTTTAAACCAGCATCACCAAGCTCTTGTAAGTGTAGGTCTAATTTCTGGAGATTTGTGTTATATCTTTCGTTGCGACAATTATGTCATCAAGATAAACAAATATTCCTTGTCCTAAAATTCCGGACAATACCTAATTCATAAGATGCTGGAATGTGCCTGGTGCTGTCTTCAATCCCATTGGCATTCTCTTGTACTGATAATCTCCTGTATTTTTGGAAAAGGCAGTGTATTTACGTGACTCTTCATCTAATGGGATTTGGTAGTATCCATTAAGCAAATCTATCGTGGAAAATACATTATTTTCTGGTCCAATGTTCTGTAGGACGTCACTTAGCAATGGCATGGGAAATCGGTCTGGGACTGTGTGATTGTTTAGTTTACGGTAATCTACTACCGGACGCATTTCTCCATTTCGTTTGGGCTCGAAGAATAATGGGGCATTCCACGGGGAGACTGATGGTTCAATAATTCCAAGTTTTAACATTTCATCGACATACTGGTTTGCGAGTGTACGTTGAGATTGTGGGACTCGATGGGCAGGTACGAAAATCGGTGGTGTGTCTGGGTGCACGTTAATCTTGTGATTAATCAGGTTAGTACACCCTAATTGTTCTCCGGGTAATGCTACGGTGTCCCTGTGTTTTTCCAACAATGTTAACAAATCAGTTTCTTTCTCAAATTCACCTGAGTGAATTAAATTCTCTTTTATGCTTTCTCTGTCCGTAGCTTATATCTCACTTGTCACTCCAACTAAAACTATTTTCATCACGGGGGCGGGACATTTTTCAGTATTAACCATATAAGTCCCCTTTTTCAACTGTACTTCCTCATTCATGTGATTAATTAGGAATATCTGAGTTTGCCCATCGTCGTTCATCTGACTTAATGCGTTTTCTATTGACAGTCCTTTTACTTTACATAATTCTTCCAAGATAAGAACAGTACTATTTTTTAATTTGCTCTTTATGGTAACTTTCATGTAGGAGATAGGCGGTATAACTAAATCATCGGTAAGATGATGAGACAGTACCGTTACCTGGGTTTCTAGTCCTGGAGGCTGGGGGGGGGGGTGAGTAGATCTATACACTCATCTGATTGTGTATCTTTAATATTAAGCTTTTAATATTACCAATTCTTTTTGGTTCTGTTTTATTAATTGGTGAGAACTCTAATGGTATTTCTTCTATGAATTCATTATCAAAGTCTATTCCATTCATGCGTGGGAGTAAAGTTATTTGCTCTATTCTCATGCATCTTAAGCCCAGCAACATATCAGCTTTTATTGCTAAGTTTTCAACAATATAAAAAAATGCAGAAATTAGTCTTGTAGTCTTTTTTAAACTGGTGTTTAACCGTGTCATACCTTTTACTGCAATTTGTTTGCCATCTACTGTATATAAGTCTAAATCAGATTCTTCCAGAAAAGTTATTTTCTTCTTGTTTCTAAAAATTCTACCTATTTCTTCTTGTGTTATTAAGTTCACTGAAGAGCCTGTGTCTAAAAATAAGGAAACGTTTTGATCCTCACATGCAGCTGGTATCAAGATACACTCACTTCCCAACATACCTCCTATGTGATTTTTAGACTTGCTTTTCTTTACGTTTGTTAATTTCTTGTCGTGACTTGGCCTTCTCCTGATTTGAAAATGGAAACTAATTTCTCTACTGTCTTGCAATTATTTGTCCAGTGCCCTTGGGACCGATGATGCCTACAGTATGGATCAAATCCTTGTGTCTTTTGTTTATCTTCTTTTGTTTTGATAAAGCATTCATTATTTGTGTGTCCTTATTTTGCACATTTAACAACATAGAATGGACTTATCTCCCGACTGTGATCTGCGAGATGTCTTCCCATATTTAGTGGTTTCTGTGGCGCGAGTTCTGCTCGAACTGGGCTTAAACTTATGTGACTGCCTGTGGCCTGGTGTTTGAGAACGCTGCCTCGAAGCGTTTGGTTGTTTGCTCTGTCTGCTTTTGGGACGCAATCGATTTTGTTCTCTGTTTTGGGTACTTGTAGCTGTTTTCACAGCTGATACTGTCTTCAGACACTCTTATTCTACAAGAATGTGATTGTGTTTCCGTAACCCCTGCTTTGCTACACTGCATCTCTACTTCGTTCATTAAGTCTAGTAAGCACAAACCTGGGGTGACCGGGATCATTTTGGCTATCTTGAGGGTCCTATCAGGTAATTTACACAAGGCAGCTACATAACCAATGATGTCTACAACAAGGTTTGGTGACATCTTTCCATCTTGTGTTATCCAGTTTCAATTTTCTAAAGTAGCTAATAATGTTCTTTTAATGGTGGAGACATCAGCAGTTATTTCGCTGAGCAAATGATTTGTAGTTTGCACCCTTACAAGATCTACAATCTTATGTAATTCTGGGATTATACCTGGCAAAAAGTTCATACCTCCAGAAAATTTCTTCAAAAATTCAGTTTTAAACTCATCATATGTCTTAGCTCAGAGAAGCTTATCAGACTTCAGCAAATCTCCTGCCGGGCATCTTTCCCGATTAATCCATGAAGAAAATATTGCAATTTTCTCCTGTTCATCAGTTAAATGTCTCTTTACGAAGAGTTGTTAGCACTGGTTGATCAAAGATATCACATCAATGTGATCTTTTTCTGTGCCTGAGAATTTTGGGATGTTTTTATCCTCATGATAAACGTAAACATGAGGTGGGGATGTTTGATCTGTGGTATTGCTTGTGTTATTCATTTTCACTGGTTGCTTTGTTAGGTTCACTTGGAGTTGTTTATTGTTGTGTGAAGTAATAGTGGAATAAGTTTTACCTCACTGATGAACTCTGTTAACTAAACTTTCATAGATATGCAAGTTAAAGTCCTCACTCGCTACATCAGAGGGGGTTTCCCAATCACCATCATTATCATCTAGAAATGAGGTATTTGTTTCTTTGTCTTTAGTTTGCGGTGAATTTTGTAAGGTGGGTGTGTTGCTCTGTTGTTCTCCTAATTCTGTATCTGCAGTGGCCGCTGACTGTGTATCATCTCTTACTAACACGGGTGGAGGTGAGAATATCTCGGTCATATCACTCAGCTAAAATGAACTCATGTTGCTAGGGTATAGTGTTAAGAAATGCGTCTTTTGTTTATGTTGTAACGGAATAGAAGAGCAAATGAGCTGTAATAAATGAAAGATAGTAAGTGTATAAATGTATATATAAAAATAAGTAAAGGTGATTGTACCGAAGTTAAAACACTAAGAAGAAATGAGTGAAGTATAATTACACCCACTTGATACAGATGATGTCACTCGGAGAGGCGTGTTGATAGCAGATGTCGATCTCGGAATATAAATGCAGAGGTGATAGAAGATCTCCCTCTCGATAATTCTAGGACTGTGTTGATGGACGATACTACTCCGGAAACATGGCTTGATGATCTCAGTGTTGATTACAGTGTGAATTAATCTCAGTGATAGAAAACCTCACCATAGAACGTCCAACTTCCACTCAATAGCAGTTGGATATAAATGAGTATGAGTAGGAGTTATGTGAATTATGTTGAGTAACGAGCAGTGGGTGAGAGGTGCCTGGTGTCAGTCACACGTTGATTGACGCAGCATCGTCTCAGCAAACACACATGGTGATGTCAACTTCCCACACTCTGGTAGCTGTGGTGAGTAAATAGCGATAAGTAACTTGAGTGAGGAAAGGTGAGTAAGACAAATTGTAAATGTTGACTCTGAATTATGCTGCCGTCGTCTTTGACCTTGTGCATTCCTATTGTCAACTCGCTGGAGGCAGAGGGTGTTTGGAGAGGGTGGGGGTCTGGTGGTTATTGCTGTGTTCTTGCTTTCCTTTTGGTTGTTGTGTAGCAATCATTGATAGATGTAGGTCGTTTGTTCGTCATAGAAATTAATGTCATGAGGTGTATTGGGGCTATAACTGTAGTGTTGTTTGACTTATATCTTGATAATGTAGACCCAACTGTAGACTCGTAGACTCGTAAATTCGTAGAGCTTGTTTTCCCTCACTCGTAACTCGTCAGTTTTATAGTTTGATTGTAGAAATGATGGTTTTTAGGCATAGCCCGTTCATTACTGCCACCAACTATATATGTGAATCTTTGGTATTGTAATATGTTAATCTTGAGATTTGGTTTTAGTTATTGTGATAGTTCAAGGCAAGAGAAGTTAATGATGAATATAGGGTGTTGATCTTGATTTATTATCTTCAAGGAAAGTCTAAGTTGAGCAGTGTATGAATTACACAGGAACGTAATTTACTTAGTCTCGCCGGACCCCTCTTCTTATCTCCTCTCTCCACGACCTTTCGCTTCTATGGCTAGCCCCTTTCTGATCTCTAATCCCTGCATTCTTGTTTAGGAGGGCTCATGTCACGTGGGCTACACTGTCATTAGATAATTCTAGAACCCTGTACAGTATGTCTGTGTGTATGTAGTGCTTCCGGTGCCCACTGGCATACTGTTGATTAAGTCTTGCTGAACTCATTTCCTTTGGTCGATTCTCTCTGACACACTTCGTATTTCTACACCTTGGCAGGTGCTTCTGTCTATCTATCTATCTATCTATCTATCATGCTATAAGTTGTATTATTATAATATGGAGTCCTGAGACTGACAGACCTCCACATCGTCCTCTCACAGCCCTCGTATCAGCAACATTCCCATCATCAACCTCTCTACAATCACGTAATTAATCTAACTTCTTTCAACACGATCCCCGTTTCCTCTATACCATGTGTATTTATGTGTATCTATGTGTTTCAAGTACGAGTTACAAATGCACAACCTCCTCTCCTGACACATATCTTTTAGTCGCTTCACATTATCATTTTCTCCTGGTACTCCTTGACAGCCCATTATGTCATCCTCAGGACCAGTGCCTACTCTTCCATTCATATCCCCCATTATTACCACTTAATAGCTTCTAGGCATTTCTCCCACTACTTCATCCAGCTCATCCCAAAATCTATCTTTCTCTCTCTCACTCCTGTCCTCACACGGTGCATATGCTACAATCACTGCCACTTTCACCTTCACAAACGAATCTAACAGCAGTAGACCATTACCTGCAACCACGATACCATTTCAAAATATATCTTTGACATCCTGCAAAAATTACGAAATTATGAACTATTCCCCACTTGCACTGGTAGCAGTCATTTACAAAATGATGTCCATCGTCATAGGGGTTGGCCTAATGTGATGGACACATCCAAAATCGTCGACGAGCACGTATTTGTTGTTCTTGCTGTGCTCATAATAAAACCGTTGTGGCTGCGGTAAGGCCTCCTCCCTCATTGCTTTGTTGCTGGGTTCTGTCTCCCACAAGTCTGGACTACACGACTACTTCACCTTTGTTTCGAACATGTCAGTGTCTTGAAAACCATGCTCGTGACATTGAGCATAACATGTCTGTGACATGTTACTAACATGCTCGAGACATGAATGTAACAAGTCATGAACAATGTTTCTGACAGTGTCCGATGGCAAGTGCGGACACATCCTTAGATGATTTCGGTGTTGTTCCTCCATCACTTCCCCCCTCTGACTTCCTCATGGCTGACATTAAAATTTCTTCAGCTGATGTATTTTCTGCCATCACTGGCCTTTCTAGAATACTCCCCCAGTATCCATGTTTGTTGTTCAAGGCAACTAAAAGGGTTGGTGGTGGGTTAGTGCCCCACCCCGTAAAAAAAGCTAACTAAACAAGCGAATAAAGCGCCTCGGACCCGGACAGACCATACGTTGACGACTAAGGAACGGACAAAGGACATTCTGAGGGAGGGAACATGGAATGTGAGAGGAGTGAATGATGAAGTGAAAGAGAGAGAGATTGCTCAGGTGCCTGCAGATGCAAAAGTGGATATATGTGGATTGACTGAAACTAAATGGGAAGGTGAAAGGGTGAGAGAATGGGAATATGGTTTAGGTATATGTGCGGGAGTTAATGAGAATGAGAGGGCAAGAGAGGGAGTATGTCTGATGATAAGCAAGAAGTGGAAGGAGAATATAAGAGAGTATGGAACAGTGGGTGCAAGGATTGTATGGGTGAGGATGAAAGTAGGTATACAAGCGTGGGCGATTGTATGTGTGTAGTCTCTGACAGAGGACCGAGTGGCAAGAGTGAAAGATGAGTTTTGGGCAAGAGTAGAAGCATGTATGGACAATTTTGAGAGGAGAGAGAGAGTGCTTTTGATTGGAGACATGAATGGCAAAGTTGGGAATGTACAAGTGGATAGAGTGGTTGGTCAGTGGGGTGTGCCAGCTGAAGTAGATGGGAATGGTAGTGCTTTGGTGGACATCTGTGCTGGTAAGAGGTTGGCAATAGCCAACACCTACTTTCGGCATAAGATGATCCACCGGTATACGTGGAGAGTAATGAGGAGGATGGATGGTGAACTTGTTGAACGAAAGGCAATGATAGACTACGTGTGTGTGGATGAGCGAATGAGAGGACAAGTGTTGGATGCAAGAGTGTGGAGAGGGTGGGGGAATGAAGTCTCGGACCATCACTTAGTGATGGCCAAGATAAAGCTGAAACGAAAATGGTTAAGGAGACGAAGGGGAAAAGAAGAGGAAACAGCTCCTGTGAGAAGAGTGGAGAAATTGCAAGATAGTGAGAAAATGGCAGAGTATTAGAGTATAGTGAAAGAAAGATTGGGAAAGTATGAGCTAGAGCAGATGGAAGGAGTGGAAGACGTATGTAAGATATTCATGGAAGAGATAGGTGCAGCATGTGAGGTGGTTTGTGGAGTTAGTAGGAGATGCAAGGGTGTGCAAGGGACAGCATTGTGGAATGATGAGGTGAAACGAGCTGTGGAACAAAAGAAGAATGCATATAGTGAATGGTTTGCGAGTAGAGGTAGGGGAGAAGATGAGAGAGAGAAGAGAGAGGTATATGTGTGCAGGAGAAGGGAGGTGAAGAGACTGGTGAAGGAGAGTAAGAAGAAAGTGGATGAAGAGTTTGGGAGGAATCTGAGTGTGAAATGGAGGGAGAGTAAGAAATTGTTTTGGAAGGAGGTAAAGAAAGTAAGGCAGTGTGAAAGGGGATATAGTAGGGGAGTGAAAGATTGGAATAATAGATTGTTGGTAGAGAAGAGAGAGAAATTGAGATGGAAGGAGCACTTTGAGGACTTGTTGAATGTAGAGAGTGAGAGCAATGCGAGTATAAGTGGTTGGGGAATGGCTGGGAGAAGAGATGAGAGGAGGGAGGAAGAGATCAGTAGGATGGAAGTAGTGGAAGCAATGAAGATCAAGATGGGAAAGGGAGTTGATGGAGTGTGTGGTGAAATGCTGAGGTATGAGGGTGAGATTGTTGTGGAGTGGATATGGAAGTTGTGTAGATTGGCGTGGGAAGAAGGAAGGGTTCCAGAGGACTGGAAATCAGGTATAATTGTTCCTTTATACAAAGGAAAAGGGGAGAGAGAAGTATGTGGTAACCGTAGGGGTATTTCCCTTCTTAGTGTGATTGGTAAAATATATGGTAGAGTATTCATTGACAGGGTTAGGCATATGACAGAGGAGCTAGTTGGAGAAGAACAAGGGGGATTTAGGAAGGGAAAAGCTTGTGTAGATCAGATATTTGTTCTAAGATGTTTAGTGGAGAAGTATCTAGAGAAGGGAAAGAAAGTGTATGCTGCCTTCATGGACTTAGAGAAAGCTTATGAGAGAATAGATAGGCAAGTTATGTGGAAGGTATTAAGAATATATGGGATGGAGGGGAAATTGTTGAATGCTGTGAAGAGTATGTACGAAGGAGCTAGGGCTACTGTGCGAGTGGATGGTGAGCTGAGTGAGTTCTTTGATCTCAATGTGGGACTGAAACAGGGTTGTGTGATGTCTCCATGGCTGTTTAATATATACATGGATGGGGTTGTAAAGGAGGTGCAAGGTAGGGCAGTGGATGTCGGGGTGGCTCTAATGAATGAGGGTGAGATTTGGACGATTCCGGTGTTGCTGTTTGGAGATGATAAAGTATTGTTGAGTGAAGATGAATGAGAGTTACAAGGTTTGGTGAATGAATTTGGGACAGTGTGTAGGAGTAGGAAGCTGAAAGTTAATGTAAACAAAAGTAAAGTTATGGTGTTTGAGAGGAATGAAGTCACAGAATGTACAGTGAGGTTTGATGGTGAGGATATGGAGAATGTGAGTGCATTCAAGTACTTGGGTTGTGTGATGATTAAGGATGGAACTTTGGGGAATGAAGTACGTGAAAGGGTACAGCAGGGAAGGAAGGTTGTTGGTTCACTGAAAGCAGTGATGAGAAATAGGGAGGTGAGTATGGAAGTTAAGAAGTCACTGCATGATAGTATTGTGATCCCTACCCTGACGTATGGAAGCGAGGCATGGACCTTGCAAGAGGGGAACAAGTCAAGAGTGAGAGCAGTGGAAATGAGTTACTTTAGAGGAGCATGTGGAGTGACATGGAGGGACAGGTTGACGAATGAAGAAGTGAAAGAACGTTGTGGGGTGGATGTGGATGTGGTTGAGAAGATTAGGTGAAATACACTGAGGTGGTTTGGACATGTGGAGAGAATGGAGAATGAAAGACTGACTAAGAGGGTGTATGTAGGTGAGGTGAAGGGAGAGAGAGAGGGACGGATAGACCGAGGATGAGGTGGAGGGATGGAGTTTAGATGTATATGAGGGAGGGGGGGTGAGTTGGGGGGAGGGTAGTCAAATGGTGGGTGATAGAGCGACTTGGAGGCGTTTTGTCTGCGGCCACCCTTTGCGGGATTAGGGCGTCGGTCTATAGATAGATATATAGATAGACTGACCTTAATACTAGCAAGGCATATGGGCCTGATGGAGTCCCTCCTGTTGTCTCAAGAACTGTGCTTCTGACCTTACACCCTGTGTAGGTAAACTCTTTCACCTTTGTCTGTCAACTTGTACCTTTCCTTCTTGCTGGAAGTTTCCTCTCATTCAGCCAGTCCCAAAGATGGGTGACCATTCCCAACCCTCTAACTATCGTCCATTTGCTTTAACATCCTGTGTTTCAAAAGTTTTCAAGTCAATTCTTAACATAAAAATTTTAAAGCATCTTTCCTATCACAACCTTCTTTCTGATCGTC
This sequence comes from Coenobita brevimanus, assembly GCF_032717465.1. NCBI lineage: Eukaryota > Metazoa > Arthropoda > Malacostraca > Decapoda > Coenobitidae > Coenobita > Coenobita brevimanus. Next base: position 17,604,536 of record NC_136984.1, read on the forward strand.
AGCATGGATTCCGTCAGGGACGCTCCACTGGCAATCTTCTCACCGACCTTTCAGACTCCTGGTCATCCTACTTTCGGGACTTTGGCGAATGCTTTCCCATTACACTTGACTTCTCAAAGGCTTTTGATCGAGTCTGGCATAAATCTTTAATTTCCAAACTACCCTCTTATTGTTTCTATCCTTCTATCTGTGCCTTCATCTGTAGTGTCCTTTCTGGTCGTTCTATAGCTGCTGTTGTAGACATCCATCGTTCTTCTCCTAGATCTATCAACAGTGGTGTTCCTCAGAGCTCTGTCCTATCACCAACTTTCTTCCTTTTATTCATCAATGACCTTCTAAGGTGTTCATCTAACCCTGTCCACTCTACGCTGATGATTCCACCTTTCTCCTTTCCATTCGGTTCTCGCAACGTTCATCTCAACAGTTACTTAAGGGATGAGGCTATGGCACACATAATGCCTGACCTGGCTCGTATCTCTGCCTGCGGTAAAAATAATCTTGTTGTTTTTAATGCATCAAAAACTCAGTTTTTACACCTAGTAACCCGACACAACCTTCCACAGGAATACCCACTAATGTTTAATAATATCCAGCTCAATCCTGCATCATCCTTGAATATTCTTCGGGTTTCACTCACTCGAGACTTATCTTGGAAAGATCATCTTACATCTCATAAAATCTGCTTCCAAGAGATTGGGCGTGCTAAGCCGACTCCATACCTTCTTTACCCCTGCACAGTTGTTGACTTTATACACGGGTTTTATTCGCCCTTGTGTAGAGTACAGCTGTCATGTGTGGGGCGGCTTCCCACATACAGCTCTTCTCAGTAGGGTGGAGTCAAAGGCTTTTCATCTCATTAACTCTCCTCCTGTTACTGGCTCCCTTCAACCTCTGTCTCTTCACCGTACTGTTGCCTCTTTATCTCTTTTCTTTCGCTACTTGCATGGTCACTGCTCCTCTGAATTGTCTGCTTGCATCCCTCCACCTCTACGACGAGTGCATAGCACCCGTCTAGCAACAAACTCTCATCCTTTTTCTGTCCAACTCTCTAATGCAAGAGTTAACCGTTACTCCCAGTCCTTCATTTATGCAACATGTCAACTCTGGAACTGTCTCCCTCTTTCTGTATTTCCTACTTCCTATGATCTCCAGTCTTTCGATTGCAGTGTGTCCAGGCATCTCGTAATGAGCGGGTCTTGAATTTGGCTCTCTTTTGTATTGTTTTTGTTTTTTTCTTGGAAAGAATGCAACAAACACTCTCTGGTTCCTGCGAGTCACTTTGGCCTGCCGTTATCTGCAACAGAATACTAGACTCCTGGCCAAGAAACAGTCCATGGTGCCAGTATTAACAGTTTCACGTGCCTACTATTGCCTGCAGTAATATCAATCCACTTATTGAATGAACAATTACGAAACTCTTGCACCAGATTCTGAAAAGTTTCTTGAGCTGTAATGATCACAATACTGGATTTCAAAAGACATTGTTGACTGTCTCGTAAATTATCGCAAGGATTTGTGAACTGGTATTAGTGTCCGCAATAGTACCGATACCTACTCTTACCCAAAGAAATGCTTGAGCTCTCCTGGTGATGAGACGGTCAGTGGCTCCAGTCTGAACACTCTGGCTAATATAATTCATTTTTAAGTGACAAAAGTGGAATAGTGTTGACTAGCATAAAATAACCGCTTCCCCCGATCATTAAAGCGTTAACGGTACCGGTATTAACACTCCAGTTCCTATGACTCCCTCTGAGCTGTGTCATACTGTGTGGCGTTAGCTGGGGAAGAATATTGGAGAGTCCCCTGCCATGAGAGGGTTAATGCTGACAGAACTCCTTCACCCCGAGGACACTGTTTCATTCTGTTTCCCACCTGATGATTTCATTTCTTTACGACAGCCCCGCAGAAGTTAATGCGGCAGTACCGCCATATATTTTCAGCGTCTATATTTCAGGGAGGTGGGTGACCCTTGATAATAATATAAATCGTTGAAGAATGACAGTTTGGAATATATCACCCGGTCGATTGAATGCCTCTAAGAGCAAGGCCTCGTAGCCACCTCACCACCGCTGGTTTAAAAGATGTAAGAGCATCATGTAATGCGATGTTTCCTCTCAGATGCCCACACCCGACCCATTGCAGTGGGGACGCCAGGGAAGTTAATGCGGCCATGATGGTTGACAAATAAATGCAGCATGTCAACCATCGTGGGCAGTCTACGAACTAATGCAATGAACTTTCTTGCAAGTTAGTATACAGGGACAACCCTGTGGGTAACAACTGAGTCTATTCCCATTTGGCAATTGGTAAATTGATATAATGAAATATTACAAAATTATGGGTGCTACATATTTCAGCAATATGGCTGTAAATTTCACTATCTGTGTTACTCGGCTGTGCTGGCAGACGATAAATCAATCCAAGTACTGTTTTGCCAGAGGCTGTATTTCTAAAGTGAAGATATATACTGTCAACATTATTAATAGAAGGCTTAGCAATTACGACTGGATGAAGTCCTACTTTAATACACAACAGTACACCGCCCTCCACTCTATTATTTCTCTCACTACTAAAAGTATTGTAACCTGGTATGTTGTACTCCGCTAAAAAATCTCGTTATTCCGTGTTGAGCAATGATTCCGTTACGCCTAATACTTTGTAATTTTCAGCAAGAACATAAGCCTCTAAAAAAGAAAGTTTATTTCACTAATTTCACGCATCCAAACAAGAGCCTTAATATCCTTGGCTGCATTTGTCTGATTACGAGTCATGACCTCTACATCGACTCGCCTGTTGGCCTCGAATGATGAGAGAGAGAGAGAGAGAGAGAGAGAGAGAGAGAGAGAGAGAGAGAGAGAGAGAGAGAGAGAGAATAACAGAGACAGTAAAACACAGAGAGTTAAACACAAACATTAAAACACACGCATAAGCAGACAGACGCACGCACTCTCACCTAAACACACACACACACACACACACACACACACGGAAGCATAGACTGACACAAACGCACACACAGATACTCACACAGACACACATACATGGACACGCACAAATACATATACACGCACACTCGCCGACTGACATGCACACGCAGACACGCACACAGTGAGAGAAGTAATATTTCGTTCGCGCTTTCCTGTGAGTGTATTGTAGTATACCGTAAAGGGATATCCCAAGAATATGATTAGAGGTGGTGAGTTGTGTTCCATAACTTAGTGTGAGGGAAAGGGGAAGGAGTACGTGTGGTCAGTGATGCACGTTGTAATCAAGTGTGTGTTTGACTGCTGCCACACAGAACAGTAATTTGGGGCAATTACCATCAGAAATCCTTCTAATTTCTGCTGATATCCCATCTTTCATACCATGCATGAATTGTCTCGGACTGCGATAAGCCGACCGGCCGGTTATACAAACTGACCTAAATTTATCCTAATATATAATTCAACTTTAATAAGGCGTCCACATAAATAATATTAAGATCCTAAGTCGTAAAGGGTGATTGGTGAATAACATGTTAGGCTTCGGCCTCATTCAAGAGGTTGTTATTTCTATGCTTAAAGTCGGACACGATATTTTTCTATCTTACATTACTCCGAAAAGCATAAAGGAGAGGGTAGAAATCAACATAATTGTCTGCGACTGATTGCATACAACAGTATTAATTCTTTAAGAAAGGAATGGAAACTTGAGACTATAAAACGTGTGAAGAAATTCGCTGAGAAGATCTGAGACAGGTAGATTAAGCTGGCAAGGTGAGAAGGGGTGGGGAAGGAGAGACGGAGAAGAGGGAGGATTTCTGGACGATGAAGGAGGAGGATTTGAGGACGGTGAAGAGGAAGGATTTGTGGACGGTGAAGGGGGAGGATTTATGGGCGATGAAGGGGGAGGATTTGTGGACGGTGAAGGAGGAGGGAGAGATGTGGAAGTGTTGGGTATTGTTCTAATTAGAGGCCGGATGAGGTGAGGAAGTGATGAGTATTGTTTTAATAGCAGCTTTCACTGTACAGGTATATTAATTTTTTTTCTCGTCGGCATACAGCCTTTATTGCAGCTATGTTATGGATGTATTATCATTACAGTAGAATTCCATATGTTATTCAATAGGCAACAGGATTAATGAAGCAATTATTTTTCGGTAAATATTAATTACCATAATCATCACAGTTTTACTTTTTGCTTTCTGTTCATTACTGTTGAATTATTATACAATCAACCATCAAACATCTCTCTCTCTCTCTCTCTCTCTCTCTCTCTCTCTCTCTCTCTCTCTTTGTGTGTGTGTGTGTGTGTGTGTGTAACTACCTGGTTCTTCTTGGTGCTGCTGATGCTGGGACATATAGCACTTGATGTATGGGATGGTGATGAGAGCTCGAGTATGGGAAAAACAGGTTCACTTGTGAATAGGTCCACGGTGACTATTCAGTAGGACCTCGATGGAAAAAAAGTAAGTCATCCCTTGCAGACGAAGTAGGTCCATCACAGCAACATTTAAATCCTATCACAGGGGGAACATAGCACCATGCAGAATAAGCAAGGCCCCTTGAAAGGGTTGGACATCTATGGGGGAATAAGTATGTTCGCCCATGAAGGATAAATATAGGTGATGGAGGAAAATCTATGTCCTCCCCCTTCATAACAACAAAATGGGTCCATCAGGAAACAAATCTCTCGCGTAGGGGATAGTAGATCATGGAGGAAAAGGCTAGTTCCCATCACATGGGTAAATGGCAACGAAGGACACTGGAGAGGTCTCCTCATATGTGAACATAGTTTGAGTGGGAATGGGTAAATCCCACGTTGTGAGTAAAGTATTGTGGAAGTCTGATCTGAACTCGATAAATATTACTGGCCTGTCTACTATAAACGAAGCTAAATGTTAAGGTTACCTTCGGCTAGCAGAACATGTCCCGTGAACCGCATTTTTCGTTATCCTGAATGTAAACCTTTTTATATATTTATAAATTTTTTGACAGAACAAGGGAAGGAAAAACAAATGAATAAAAAATAATCCATACACCAGATAGCAGGTGTCTTCTATTCATAAAAAACTGTCACATTTGGACTTGAACAATCACAGGTTGAAGTTTGGGGGAAGACCACTCTGGGGTAGCGAGTTCCAAAGAGATCCAGTTCGGAGAATTATAAAAAATCTGATAGGCAGAAGTTCTGCAATATGGCAATGCGACAGTCCAGTCACGAGCACTAACAGATGACCGTGTAGCTTGGGGGAAGGCATGGAGAGATGGTACAATGGATTCATTTTGAGCATTTGCCATAAAAGTATCTATAAAATAATGCATGGGAGGCAACATTCCTTCTTACCTGATGGGGAAGTAGTTCATCTGCAATAGTAGGGTTATTAATGATTCTAATAGTTTTGTTCTGAATTTTGTCCAGTTGTATTAGTGTAACCTCTCCACATCCTTTCCACAAGTGTGAACAATATTCCAGCTGAGAGTGCACATGACTCTTATAGATTACAGTTAACTGCTCGTCAGTGAAGAAGTTACGGACTCTGTACAATAATTCAAGTTTCTTTGAAACGGTTTTAGTGAGTGATCTAACATGAGAGGTCCAGCTGTGGGTATTGTTAAGTGAATCACTGAGAACTTCAATACTTTAAGAGATAAGTATAATATAGCCACGGTGCACTACTCTGAGGTTGTCATTATCGTACCCTGGCAACCTACTTCTCAACAGTGCGTCTGATTTTGTATCATATTATGCACAACTCATATTATTATACACGAATATTATTATAAATGAACATATTACACACGGATCACATGCATATTGTATTATACACGAATGCGGAAACATTGATGACGGGTAGTTTGCCAGGGTACAATAATGACAACCTCACAGCCGTGCACCGTGAATATAGTAGCAATGAAGGTAATACAGGAATCAGGCAATATCTGTTAGTTAATCATATATATATATATATATATATATATATATATATACGAGGGCAAACTGCGCAGTGCAATCAGCGACATCCGCGGCAGGGCCCAACAGCAGAGCTGTTCTACCCTTGCCACATCATAAAAGACCCATCCCCTTACCCGCACCTGACCTGATCAGCTGATCAGACAAATACAGGAGAATATCCCCTCAGGGCTGCATCATCATTTATTCATTCACAATTTCTCTCCATTCACTTCTATCATGCACAGCCACTCTTACTTGCTCAACAGACATCCCTCTTGCATCCAACGCTCTCTTCACACTGTCCATCCATCCTATTCGTGGTCTTCCTCTCAGCTTTACACCTCTCACATCAGATCTAGTTATCTTTTTCACCAATCGCTCATTATCCATTCTCTCCATATGCCCAAACCATCGCAACACTTTCTGCTCACCTCGATCAGCCATCTCCCGAACAGCTCCAGTTCTCCTTTGCACTTCATCATTTCTCACTCGATCCAAACGTGTCATTCCACACATACTCCTCAGACACCTCATCTCCATTACATTCAAACTTTTCCTCTCTGCTACTCCCATATTCCATGTTTCAGCCCCATATAACGCAGTCAGTACCACAACACCCTCATACAGCCTTCTCTTTACATCCATTCTAAGCGAACATCTAAACACTTCTTTCATTCCTCCCAGCACCTTTCCTTCTTCATTCATTCTAAACTTCACTTCTGCATCTATTCTTCCACCCACAGCAACATATGACCCTAAATACTTAAAACACTCTACCTCCTCAAACAACTCACCATTAAAAACTATATTCGTCTTCCTACCATCTACCAACTTCGTACACTTCATCAATTTACTCATATTCTCATTTACTTTCAATTCTTCCTTTCACACAACCTTTCATACTCCTGTACCAGCTGTCTCAGTATCATCTGCAAACAGCAGCTGCTTCAGATTCCACTCTCTACCATCAACATTCATCAGACTCAGATGTCCACCTAACACACTTGCAGTCACCTCCCTTTCGACAACATCCATTTAAATATGAAACAACCAAGGCGACATCACACATCCCTGCCGCAGCCCCACTTGCATGGGACACCAATCACTCACAGTATTTCCCACTCTTGCACACTCTCTACTATTTACATAAAAACTTTTCACTCCTTTTAGTAACCTATCATCAAGTCCATACAATCTTAAAACAGTCCACAAAGCCTCCTTATCAATTCTATCATACGTTTTCTCTAAATCCATGAACGCCCAAAACACATCCTTACCTTTCGCTATATACTTTTCACATACCTGTCTTACAGTGAACACCTGATCCACACATCCCCTCCCTCTCCTAAAGCCACACTGCTCATCGCCAATCACTCCCTCCATACCCTCTCTAACTCTCTTAATTAACACTCTACCATACACCGTACCTACCACACTCAACAGACTTATACTCCTAAAGCTAGTACATTCATACTTATCACCCTTACCTTTATACAATGGGGCCACACAAGCACCCGCCCAGTCAAATGGCACCATACCTTTCACAAAACACACATTCAGCAATCTTACTAACCAGTCAACAATAGTCGCTCCACCACCTTTCAGGCCTTCTATAGCACACACAACCATACCTGCAGCTTTCCCTGTTTTCATCTCCTTTACTGCCTCCTGCACTTCCTGCTTCGTGATGAATCATTCAACTCTCCCAACACATTTATTCCTTGTATCCTTCAATCCACTACAATCTCAGCCTTCCTTTCCTCCTCTACATTTAAAAATCTTTCAAAATACTCCGTCCATCTCTTCCTTACTGGATCCATCTCAATTAACATCCTTCCATCCTCTTCTTTTACTCACTCTTCCTTTCCAGACTCTCCTTTTTGCACCCTTTTCACCTCCTTCCAAAACAATTCCTTATTCTGTTGAAAATTCGCAGTCAACCGCCTACCCCACCTCTCATCTGCTGCCACTTTAGCATCACGCACTGCCCTTCTCGCCCTATTCATCTTTTCCTTATACCTCGCATATGACACCTTATCCTTCCTCTGCAGCCACACTTCATATGCATGTCTCTTCTCAGCCACAGCCATACTTACTTCCTCGCACCACCATTCACTTCCTTTTCTTACACCACCACCCACACGTCTCACACCACACACCCGTTCCGCATGCCCCACCACAGCACTCTTAAACAACTGCCATTCCTCCTCCACACTGCCATTTTCCTGAACTTTCACTGCATTCCACTCATCTTTCAATTTCTCCTGATACTCAGTCATATTCTCTCTATTATCCAGCTCATTCATTTTCAAAACCTCCCTGCCACACCTTACTCTCCTAGCTCTCACTCATTTCACACCCACTCTTAACTTTCCCTCCTCCAGGTAGTGGTCTGACATACCTCCACCCTCCCCTCTCAGAACTCTCACATCCAACAATCTTCCTATTACATTCCTGGACACAACCACATAGTACATCAATGCTCTGTGAACAACCCTTCCACCCTCCTGTCTCACCCATGAATACTTATAAATATCTTTCTTCTCAAACAGCGTATTTCCAATCACCATCTCTCGCTCATCGCATATCCTTATCATTCGTTCCCCATTTTCATTTCTTCCAGGCACACCATATGTACCTAGTTCACCTTCAACTGCTACATTTCCCACTCTAGCATTCAGATGTCCCATCATTACCACGTTCACATTGGCTCCAAAACTCTGCAGACACTCATCAACATCATTGCAGAAAGACTCCCCCTCTTCTTCATCCCTTTCACTACCAGACCCATATGCACTCACAAACACCCACAACTCACTTTCAAATTTCTCTTTCACCCACATCAGTCTCTATGACACCTCCTTCCATTCAATCACACATTTCTGTACTTCCGGACTCACTAACAAGGCCACACCTTCTCTTGCCCTTCCTCTATCAACACAGAACATATCCATTCACGCTTCCAAACATAGACTCACCTTTCCCTCTCATCTTCGTATCACTCAAAGCTAACACATCGAACTTTCTTCTCAAAAACCTTCTCCCAATCTCCTCCCTTTTAGCCTCAATCGTACTACATCCACGCACATGCATAAACCCAATCTTCAGGATACGGGGATAACTCAAACCGCCATCCCTTTCTCTGGCCTGTCTCCTTTAAGGTAGTAAAAAACAGAGGAGGGGGTCCCTAGTCCCCTCACCCCGCCCCATTTAGTCGCCTTTTACGATATGCAGGGAATACGGTGGCAGTATTCTTCCTAACACAACCTGGCCGCAGAGTAGTAGTACCACCCCATAGTGCAGCCAGGTTGTGTCCCCCCTGCCACAGGGCAGTATATATATATATATATATATATATATATATATATATATATATATATATATATATATATATATATATATATAAGATAGTACCATACAGTATATCACTAGAGGCCCACCAAGTGGGTAATCACACCAGCTGCGAGCCGATATATATCTAGTGCGGTTCGGAATATGATTTTGACCTTGACCCATTTTAACGAATTTCGAGCTCGTAGGAGATTTTCGTCCATACTATACACCTATAAAATTTTGTGATGATATCTTGAGCAGCTGCGAAGTTATCATGGTAACGATTTTGGGTTGGTGATCCCTCCCCCCTTTTTTCCCCTGCTACACACGTTATTTTCTGATGATATCTTGAGCGGTAGTGAAGTTATCATGCTAAAAGGCACACACACACACACACACACACACACACACACACACATATGATCATAAGGAGAGAGAGAGAGAGAGAGAGAGAGAGAGAGAGAGAGAGAGAGAGTTGTTCCCAAGATATCTCCCGATAATTATCCTCTGTTTGTTTTCCCGAGGAAGACTGGTCCCAAGTCTTATGAATTACCGTTTGATGGCTGACTGTATAATCATTCAACTGTATGAACAGCAAGCAGTAATGATTCGTGTATAGTTATGATAATTAATAAATACTGAACTATTAGGTCATTTTTGCTATTGCCTTCCAAATAGCAGATCATGGAATCTTGATGAAAATACATCCACAACGTAGCTAAAATAAAGGATGTGTGTCGAAGATATGAGAGTTAGCATAATGTGTGAGCTGTTATTAAAACAACACTCGACACTTTCATCTCTCATCCTCCTCCTTCACCGTTCCCATATCCTCCTCCAGTCACCCTTTTTCCTGTCCCATCCCTACGCCTCGCCTGACTGGCTTCACCAGCCTGTCTCAGCTTTTCTTACACGATGTCTTCACATTCCTGTAATAGCGTTTAAGTTTCAATTTCTGACTTACATAAGGAAGCACCAGTAATGTGTATAATCAATCACTGATAGTTATATTGATTCGGACTCTCTTTTGTCCTGTATGCTTTACATAATCCTTAATTTAAATGTGGATTTGTTTTACATGTCCGACTTGGACATAGACCAAACAATCTCTTGCCGGTGGCCCAGCAGTCTTATGACACACATCGAGCACACCTTACGACAGAGGATTCTAGTAATATTTATTTGGACACCTTATATAAATCATATAATAGCATAAATTTTTAAAAGTTTGTATAGCCTGTTTGTCGGTACATCAGAATGCAGAACTTTCCCTGCTTGGTATTCAGTTGAAATTCAAAGGATCTCTGTGGCTAATTCCTCCAAGTTACTGTACAGTATGTATGCGGTCAAGCACACACTTGACAATAGCCGAAAAACTGGTTTTCCCTTTCTCCCCCACGCTGAAGTGCTGAACACAACTACCCACCTCTAACTATACGCTCCTGATATCCCATTACGGTATACTCATATACTCACACGAAAGTGCATAAGAAACATTACTATGCTGGACGTGTGAGTATGTGTCTATGAGTATGCCTCGTTTGTGCACGCGCGCGTGTGTGTGTGTGTGTGTGTGTGTGTGTGTGTGTGTGTGTGTGTGTGTGTGTGTCTGCTTGAGTGTTTCTTAGTGTGTGTGTGTGTGTGTGTGTGTGTGTGTGTGTGTGTGTCTGCTTGAGTGTTTCTTAGTGTGTGTGTGTGTGTGTGTGTGTGTGTGTGTGTGTGTGTGTGTGTGTGTGTGTGTGTGTGTGTGTGTCAGTAGTTGGTTGGGTAGGTGAGGTGGATGAGGTTGGAGAGATGGGTGGGGTTGTTCGGTGCATCGCCAGGGTGGGTGCGCAGGATGGTTGGTAAGGGTGGAGCGGTTGGTTGGGTGTGGTCAGTGGAGTGTTTTGGTAGGGGTAAATGGGTTGGTGAATGGAGGTGTGGGGTGGGCTGAGTGGGTGAGTGAGTGGATCGGTGGGTGGTCGGGGAGGGATCAGTAAGTTAGGTTTGGATGAAATGAGTTTGGTAGATGAATAAGGTTCGAAAGGGTGGGTCGGTTGGGGGTGTGTGGGGTTGGGTACGAAGGGTGGTTGGGCTTGTGGATGAACGGGTGAGTTGGTTGAAGGAGTGGGTGGATAGAATGAGTAGGTTCCCATGAAGTGGGTGTGCAGGGTGGGTGATTATTCAGGGAGTGGTGGGTGGGTACGGTGGGTGACGAGTGGGTGGATGTGATGGTTGGCATTGTTGGGTGAGCAAGCTGGGTAACCTTCGTGGTTGGAGAGGGTAAATGGCCGGGTTGGTGGTCAAGATAGGTCGTCGGAATGGGTAGCCAGGGTGAGTTGGCACCGTGGGTCGCCAGGGTGGCTACGAAGACTGCGTGGCCAGGGTGCTCTGGGTGGGTGGTTAGGTTGATGAGTTGGGTGGTTGAATGGGTTATGGGTGGTCAGGTGAGTAGGTGGATGTTGGGTGGCTGTGTTAAGTAAACTTGGTGGGTGACATTCGTGGGTGGGGGATCAGTGGGTTGGAAGGGTTGCCCAAGGCCGGAGTGGGTTGGGTGGGTTGCATTGGAGAAGCTGAATGGGTAGGTGGATGAGTGGGTGGGTGGATATGTGGCTCCCCCGATAACAAGGCAGGAGAGGGAAATATGAGGATAGAAATCATACAACTTGTTGTTACTTGGATTTTAGTATATCGTTTAGGGGACGTTGGACGAATTTTACGAAACCAAACTATATGCAATGGGGTCATTCTAAAGAAATCTGCTAAAACATCAGTATATTTATTTCTAATTGAAATGAAGTTGCGTCTATGCACGTAATAATAAGCCTAATAGCAGGATAAATGAAAAAAATATCTCGTGGCAAAACGTGAGGGTGACCAAAGCTTCAGATCTCCGATCCACCCATCTAACAAATCAGTGTTTTTGTTAAGGTAAGAAAAGGGTTTGGGAGGCTGGACACGTGCAATTAACCTGTCCCCTGGTGGCAGGCTATCTTGTCCCTTATTAGTGTTGATGACTATACACTGGAATGTTATGGCAGCTGGTGCACCTACTTCTGCCACAATGTACACTCTTAAATATAGCTACAGACTGTACACTGGTAAATTATGGCAGTTGCCGCACCTACTTCCGCCACCAAGCTTGGAGACTGAAGCCATAATAAAGTAAATTACATTCTTAACTAGTTTCTTCATTGAACTGTTCTTAAATTTCAGCAGAATTATACATGTTGGATGTTGTGATCCAGCTGCATAATTCAAACCTTCATACGATGAGAAATCTTGGAGTAAGAAATAAACTGAGAATTTATAAGAGAAACACTAAACCTGCCAAAGCCACACACGTGGCCAGGCATTCGTCATTGTCCAGGTGGCAAACTCAATTTTGAATGTAATAATGGTCAATCAGTGTTATATAATATCAACGTAGTGAGCGTAAGTGTTGTGAAAAGTGCGAATTTGCGATATAATTAGTTATGCCACCTCATCAATTATACAACCACTGCACCCATAATGAAATGAAACTAACGGGCAGCCAGGCACATAAGCAGAGACCAGTGGTGTGCATAATGGCTGCTTAAGAACAACTGTTTTGCATAATCAGGATCTCAAAAAAAAAAAAAAAAAATGTTCTGCAAGTGTTCTGATTCCCATTAAATGTAAACAGCTTATTAATATAAGATAATGTGTGTTATTACTGCCAGTGCTCGACTAAATACCAAGACCTGTTACCACACACACACACACACACACACACACAGATAGACAGATAGATAGATATGAGATTGTTATTTTAACTGACCACATTTTTTTAAATAACAAAGTTGACAATAATTTCGTGTACAGAATGGTCCATAATAAGGGTACGTGTACGGCCAAAGAAACAAAATAAATATTTTCCTCGAGTTTGACGAACTGATAACTGAAAAGTCGAACCAACTGAGACAGACATTATTTGAGACAAGATTGTCGTTGTGTTTCGTCAGTTGTAAATCATCTTCAGACAGAATTGGGAAGATATTTGCTTCTCTGACTGTACCTTAAGAAAATAATGTAAACTGTGAAACAGAAGTTTATACCTGCAATCGTAGAAAGCACAGGCAACAAAACTTTAAATAATAAATAACAGTGTTAAGGAAATCTTAGATATACATATTAACCCCTTTATACTCGTTGAATTGTTTGTCGTCAGTGACGTAGCGTGGGGTGCCAGCACCTGGGGCAAGGAAAGTATTGCGCCCCCTAACCTGTGGACCGTTAGCACTCCTGAGTCCCTTCCCCCAAGCACATGTATTTTAAGAAAGTACCATTTCTTCACTTTCATAAATGTTTAAACAATATATATATATATATATATATATATATATATATATATATATATATATATATATATATATATATATATGTATATATATATACTGCGTAGTTGAAACAGAAGAATGAAGAATAAGAAATGACTACCGCATCAGGAAAACAATTAATTCACCAAACGATGGAACTTTTATCGGCACACGCACACACTGGCTACAGCCAAGGTTGCCATTGGGGAAAGTTGAAAAATCCAAGATGGCTAACCTAAAATCTCCAAGATCGTATAAAAAAAAAAAAAGATTTATGTAACAATTTTTATATGCACATATAAATACAGGTATAACTCCTTCAGCTCATCTTTTGGCTTTTATACAGCAGAATTACTGTACATAAACCTGTAGGTTTTCCTCACTGCTACTGGCAACTTCGGTCTCGTCCCAGGATACGTGTTGCCTTCTGTGTGCAGCAACACTTATCTCCATAAAGCTGGTCAATATTGTGACTTTCCATGTCAATGATGAATTCTTTTGATGCTTTCCATTCAAAGCACGGTACGTGTTGTCAAGCGATGGCTTGTTTTATAAACAACCGATTGACAGTTGTGTGGGTCAACAATCTGTTCGTGGTCATGGTTTTTAGCATAGTCATTAGTGAGAACAATCAACTAACGCAGAAGAATGTGGTAGAACTAAAAAATCACACATTAATCTTGAAAGAAAGTTAGACTTAGAGTGATTATTCTCATCAGTAATTCCAAGCATTTCATGCCAGAAATATGTTGCTGATTGAGTGAAATGCTGAAGAGTTACTCTGGAATGCAACAGATCTTGCCACTGTTCCTGTAGAGAATCAAGTTCTTTCTCTATTACGAGAGTAGGGAAGTGTACCACCAAATTTGCAATTGCCTTTGTTCTTCTTGGAGATAAAGCTACTTTTGGATCAAAAATAGTGAGTAAAGCCAGCACATTTTCCTCATCAAAAGGAAAGTGCTTTTGCATCTCTACAGTACACACAGTTCACAGGGTGCGTACACGTTATTATAAATGAACATTTGATACTAATCATTAAAGTTAGAATTCCAGGTTTAATATGTTTATTTATCTGGACTTTAAAAAAAAAAAAGTTCTAGGAGACTTTCAGAATTAATCTCCAAGAACCAAGGGTATGGGTAAAAAAAACAACAAGATCTTGTATTTAAAAAAAAAAAATCGTTTTACTCCATGTTGGTGTTGCAACACTAAATTGGCAGGAACATCACTTGGTGATGGTATTTCAAGATTTTGACAGATCTTAATTTAGCAATTGGATTGTCGCCACATGCACAAATAACGAAGCCCACAGCATGTTTCATAAATACAACGTGTAACACAAGTCTCTGCAAATTTTTATAGAGGTGAAAGAATATGTCATTCTGAGTAGAAAATCCTCTAACCCCTAAAACGCGGTTGTGTACGGCCGATCCCCCCGCTGTGGCGGGGTTGTAGCGGGGTCTGAGTACCTGTGGGAAAATATTTGCCAAAAATCATAGATTAACCCTAGAGCATTAAAATTTTTATGGCATATAGTACTTACATTCAGCTTTCTCCTGAGCCAATGTTGAGCCTTCGTTGACTACCAAAGGACTTGTGAAGACTTGCAAATTTGGGTAACAAAGTCTTCACTCTCACACCTCCAGAAACCCGGTTTTCTTTCTACCACAGCCTCAGTCTGTCACAGTACACTTTATACAACAACGTACAGGTTGTTTGGAATCCGTATTTGTAAATAAGCACTGAAAATAAGGCTAAAATGAACGGAGCGCACGGCCGACATGCAGCGCGGTGGCGATCTTCCCGTCACTATTGTCACATTTGGCTTTTCTCGGCAAAAAAACACGTATACTACAATTTTTTTCATCATAGGACTTCGCAAACGTTTGCCTGTCACTATTACGGCCATAAAAATCACTGTCACTGCCAGTATTGTGGATTGGGACTGAGGAAGACCACCGCGGCGCGAGTTTATTCAGCCTTACGGCAGGCACTTTATTTTCGCTCCTGTCGGCCACTCGCACTTCATTTCTATCGCTCACTTTCACTGTATCTGTTCTTTCTTTTGCCTTATTCATCAGTGTCACTGTCCAGTGTTATAAAAATAATATTTTCTACACAACAAACTGTCACTGTCAGAACATAGAATAGGAAAATATGCTTTCATCTTCTTACACTGGAGTGACTGTCACTCGCAATACTCATATTATTACTATGTACAATTATTTACACCAAAAAACACTGTCACTGTCAGTGCTTTTACAAGTACATACACTAATTTACACTCATCCGGCTGTCACTGTCAGCACGTAAAAGAAAACTAAACAATATTATCACTGTCACTCTCAGTATTATTTCAAAGAATCTTACCCTTATTTTCAAAATCTACTTAGGCTGTGGTAGTCAAAGAAACACGGGTAATCACAGAGGGGAACTTTGCACTCTTTGCACTGCAAGGAGGTGCGCCTAAAGGTTCTGTCCTGCCTGGTAGTGTGGCTGCACACATGACACCTCCTCAGTGCTTTCCCCCTCTTTGCAGTGGCTGGCAGTGGCTCCAGGCGGTGTCGCTGAAGGTAGGCCATACACTGTAGGCGGTCTGGAGGTGTGTGAGGGTGGCGTTTGGGACCTGTTGAAAGAACCTGGCCGTAACGCTGAAGCAGCTGGTAGACACAAGTCTTGGAAAATCGTCTGAGAGAGTAGTTGGCTGGCTTCCTGTTCTTGATTTTATACAGGATGAAGGCGTTCAACATGCACATATCAATCAAGTGCAAGAACACCTTCCTGTACCAACGACGATTTTTCCTCAGGCAGTCAATCTCTCCAATCATCATATCAGACTTGTCCACCAGCCGCATATTGACGTTATAGTCAATGACAGCATCAGGCTTCATCACAGGCTCGCCAGTCCTTCTGTCGACCTTCCCTGTTGCCAGCATTTCCCCCTTGTGTACTGTGGTGAGCATGTTCACGACTCTCTTATCATGCCACCTGATCGCAAGCATCTTGTCAGATTTCTTCAGGTGCACGTCTCCCCGCTTTGACTTTTCAGCCTCGGGGAAGGCAGGGTAATGTGCCCTTTTGCTTCTGACAGTGCCACAGGAGCCGACGCCGTGTTCAGAAAGGTACTTGGCGAGTTTAGGAGCGGTATAGTAATTGTCCGTATACAGGACATGATTCTCGCCAAAGTACTTTTCCAAAAGCACTTTCACCACAGAACCACAGAATCCAAGGGGGTCAGTCTTATCCAAATCGACATTGCTGGCGGTGTAAATGACGAAGTCTAGGATGAACCCCGTCTTGCAGTCGCACAGCACGAAAAACTTGATTCCAAAGCGGTGCCGTTTGCTTGGAATGTACTGGACGAACCGAAGACGGCCCCTGAACAATACTCGTACCAAGGACTCGTCAATCACGACTTTCTTGAAAGGGCGCAGGAACCTTGTAAACTTATCCTTGATCATGTTCAGGATTCCCCTCACTTTCCATAATGGGTCAGTTTGGGAAAGCTCATCATTGTTCGCGAAGTGAAGGTAAGTCATCAGCTGCCTAAAACGATCGCGGCTCATGTATTTATTGAAAATGGGTGTTGGGCACAGCTCGTCGGAAGTCCAGTATTCTTCTAGCTTGTGTTTCCAGTTGTGCGGCATTAGCAACATCAATCCAATAGATACAAAAAGTTCTCGGATCGTAAGAGGCACCCATGCTGCCATCCGCGACGTGGATGGCGTGGCCGCCTCACCTTCTCCTTCGCGAACTGGAGCACATTGCCCCTCGTACCTGTTTGTCTCGGTACAGATGTGCTCCATAACCTCGTCGTCAAGGAAGGCCAACAGGTAGTCAAGGCATTCACCATCCTCGTCGACAGGGAAGTCAGCCTGAAGTCCACACCCACTGTCGTCAAAGGGCAGATCCTCCGGCACAAAATCTGATCCCTCTGACCACATGAAGGCATCCAGCATTCCCTGCCTAGGCTGGGAGGTGCTTGGGGCGGCGGGGGGTGAGGCAGGTCGTGTGGGAGTGGGTGAGGCAGGTGGTGCGACAGTATATGAGGCTGAGGCTATCCCAGGTCGTGTTGGTGTTGTGGTGGTGGTGGTGGTGGGGACATTATCACTGGGCTCAAGGTCACTCGCGGTGGCGTGACTGCCGAGTTGCCTAGTGCGAGTTCCCTCCCTACGAGCTAGCCTTATACTAGGGGACAAAGTTTTTGCTCTACCAACACGAACACTAGGCCTACGGAAACCTCTAGAACGTAATGTTGCACATTTACTTCCCTTTCGAGGTGGTGAAGGCGACTCCGACGACTCAGGAGACAGGGCAGCAGAGGAGGAGGATGAGAGAATAGGGCTGGGAGTACATGGCGGGCTTGTGGTGGCGTGACGTGGCGTAGGGGACAATGGCAGTGAGCTGGGGTCACCGCTCCTTTTCCGTTTTTCCCCCTTCCCATACTCAAGGCCCCTTCTCACAGGAACCTTCCTTGCTGAGGTGCTGGGCACTGACACACTCTCCTCCGGCACAGAAACAATCACTTCTGGCCCGGACTCTGCACTGGATTGTGTGTCAGACTCAGCCAGGCTCGACCACACACCGACGTCACTGCCATAGTCCATTGAGGCTTTCAAAAGTTCAGAGGCTATTGCAGAGTCACTTAGGCCCTTAGTAGTTCCTGGTAAGGTTTTGAAGGGGGTTGAGGTCACAAAACCCTTTTTCGGAGGGCTAGAAGGCACAGACTCGGAAGAGCTCGAGTTGGACATGGTGTCACCGTGGAAGATTTGCATGGACTGACGCTATTCTGGGGCAAACCGCGCGAAAAAATGACAGTGTGACAACTGGGGAAACAAGCGTTTCCCAATAGCAAAAAGTGCTTGCGAGATGACGGCGCAGATTGACACGTATCAGCCGTCCGCGCGTTGCCATATCGCACGACGAGGGAGGGCCGCACATCGGTGCATCGGTGGGTAAAAAAAATGATACTTGGCAACAACCGAGGTCAGTAGTACAAAGGTCAAGTGTGCTAAACGTAGCTCACGGGTGGCGGGACTGATAGACAATACCAGCTGGAGCCTGCTTGCCCACGGTTATTCAAAATTAACTCAAATCGCAAACGCGACGATCCGCCGTTCTGCCCTTTGGGCCGACCGTTGCAAATGCGACGATCCGTGTTTTAGGGGCTAAGCACATACAGTATGCAATGTAAGGATTACTTTAAACATGAGGTGGATTTTAAAAATTATGCAAAATATTGACGTATCACACATCAAGGATATGAGGCAGGTAGGGGAGGAGGAGCGAGGCTAAGTAGCGCCCTTGCAGCTCAGTGAAACTGAATTTTTTTAATATGATTTTTGTGCAAGTTATGGAACATCACAGTCCCAGCATCTTCAAATGGGAAATCACGCTTTTAATAGGCATTATGTAATTCACTGATAAGGATTACATGAGGACAGTATGGCTGTAATTAGCGAGAAAAATAATGAAAATGTTACATGGCAACATTTATTTGCACCATCATGTTGAAGAACTGTGTAGAATGTTCGAGCATTGGGTGATTTTCTGTATGAGGGGAAGGGCGCGCTATTTTTCATCAATTTTTTTTTATATTTTGCACCCCTAAGAATTTTGCACTCGGGGCAACTGTCCCTGTGGCCCCTCTCATGCTGTGCCACTGTTTGTCGTAATTAGGGTCTTTCCTTGAAAATATGCATTGACGCTTTTGGTGTCATTAAAGCAAAAAAAAAAAAAAAAAAAAAGTTTTTGGCTGATCTGCTTCATTTTTGGAGGCACCATAGCTTGTCTGGCTCTTATCAAAAGTAATGAGTTGGCAACTGTGGATCCCAATACCGGCAAGAGAGCAGACAGGTTTTTCAGTACCGTACCAAATGAACTGTGAGTGGGGAAGATTCTGTGCTGTCTTATCCCTTTAAGTCTCCTCTATTATCCCCATCCCGGCCATGCAACATATTTCACTAAACCAATAGTGCTTATGTATAGTTTTTGGGCATTGTTGTGATTAGATTTGGTGTTTGCAATGGAAAATTTGGTGTCTGTGAAGCATTCCTGGTCGCTATCAGCCATTGGCCCAACGAAGATTGTACTACTGTTTCTAGTCAACTACACTGCCTCTACCCTGAACCAAATGTGAGTATTCATATATAAAATTAGTGACAGTGAATCATGTGAATATAGTGTGAATATTTAGTGTACAAGGAATTGGTAAAATATGTGCAGGAGCTTAGAGGGAGGCAGGAAACTACCCTACAGTCACAACAAGCATGAGTACACTGTAGGTTTTTGCATTTTTCTCGAAAACTATGAGGCATAGGAGAACCGTTCTGATCTCAAATGAAAACCCATGAATTCTGCATAAACTAATGAAATAAAAACATAATATTTCCAGAAAAGTTTCTCACTAGAGCTCCCTGAATAAGAACTCTGTTGTCTGTCGGAAATAGGTTTTACTTTTTCGCTTATTACTCGAACATACCTCGTATCAAAATGCCACTTACCCCATTCGAAAGAAAATAACAATCTCTTTCCAGTGATGGTATAACATGTAGATACTGATTAGTAAACATTCGAGTTATAATGATGGGAAGTGAGATGAATGTTCCCTAATGTTTATTCACACAGTCCTAACATATGCATAGTGTGTTCTTTGTGTGTGTGTGTGTGTGTGTGTGTGTGTGTGTGTGTGTGTTTTTATTGTGTACAGCAAACATCGATGAATAGGAATATTTTGATTTTGTGGCAAAATAAATATGTTTGGGTGGTAACAATAAACTGAGAATACACTTTTTTGGAGCGAGGTGGGCAGGAGGGAGGGGAGAAAAGCCTATGTGTCATAGAACATGAAACTTTTTAAAACATACTGTGCACAAAAGGGTTAATATACTCACTGAATTTTTGGTGGACTATTTTACACACTGTGGCATAATAATTTTTCTCCAAAAATAAGTCATCATTGGTGGGCAAATAGTAATGTTGTCTTAAATGTAATGTTCTCACATTTTCCTGTATTACATATTTTTTTCATTCTGAATATAACCACATAAACATACTCTTTCTCTGACTGGAAGCCGACCCCCCACCTCGCCTGTTCCAGCATCCCTCTTCTGTCGTGGGAGAATGAGCACTCACACGTAATGTGCCCATAACACCTGTTCATGTTTATTTACCTTGGTCTTTATTTTATAAATGTCGTGTACGAGTTAGGATTCAGTCTTATACAAGAGAAACCTATTTGAATTCGATGCCATAATCTTTTGCTTAATATTTTCTGGGGCAATCTGAACATCATCAACATAATACAATAACAAATCACTTAGATAAAGGGATGTATGACAGTTATTATGCAATGTGATATGTATGGCATGAGCTAGTGGGTCTTCTCTCATATTACATCTGTCCCCTCACACATTTCTTAACCCAAAGCGTCCCATCGATGTATGAGTATGTTGCAACATTTTGCATTTGCCAGTCCCATCAACGTACTGGTATGGATCACAATTGCAAGATGCATAATTTGCAAAATTTTCACAATTTGCGCCTGATTTTTGATCCGTAAGATCACTCGACCTTCCCCTACCTGCCACCAGGCTCGGACACTCGGCGACCCCGCACGAGCCGTGCTCACCCTCGACTCAGTCACTCACCTGTTAGCAACGGTCCTGCTCAGACACAGTGCATAAAGGTCTCTCAGAGGAGGAAATCCAAGCCGCCCTGGATGCCTTTACAGGTGACGGTGATTCCCCACTGGACGACGAGGTTGTGGACAAGGATTATGTTCAGCCAGAGGAGGTGGAAAGCAGCAGCAGTGACGAGTAAGTTCCGTCACCCAGGAAGCTGTGCTACATGACTTATCATGCTGCTAGAGAGGGCCAGCCTGCACAAAAACAATGTGCAACATCCTCTATGCAGCCCCAACGTGATGTAGAGCCGGATTTCGACGACGAGGACGAGGATGAGGACGGAGCTGTAGGACGTGCTGCCACGTGCTACGGCCGAGAAATAATCACTCATCGTGGCTCTGAGCGCACACCACGTCATACGAGCAGGTATGGGCCTAGTCTTTTGTTTGGGGAGGTCGGAAGTGGCATGGAGGGAGTGGAAAGTGAAAGAGAAAGTGCAGGGAGGAGTATTGAAAGTGAGAGTGGTGGGAGTGAGTCAACGCTCTCCCGTGGAGGTGTGAGGCAGTGGGAAGTATCATGTGGGCGAGTGAGGGTGCGTGCTGAATCACGTGGGGTTATGATGGAGGGGGAAGGTGGGGAGGAACCACTCCCCAGCATGTCTTATGCTTCAGAATATTCACAGACTTCATCCCCACGGCCCCCTAATGTTTCACAAGGCCATAAGGGTAAGGGAAAGGGAAAGGGTAAAGGCTGAGGGAAGAGGAGTGTGAGTGGGGAAGCCCTCCGCATTCCTCCTCCCCTACCTCCCCCACCAGCATCTCCTCCCCACCCAGACCAAGGCGATGATGGGGACGAAGGATTTGTGAGTTGGAATTGGGAGGATGGGAGTGATTTTTCCCCCATCATTCACCCCTTCACTGAGGACGGGCGTGCTGGCTGTACTGTTCCTGGTATTCACCCAAATTCTACCAGCCTGGATTTTTTTCCACATTTTTTCATTGAGGCTTTTGTGGAGGAAACAGTGGACCAGACAAACTGTTTCGCTAGCAGCCAGCGACATGAGAGTGAAAGACTGGGCACAAGGAGCAGGTATTCTATCATATATGATTACCCAGTCTCTCTTTCAGAAATGTTTTTATTTTTTGCCCTAGTACTTTTGATGGGTATAGTACGAAAGAACAGAATTCCGGCATACTGGACAAGGGACCCTGTTATGCTGACACCAATATTTGGTCAAGTCATGAGCCGTAATCGCTTTCAACAGATTCTAAGTTGCCTCCACTTTTACAATGCTGATGATCCTGCAAATGCAAATGACACAGATAAGATGAGGCGAATTAGGTTGGTCTTTGATCACCTAAGGCAAACATTTCGTTCCTCATTTTACCCCTGTAGAGACCTCGACATAGCCGAGAGTCTCGTGTTGTGGAGAGGCAATATTTCATTTCGGCAGTACATACCCAGCAAAAGGCACCGTTTTGGGTTCAAGATCTTTGTTATATTTGAATATAGGACTGGTTATGTGCAAGACATAGTCTTGTACACCGGTGCACAGACAGACATAATAGAAGATCGGAGTATTGGACTGTCTGGAGCAGTGGTAAAGACAATGATAGAAGACTACCTTCATCGTGGTCATGTCCTTTACTTGGTCAACTGGTACACTAGCCCTCTTCTCGCTCGTTATCTATGCAGGCATGACACGGGAATCTGTTGTACCGTCAAGGTGAACCAGCTTCATATGGTCAAGGTGGGGTGCAAACTTGACAGAAATGAGGTTGTCTTCTTCCAGGCCAACAACATACTTGCAACAGTGTGGAACCACAGTTGAGAAGTCAGCCTCTTGTCCACGGTTCACCGCCCCTTGATGCACCATACAGAGTCCGTAGATTACCGGAGTGAGAACAGGCGTCACATATGGAAACCTGAGTGTGTCCTCGATTACAACACCAACATGCGCCTGGCGGACCAGTCAGACTCCATGATATCCACGGTCGAGTGTGCCAGGACCACGATGAAGTGGTACAAAAAGCTCTTATTTCACTTGCTAGATATAACTGCCCTGAATTGCCATCACCTGCACGCCATGACAACAGGAGTTCAGGAAACCTTTGAAGGATTATGTGAGGGAGCTAACAAGAGAGATTTTTGCCCCGCATGCAGTTGAAAGGCCCCAATACCGTACACGCAATGCCCCTACCCCCCAAACTCCCCTGAGAATATCAGCCCGCCATTTCCAAATTCCTATACCTCCCCAGCCAAATAGACCTAGGCCCTAATGCAGGTGTCATGTGTGTATTAATTCCCGGGTGAGACCCACCACTCAGAGAAAAGACACCTGCTATGAGTGCGTAGAGTGTGACGTGGGTCTCTGCATTTACCCCTGTTTTAGTGAGTATCACACCTTGATGCACTTTTGATATGGTGTGAATGCGATATGATGCTGATACTCATAAATAAATGCGACAAACAGACGCTCAGTGTAATTATAAGGCCCGTAGATCTGTAAATAGTAGTATGTAAGTGGAAACGGGTGTAATATAAGTGGAAAATTATTATGTAAGTGTATAAATATGATCTAAGTGGAAACATACCTAGCGAGGGTATTTTGATGTGATAATCTGACGCTCAGTGTAATAAATAAGACCAATAAATATGTAAATATTAGTATGAAAGATGCAAAAGGGTGTAATATTTGTTGCAATATTGGTAAGTGCTGAAATTTTTTCTAAGTCAAAATATTCCTAGCAAGTGTATATAAGTGCGATTTTCTGATACTCATTGGAACAAATAAGGCCCGTATATATGTAAATAGGAGTATACAAGTGGAAACGGGTGTAATATAAGTGGGAAATTAGTATGTAAGTGTATGAGTAATATCTTAGTCGAAACTTTCATTGCAAGGGTATTTTGGTGCAATATTCTGACGCTCAGTTGAATAAATAAGGCCGGTAAATATATATTGTGCAATATTGGGTGTAAACGGGTGTGATGTAAGTGGGGAAGTATATTTGGAACTGAAGAAGTAAAGTAGAAGTTGAAACACGAGTGGTAGAGATTGTGCTTGCTACGTGAATATGCGCTAGCATTTTGCTAAATGCCCTCGTAATGAATGTAAATACTTGAAAACATTTACAGTGGTGGAGGAAAGGTTTAATGTAAAGAAAACAATACTATGAAAGTGATAAAACAATATGGTATGTTGAAATACAAGTCATAGCGAGTGCGCTGAGTAAGCAGATGTGCGCTATAGTTGTGCTACATGTCATCGTAAAGAATGAGAACAATTGAAAACATTTACAAACAGTACAAAATGGTAAAATGGCATTGAAACAGTTGTATAAAAGTAGAAAAAATGATATATTGACAGAAACAAGAAACTTAGCACATAGCGTGTTACCACTCTGACCTGACTCGCTATGTTCGCACGAAGGTACAATGCTTATTTTTCATATATATGTCTATGAAAACCATTATATTGTTATTCTTATTGTTTCTTAGTTCAAATTCAATAAATGTAGAGGTGTTGTTTGTGGCTTCTCCCAAAATTACCTACCACAGAAAACGTGAGCGACTCACATGTCAATGATGGAATACACTACCTGGCGGGGGGGACCTCATCTGTTCCGACCACTTATGGACCACGGTAAGCCCTTTCTTGGTGATTTTCCTTTGTTTCTCAACAAAAGCGGAAGTTTTAGCCAAAATTTTTTTTTTCCAAAATAGCTCGGGATTAGGGGGGTGTCGGAGGTGCGAAAAAGCACGGGACGTGACGGGTTAAGAACTTACGTTGCTTGGCTTTAATGAGAGCGGGAAAAGGAGGATACCTTAGCTATAATAGGGACATATCCTTATCTGTTGTCGTTCTTACACTTAACAGTTGTTATTTTATTCCACATATACAATCTCACTATAGGTTTCATATTTCCGTTTAGACAAGATTCGAAGCCATATATCATCGTAGACATGAGAACAGCTTCAAACACTCTTTATAGCATAAAAAGGGACATCATTGTTTTTGTTATAAATCATAGAAATTTTAGGACATGGCATAAATTAATTGGACAAGTAATCTAGTAGCAGGAGATGTAGACCCATCAGCTGTTAAAGGACTGCTTATATATATATAATACTCACATATATGTACGGTTGAATTATTTACTTGGAAAGCTTCCCAGTCTACATTATTTTCTTTCAAAACCATTTATATAATTTTGTCTTTGTTTACCTTCAGCCCATGCGAATTGCAAAGCTAGTTTAAAAGACCGATTTTATGTATCATACCCTCTCAGCTGGATGACAAGAAACAAGGACGTGCAACCATGCTAGGAAGCCGTTGGTCTCACAGTTTTGTTTCATCAGTCTCATTTTATTTACCCCCCCCCCCAAAAAAAAAAAAAAACAATTAACAGGATGTTGGAGATCCTAGCGCACACTATTCACAGTACCCCCAACATTGCTGGTTATCTTGTACATGGCAGCTACTGTCAACAGCATTGTAGCGCGGCACCCTAAACGTTTTAAAATACGTAACATTATGTCATGTGGTACTTAATCATTCGCTTCTGCAGTGTCAACGAAGGTAACATATAACCTGAATTTCTTCTTTTTCACCACATTAAAAATTAGCCGCAAGACATTCTCTCCCATACTGACTACCAGCCTGCTCATGACAGGGGAAAAACCATCTGTGTAGCCTAGGACATACAACCGTATCATATAATTCTACAAAGCAATTGATGACATCGATGCCTCTGTAATTTAATGCTAACGCTCATGACCCACACTTAAATATGGTCAACAGTGTTACCGTTACCCACAATGATGGACAGGTGGTGCTCATAATTATAATGGTAAAATTTGTCGTTATTGTTAAAACCCAGGAAACTGGTAGCAGTCTTAACATTATGGGTGGTATATCATCTGGCCCACTTGCTTTCTTGTATTTTAATCGTTTGATCTGATTTGAGACCTCTTGCAGAGTTATAGGGTAATCTAACACTGGCATGTAAACATTTTGCAAAGGACTGACACTGCATTCGTGTACACCTAAAAGGTTACACATAGAATCCTTAAATTCTATGTTTGTGGGCAGTAGCAATATCCATAGATTACAACAAGTGCTCGTGGGCCCTTCAGGCCCAAGTAGACTCGATTTCTAAAAGTCCCGGTACTGAATGAACTGTTTTCCCAACCAAACTTTGATCGTTCTGACATATAATAAAAATCATCAATCGAAATGGGACCAAGTTTCTCGACATCAGGGAATTTCTGCAATTTTCATGCCAATTTTGGTGCACCAGGATCCCTCCGTACCAAAGAAAGGCGCCCTCACCTCGCTTCGGGAATGGAACCCAAGTTATACGAACGCAAGTCCGAGATATTAACCACTCGTCCACGGCAACTGGCCAAGCGCCGGGAGCGGCATTTATTGGTCAAAATTTGATCGCTCATTAAATATAGTAAAGTTTTTCAATCGTGATGGGACCAAGTTTTTTCACATCAGCGATTTTTTTGCGATTTTTGTGCCAATTTTGGTGTGATTAGAATGTGTAGTTCCGGCTGCCCAAAATACACACACACACGGCTACTTCTAGAGTATATTAGATGTCTACTCACGGGCCTTCCGGGAGTGAAAGGAAATGCGCCAGCTCCTGGGTGATGACGTCACATTCCCCTCTCTCGTCTCCTGCTTTCCAGCTCATACCTTACATTGTTCTATCTATCTATCTATTGTCAGACGCCTCAATCCCATTCGAGGTGGCCACAAACAAATCGCCTCCACGTCACCCTGTCTCCCACCATTTCACTGCCCTGCTCCCAACTCACACCCCCCTCTCTCATATACCTCTTCACCCCATCCCTCCATCTCATCCTCTGCCTCCCCCTCCCTCTCCCCCCCCTCCACCTCACTCATATACACTCTCTTCGTCAGTCTTTCACCCTCCATTCTCTCACATGGTCAAACATTGTTACACACTAAAATTTCTCATTCTTTCCTACCATATCTTAACATGTGCTTCCACATTATGTCAGAAATGATGCAAATAAATAATATACGAATCTCTAGCAAAACAATTTATTGGTTTTAGTCACAGCATGCTCATGATTTATATGTTTGGAAACAGTATTTAAGCACATTGATCAGAAAATTGTCTCATGTCATACTTAAAGTTCACTGAATATGCATCTCTCTCTCTCTCTCTCTCTCTCTCTCTCTCAGAATTTTATACATCTTTTTATCAATTATCAGTTTACTCATTTTGTTTACAGTTTTGCTGGATGATATATTTTTTTTTTTTTTTTTTTTTTTAGTACCCGCATTTTATAAAGCTACGACAGTAAGCAAAAATAAATACTTACTTCATAAATCAGAAAAACAAATTCAGCAGTTTGACTGGCTAGATTCTGGGCAGTGGCTTTTCCAGGTTGCAGGGCTTTAGCTCCATGATGACATATAACAGTTTTTCCATTGTTTTTAATTTTTCTAGGAATTCAAATCTAGGTTTCATCAATTATTTCCCCTGCGAATTGCACCAATCCATGTGTCTTCTTTGTTTGATGCCTTTGAACCAATGTAGTCATACTGAGAAAATTAATGAGCTAAGAACCCACCAAAATACGCTAGGCCCTCTTGCTCAGTAACTTCTTTTAACCCTTTAACTTCTAAATCCAGGTTGTCTGAAATATTTTCCTTGCCCATACCCTCTGCCTCTGGTTCATCGTTTTCGTCTGACAAGCAGAATACCATCGTAGACAGGGTCAGTTCACGCAGGAGATTTTATTCATTATCCTCAAACAGTGCAGCATGCTCATCATTGAGGCTGAAAAATGATCCTGCTGACATGTTCATATCATATACATATATATATATTTTTTTATCCACGTTGTATTTTGACCCAAGTGAACTATTTTCTCCGAGATGTGACCTAACCCAGTGTTTAACAGCAACAGGAGATGGATGCTGATAACATACTCCCATTTGCCTGAGGCAAGCAAAGAAGTGCTTCAGCATGTCTTAGTTAAATCTGCATGGTCATGTAGGAGATATTGTACCGACCCTTTAGGCTACCATTTCCAGTAACTTAGGCAAAGACTTTGATGATATGATCAGTCCTTTTTGAAACTGGTAAAGACCTTTGCTCCCACATATTCTCATTAATTTTGCTGTTCTTATTATGTACTTCAGTGTTTTTTCTTGGGTTTCTAAATCTAACCCATAAGCATTTCTAGAAGACTTTACCTCCCGTGGAACACGGAAATTGAATGTATCAAACCAAGTACCAACCAGATAAACGAACTTACTTGTACTTTCCCAGTATTTGTCCTGTAGTAGTCTTTCTTTTTTTTTTTTTTTTTTTTTTTTTTTTTTTACCAACTCTTTCATTTCTTCATTCATCGGGAAATTGTAGAATGTAACCTTACGTCTCTGTGTGGCACGAGAAGCATCCATATACAGAATAGTAATTGGGTATTTTTCCCTCCTTGTGTATGGAAACAATCGTGGAAAGGTGGCAGATAAAACGTCAATTTCAAATGGGCACGCCACACTTCATGAATGTTGACAGGCTGAGGAGCTGTGTGAGGGCCACAAGGCGGGAAGGGGGAGTGTGACGTCATCATCCATGAGCCGGCGCGTTTTCTTTCGCTCCCGGGCTGCCCATGAGCAGACATTGCAATCTATGGATATTGGGCAGTAGTGCAGCATTAGGTGTGACAGGGGTGTAGTTTACTTCACCGCGCCAGTTAATTGCACGCCATAGCTGAGCATCATCGTTATCCTGTAAAAGACGGTCCCATCTGCCTCCCACTACGTCCTGGTCGGGGATGTAACCTCGGTACTTATTATCATACGTACATCTATACAACACATCACATACATTTATAATCCCGGTGTGAACGTCAGCGTCAAGCATAGGGTCACGCTGTGCTACTGACTGTATAAATTCCTCAGGATCTATGGTGTTGACTTTAATAGGACGCTCCATAAAACTGGATGACGTGTTGTTATGCTGTACAGCGTGATCCAGCAACCACGATGCGCGAGTGGCTGGCTTGGCTGCCTAGGTTAGTGGTTGGTGCGTTGAGTACAATAGGTTACGAACATTTATTTAAACACACACACACACACACACACACACACACACACACACACACACACACACACACACACACACACACACACACACACACACACACACACACACACACACACACACACACACACACACACACGCACGCACGCGCGCGCGCGCGAATTCGTTAATAAAATTACCAAAGTTATTATAATAATGCACTTAAGGTCGAACGTTTTCTAGAAATGTATTCCGAATAATGCCAGACAATATAATGCAGTGAGAATGAGGTATAGGAATCTTAATATTAATACTTGTACAAATATCTTTCTCTTGCTCGGTTCATCTCTGATATTCTCTTCCAGCCAACGCCAGACGATTGTACTCAACTGGGAGAGATGTTGAATCCCGAGGGTGTTAATACAGCCGTCACTAATGCTTTCACCCATAATACTACCATTGTCTGCTATAGCATTCCAGGTGAAGGCAGATTATTATATTTCTTTGCTATTCAGTTACAGGAGCGTCAGGGAGATAATGCTGTTATAATTTATATTGTCATCATTGTCCCTGTCATGGTTGGGGTAACTCTTTCTGTTACAGCTGAAGTCATTACATTCAGCTGGAAGCAAGTCATGAAGCTGTAGCGAAATATACGTACACTGTCACCATTAGCCTTCTCCACTATTGCACTTCACGTAATAAAAGACCATTTTACGCCGCTGGGCATGAGTCAGAAGGGCCTGAGAGTGTTAATACTGCCCCCATTATATCTCATGGTTGGCCCAACTCTGTTCTGCTCCGTATACCTCCACACTTTTTTTTTCTTTAATACATCAGAGAGTGGGTCCTAGGAGAGTGAGATTTGCTGTTACTGTTAACCCTCTCGTGATCAGGTTGGCTTAGTATTCTCCTTTAGATGATTTTATTAAGCTGAGAGTGGGTCGTATCAGCTTGAAAGTTTTAATTCTATCACCAATAACCATTATATCGTTGAGAAAACTCTAGTATTTTACTCCAGTCAACTCCAGTCTATTTAATTCAGCTGCGAGTCATACTGTAGAAGCCTCTGTTAACTCCTTCAATCCAATAACGTATTTTCTTTTAGTCTTGCTATCAGGAAACGACTTTACTTAGCTTAGGACGGACCTTTAGTAGTGAAGAGGTTAATGAGGAATATATGTAAATCCTCCAGTTGTAAGTCTCTCCAAAGCTGAGTAAACAAAGACGTCATCGTACTGAATGGCTTAAATGCCGCTGTGTACTTTCCGGCAATATTCAGTCTTGTATAACTTAACCCCTTCAATCCCTGTACCCCCTCCACAATATATCTACCCCCGATGTATATATGGTCCCCCCCAATGCATACATGCCCCCACTAAATTTGCTAGGTCAGCATGCTCTCCCACGCCTGAAGACGGCGTTATTGCATCAGTTGATAGCAGACATCCTAGCCGGGCAGACTGTTTTACTGTGAGCTTGTAATAAACTCCTTATCTAGCTGTTTGTACACGGAGTTTCTATCACCAAAGTATTGCAAGTTACATTTGGTAGCAGCGGTGTTTCGAACCATCACATTCTGACCGCCTCCTTGGATTTTTAGTGATACAACAAGCTACACGACGTCT
The DNA here is from genome assembly GCF_032717465.1 of Coenobita brevimanus. NCBI lineage: Eukaryota > Metazoa > Arthropoda > Malacostraca > Decapoda > Coenobitidae > Coenobita > Coenobita brevimanus. The sequence continues at coordinate 17,635,450 of NC_136984.1, forward strand.
CGCATCTGCCAGCCTCGCCTCTCCTCCGTGCCTCTATACCTTGGCTGTGCTTTTCGAGTGTACCATTTTTCTCACCAGTGCTCACCTCTCAAACAACCGCACCCATACGCCTTGTTCCTGACAGCAAGTGTCACCGTCGCCGCCCTACGCACCTGTTGCACCTGTTTTCAGCACCTGTTCCGGACTCATCATAGCTCCTGCCCCCATGGTGCCACTTATCACTGTCTGCCCGCTGTCTGCCCACCACCATTCTCTGCATTTGCAATTCACCAGCTCTACACCTGCCTTGCGCCGACATCTGCCTCACCACCCACCACTGGCCTCCGCCGTCGCCCGCATCTGGTCTGCATTACGGAGCCTCCTAAGACCGCCATTCCCTGCCGGTGATTCATCGCGGCGTCTCTTCTTCCTCTTCGCCCAGCTGTCTCTCCACCCCCGCCCCGCCCCGTCGCTCAGCCCCGCCCCGCCCCGTCGCCCCGCCCCGCCCCAGCCCAGCTACGCCCAGCCACCCTGCACGTCATACATCTCGACACTCCCGTTTCTACTGTGTAACTATAGTATATCTTTCCTTTCTCTAGAGATTATCCTCGATTTTCTCTACAGATTGGTTATTGTAAATATTCCATCTCATTTCCATTGCCCCGTTTTCATCTTCACCTACGTTATTTATATTCCATCTCATCCTTCGCATTTTATTTAAACCATCCATGCCCGCACCTTCATTCATTTTCACACTTAGTGTATTCCATTCTCTCATTGTTATTTATACATTTCCACCTACGTATCCATCTTCATCCTTTCATCTTCCATTGCCGCATTGAATGTCATACTTTCCACGTCAACCGCTTACCGCCAGCCCTCTCGACCCGGAAACATCACCTGCTCATACCCCGTCTGCCGACTCTAACACAATCACTCATTTACGAAGTGGCAAAGAGTCCCTCCGCCCTGTACCTGAGACTCCCGTTTCCCTTCCCGCAGAATCACTTACTACCCGTCCTACCCTCGTCATTCCAGATACCTCCTCCTCTACTCCTACCTCTACACTCCCTTCTTCTTCCTCTACTCCTTCCCCTGTCGTTCCCTCTCCTGCCTCCCTTCATACCCCGTCTTCCTCGCCCTTAACTACCACTACCTTCTCTCTCTCCCACGCCTCTCCTCCCGCCACTTCTGCACTTCCAGCCATGGCCAACCCTCCACAGTCTATCTATCTCGACGATGCCAATCGTCCCAAATTTACCGGCCAGGACCCAACTTGGTCTGTCTATGATTTCCTCAGAGAAGTCGAAACTGAAATAAATAATAGACAAATTACCGAGGAATCGCTCAAAGTAGCTTACCTCCTCGGTTGCTTGCATCACGGTAAATCAGACATCGGATCCGCGATCCATGCAGGACATTTCGATAGCATTCGTACCTTTGTTGATTTTCGTACGGAACTCATCAGCCTTTGTTGCCAGCATTCAAATACCGCGTCTCTCATGGGATTCATTAATCTCCTACACCAACTAGATGAGGACTTGCGCGTCCCAGCGCAATATGCCAAGCTCCGCGAAGCTGCAGCCGCCATGAAAGCAACTAGTAGCGAGATGCTCCAATTACTGGTAGGCACGAAATGGTTAGAAGACAAGAATGGCGTTCCAATGCTTTCCCTCCCCAACTTTGCTGACTTAATTGGTTACCTCAGATTCCTTCACTGGCTTACTCCTAAACAGCGAGAGCTCGCCTTGGAAATCAGTTTCAATCCAGGAGATAAAATTATTCAGGTCACTAAAGCCATTCATGAAAGAACAGGATCGAACTACACGCGTCAGGGCACCACCCACCCCTTGGCCTCCTCAGTCTGTCACGTCTCCACTACCCCAGACCAATCTCACTCCCATCCCACCACACGCGGCAGACCTGTCACACATCGCTCTCCTACCACAGGTCGTGATCAATCTAGTGCCCGACGGAACAGACAATCTTCGATTCTTTGCTGGTACTGTGGTAATCCTGGACATCGAGCATCCAGTTGCGACCGTACATACTGACGTCCTCACTCGCAAACCAGACTGCGTACGCCTTCCCGCTCACGTCGTCCACACTGCAAATACCACAAATCAAGCACGACTCACACCACTGAGGAATGTCGTTACCTCAACCGCCCACAGTCGGGGGAAGCGCCGCGCCCGTATCGGACCAATATCACGTAGACCCAGAAACCCAACTCCCCATCTGCCATGTAGGTCCCATAACATCCTCGGGTTTAGTCATTCTCGGAAGCAATCATGACATACCAACGTCATTCTTCTTGGACACAGGATCTATAGTAAATCTCATCTCCAAAAATTCCTTACAAATTATTCATCGCCATCACAACCACGTCAGTTTCCTAGAACCACCAGACATTCGCCTATGTGGTGTTAACGGCTCAGAGTTTAAGGTTAAGGGAAGAGTCACCCTTGAAGTCAAACTCCACAGAGCTTTGCCCCCTATCCTCATTGAATTTCATGTCACTAATGACTTGCAGTATCCCGCAGATGCCCTTATTGGTTTCTCCACCATGGCACAACATTCCATTGCATTATTACCTGCTTGTGGTAGTATAGACATTTCTGGATTCCCGGTTTACACTATGGAATGTCCCCGTCCTGTTCTTACGATCAAATCAGTCCTTCAATTACCTCTGTCCCTATCACTACCAAAAAGTCCAACCCAGTCCGAACCACCACTATCATCATCTGAGAATACAGAGATCATTCCTTTACTGACTGAGAGCAAGGACATCAATTCCTCAATGTCTCCTGCTACATCATCTCAGCCCTCGAACATGGCTCTTACATCCTCTCCCGACAACACTATCGCTGACTCAGACATGTCTCAGTTACCTACCTCACACAGTCTGAATGATCTTCTCCAACACGCAGAGACGAAACGTGCAGTAACGAATACGTGCACAATTTTGTTACCGCATGAGTTCACCAAAGTCTCTGTTTGTGTTGCCGGTGCGAAAGAAGGAGTGGATGTACTAACCCTACCTTAGACGTGTTATGTGAATGGCTTGACTTATGAGTCAGCGTGGTGTACAGTCTTAGAGGACAGTTTATGCTACCTGTACTTGCTCAATGTCACAAATGCTCCACTAAAACTTAAAAGTGGTGTAAAGATTGGAGACTTCCTAGTATACCCAGCGGCCGTAAAGGCGTGCCAGGATTCCTCAATTCCTACTATTCAGACTGATGATACGCCAATCGGTGTATGTACTATTAACTCTACGGGATCTGCGCCGACGCATTCACCCGATATGCTCTCACATCTCACTTGCACAGATTTCCCAGAACATACGCCTCAACTCCTCGACCTTCTGACCTCGTACAGAAACGTGGTTGCCTTACCCAGTGAACCGATGGGTAGAACAGACCTTGTCAAACATACGATTGAACTACTCCCAGGAACTCAGCCGATTTACATACCAGCGTATCGATTGCCTCACAGCCAGAGAAAGCAAACAGATCAAATGGTACAGAACATGTTAGACCAGGACATTATTGAACCCTCCGTCATTCCATGGAATAGCCCACTTTTCTTAGTACCCAAGAAGGACGGCAACCTTAGACCAGTAGTCGACTATAGTAAGTCAATTCTGTCACCGTTCCAGACCGTTTCCCGCTACCTGTCCTCACTGATTTGCTAGAATCCCTTGGTGAAAATAACGTAGTCTTTTCATCTTTAGACCTCCTCAGCGGGTACTGGCAGGTCGAAATGGAAGAGTCCTCTCGCCCAGTTACAGCCTTTAGCACCCCTTCTGGACATTTTCAATTTAAGAGACTCCCTTTTGGTCTGAGAAATGCTCCCTCCGTGTTCATGCGACTTATCCATTCAGTCTTCAGCGGTATGATGGGACACTCTCTTTTTGCTTACCTAGATGATATCATTGTTGTGAGTAAATCCATCCCTGATCATTTTACCAAACTCCAGCAAGTCTTTAAACGCCTCCAGCTCGCAGGCCTAAAAATCAATCTCAGTAAATGTGACTTCCTGCGAAAGAAAATCAAATTCCTAGGCCATGTCTGAGATGCACAAGGCATTCATACTAATGAGGATAAAACTAAGGCGATCATTAACTTCCCAGAACCTACCACTACTGACGCTGTACGAAGTTTCCTGGGCCTCAGTGGCTATTATCGTCGCTATATCAGGAATTATGCACAGATCGCCACTCCTCTGACCCACTTACTCAAGCAGAATGTGCCCTTGTTTGGACTAACGACCAGTCCCAGGCTTTCCAAAAGCTAAAGACAGCTCTTGTAAATGCCCCTATTCTAGCATTCCCTGATTATACCACACCTTTCCTTCTCTGCACAGACGCCTCAGGCACTAGACTTGATGCCGTTTTGATGCAACTCGATGAAGCATCAAGGAAGCGCGTAATGCGTATGCTAGTCGCACCCTTACAACCGCTGAACGCAACTACAGTGTCACAGATCTCGAAGCACTAGCGGTAATCTGGTCCTTGAAACATTTCAGAGATATAGTCTATGGTTATCCAGTGCATATCCAAACAGACCACCTTCCACTATGTGATTTGTTCAAGAATCGCAACCTAACAGGTAGACTAGCTAGATGGTCTATCATCATCCAGGACTTTAATCCCACTTTTCAATATGTACCAGGCAAGTTGAATGTAGTCGCAGACGCACTCTCACGTCACGTAGCAGCAGCTATAACATCACTGCAGCCTGAAGTAACTGAAAACACTACACTAACGTCAGACGTTGTTCGAAACTTTCAACGTCAAGACCCCATGTGGTCCAAAGTCATTTATTTCCTAGAATCTAGCGATGCCTCGACCTTACCTACTCTGCCAGTATCACTAGATGAGTTCATGCTAGATGATGATCTCTTGTACAGGAAAACACTGCTAACAGGCAAAGACATGCCCAATCGTGAAGTACACCAACTTGTTGTCCCCACTGCCCTGATACCAAAGGTTCTTCATATTGTTCATAATACTCCTCAAGCTTCCCATCCAGGTAAAGACCGATGCTTGCGCCAAGCACGTCTCAAATACTATTGGCCAACCATGCGCCGTGATATCAATGCCCACTGTGACTCTTGCCTCTCCTGCCACCGCCACAAAGGATCAACCGGCTTACCAGCACCTCTCTTACAATACCCAATCCCGTCACGACCATGGGAAACTGTCTCAATCGATCACTTAAAACTACCTCTCACAGAATCTGGCGCTGAGTACTTGTTCATAGCGGTCGACCACTTCTCCCGCTACTATGTCCTCGTCCCCCTCTCCGACAAGACCGCGAAGAGCGTTGCCCGTGCCTTTGTAGATCACGTAATTTGCCCATTCAGTACCCCTCATACCATTCTTACTGACAACGGTACAGAATTCAACAATAGCCTTCTCGATGAGATCTGTCGCCACTTTCATATCAGTAAGTGCAATGTCGTGCCTAACCATCCGGCTTCCAATGGCCTTGTAGAACGCCACAACCGTAAAATCTTAGAGTGCCTCAGACATCTAGGCTCCCATAGTTCGTCCTGGGATAACTGGATTCCCCAAGTGGCATCTTCCATCAATAGCTCCATCAATGCATCCATTGCTGAATCTCCCTTCTTCGTCCTCTTTGGTTTTGACAAGGACCTCCCATACTCTCTCTTATCCTCAAAGCCAGAACCCATCTACAACATGGATGATCATGTTAAACTAAAATTGGCCAACTTCCAGACAATCCACCAGTATGTCCAATCCACTTTGGCTTCCTCTCAGGAGGACATGCTGCAGCGCCAACATAGGTCCGCCTCTCCTATCACTATCAATGTAGGCGATCTTGTCTTTGCCCATTCCCATACACGTTCCTCTAAGTTGGATGACAAATTTACAGGGCCCCACCGCGTCCTCACTCGACAAGGCAACAAATTTCACCTCCAGGACCTGTCCACTAGGGACACCAGATGGGTCCACGTCGATGACTTAAAGCGAGCACCCCGTGGCCTCGTGTTGGAAGCATCACTTAAACAACCTCCTGCACCCTCTTCCCCTCCTCCCATCCCTCAATCTACTCTGTCTCCACCTATCCCTCAGTCTCCTTCCTCTCCACCTCCACCTGCTTATTCATCAATCCATCAATATCGGTCCAAACTGCACTCTGCCCATCAACCTCTTCACGACCTCCCCCATTAACTCTACCCTGATTTTCTAGGTACGATGTTAGCGATCTCCCTGCTGGCAGTGCTGACCCTCCTGGGGTCTGGGTCAGGTCAGGACGATGGTGGAGTACGTCCCGGGGCCTTGGTCGGCTCGGAAGGCGAGGTAATGCTTATCGACGACATCGCCTCTTTGCACTACGATCTTGCGCCCCTGGCCGACTTAGCCATTGCCCTACCTGCCTACGCGCACCAGCTCCACGGAATCAGGAACCATCTCACGGCCCTCATGGGGACACACAACCCGAATGAGTATCTCTATAACCTTTTCCTCCCACTCTCCTGGCAATTGCAATACATAAGTCACAGATTCACTGAGCTCAATGACACGTTTTCCATTCAGACACCCGTGGGTTGTTCTCGTGTGAAACGAGGTCTCTTCGACTTCGGCGGTGAGATTCTGAGTGGCTTGTTTGGCGTTGCTACAGCCCGTGACATTTCTGGCTTCAAATCTGATCTCACTCATTTAGCTTCAGCCCTAGAATCACAACGCCTAGTCATTAAAATCCAACACACTATGTTACAGAAACTCACAACCCAACTCAATGAAGTCACGTCCTCTCTAAACACTTTCACCGATATCTTACAATGCCACCTTTCAGATCTCAACGTTATCTCCCAGTTCTTCTACCTCAAACTCAACATGGATAATCTCCAACTGGCCGTTGACTCTCTCCTGTCTCAAGTCTCTACCTTGGTTCGTATCCTGGTCGATGCTATCAATGGACGTGTCACTGCCGACTTAGTACCTGTCTCAGCTCTCCGTTCTGTCCTGGAATGGGCTCACTCCACCTTCGGTCTCTCCCCAGTCCTCCCTTACTCCTCCCTTGACTATTATTATCCTGTTCTCGAAGCCACTCTTCTCACTACATACGTCGTCGTCCATATTCCTCTCCGTTCTGCCATAACCTTTAACCTTTTCCACATCATTCCCTTCCCTTTCCGCCTCAACAACTTGTTACAGGTATCTGTTCCTTCAGAATATTTCCTCCTCTCCCATGATCATCTTTTCGTTGCCTTCCTTTCTTCCACAGACCTCCAGCAATGTTCCTCCCTTACTCCGACCTCTCGTCTCTGTGCTGCCCACCTTTTCGCTATCTTGCCTAGCAGTGCTACACCCTGTGAGTCCGCTTTAGTTCGCAACCATTCCATCTACTCGGCCTGTTTTTTTGTCCCAGCTCCTGACCTCCCGGTCCACCATGCTCACCTCAACCATGTCCAGTACTTCTTCTTTGCTGTTCCCATCTCTGTCACAATCATGTGTCCTGGTTCTTCCGTTCGCTCCGTCCCCGCTAGAGGTCTCTACAAAGTACCTGACTATTCTACCGTCAAATCAGAGTCCGTCATCACTTACGCCAATCGCTATCACCAAGCTGTTCGTAAACACTCCTATGACATCTTTCAACCAATCGACATACCTTCAACCCTACCATCTGCCAACATTACCATCACCTCCCCTCACTTGCGCATGCTCACCTTCCTCAATGACAGTGATTTCATTATGGATCAATTTTCCCTGGCCTTCAGCCGTTCATGGGTTCATCCGACAGTTGTGTTTCCCCCTGTGGTTATCGCTTTCATAGGTTTTCTACTCATCATCTGTGCAGTGCATTGTTGTGTCAGAAAAATGGAACGTCGACTCCAGGAAATCAGAGTCGCTACAGGCATAGTACGCCCTACACACGACGTAGAAACTCCCCGTACTTAGTGCCCTCACATTCAGTGACTGGCAATGCCATCTGACAATTAACCAAACTGTGAACAGCACTCTGCCTACTAGAAAATGATGGTATTTCTTTAATGCATTACACAGTGACAGTGTGTCCTACAGAAAATCCACAAAAAAAAAAAAAAAAAAATGAAGGAAGAACAACAATAGAACTCTCATATCTACTCCTTGTTTATCATGTATCAAACTATTATTGTGTAATTCCCATTATGTTCCTATATCCCTTCGACCCTTACTGGATTTGTACCTATTATTCCTTGTATATCTTATATGTATATATCCTTCTAATTCCCTCCCCTCAACATGGCCATGTCTCCCCTACTGCCCCTGTCTGATCCTTATCCCTTGTCCAAACCTCCCTGGTCCTGCCTTACTACTATAATCAAACACCTTTTCACTCCCAGTGTCAGGAGACACCATCTCCGCTACCCGGGGGAGTAGTGTACCCCCTCCACAATATGTCTACCCCCGATGTATATATGTCCCCCCCCCAATGCATACATGCCCCCACTAAATTTGCTAGGTCAGCATGCTCTCCCACGCCTGAAGACGGCGTTATTGCATCAATTGATAGCAGACATCCTAGCCGGGCAGACTGTTTTACTGTGAGCTTGTAATAAACTCCTTATCTAGCTGTTTGTACACGGAGTTTCTATCACCAAAGTATTGCAAGTTACATCCCTTAACATCATAATTTTACACTTGCTGTGTTAAGACGACTTTATGTAACCTAAGAAAAAAGTCTCATGGTGAATGGTTACGAACTGTGTATCTAAACCCTGGAGATAAATTTAAAAATATATGTATATCCAAAGCTGAATAAAACCCATCGTTGACAGGAAAAACAAAATACAAACGACGTTATCGCATTAAAGAGATTAATCGGTGCTGAGTACTTATGGTACTTATAGTACCTGTATTCTGGCTCTGTCCTTAAAATTCTATTTGTTAATAATGGCAACATAATACCTGTCGATTGCATGACCGTTACTTCGGGGAAGAGGGAAAAATAAGTGTTTACTGAGATCCGATCTTCTCCCAGAATACCTGCAACTACTCGATTTCCTTCGAGGTTCCCAACTGTACTGATGGTTGAACACGTACATAAAGGAATTTAACTGCTTCCAAGAGTCTGTCCGGCCCGATTCTTCGACTTCATATTTTCCAGCTGCGAACTACTACTGCACCAAAAGTTTGCAGCCTCCCATATGTAGTCCAGAATGTAATATCTGGGAGAGTAATCATAAAGTTCCTCAAGCTTAAGCAATGTATGGTATCATTAATTTTGTTTCTACTTTTATCCGAAATGTCAGGCTGCTGGACTGCAGGAAACCGACTAATTCAGCGGGTATCTCTCTCTCTCTTTAATTGTAAAGTTACAGAATGCTAAGACCAAAGACCCTAGATTATATTGGCAGATTTTACAGGGAACACAGAAAAAAAATCTGATATACCCATACTAATTTCAGAATTTATGAATCATTTAAAGAGACTAGCACATTAGGGTAACCCCGAAGAATCTCTTGGCAATATAGACATTGATACTGATACTGAAGACGACAGTGTGTTAAATAAAGAGGTTACAGAGGATGAGGTGTACAAGTGTATACTGAAGCTTAAGAATAACAAGGCTGCTGGTATTGATAATATTTTCAATGAATATATAAAAAATACTAAACATCTATTATTCCCCTTATATGTAAAACTCTTTAATAAGGTTCTAGAGACAGAAAATATCCCAGACGAATGGCTGGTAGGAGTAATTGTTCCTATTTCTAAGAACTTAGAAGTAAATGATGTAAATAATTATAGAGGTATAACTCTACTAAGTTGTGTAGAAAAATTGTTTACAACAATACTCAATGTACGGTTAACCAAATTTTTTGATGATAATTCTGTCATTAAGGAAATGCAAGCAGGATTTAGGGAGGGATATTCTACTACTGATCATGTCTTTGTATTAAAAAAATTAATTGATCTGTTTCAGCACAAGAAGAAAAAATCGTATTGTCTGTATGATGATTACAGAAAAGGTTTAGACCTTGTGTGGGGAGATGGCCTGTGGTATAAACTACTGAAGATAGGAATTAATGGTAAAATTATTAGAGTAACAAGGAATATGTACAGCAATATACAATCTTGTGTTTCAGTTATTCAAGAGGTCTCTGACTATTTTGTAAGTTATACTGGTGTCAGACAAGGAGAAAACCTGTCACCACTTCTTTTCTCTTTGTATGTGAATGATATTGAAGAATACCTGTTAGAACATAGCTGTAATTACATTAATATTGATGACGAATGGGTGGATAATATGCCTAAAGTTTTCGTCTTGATGAATGCAGATGATACTATTATATTAGCTGAGAGTGAAGTAGGTATTTGCAATGCACTTAAAGCTATGGAAAGGTACTGTGACACATGGAAGTTAGATATCAATTGTAAAAAGACAAAGATTACTACATTTAGCAAGGCAAAATGTGGAACACAGGATTATAACTCTCAATTTAAAGGAGAAAAGACTGAAATTGTCGAGGAATATAAATATTTGGGTGTTATCATGAATTATAATGGAAGTTTTAAAACATGCCAGGAACAACTGGTGCAGCAGGGTGTCATATTTTCTGTAGGCTACACAATCAATAGGCACCAATGCTGAGAAGGTGAGGCAAACATCAGCTTCTTTCAGACAGTGTATTATTATGAATTCGAAAACCTTCCAATACTCCGTCATACAGTATACAGTACATCCTTGATCTTCTAAAATAATTCCTTATGAGTTTATATCTTCATTTTAGTATTACAATATATATATTAATATTGACAAACACCATTACCAAAGTAATGAAATAATAATATGTATTTACTAAATGAAGATATAATCATTACACAGGGTAGGAGAGCAATGTACAGTTTGATTGCAAAGTGTCGTAAATTTGATTTGCCTATTGACTTGCAACTAGAGTTGTTTGATTCCATGGTATTACCGATCATTACATATGGCTGTGAGGTTTGGAGATACAGATGTATTAAGGATATAGAGAAAGTACATGTTACATTCCTGAAACATATGCTTATTCGTAAAACAACATGCAATGCCATGATTTATTGGGAGTTGGGTAAATATCCAATCAGTACGCATGTTAAAAGTAGTATGTTGAATTATTGGTCAAGAATAATTACTGGTAAGCAAGATACACTTTGTTTTGTAATGTATCAGTGTCTTTACAAACTATTTAATGAAAACAGTTTCAAATCACAGTGGTTGAACTATATAAAAACTTTGTTGAATAATTCAGGTATGTCAGGCATATGGTTGGGCCAATTAATAATCGTTTATGGTTGAAACTTGCTTTTGAGAGAAAGGTTAAGGATCAGTGGATCACTGACTGGCAGTCAGTAGTGAATAGTAAATCATCATGTAGCATATATGATTCTCATAAAGATAGATTTGTCTTCGAAAGTTATCTAGTAAAATTATCAAAACAGCACAGGATTAACCTATGCAAATTAGAACTAATAATCACAGATTACCCATTGTAACAGGTAGATTCAACAGAATTCCTAGAGAAGAAAGGTTCTGCAATAAATGTAATGATAATATCCTTGGAGACGAGTATCATGTATTATTTGAGTGTACTAATGATGACATCACAGCATTAAGGCTTAAGTATATACCAATGTATTACAGAAAAAATCCCAGTAGATGTAAGTTAGCACAATTATTTCAAAGTAATAGCTATGTCATACAGTGCAAAGTAGCATTATTCGTCAAGCCTGTACTTAATATTTTTAGGTAATTTGTATTAATAACCCTAGGATACACTATACTGTGTACTAAAATCGGGAGGTGTGCTCCATACTTTGTATAAAGTCTGAGCCTAATAAATATATGTCTATGTCTATGTCTATGTCTCAAAATCATTTTGAAGATTGTCAGTGATGCGATAATGTGATACATAGAGTGCTGTGCTGTGGGGAGCTGCATTGTACTGGCAACACAGTGGATTGCTTTTGAGGGTAATTTGTTTGGGGATTGTAGCAGGGAAGGGTGTTGATCGCATCGTAGTCTAGCTAAGCGTGCTCGTGTCTCTCCTGATAGGGTGATTTCTCTGGGGTGCATGTCTGGTGGTGGTTCGTGAGGGATGCTATTTATTTGAAGGTTTTGCATGATTTTGGTGGTTATGTAATATATCTAGATCACAAAAATACACCAACACTGTTGCGCTGTTATGGAATTAATGTTGCTTTTTCCTTACAGACAACCAAGTAAAACTGGTTTTCCACTCATATTTTTCAGTAAAACCTATCATGCCTGCTTTTCTTTGCTGCATGGTTCTCTCTCTCTCTCTCTCTCTCTCTCTCTCTCTCTCTCTCTCTCTCTCTCTCTCACCGGTTTCAGCTGGAGGCAGTGGTTTGCTTGGGTGCATTCTTGATTTGCTCTCCTTCTCTTAAGTTCATGATAAAAATAAAAAAAAAATAATAAAATCCTTTGTCATAGCCTCCTGACATCCACTTTAGATAACAGCTATTGGTCTTTTTATTTACTTCCATTTTCTTTTCTTGCCTTAACTCCGCTCCTGTCTATTGTCTTTAAAAGATTACGATTTTATGATGCATTACTGTACAATCAGGGACAAAAAATCGTCAACCATTCCACTGTGTTTACAGTACAGGCATAGTTAGGACATGTCGGTCACCTTTCTCTTTAATAAATCTTATTGAAAATCATCATCTATGGACAAAGGCACATATCAGGCTTTCCTCATCTTTGGTGTATTAGACACTAGTGGGAAAAGAAAAGTAAAATAGATGAAATATCAGGCTAATATTTGCTCCCAACTGTAATATATATCTATATATATATATATATATATATATATATATATATATATATATATATATATATATATACACACACACACACACAAACACAATGCAAGTAAAAAGAAACCAAAGGCCGAAAGACTGTTTCCTCCAAGGAAGAATAAATACAAAACAGAGCCAAAATCAAGATCTGTTTATTTCGAGATATCTGGACACACTGCATTTAAAAAAATGGAGGTCATAAGCAGTAGCAAATACAGAGGAAGACAGTTAACAATCTCTATTCAGAAAGTGCTTCCTAGCCAGCATAAAATCTCGTGTCGATAGCAATAATAAAGCAGGAAGTACGTTATGATGAAGCGGTTAAATCCTATCCGACGAGCCTATAAGATCAGTCGTTTTCTCGCTGGTATCGGACACTGCGCAGCACTTCTGAATGATCAACTTTACCATATTACACCTTGACACGTATTCTCGACGGTTAAGGAAGCTCCCTAAGTCCTCTTCCTAAGCGATTTATTTTGTTTACTACACATTGCCGTCCTCTTCCGCGATACAATCATTATAAAATTACCATACCCAGCATAAACAATATCTATCTATTCCCAGAAGCCTTAATCCCTTATACGGGGTGGCCACAAACAAATCGCCTCCACGTCACCCTGTCCCTCGCCATTTCACTGCCCTGCTCCCAGCTCACACCCTCTTCACTCCATCCCTTTCCACTCCATCCCTCCATCTCATCCATGGCCTTCCCCCCCCTCTCTCCCACTCCATCTCTCTCACATACACTCTTCTCGTCAGTCTCTCACTCTCCATCCTCTCCATATGGCCAAACCACCTCAGTGTGTTTCTCCTAACGCTTCCTATCACATTCACATCTACAGCACAACGCTCCTTCACATCCCCATTTGTCAGCCTGTCTCTCCATGTGACTCCACAGGCTCCTCTCAAATAACTAATTTCCACTGCCCTCACTCTTGACTTGTGTCCCTCCAACAACGTCCAAGCTTCACTTCCATACTTTAGAGTTGATATCACAGTACTGTCATGTAATAATTTTTTCACTTCCCTGCTTACTTCCGTTTCTTATCACTGCCTACAAGAAACCAACAACCTTTCTTCCTTGTTGTACCCTTTCAAGCACTTCACCCTCCAAACCTCCATCCTTACTTATCACACTACCCAAATACTTAAATATTCTCACATTTTCCATTTCCTCATCATCCAACCTCACTGTACATTCACTGACTTCACCTCTCTCGAAGACCATAACACTACTCTTCCCTCCATTCAAATTTAGATTCCGTTTCTTGCAAACTCTCCCAAACTCATCCACCTAGCCTTGCAGCTCCCCTTGGTCTTCATTTAACAATACAGTATCATCTGCAAACAACAGTACAGGGAGTTTTCAAATACTGCCCTTTCTCCTTAGGGCCACTCCGACATCCACTGCCCTACCTTGTATCTCTTTTATAACCCCATCCATATACAGACTGAACAACCATGGAGACATGACACATCCCTGTTTCAACCCAATCTTCAAATAGAACAACTTAGTTCACTATCCATACGCACTGCAGCCTTAGCACCTTCGAACATATTCTTCACAACATTCAACAACTTCCTATCTACTCCATATATCCTCAGTACTTTTCACAATCCTTGTCTATCCACCCTATCATATACTTTCTCCAAATCCATGAAGGCCACATGCAACTTCTTTCCCTTCTCTAGAAACTTTTCCACTAAAGATCTAAGAATGATTATCTGATCTACACACCCTCTTCCCTTCCTAAAGCTTCCCTGTGCTTCTCCAAAAATTCTTCTGTTATTTCCCTAACTCTGTCGATAAGTACTCTACCGTATACTTTTCCTATTACACTAAGAAGACAAATGTCCTTATGATTACCACACACTTTTTTTCCCCTTTTCCTTTGTACAAGGAAATAATTATGCCTGACTCCCAATCCTCCGGGACTCTACCTTCCTCCCAGGCCAATCTGCATAATATCTTCCACGTCCATTCTACTACTATCTCTCCCCCATGCTTCAGCATTTCACCACACACTCCATCAATTCTTGGGGCTTTCCCCAATTTGACTCTCTTCATTGCTTCCACATTGTGAGGAGTAGACTGTAGCACCAGTCGAACAGGGCAGTACTCCCGAGGTGGATGGCAAGCTGGTGATAGGGAGAGCTGGAGCTCCTGTCTCACCAGCCCTCAGGACATGATCCTGACCATCCCCCTTTGCTGAACATTTTCAGTGCTTTCATTTACACAGAAAGTAGCCCAGCATACTCTCTTAATACCTCTACCTTCAACTACATGCACATAAGATATCACACCTTCTATTCCACTCTCTTAGCAATGGCCGCTGCAATTTTACTTTCAAAAGAGGTGGTACCTCGGATTGCCACCACCGGCAGGGTAGGGCTGGCGGCACAGGGTCCTCCTGGTCACCATCAAGCGTCTGTGCCAGCAGCGACTAGAGCGATTTCCGGCCATGCTCGTCAGCAGAGAAGTGAAAAAGCTGCCTTATTCTTCACCAACATCCGTGGGCTTAGTACCAACTTAAATTCAGTCCATTTTTTTCTACAGTCCATATCCTCTCTGGCCCTATTCCTCACAGAACCACAAATCTCACCATCTACTGAAATATCCCCAAATTGTTTTCCTGATTACCATCTCCTCACAAACTTCCGTAATAAGGGTGGCACCTGTTGTTATATCAAATCCCAATATGCCGTTGACACCATTTTAAACTTCACTTCACGCAGTTTTGATTACTTGTTGTTTAAACTAAACTGTCAAAATATTACCAAATATATCTGTGTAGTTTATCGCTCCCCCAATGCTTCTTCTGAACCCAGTGTATTTTATTCCATTTCCACAAAGTTGAGTAACCTTAATCTTGCCCTTAAGATTGAAATTACCATCTTGGGTGATTTTAACATACATAATGTTGAATGGTTATTGCACTCTGCCAGGACTGACGATGCTGGTCTAGAGTGCGAGCTGTTTGCAGAATCGTTTAATGTCACGCAACTGGTAAAGCAACCAACCAGAATACCAGATAATCCTGACCATAATGCCCATCTTTTGGATCTGTTCCTGACAAATAATCCATTTCAGTACAGGATAGAGGTATTGTCTCCATTTGGATCCTCTGACCACAATCTCATCAAAGCCTTATTAGTTAGCCCCTCCAAACCTCCCCGTTCTGAACCTGTCAGGGTGACCCGATGGCACTTTGATAGGGCAGACTGGGATGAATTTAGAAATGATCGTGCAGACATTCCATGGCAGTCTTTCTTCTCTAGTGATGTCAATTCTACCCAGTCCCACATTTGCGATTTAGTCCTAGCTGTTATGGATTTATTCACACCAAGTCAACAATTCACTAAAAGATCGAACTCTCCAAAATGGTTTGATAGCAACTGTGCCAGAGCAACAGCCCAAACGTCATCAGCATATAACTATTACTTGAAATCAAAAACATTTGAATCACTCTCTCAATTTAAAATTGCTAGAAACCATGCAAAAGCTGTAACAAATCTTGCTAAATCAAACTTTCTTCAAAACCGAGCATCAAAACTACTTAACAACCCTAATGACAATAGAATATTCTGGTCAACTTTCAATTCTTTCAATAATAACTTTAACAAGTCATCATGCATTCCCCCACTGATTACAGACCAATAGCTGTCACATCTTCTCTTGGTAAGGTTTTTGAAACTGTGATTAATAAGCACATAGTTAAACATCTTGAATCCAACAACTTAATTAGTGATAGACAATATGGTTCTCGCCAAGAAAGATCCACCATTGACATACTCAATCTCCTGACTCATACCATCCATCAATCAGTTGACTTACACGGTGAAACTCATGCATTAGCCCTGGATATTTCTAAAGCTTTCAACAGAGTGTGGCACAGTTCCCTGTTGTTCAAACTCTCTTGCTATGGACTAAACTCTTTTGTTCCTTTGATTTCCTCATATCTCAGCAATTGTATAATAAGAGTAAAAGTAGATGATGTATATTCCATTTTCCACTCAGTTAACACCAGCATGCTGCAGGGATCAGTTCTGGCACCAACCCTGTTCCTCGTTCATATTAATGATCTTTTATCTGTCACCCACAATCCCATCCATTCATATGCAGATGATTCAACACTTCATAGTTCACTGACACTCAGACATCCATTTGCAAAGTCCGATATCTCTAACTCTCATCTCAGTACAGCCATCTCTTTAAATCAAGACTTATCCACGATCAGTGAATGGGGACAAAATAGCCTTGTCTCATTTAATGCTAGTAAAACTAAATACATACAATTTACTAATAGACAGGTATTGCCAGAATCGTATATTACCTTCAGTGCTACAAATATTCCCATTTCTAAAAGTATTGAAATTCTCGGCGTCTCGCTTAACAATGCCCTCAGCTGGACCTCTCTTGTGAGATCACTTGCTAAAACCACCTCAAAGAAACTTGGATTATTGTACAGAGTTCGTAACTTCTTCACTGACGAGCAGTTAGTTATAATTTATAAGAATCGTGTGCTCTCAGCTTGAATACTGCTCACCCTTGTGGAGAGGATGTGGAGAGGTTGCATTAAAACAAGGAGACAAATTTCAGAACAAAGCTGTTAGAATTATTAATAACTCTGCTATTACTAATAAACTACCATCCCTACAAGTAAGAAGGAATGTTGCCTCACTTGCGTTATTTTACAGATATTTCTACAGCAAATGCTCAGACGAACTTGCGTCCATGGTGCCACCTTTCCATGCCTTCCCTCGTGCTACACGGGCAGCTGACAGCGCTCATGACTGGAATGTCACTCGCCATACTTAAGAACTTCTGCCTATCAGAATTATTTCATTCCCCGAGCTGCATCTCTCTGGAACTCGCTTCCCCAGAGTTGTTTCCCTCCAAACTTCAACCTACTGCTGTTCAAATCTAACTGTTACAGATATTTTATGAACAGAGGACACCAGTAATCTGGTGCATGGATTTTTTTTATTCATTTTTTTTTCTTCCTCTGTTCTGTTATTAAAAAAAAAAAAAAAAAATTCTATCCTACCGATTTCTTCCTGTCTTCTCACCTCCCTCCTTCTCCCAGTCATTCGCCAGCCACTTATACTCACATTAATTTCAATCTCTATGTCCAACAGTTATTTAAAGTGTCCTCTCCATCTGCTCACTTTTTCTCCATTCTCAACTAGTAATCTACCATTTTTATCTTTCACTCCCCTACTAACTTCATTGCCACCCTGTCTGACACTACCTCTCTCCAGAACATTTTCTTACATTCCCTCCATTTGACACTCAAATTCCTTCCAAATTCCTCATCCACTCTCTTCTTACTCTCTCTTACTAATCTTTTCACCTCTCTCTTCCTTTCTACATATATATCTCTCTTCCGTCTTTCAACTTCTTCCACGCCCCATTTCTCATCCATTCAGTGTATGCTTTTTTCTTTTGTGCCACAGTCTGTCTCACCTCTTCATTCCACCACGCTGTTCATTGTACTCCCTTTCGTCTTCTCTACACCCAACACACCACCTCACATGCTGCACACAGTTCTTATGTGAATATCTTGCACACACCTTCCACGTCCCCCATCTGCTCCAGTTCATATTTACCCAATCATTCCTCCACTTCTTTCTTATATTCTGCCTTTTTCTCATCCTCTTGTAACCTTTCCACTCCATTTTACTTGGGCCTTGATTCTGACCTCACCCCCTGCCTTCCCTCTCCAGAGCACTGGCTTGATTGTCAGAAAGATCGAAGGTTTGCAGCTTGGCTTATTTTCATGCCTTGGCGAATGTTCCGTTTGTCCTGCTGTCTTTTACAGGAAAGAAAATTAACTGAAAGATCCTAACCAAATAATAATAATGATGGTGCGGCTTATCTCACACAAGATAACCACTTTCTAGTTATCTGGATTTTAATTAACTTTCTTTTTCTCCGAAGGTTCATTATAAAATTTGCGTAACCGGAGCGAATTATATTGTCTAAAAAGTTGTATAACCAGTAATGCGTTGTAAATGCGAATTCTTATTTTAAAAATGACAACTGGTTTGGAATCTTATTGAAGGCTTTGTTTATGTTTCTTTAATCCATGATGATAGGGAACCACGATAGGCAAAGTGAGTATGACTGCCATACAGGCGGATTAGTTCATAATAATGTTTTATGTATTCACGATTTTTTTCCCCAAGAATTCGAGTCGATCTGAATGCTGTCAAGCATTTTCAACTCTTGGATAGAGGAAAAAGGCTTACAACATCCTGGTTTATGTCTCGAAGTGATAATGTTAACTCTCTCTAACACCATATACAAATAAGTGTTGGTTTTGTGTGTTTGTGCTGAGTTTTGCATGGATATGGATGCTACGTATCCTTACCATAAAGGGGGTAATGACATGTTCTAATGCTGGATTGAGCCTCACCCCAGGGTCATGCAGGATCACATTTTCATCTTAAGTCCCTAACCATTTTATGCTCGGTTACTGACCAAGCGTATTCAGAGTATAAGGCTGATTAAGATAGTAATCAAGGAGATTCATTACTACTTATGATCATGAGCTCAGCGAATTCAGTGGAACAACAAAAAAGCATTGGGGTTGTCAGAGTCCTTCAGTTCCTTCAGATGAAGCAAATCTTTATTACACCTTATATGTTTAAATGTAAATGATAAGGCATGATGAGACATTTGGCAATTCATAGAGAGACAGAAAATATTCTCTCTCTCTCTCTCTCTCTCTCTCTCACACACACACACACACACACACACACACAATATATATATATATATAGAAATATATATATATATATATATATATATATATATATATATATATATATATATATATATATATATATATATATATATATATATATATATATATATATATATATATATATATATATATATATATATATATATATATATATATATATATATATATATATATATATATATATATTTATTTATGTATACTGTATAGATAGATAGTTGGATGGATAGATAGACAGATACATAGAGATAGATAGATAGATAAACAGATAGATAGATATGAACAAAGGCCTCCCCCAGCCTTCTCCACTAAGTTCTTGACTAAGCCAATCTCTGCCACGTTTTCCCTGGACAGTTCTTCTTCTTATCTCTGCACCTCCTGTCTGGCCTTTCACTGATATGCTTACAATCTCTTGGTGTCAAGTCAGTCAGCCTCTTGTTCCATCGGTTATTCCTTATTCTTGTTACACTGCCTACCCACCTTCATTTCTGTGTATAACTTGTATAATGTCTTTGTCTTTAGTCTGCTCTCCCACTCAAGTGGATCTTTTCCTGTCTCTTAAAGATATTCCCAACGCTGATCTTTCCATTCCTCTCTGAGAACGGATTAGTTTACTTTCCATCGATTTTCATTGTTTCCAGGTCTCACAACCATACCTCATGGCTGGAATTATACATTTGTTTTATACTTTTTTTTTTCATTCATATTGACAAGATACTTTGCATAATGTCACTGTTTACCAAAAGCTTTCCGTCCAGTCGTAAGGCATTTTTTTTTTTTTTTTTTTTTTTGCTGTCATGATTTTTTGTTATTATTAGTATTTGCCACAAGTAACTGTGCTCCGAAACATCTTGAAGAATTTCTATGCTTATTCTGATGACGCTCTTTGGTGTTTGTGGATTAAACATCACTTTAGTTTTACTGCGGGTCCATCTTTAGCCTTACTTTGATACTTTCTCTGTTCAGGTCATTTAACAATTCTTGCAATGTCTCTGTTGTTTCTGAGATTAGGACAGTGTCATCTGCAAATCTTAAATGAGTTAGATTTTCTCCATCTATGTTTACTTCTTTGTTCTCCCAGTTTAGCTTTCTAAAAATACTCTCTTGGCATGCCGTATTTGTGTGTGTGTGTGTGTGTGTGTGTGTGTGTGTGTGTGTGTGTGTGTGTGTGTGTGTGTGTGTGAAATTGTATCTCCCGGATGCACGCCATTCCCAATCTTTATGTTTTCAGAGTCTTTATGAAATTTAACTGTAGAAGTTCCTTTTTTATAAATGCTTTCGAGCAGTTCTACAATGTTCTGATTTACTCTTTGTTCTCACAATGCATATATAATTGCTATGTGCTCCACTAAGTCAAAAGTCTTTTTATAATCAACAAAACCTATTCACAACGGATTATTATATTCTATGGTTTTCTCAGTTAGCTGATTCATTGTGCGTAGATGATCTGTAGTCGAATACCCGCTTCAGAATCCTGCTTGCTTACGAGGTTGATTTTCTTCTAAATTTGTTGTTATTCTCTTTGTAAGGACTTTAGTGAAGAGGTTGTAAATAACTGATAGTAAGGTATTAGGTCGATAGTTGCTAAAATCTTTTGAGTCACCTTTTTTGTTATGTAAAATTACTAATGCAATACACAATGTTTTGAGAATTCTCTTCTTTTTCATACATTGAGTAAACAAGTGGGCGAGCCTGTTTTGTACTTTCACTCCTGCATCCAACAGTAAATCTGCTACTATTCCGTCTTCTTCCAGAGCCTTCCCTCTTTTCATATTTTTAACCCTCCGTTGGTGCGGCGGGTTATGTCATACACACAGTGACATTCCCATACATATAATTATCTTTTGTCTGGTAGCAGTGATACTTTTTTTATTATGTGAGGAAGAAGGAAGCAAAGGCAATAAGCCTGCAAAACTGTTCCTTCCAAAAGAAAAACAAAATACAAGAGAGAGCCAAATTCAAGATCCATTCATTTCGAGATGCCTGGACACACTGCGTTTGAAAGACTGGAGATCATAGGAAGCAGGAAGTACAGACAGAGGGAGACAGTTCCAGAGTTGACCTGTTGCATAAATGAAGGACTGGGAGTAACGGTTAACTCTTGCATTAGAGAGTTGGACAGAAAAGGGGTGAGAGTTTGCTGCTAGACGGGTGCTACGCGCCCATCGTAGAAGTGGAGGAATGCATGCAGACAGTTCAGAGGAACAGTGACCATTGAAGTAGCTACAGAAAAGAGATATAGATGCAACACTGCGGCGAAGAGACAGAGGTTGAATGGAGTCAGTAAGAGGGGGAGAGTTAATGAGACGAAAAGCCTTTGACTCCACCCTATTGAGAAGACCTGTATGTGTGAAGCCTCCCCACACAAGAGAGTTGTACTCCACACAGGGGCGGATAAAACCCCTGTATAGTCAACAATTGTGCAGGGGCAAAGAAGGAACGGAGTCGGCTTAGCACATCCAGTCGCTTGGAAGCAGATTTTACAAGAGATGTAATATGATCTTTCCAGACAAGTCCAGAGCAAATGAAACCCCAAACATGTTCAAGGATGATACAGGATTAAGCTGAATATTATTAAACATTAGTGGGTATACCTGTGGAAGATTTTGTCGGGTTGATAGGTGCAAAAACTGAGTCTTTGATGCATTAAAAACAATCAGATTATTTTTACCCCAGCCAGAGATACGAGCCAAGTCAGACATTAGGTGTGCCATAGCCTCATCCCTTGCCTGTTGAAGTAACTGCTGAGATGGACGTTGTGGGAATTGAATGGAAAGGTGAAGGGTGGAGTCATCAGCATATGAGTGGATAGGGTTAGATGTACAGCTTAGAAGGTCATTGATGAATAAAAGGAAGAGAGTTGGTGATAGGACAGAGCCCTGAGGAACACCACTGTTGATAGATCTAGGAGAAGAACGATAGCCATCTACAACAGCGGCTATAGAACGACCAGAAAGGAAGCTAGCGATGAAGGCACAGATAGAAGGATAGAAACCGTAAGAGGGCAGTTTGGAAATTAAAGATTTATGCCAGACTCGATCGAAAGCCTTTGAGATGTCAAGTGCAATGGCAAAGCTTTCGCCAAAGTCCCGAAAGGAGGATGACCTGGAGTCTGAAAGGTAGGTGAGAAGATCGCCTGTGGAGCATCCCTGACGGAACCCATACTGATGATCAGAAAGAAGGTTGTGATAGGAAAGATGCTTTAAAATTTTTATATTAAGAATAGACTCAAAAACTTTTGAGATACAGGATGTTAAAGCAATTGGAGGATAGTTAGAGGGTTGGGAATGGTCACCCTTCTTTGGGACTGGCTGAATGAGAGCAAACTTCCAGCAAGAAGGAAAGGTACAAGTTGACAGACAAAGGCGAAAGAGTTTGCCTAGGCAGGGTGTAAGCACAGAAGCACAGTTCTTGAGAACAACAGGAAGGACTCCATCAGGCCCACATGCTTTATTAGTACTGAGGCCAGTGATGGCAGAAAATATATCAGCTGAAGAAATTTTAATGTTGGCCATGAGGAAGTCAGAGGGGGGAAGTGGTGGAGGAACAGCTCCGGAATCGTCTAAGGTGGAATTGGAGGAGAAAGACTGAGAGAAGAGATCTGCTTTATCAGTAGAAGAAATCGCTACAGAGCCATCAGAGTAGACAAGAGAAGGGAAGGATGATGAGGTAAAGTTTTTAGAAAGGTTTTTTGGCAAGGTGCCAGAAGGAGCGGGTAGAGTTCGAGTTGGAGAGTTGAGAGCATTTTGTATGGATGAAATTATTTTTAGCAGAGCGAAGAACAAACTTAGCACGATTCCGGGCAGAAATGTATAAAAGATGTGATTCAGGGGTGGGTTGGCTCTGGTACCTTTTATAGGCTCTCTCCTTGTTGCGGACAGCATTAGAACAAGCGTGATTAAACCAAAGCTTTCGTGCATTAGCCCGTGTAATTTTTTGTTATCCTACACCGAGTTGATCCATGAGTACTCTCAGTTTCCTACTGATCACAGACGGGAGTGGACGGTAGGTAAATGCATCTGGATATGTACCCAAAAGTTCCAGTAATTTGGGGACAGTGCCATGACCCAGAGCAGAACAATCGAAAACGTGAAAATTTTGATAACTACCTATTATTCTTATTGAAGCAGGTCATTTCAATGTGTTTTGTCACACCAACCATGAAAACAGGTATATGTAGGTGTGGGGAGATTACTAGGCTGTGGGGAGATAAAGTAGGCCGTGAGGAGTAGGCCTATATGTACGGGAGTTGGAAATAACTAACTTGTCGCATGAAAAGAAAGCACTTCAGTGTGTTCTGTAATATCTACCATGATAACAGGTGTGTATGTAAGTGTAGGGAGATAACTAGTGTGGAGGGTAGGGCTACAAGGCCTTGATGGTACTTTGGGAGAAAAATTTCAACAACAAAATTCTTTATGCAAATTACACTGAATATAATAATCTGTGAGGAAAGTACATTGGAAAGAGTTGCTGTGTCAATGAATATATTTCAGACTGATAAAACACATGGAAGTGTGTTAGTCTGTGAATTCAGTACATGAATATTATAATCATGAAATAAATTTCATAATTTCTTGTGAAAATAATTTTTTCTTGTTCAATTAGTATAATAAAATGGTTATCTCGTTTAAATAAATTGTGCAAAAACACAAGTTTTTAAAAACAAGTGAGAATAATATGAACAAGAGCCTGGGGCATATCAAACCCCACTGCACTAACGACGATAAATTTCGAGCCGCACCAATGGAGGGTCAAGAGAAATGTTTACTTCATCTTGTGTTACCTCAGATACTTCACTTGTGTCAAATGAAAAGTTAGCTGTTGGTACTACTGACTTTGATGCATACAGTTGTTTGTAAAATTCACCAACTCTCTTCACCATCTTCTCTCTGCATTTAATGATTTCACCATTTTTTACTTTAAGTGATATAATTTGTTACTTTCCTAATGTCATTTTGCTTCGGACCTGTATCAGACTTTTTCCTTTTTTCATGATTTCTTTGATCTGATCCATGTTTCTCTTTCTTTTTTCTTCTGGTCGTAGAGGTTGAGGGATGCAAGCAAACAGTTCAGAGGAGCAGTGACCATGGAAGTAAAGATAGAAAAAAGATAATGATGCAACAGTGCAGCAAAGAGACAGAGGTTGAAGGGAGCCAGTAAGAGGAGGAAAGTTAATGAGACAAAAAGCCTTTGACTCCAACATATTGAGAAGAACTGCATGTGAGAAGCCTATTCACACATAGTTGTAATCTACTCAGGGGCGAACAAAACCCGTGTATAAAGTCAACAACCGTGCATGGGTGAAGAAGGTACGGAATCGGCTTAGCACACCTTACATATATAAATATATATATATATATATATATATATATATATATATATATATATATATATATATATATATATATATATATATATATGTATGTCGGTCTTGTAATTGATTATATAGTAGTCATAGCTGAGCTGTAGGTAACAGTGAATAGATATGTGAGGAGATAACCTCAGTTAACTTGTAGTCGGTGACAGGAGAAGATAAAAGATAAGTACTGGGGTCTGATTGTAGTTTATTTCTTCAGAGGGAATATCTCAAAATTTTATGCTAAGTTTGCCTCAAGAGAGTATTGAGGTGACAGTAGTTTTATGCTTGCCCTCTCGCAGCCTCTCATGCCAGACACCCCTTCTCGCTGTCTCTTCTCCAGCCTCCTAATTCCTTCTGTGTTCTTCTCGTTCTCTCTCTCGTATATGAGAGCTTCTGTCGTATGGATTATATGGTTGTCAAATGTTCCAGAAGCCTGTGTGTGTGTATGTGTATATTTCTATCAAGCGTCACGAGGTGCAGACTGCACAATCTTCAGAGGGAATGTGCTGACGATATTTCCTGCCGGCTCTAGCCATGACTGACTTAACCTTCTAGATTACATCTACGCTTCCAGCTATTATTTGTTATATTTTAGAGTCCTGACATTGATCGGTCACGCCCTGCTGGTGACCTACGACAGCCTGTAGCAATTAATTTTACTCTCTTAATACATAGTATTCATTGTAATATAGTAGAAATATAATATTTATGATACTATTGTACAGATATAATAATACTGCAGAAACATAACATATTGTAGTCATACATTGTTTGGAGTAAAAACATAATATACTGTAGTAATACATTGTATGTATAAGTCAGTAAATACATTGTAGTAAAATTTGTATAACACATTGTAGTGATATTGTAGCACAAATGTTCATGTACAACAGACACATGCATATAATAGTGCACTGGTAGTACTGCTAGGTCATTACATTACATATGGAGTTATGCCTATAGTAATCCCTTATATTACACTTGTATGATGATTCTGGTAATACAGACGTGTGGGAATATTGTAGTTACATTGTATGAATTATTACATAATTGTATTATTTAACTGAAGCAATATTGTAATTGTTACATAATTGTATTTTAAATTAATATTGTAACTGTTACACAGTTATATTGTATTTAGCATGAATGTACTGTATTGTAATTGTTAACTAATTGCAGCAATATTAGCGTTTGTAGTTACATAACTGTAGTAACATAAGTGAAGCAATGCTATTGTTTGTAGTGACATAATCGTAGCGACATAATTACAGTAATGTTGTAGTTAAGTGTGATAACTGTAATAGTATTGTACAACTACACTGTATGTTATATACTGTACGTTGCGACATAATTGTGTGCATATGCATATAATTACACAATAGTAACACAATAGCAGCAATCAATTGTATAATACATCAGTAATGTATAACATTTGCTGTAGTAATATTCCACAATATGTATGTTCCCTCATCGTTTCCTACCGAAAAAATCTATTAATTAGCTGATCTAGTCATGCTGCGGTCGATGGTAGTGATGATGTGCATTACAACTGGCTCGTGTAGAACAATAACTTGCTCTTTGTTTCACTTATAGAAGGAGTTTATACTGTACTGTAGCATTTGTAGCAACAGTTGTACCTATTTTTGTTTGTTATGCAATCTCAGTTTACTTTTGTATGTATTGTGTTCTCTACTTTTCCATCGTTTGTGTTCGCTTTTCGGTGGTGTCTTTGGTCGCATTCTTGCTGGCTAATCCTTGGGACCCTTTTTAAGGCTTAGTTATGTTGCACAGTTATTATTGAAAATGATATTTTATAACCTCATAATTTGTTATTTTATATAAAAATATATATACAATATATACAGCATTAACTATATACACTCATTTGTTGTTCGTTTGTACCTATTGTGGGCAATTTATTTGTCAACACTGTGTGGAAATCTGTCATCACGATTGTGTGAAAGAGGATGTTCATTTTTGCTATCGTCATTCGTGTTGGCCATCTCTCTCTCTCTCTCTCTCTCTCTCTCATTTTCCTTGTAATTTAATTTGTCTGGTCACACTAGATAACTTTAGTTAATAACTGTTTATCACAGTTCTTTAAATCGCTCACTGGGTTAATGTGATAGTATATTTTATTCATTACTTTGCAGATGTGTTGTTGCTTAGTTCTATGCATGAAACACGTATTTTATGTATGTATAAACGGTAACGCTCGTTGGGAACAAATACAGGCTAAATTAAATGAATGAATGTATACAGTATACAGTATAATAGTTATTGTTGGTACAAGTACATAGTGACTGACTTATGCAGATAATTGAAGTAGGTATGTGTACGTAAGTTGTAACTACAGCATGTTTTGTATGTTTGTGCAGAATGTTTTGCCTACCACTGTGACTATCACTGTGTATTGTATAAATGAAGTAACTATGTAACTCACTAACTTTTATCGTGGTGGGAATGGTGTTAGTGATAGTGCAGTTGGTGATAGTGTTGTCAGACACGAGTCGATTGACGTGTCGTGGTGGTGTTCTCAGCTTCTCAGCAAAACGCTAGCACAGCAACTTCTCGCTCTGGTAGCTGTCGAGAGTAAATGAATAACGATGAGTAATGTTGAGTAACGATGAGTGAGGTGAAAGGTGAGTGAGGGCTCTGGTATTTGCTGCCGTCGTCTGACCTTGTAACCTGTAACCCCTACATCAGCATGGTGGTGATGGAGATGGAGGGTAGGTTGGAGAGAAGGGTGGGGTCAGGTGGTTGTGGGTTGTGAGTCTTCTCGCTCTTCGTTTGCTTGTTTTTTTCCTCGAACGTAACTCATTCTTCTTACTGTTTACTGGCTTGTGGTTACTTCATCGTAGAACTGTAGTTCCTTGAGATGCTTGTGGTTCCTTTTACAGCGATTAATTGTACTTTCTTGCTGTATGTTGAAAACTTGTAGCTATTCTTGGTTACGTGGCAGAATCGTAATATCTTGCATTTGACTGTACCGTTGCATCTTATCAGTCTTGATAGTGTAGACTCGTAGAATCGATGGTAATTGACTTGTTGATTTGTAGCCTTGTAGGCTTGTAGATTTGTAGGCTCGTAGGCATTGGTTCGTACGTTCGCGCCATCAAAATAGTATGTCACTCTTGTAATTGATTATATAGTAGTCGTAGCTGAGCTGCAGGTAACAGTGAGTAGATATGTGAGGAGATAACATCAGTTAACTTGTAGTCGGTGACAGAAGATAAAGATGAGTACCGGGGTTTGATTGTAGTTTATTTCTTCAGAGGGAATATCTCAAAATTTTATACTAAGTTTGTCTCAGAAGACGGTATTGAGGTGAGAGTGGTTTTATGCTTGCTAACTCTCTCGCAGGCTCTCTCGCTGGACCCCCCTACTCGTTCTCTCTTCTCCAGCCCCATAATTCCTTCTGTCTTCTTCTCGCTTCTCTCTCGTATATGAGAGCTTCTGTCACGTGGATTATACAGTTGTCAAATGTTCTAGGAGCCTGTGTGTGTGTATGTGTATATTCCTATCAGGCGCCAAGAGGTGCAGACTGCACATTCTTCAGACGGAATGTGCAGACGATATTTCCTGCTGGCCCTAGTCATGACTGACTTAACCTTCTTGATTACATCTATGCTACCAGCAATATTTTAGAGTCCTGACATCTGTAAATATATATATATATATATATATATATATATGAATAACATCGCACTGTAAAGTATCCCCTTCAGTGTGAGCCTCGAACCCCCTTCGCCACAGCAGGTCAAGAAACATGTGGGGCCATAACCTAATTATTATGAAGTTCTGTTTTCAGAACCAAACACTCCGACCAACTGCAGTGTGGGTGGTTTCAGCTCTCTCGGTCACCATGGTTGACAAATTGTTTCCATATAAACTATAGGTTGTGTACCATCGTCCTGTAAGTCACCCTCATTAGTTTGGGGCGTGAAACCACCTCGCCACCGCAGGTCTAAAGGAAGTGTGACCCACACATAATTATAACGTTTTTCTTCTCATATCCACACCAGTATGCTGAATGAAATCATCTATGGGATGAGACAGGAGTTATGTGTTTGACTCGTTTAGCCAGAGACTGTATTATACATTTTACTCCTGAAATCTACGAATATCTTCAATACTTTATTTCTGTTATCTCAATATGACTTCATTCTGTTTAGGTTATATTTTTCGACCTGGAGGGACAACAGATTTCAAGAATTCTCTCAGTGCAAAAATTCCTACCTAAGAGTAATAAAACTTTCTATTTTGTAGTAATATTTCATTCAGAAGAGATTTAAGAATAAGTGGTCGTCGAAGTAATTTTTTAACAGAAAAAAAAAATAAAATCATGTGTGTGGATCTCTAACGTAAAAAGAAAAAACTACATTGTAATGAGGGAATTAAAAAAAAATTCTATACTAAAATCTCTTGCTTGTCGATGAAGATGAGATGAGCAGAGAGGCAACTGTATTGAGTGATGAAATACTTTTCACTTCCCACTGCTTCTGTACCTGGTGAGGCGTGGAACACAAATGTGCACGGAAAGGCGAGGTGGTGCACCTCCCTTCTCTCCCCTCCCCCCACCTCTCTCTCTCTCTCTCTCTCTCTCTCTCTCTCTCTCTCTCTCTGGAATTCACTTCCACACTAACACTGCCACCGTTAATTTGGTTAGGAGTTTGATATCTCTTAGTTTTCTCAAAAAAGGCATTTTTCATGATGATGATCATCATCATCATCATACCCACTCGATTTCTGACCTCATGCGTCTCTCATATTGACGGTGTTAGTGAAGGCGTTGTATGCCACAGTTTGGAATTCCTATCCCAAACCGAATAAAAACATGTAACGTTAAATATAAATAAGAATGACGACATCGTTGGTAATGGGTTAAGGGCTCGCATTCTTGTCGGTTAAGAAAGGTCCCTAACACCCCTTTCTTAGCGATTTAATTTTTGGATACGGTTGGCTAATATCGTTTTGTACATTGTGTGTATTGTTGTGAGTAACAGATGGAAGGAGAATATAAGAGTGTATGGATCAGTTGGCTCAGGGATTGCGTGGGTAACTCTGAAAGTTGGACTACAAATGTGGGTGATTGTGTGCGTGTATGCGCCAACGTAAGATCGTGCAAGCAGAGTGAGAGAAGACTTCTGGACAAATTTGGAAGTGTGCATGGAAAAGTTTGAAAGGAATGAGAGTGTGTTTTTGATTGCCGATATGAATGATAAAGTAGGGAATGTGAGGGTGGATGGAGTAGTTGGTGAGTGGGGTGTGCCTGCTGTGATAGATGAGAATGGCAGTGCTTCTTCATGATTAACATCATTTTTTATTGTTAATCTGCCACTACAAATGAGCACAGAAGATATAAAAATGGCAATTTTAGGCCAAATTAGAGTACAGGCACTATAATGAATGCTTAATGAAGACTGCATCAAACACTTCTACACAGAAAACTCTATCTTACGTTTAGTTAGATCGTCAGGGGATTGTAAGACAAATTATTATACTACATACAGAGTAGGCGACTACTTCCGTATGAGATTTGTCTTTAATTTACAAAAATCTATCTATCTGTCTATCTATCTATATCTATCTATCTGTCTATCTATCTATCTATCTATCTCTATCTATCTATCTATCTATCTATCTATATATCTATCTATCTATATATATATATATATATATATATATATATATATATATATATATACAGTGGTGGGCACCCGGTACACAAAAAGTACCGTCGGTAACGGTACCGGTACTTGCCTAAAATCGTAGTGTCACTGCCGGTACCCTTACAAAAAAAAGAAGTATCGAGTATCGACTCGGTACTCGGTACATGAATATGAATAAAGTAAATTTGTTCAATATTGATTTTTTTTTTTTTTTTTTTTTTGCTACTACACTGAGGACCCAGAGACCAGGGGCCGGATGCTCAAAACGTTTAACGGCGCGTTTTGTGTCAAAGGCGCCATTACACATTACCTTTTCGTGAAAGGCGCATTCTCAAAAGCTCGGCTGGGCGTGGCCATATTGGAAAACATGGCTTGTTAGCGCCATATGGGACCGGCAGGGTCGGGGGACCCCTAGCAATGAAAAGGCGCCTTTCCTGAACGACAACAAGTGGATGATGTGTGCGATGCTCCTCGCTCGTATTTAGATGAATTACTGCCTCATTACCTTATTTGGAGTGGAATGGTTTGCGTCAAAAGTAGTTACTGGGTAGCACGATATCATATTCTAGTAATAATGACGTAACTGGGGAGTATGTGTGGTATGTGGATGTAGCCAACTTGGCGGTAGAGGCACACACTGTTTAATGCTGTTTCTTCAATACATTTAGCCATAATTCATGCTGCACTAACGTGTGTCTGATGTTACAGTTGTTTGCTCGGTGCATATAAGTATTTATATTCAGCAATATATTAACAATTCAGTGTGATTTCTGTTTGATCAGTCGCTCCTAGAGTAAGCCTAAACCACAAGCTTCAGCTAGAGGTATTGCAGTACTTCAGTTAATAGTATTTGGATATATTCAGATTTCACCCTAATAGTTACTGATTTGAGTAAGTTAGGTTGCCTCTTTGCAGGTAAATTTTATATTCCAGGCAATGTGGAATGAAATTTTATGAAAATGTAATTTTATGAAAACACTAGTCAGTTTGTGAAATGGATTTTAACTTAGGTTGATCATAGTAATATTACTATAAATGAAGGTTGTAGTTAGGTGAGGTTAAATTACAATTTTTAAGAAGGGTTGGGTTAGGTTAGGTTAGGTAATGTTAATGTTGGTTTGGTTAGTATAGGTTAGTTATGACTAGGTCATGATAAGTTGCACAAAGCGTAATCTAAATTAATCTGATCTAATCCAACAGAGCCATAATTAACCAAACCTGACCTGATTTTAACTGAAATCTAACCAAAATCATCCTGGTCTAAAATTCCATTTCACAGACTGACTAGTGATTTCACAAAATGACTATTTTCACAGATTTCCTGAAACATTATAGGTTATAGCCTAGCTACTGTTTTTTTTGTTGCTGTGGTTGCTGAGTACTTTGAAGTATGTGGTTAAGAATGAAGATTATAGTAGTCTAACTTTGGTTTGAGTAGCACAGGTGTTTTTTATTTATTTTTATTTGGTCAGTCACCTTTCCCCCATAATATCCCTTGGCCATTAAACCAAATCCTCATTGTGTTAAGGGTATGGCACCTAACCTGGAGGTGCAAAGGCCCACTGCAGTAACATGCAACAGCGGAAAATCTACCCACAACGGGTTTCCCCACAATTATGCTTCGAATACAGTAGGTTAGATTTGGATAGCCAAGGTTATGATAGGCCAGTTTAGGATATTGGTAAGTTATATTAAGGTTTGTTGTCCAAAACTATAAATTTTTCCCCTCAGATTTCCTCCTATGTTATACCAACTGAACTCAGCCTAAACTAACTAAACCTAATTATTCTAAATCATTTATGACAGGAAAAATATAGCTTTATGAGAATGTTGTGCATGTGATGAGACATATCTCTTGTTGTGGTTTGGCCTGTACACTACAAGACAGACAAAATCAAGGAAAATTTGGCTTTAAACTGAAAGGCAGTAATGCTGGTGTTTCTCCCATCTTTAATCTAATTTCTCCCCCTGGGTCCAGCAGCTGCTGTTCCACCAGTAGGTATAGGAAATGAAATAGCAACTACTTTTCTTGCTTAGAGAAGAGGAATACTGGCCAGACAAACGCCTTGTTATATTTACTTGTTTCAGGGGATTTGTTTAACCAGTGATTTCATGAAATCCTTAGGGAATTCATGAAATGAGTTAAAATTAGGATGGCCCAATTAGGGTTAGGATAATTTAGGCTGCAGTTAGGTTAGGCTTGGATAACTGAGGCTAAGTTTAGGTTAGTTAGGTTAACTTGGGCTGTAGTTAGGTTAGGCTGGGATAATCGAGGTTAAGGTTAGTCAGGTAAGGGTAGGTTAAATTTAATGTACAAAGATGCTAAGCTGTTAATCGTTCATCTAAATTAACCTAATCTAACTAAACCTAGCCTAAACTAAACCTTGATTGTCTTAACCTCTGTTAAACTATCCTAATTTAAACTAATTTCACGAATTCCTAAGGGATTTCATAAAATCATAGGTTGCACGAAGTCCCTGTATATATATATATATATATATATATATATATATATATATATATATATCCCATTGGATCCCAGGGGTGCTGGGCGAGGCATGGCACTGGGTGGGTACTAAGCGTACCGCCCTCCGCCTATCGGCTCATAGTCGCGAAGCTCATAGGTCCCTACCCGGGGGTTCCCTTCTTTACAAAGACTTGAAAAATCCCAGTTCTGTCCAATATTCCGGACACCGGGCTCCAATGGGTTAAAAAGACTGATAGGTTTGCCAGTCATTAACCCATTGGATCCCAGGGGTGCTGGGCGAGGCATGGCACTGGGTGGGTACTAAGCGTACTGCCCTCCGCCTATCGGCTCATAGTCGCGAAGCTCATAGGTCCCTACCCTGGGGTTCCCTACTTTATAAAGACTTGAAAAATCCCAGTCCAATATTCCAGACACCGGGCTCCAATGTAATATATATATATATATATATATATATATATATATATATATATATATATATATATATATATATATATATATATATATATATATCTATCTATCTATTGCCAGACGCCTCAATCCCGTTTGGGGTGGCCACAAACAAATCGCCTCCAAGTCGCCCTGTCCCCCGCCATTTCACTGCCCTGCTCCCAACTCACGCGCCGCTCTCATATACCTCTCCACCCCATCCCTCCATCTCATCCTCGGCCTCCCCCTCCCTCTTCCCCTCCACCTCACTCACATACACTCTCTTCGTCAGTCTTTCGCCCTCCATCCTCTCCACATGGCCAAACCACCTCAGTGTGTTCCTCATAACGCTTCCTATCACATCCACATCCACACCACAACGCTCCTTTATATCCTCATTCGTCAGCCTGTCTCTCCACGTGACTCCACAGGCTCCTCTTAAATAACTCATTTCCACTGCTCTCACTCTTGACTTGTGTCCTTCCAACAATGTCCAAGCTTCACTTCCGTACGTTAGAGTTGGTATCACAATACTGTCATGTAGTAACTTTTTCACTTCCATGCTCACTTCCCTGTTTCTTATCACTGCTTTCAAGGAACCAGCAACCTTTCTTCCCTGCTGTACCCTTTCAAGCACTTCACACTCCAAACCTCCATC
Source organism: Coenobita brevimanus (assembly GCF_032717465.1). Classification (NCBI taxonomy): domain Eukaryota; kingdom Metazoa; phylum Arthropoda; class Malacostraca; order Decapoda; family Coenobitidae; genus Coenobita; species Coenobita brevimanus. The sequence goes on from NC_136984.1 coordinate 17,669,625, forward strand.
CTTACTCATCACACTACCTAAATACTTAAACGTACTCACATTTTCCAATTCCTTACCATCTAACCTTGCTGTACATTCACTAACTTCACCTCTCTCAAAGACCATCACTTTACTCTTCCCTACATTCACCTTTAGGTTCCGTTTCTTACACACTCTCTCAAACTCATCCACCAAGCCTTGCAGCTCCCCTTCGTCTTCACTCAACAACACTGTATCATCTGCAAACAACAGTACAGGGAGTTTCCAAACACTATCCTCTCTCACCAGGGCCACTCCAACATCCACTACCCTACCTTGTACCTCTTTTATTACCCCATCCATGTACAGATTGAACAACCATGGAGACATGACACATCCTTGTTTCAAACCAACTTTCAAAGAGAAAAATTCACTTAGTTCACCATCCACACGCACTGCAGCCTTCGCACCATCGTACATACTCTTCACAGCATTCAACAACTTCCCATCTACTCCATACATTCTTAACACTTTCCACAATCCTTGTCTATCCACCCTGTCATATGCTTTCTCCAAATCCATGAAAGCCGCATACAACTTCTTTCCTTTCTCTAGAAACTTTTCCACTAAAGATCTAAGAATGAATATCTGATCTACACAACCTCTTCCCTTCCTAAAGCCTCCCTGTTCTTCTCCAACTAATTTCTCTGTTCTTTCTCTAACTCTGTCTATAAGTATCCTACCATACACTTTTCCTATTATACTAAGAAGACAAATGCCCCTATGATTACCACACACTTCTTTTTCCCCTTTTCCTTTGTACAAGGGAATAATTATACCTGACTTCCAATCCTCCGGGACTCTACCTTCCTCCCAGGCCAATCTGCACATCTTCCACATCCATTCTACTACTATCTCTCCCCCATGCTTCAGCAGTTCACCACACACTCCATCAATTCCTGGGGCTTTCCCCAATTTAACTTTCTTCATTGCTTCCACAACTTCTATCCTACTGATTTCTTCCTGTCTTCTCACCTCCCTCCTTCTCCCAGCCATTCCCCAGCCACTTATACTTGCATTACTTCCATCCTCTACGTTCAACAATTCCTTAAAGTGTTCTCTCCATCTGCTCACTTTTTCTCCCTTCTCCACTAGTAATCTACCATTTTTATCTTTCACTCCCCTGCTAACATCACCTCCACCCTGTCTTACTCTTTTCACTTCTCTCCAGAACATTTTCTTACAGTCCCTCCACTTTACACTCAAATTCCTTCCAAATTCCTCATCCACTCTCTTCTTACTCTCTCTTACTAATCTTTTCACTTCTCTCTTCCTTTCCACATATAACTCTCTCTTCCGCCTCTCAACTTCTTCCACGCCCCTATTTCTCACCCATTCATTGTATGCTTTCTTCTTTTGTGCCACAGCCTGTCTCACCTCTTCAGTCCACCACGCTGTTCCTTGTACCCCCTCCGCCTTCTCTTCCTTCCACACACCACATCACATGCTGCACATATTTCTTCCGTAAATATCTTACACACACCTTCCACGTCTCCCATCTGCTCCAATTCATATTTGCCCAATCGTTCCTCCACTTCTCTCTTATACTCTGCCTTTTTCTCATCCTCTTGTAACCTTTCCACTCTCCTTGCAACTACTCCTTCCTCTCGTCTTTCCCTTCTTCTATTCCTCCATCTCACTTGCATCCTAATTCTGGCCACCACCAAGTAGTGGTCAGAAAGTCCACTCCCCCAACCTCTATACACTCTTGCATCCTTTACACATCTTCGCATCCTTTCATCCACACACACATAATCAATCATTGCCTTCCTTTCATTCAGTTCACCACCCACCCTTCTCATCACTCGCCATGTATACCTGTGGATCATTTTATGCCTGAAGAGGGTATTGGCTATCACCAACCCCCTCCCAGCACAAATGTCCACTAACGCACTCCCATTCTCATCTATCTCGGCAGGCACACCCCACTCACTAACTATTCCATCCACCTTCACATTCCCAACTTTACCATTCATATCACCAATCAAAAACACTCTCTCATTCCTTCCAAACTTTTCCATGCACATTTCCACATTTGTCCAGAACTCTTCTCTCACTCTTCTAGCACGATCTTGCGTTGGCGCATACACACACACAATCGCCCACATTTGTATTCCAACTTTCAACTTTACCCACACAATCCTTGACCCAAGTGATCCATACTGTCTTATGCTCTTCTTCCATCTTTTACTCACAACTATACACACTCCTTCCTTTGCCCTCTCATTCTCATCTACTCCTGCACATATACCCCATCCATACTCCCATTCTCTCACACTTTCTCCTCTCCATTTTGTTTCAGTTATTCCACATACATCCACTTTCGCACCCTCAAGCACCTGGACAATCTCTCTCTCTTTCACCTCATCATTCGCTCCTCTTACATTCCATGTACTCATTACCAAGTCCTTTGTCCGGTCCTGGGTCGTCATCGTTTGGTCAGTCCTTGTCCGAGGCTTCTTGTTTGTTTTTTTTAGTTAGTTGTTTTCCGGGGAGGGGCACTAACCCTCCGCCAACCCTTTTAGTCGCCTTTTACGACAAGCAGGGATACTGGGGGAGTATTCTTGAAAACCCCCTACCCCCAGGGGTATATATATATATATATATATATATATATATATATATAGATAGATAGATAGATAGATAGATAGATAGATAGATATACAGATGTGCACAAAATATTTAAGGAAGGTGTTACTGAAGGTACTGTACACACATGAATACACCGTATCTGTATTTTGTGCAATGAGTTTTAGGTCCCTCAAAAAACTCTTTAGTTAGTGCGATTGAATCCCAGCTTATGTTTATTCACCATTCCCACAAAATATCACTACGAAAACGGAAATATGTCGGGGCTACTGCGTTGCATCCTCATTTAAGTTTTTGTTTATATCCGTCAGCTGAGAGGAAATGCTGCTTTGCGATTGGCAGACACTTCCTAAGGGTATTTTTATAACGCTGCTGTGATTGGCTGGGGTATCAAACGGCGCCTTCTGAGGGAAAGTTGCCTTTCCAAGGAAAGGCACACCAATGGCGCCTTTAAAATTGTTTGAGTATGGGAGTCAGGTGTGTCCCCAACGGCTCCTTTGACCTGCCGTACAAAAAGGCGCCGTTCATCAACTGGCGCCGTGGCAAAAGGCTCGTTTTGAGTATCCGGCCCCAGACTTGTCAGCAGAGCCGGACCTGAGGAGAGACGAAAATTCAGACAATTGTCACAGTCACATTAACTATGGGGTGACTAAAGCATAAGGTTTTGCGACTGTTCAGTCCTTTACAAATACATACATCACTAAACTTTAACCGGCCACTGTACTTCACATTCTTATACACCTAGTTTAGTGTTTATCAAAATAAACACAATATTATGACTGCATCGTGTCATTACATGCACAATAATCTGATTAATAATTACACAGTGCACTTCAGCTTTCTTTTCCAGTGTTGCCCTTGAGGAAAATGAGCACTTCAAAATGACAGTCACTGAGTCCTTCCCGTTCTGGTTTGAGCATGTCCTTCCCCAATGAAAACACGTTCCACAACAGCACTGGATGGTTTTGGCGTGTTATAAGTTACAAATAAACCTAGCAAGAAAAGCAGTCCTTGTTGAATTTATGTTTCTGGGGTTTCTCCAAATATTCCTTTACTAGCTTTATCCCAGTCTCCATTTTCATCCTCCCTTTTACATAGATGGGTTCGAAAAACTCTTCCTTGACATCCTGCTCGTCATGATCATCAGTGGTGCTGCTCTACGTGTCCTCTAGCCTGCTCTCCGGTAGTGACACCATCTTCTCCATCCTCCTCCTCATTTTCTCTATGTCGTAGGAGGCAGACTCAGGTAACCGCGCCAACCACGATAGTTTGAATTGGGGATGAAAGGCAGCAGCAAGCAGGCAGTCAATGTCCTCGAAACGATGGTCGAACCTGCCTTCCACACCTCCAATCACTGCCTTCACTAGAGGCTGGCACACCGTCAAATCGGCGCCTTCCTTCACCGCTTTTAATTTCTTGAGGGACATGGCCAGGGTCGGCAGCAGCACTGCCATGTAGGCCTTCTCACTTTTTTTTTTTTTAATCACACGATGCGTGAATATAAATATATAAAATGTAATGGTACCAAGTACCGACAAAATACGCTTAAAAATGTACCGTCGGTACCAATTTCAGTACATGACGAAAAGAGTAATGTCACTACTGCTACCGTTATTCGAATTGTAACTCGGTAATGTAACTCGGTATGTTTGTATCTCGGTACTGCCCACCTACTATAGGTTTCAGAGGCAGTGGAACACTGATTTTCGGCAATAATTTATCAAAGCGTTGGACTACGATGATAATTTACTAGCGTATGTTTCAGACCCCGACCTACCTGGCGTCAATATGGATTATTACCAACTGTGGAGACTTAAGGCACTTATAAGAGTAAAATAAGCATGCGAGGTGACAGAATGAGCCATCGCTCGTGCGAGGCTTGTGTGACGTATAGTTATGACGTTATGTAGGCACCACCAACCACGTAAACACTAACTTTTCTTGACAGTCCATATTCAGGTAACCTTATTAAGTTTGTTACACAAAAGGAGGGCTCCAGTGGCCTTTATCCATCTGTCACATTCCATTACAATTTTACGCTATAGCCAGGTGACGAACGTCTGGCGTGCACGGCAAATTTATTTATGGAACAGAAAAATCTGGAACATCAGACGTTCATATCTGGCAAGACTGGAGTTTAGTTTTTATAGTGCCGTGTAGACTGTTTGTTCACAGTCGTTGCAATAAGAATTTATCAAAAGGCAGAAAATCATGAGCTAAGGATAACTCTTATAGTACTTATTCTATAACCAGCCTATCTCTTCTTGGGTTACCATCTTTTGTAACCGGGGGAGGGAGTATAGAGCTGCCTCTTGTATCATTCTGTCATTTTTAATTCCTAACAAGACCCATGATTGTAATATGACGCCAAGCATCTCAAAACTCTTGACGCTGATACAACGTATATGATTCTGAAGCGTCACTTGCACCATAGATAATTTTCCTGAAAATGCTTATTGCTTCTGTCACAGTAACATTAAAGAGAGAGTAAATTTCTTTTTAGACTAGGAACTGTAATCTGAATGAAATTACACGCCAATATATATATATATATATATATATATATATATATATATATATATATATATATATATATATATATATATATATATATAATCAAAGGGTAATACGGGAGATCATTTTTTCCCAGGCATGTTTAGGCACGAGGAACCTGACTGTCAAAATAATGAGCCACTGAATATCTCTATCCTGCTATAAACGGCTTACGTTGATTAAGCCGGTCTTAATTCAGATCGCTGGCCTCAGCATATGAGTGTTTGCCGCCAGGAGGGGTGAACGACATCGTTACTAAGATACTGCATGACTACAACCCAGTAATGACATACACTGATAAAATATAAATTAATGGCTGTTTGGCAAACACAACCTTTAATATTTCTTCCATATTTCCATCTCTGAGCATGGACATGATAATTCGTTCTCTAAGACTCAGCCGTTCTCTAAAAAATTTTACGTGTCAGTATCTCGGCGCTAATATCCACCACACATCCTGACTATCTGCTATGGCAGTTTCATTGTAGTCTGTTGTGATGGTATTAGTGTGGATTTTGTATAGCATGTAGTTTCCACTGTTCTATTGTATAATCGCTAAAGCGTGACTGAGCGAGTTTCCGCTCCTCAAGCAGTTCCTTGCCCCAGCCTGGATTCCAAAGAGCACGATATCCGGCACTTGATTTCTTTACTAACCACCTCATCACTGCTTAATTTCTTTCATCAGTTCCTCCCGTCTGGCAGAATTACAGAACTAGTTCATAATCCAGTTTTATATTTCTGAGCGTGGTTAAGGGTTATATATATATATATATATATATATATATATATATATATATATATATATATATATATATATATATATACACACAGGGTATAAATATTAACCCATTCGTAGGACTCTTTTTTTACAGAAGAGGAACAGAGAAACGACAAAGAAATGAAAATAATTGCATACATCGAATTACAGGCATTCTAATTTCATTTAAATAATAAGAAAAGAAGTCTGACAGTCGGATTTGAACTGCCATAGGTTGAGGTCTGGGAGAAAATTCATCTGGGGAGGCAAGTTTCTAAAAACAATACTGAGGGGAATGAGGAAATTCTGATAGAAGTTCTGCAATATGGCAGTGTTACATTTCAGTCGTGAGCATTACCAGATGGCCTGTAGCACGGGGGAAGGCATAGAGAGGTGGCACAGTGGATGCAACTTCTTAGCATTTGTCATTGTCTGTAAAATGATGCAAGGGAGGCAACACTCTGTCTTACTCGCTGGGGAGGGGGGTAGTTAACTTAGAATTGTTGGGTTATTAGTTATTATTTTATCTTTGTTCTAAAAATTTTCATTTGTTTTAAGGCAACCATTCCACATCCACCCCACAAGCGTGAGCAATGTTCGAGCTGAAGGCAAACATGACGCTTGTAAATCATAGCTAAGTTCACGACAGTGGAAATGTTATAGATTCTGTACACTAATCCAAGTTTCTTTGAAGCGGTTTTAGCGAGGTCTGAAGCACCGTTTTGCAAGGCAAAACATCAAGTTTTTCAATACTTTGACAGGTATAATGTTTGCACCGAAGGAAGTATTGGAATCAGGCAAATTCTGCCTGCTAGTAAATTGGATATATTTTGTTTTCCTGGCATTAGCTGAGACAATGTTATTTTGTCCCCATTCATTGGTCTTAGGTAAGTCATGATTTATTGAGATTTAGGTGATAAGTTGGGAGTTAGTAATATCAGACATTGTGAATGGGTATTTAAGTATGATGGATGCGTTGAGTCATCTGCGTATGAGTGAATGGGATTATGGGTGACAGACAAGAATCACTGCTACTAATAAGGAATAGGGTTGGAGCCCGGATTGATCCTTGAGGCACAGCGGCATTTATTGAGTGGAAATTCGAATATACATCATCTACCTTCTTATATTCTTTGTAAATCCAATTTCCAAACCATTTTACTTTGCTTAGAAATTTTAGATTTTGATGTGGTGTTTTCTTCAGGTTACTCAATAGAAAGAGAGACACGGTAAGTGGGTTCCTGTAGCCCACAAATCAAATTACTTCGTTCTGTGGAAATGATGAAAACTTATTAATGCCTGGCGGTTCAGTGCTTTACAGTAAGTCACTCTTCACCTAAGTGGTCCAAAAGGTATTACATCCGTGGGATTATTGTGGCTTACTTCTCACTTAATGGCAGTCAGCAATCAGCAAGTGTTTGAAGCCTTGGGCCTGTATGCTTTTGATGGGGCAACAAAACATTGGATATAACACTTTACAACTACAAGAAGCAATCAGGGAGTGCAGTCCACCAATTGGTTTAAGAGCCGAATATTTGCTTTTGCCATGTGACCTTGGCCTTCATTGATTGCTCTCAATATCGAATCCCTTCACCTTTGCTTTACCCTGAATCTTTCCATAAAGTTTTGTCGAAATCATGTCGCATCTGTTAAATATGACATTGCCATGTGATCTTGAAATTTTAGCTTTCTCTGTGACTTTGAGACTTAACTGACTGTTTTCAGAATCTAAATCCTTTATTATGGACTTACCTTGAAACTTGTTAAGATTTCGTCTTAATTGATCTAAAACTACCTAAGCTGACCAAAGAAGTGATACTGACCTAGTGTTCTAAAAAACAATAGATGAAACCCTTGGCTGACCTTAACGTTTTCACCAAGTTTGGTCCAGATGTATCAGTCTCTTTTTATTTTCATATAAACATACAGGTCTAGTCCTGCGATCTTGATCTTTGACTGATTGTTACCAAAACACACCTTCTTCAGTCTTTCCACAGATTGAACTGTTTCTGTTATGCTGGGTGTTTTTAGTCCGACCTCTCGTCCTAAGAACACCAGCGACTGAGTGGGGTCCTCTTTCCGGACCGGAAGTAAAGCACCCACAAAGAAACAGGACATGAAAACCAGGCAGTACACCTTAACACATCTATTGTCTTAATTCTTACACCGTGACAATATACACAAAGAGATATTGGATATGTATAGACACAGGAAACACAGAATTAGCCTTTAATACAAATGGGTAGGGTTACATGCACAATAGGTCACTCTTCACTTCTACATGGATATTTGATACTAATACTACATTACCCGGATACTGTTTCCAGGCAGAGATGGCGTTTTATATACTGAGTTCATTTCACTAGGAGAGGATGTGACCAAGAGTGGGGGGAATGAATATTACCATAAGTGGGTAGGATGCGGGTCTTGACACTTGCGGGAGTCACTTAGTCGCAGTAGCACTAGTTCACAAGTTTCTGACGAACCCTGCACGTCTCTGACTTTAACCCCCGCCGTCCCGGCGACGTGAATTAACGTCCGCACATGATGTGCACTCATGTCCCGGCGACGTGAATTAACGCGGCAACATTGCAAGTTGCATAATTTTCACATTTTTCAAAATTCGCGCCTGATTTTTGTTTCGCCCACCTACGCAAGCCTCACCTACTCGCCGCCAGGCGGATAATCCCCTAGACCCAGATTAACCCCACCTGACCCTGTGATCCTCCACTTACCTGTCAGCAGTCACCCAGGTCAGACATGGCGCATCGTGGGCTGTCAGACGAGGGGATACAAGTCGCCCTGGATACCTTTACAGGGGATAGTGATTCCCCACTGGACGACGACACCCTCGATGTTGATTACATGCAGCCTGAGAAGGTTACCAGCAGCAGTGATGAGGAGGTCCCTTCCCCAAGGAAGGTCAAATATATAACATATAGGAGGGCAGGGGACGGCCAGCCTGCACCACGTGCTGCATCTAGGCAGCAACACATACCATCAGATGAGGACGAGGACGAGGAAGCTGTACATGGTGGCGTATTTTCCTGGCTGGGGAAGGAAAAGATATCACCACGTGGGACTGGGACAGACGTCACATCGCGACTGTTCCACAGGTATGTTCCTTCTATGTGTTCTGTAGCAGGAAGTAGTGGTGTGGGGATGGTTAGGGCAGCAGAAAGTGAAAGTGTTGGGGCGGGAGAGCGCAGACAGATTCGTGAAAGCGAGAGTGGTGTGGGGGAGGCAACACTCTCTCTCTCTCTCTCTCTCTCTCTCTCTCTCTATATATATATATATATATATATATATATATATATATATATATATATATATATATATACATATATATATATATATATATATTAGGATAAGGCTTACTGTAAATCGTGTACTACTGTGAAAGCAAATGTCTAACATGGAAAAGGCCAGAATGTAATGTGAGAAGTACTATAAAGGGGGAGAAAATAAATTCAGAGGTGAAAAAATAATGACATGACATGATTTACCTACGTAAATTAGCGCTACTTCTATGCTAATTCTTTTCATAAAGCATGTACATCTGTAAAAGCAATTGTCTAACATGTAAATGGGTTATATGTTATAAGTAATCACAAAGGTGAAAAAATAGAATCTGAGTTGAAAAAAGCATGAAAGGTATAGTTACTGTAAAGTTAGTAAGTTGAAAAATAGTCTAAGTTGAAAGTCATAGAACATACAGTCAGTAATTCTGTTCACGGTGTAAGAGGAGTGGGAAATTCCCCAAGGGCTCTAAATTTAGCTACCAATTATGGGATAAGCTGTCTCCCAGTGGACCACCATCCCACCTCACTCTCTCTCTCTCTCTCTCTCTCTCTCTCTCTCTCTCTCTCTCTCTCTCTCTATATATATATATATATATTAGGATAAGGCTTACTGTAAATCGTGTACTACTGTGAAAGCAAATGTCTAATATGGAAAAGGCCAGAATGTAATGTGAGAAGTACTATAAAGGGGGAGAAAATAAATTCAAAGGTGAAAAAATAATGACATGACATGATTTACCTACGTAAATTAGCGCTACTTCTATGCTAATCCTTTTCATCAAGCATGTACATCTGTAAAAGCAATTGTCTAACATGTAAATGGGTTATATGTTATAAGTAATCACAAAGGTGAAAAAATAGAATCTGAGTTGAAAAAAGCATGAAAGACCAAGTTGTCACTTGGTATATAAGCGCTATTCTTATGCTATTTCTTTTCGTAAAGCAAGTACATCTATAAAACTAATTGTATAACATGTAAGTGGGTTATATATTATAAGTAATCAAAAAGGTGAAAAAATAGTATCTGAGCTGAAAGAAGCATGAAAGAAAACGATCTCACTTGGTAAATAAGCGCTACTTTTATGCTAATTCTTGTCATAATGCCTCAAAATATGTACAAACAATTATGTAAAGTTGAAAATGGTATGATGTTATTGTGGAAGTAATATGGAACATGAAAAAATACAATAGCTGATGAAATAACGATGTTTGTTACCCATCGGTGACATAATCGACCGATTTTGCTAGGGTTGCACAATGGTACATACCTTATTTCTCATTTTTTTCTGTATAAAACCCAATATACTTCTGGTATACATATTTCCAACATATGAATACATGATAATAAACGTATACTGCATCAGTTCAGAGTACCCGTGCCACCATAGAAAACGTACAGCGAAAAGACTACTCATAGAGCATGGCAGTACCTGTCAAACTTAGGTGCTCCGGGTAAGCCATTTCTGGACCCAAGGGACACCTTTCTTTGTGATTTTCCTTGGTTTCTGACCAAAAGCGAATGTTTGAGCAAAAAATAAAATGGTCCAAAAAAGCTGGGACTGGGGCAGACCAAAGCTCAGAAAACGTCAGGATTGGGCGGGTTAACCCACGATCTCTATAAGTCCTCCCGTATATAGTTATTGGTCTTTTCTGTTCTGCCAGGTACCGGGTCACAGTGCACTGTGTGTAACTCTAGTCACTTATGTATCACTTGGGCCTTTACTCTGTTATTTGTCACTGTACACTGTTGTGTTGATTGTTCACTGTACTAGTATTATTAGTGTCACTATGTACCTGTATTTTCCCTGGGTATCACCTGCTGCACGTCCTGGGCGTGAGAGAGGGGCCCTATGGGGAGCCCTCCTGCAGGGGGCAGCGCACTGTCTGTAGGGACGTCACTGCCAGGGTAGTAATCATCACTGGGGTGCAGGGAGGCCCTCCGATCTGGGGGCCTTGACCTGGGAGGCGGCCCTCACACTGGGGTCGCGTCGGTGGGGTGCAGGGAGGCCCTCCAGTCTGGGGGCCTTGACCTGGGAGGCGGCCCTCACACTGGGGTCGCATCGGTGGGGTGCAGGGAGGCCCTCCAGTCTGGGGGCCTTGACCTGGGAGGTGGCCCTCGGGACTAGGGCCAAACAGCTGCAGGAGGCAGGCCTGGCATCTCTGGCTCCGAGAAGAGAGAGAGCCTGGATTGTCTGGGCCTGGGGGGCTGCTGGCCAGACCTGGGAGTCCAGGGACTGCGGCCGCCTATGGGAAGAAGTGCCGTCAGGGGTGAACTGCAGCATCGTCTCCGTCGGGTGCCCGTCAGGGACAGGGACCTCCCAGGGGTAGGTGGTAGGGCTTGGACTGGGCCACGCCACCACTCCGACAGCACCTCCGGGGAACTGCTCCTGTTGGGAGACAAAGGGCGTCCCACGCAGCCGAGAGGGGAGGGGTCGGCTACGGAAGGGACCTCCTGCTCCGGGAGGGCCTTCAGAGTCACGAATGAGTAGCGTACGGTGGCCATTCCCTCCCCATCACATAAGGTGGTTGTGAACGCGGTTTCGTGAATCCTAGGGCTCGCAGCTGAAGGGCGCATGGTGGCCACTCCTTCCCCCTTACGTACTAAGACAGTGCTGGTGGTGCTGCTCCCGAAGGAGGAAAAGGCAGGAGAGGGGTGCATGGGGGCAGCGCCCTCTCTGGTGTGTGCTGAGGCCATGGCCGTGGGTCTACTTACCCTTGCACACACTGCGGCCATAGCCGTGTTCCAGCCCACCTGCCGGGAAGTAACTGAAGGGCGTACAGTGGCCGCTCCTTCCCCATCACGTACGGTGGCCGTGAACACGGTGTTACTCCCATAGGAGGAAAAGGCAGGAAAAGGGTGCACAGGGGCAGCGCCTTCTCCGGTACATACTGAGGCCGTAGCTGAGGGTCTATCTACCCTGGTACGTACAAAGGCTGTAGCCGTGGGCCTGCTTGCCCTTCGGGAAGTAACTGAGGCGTTACTCCCGTAGTTTTTTTTTTTTTTTTATGCGAGGAAGAAGGAACCAAAGACCATGAGCCCGCAGTAACAGTTCCCTCCAAGAGAAAAACAAAATACAGTACAGAGCCAAATTCAAGATCCGATCATTTTGAGATGCCTGAACACACTGCGTTTGAAAGACTGGAGATCATAGGCAGCAGGAAATACAGACAGAGGGAGACAGTTCCAGAGCTAACCTGTTGCATAAATGAAAACTGGGAGTAACGGTTAACTCTTGCATTAGAGAGTTGGACAGAAAAGGGATGAGAGTTTGCTGCCAGACCGGTGCTACACGGCCATCATAGAGGTGGGGAAATGCAAGCAGACAGTTCAGAGGAGCAGTGACCATTAAAGTAGCGATAGAAAAGAGATAAAGATGCAACAGTGCGGCGAAGAGACAGAGGTTGAAGGGAGTCAGTAAGAGGGGGAGAGTTAATGAGACGAAAAGCCTTTGACTCCACCCTATTGAGAAGAGCTGTATGTGGGGAGCCTCCCCACACATGAGAGTTGTACTCCACACAGGGGTGGAAAAAAAACCTGTATAGAGTCAACAATTGTGCAGGGGTAAAGAAAGAGTGGAGTCGGCTTAGCACACCCAATCTCTTGGAAGCAGATTTTACAAGAGATATAATATGATCTTTCCAAGATAAGTCCCGAGTAAATGAAACCCCAAGCATGTTCAAGGATGATGCAGGATTAAGCTGAATATTATTAAACATTAGTGAGTATACCTGTGGAAGATTTTGTCAGGGTGATAAGTGTAAGAACTGAGTCTTAGATGCATTAAAAACAACCATATTATTTTTACCCCAGTCAGAGATACAAGCCAAGTCAGACATTAGGTGTGCCATTGCCTCATCCCTTGTTTGTTGAAGTAACTGTTGAGATGGGCGTTGCGGGAACCGAATTGAAAGGTGAAGGGTGGAGTCATCAGCATATGAGTGGATAGGGTTAGATGTACAGCTTAGAAGATCATTGATGAATAAAAGGAAGAGAGTTGGTGATAGGACAGAGCCCTGAGGAACACCACTGTTGATAGATCTAGGAGAAGAACGATGGCCGTCTACAACAGCGGCTATAGAACGACCAGAAAGGAAGCTAGCGATGAAGGCACAGATAGAAGGATGGAAACCGTACAGGGGCAGTTTGGAAATTAAAGATTTATGCCAGACTCGATCGAAAGCCTTTGAGATGTGAAGTGTAATGGCAAAGCTTTCGCCAAAGTCCCGAAAGGAGGATGACCAGGAGTCTGAAAGGTAGATGAGAAGATCATCAGTGGAGCGTCCCTGATGGAACCCGTACTGACGATCAGAAAGAAGGTTGTGATAGGAAAGATGCCTTAAAATTTTTCTATTGAGAATTGACTCAAAAACTTTTGAAATACAGGACGTTTAAGCAATTGGACGATAGTTGGAGGGTTGGAAGTGGTCACCCTTCTTTGGGACTGGCTGAATGAGAGCAAACTTCCAGCAAGAAGGAAAGGTACAAGTTGACAGACAAAGGTGAAAGAGTTTGCCTAGGCAGGGTGTAAGCACAGAAGCACAGAACAACAGGAGGGACCCCATCAGGCCCATATGCCTTGTTAGTACTGAGGCCAGTGATGGCAGAAAATACATCAACTGAAGAAATTTTAATGTCAGCCATGAGGAAGTCAGAGGAGGGGAGAGATGGAGGAACAGCACCGGAATCGTCTAAAGTGGAATTGGAGGAGAAAGTCCGTGCTCAGAGCATTTAGTATGGATGAAATTATTTTTAGTATAGCGAAGAACAGACTTAGCACGATTTCGGGCAGAAACGTAAAGATGATGTGATTCAGGGGTGGGTTAGCTCCGGTACCTTTTGTGGGCCCTCTCCTTGTTGCTGACAGCATTAGAACAAACGTGATTAAACCAAGGCTTTCTTGCATTAGTCAAAGGATATGAGAAAGGAATGTATGCTTCCATGCCCGAGAGAATAACCTCCGTAATGCGCAAGGCACACTCAGATGGCCCCCGGCCGTGGAAGCAATAATCATTCCAGGGAAAATCAAAGAACTACTGCCTGAGGGCCTCCCAGTCCGTGGCTCCAAAATGCCACAGACGACGTTTCCCTGGAGGGTCCACAGGCTGTACCGGAGTGATAGGACAGGTTAAGGTAATAAGGTTGTGATTGGAGGAGCCCAACTGAGAGAAAAGATTAACAGAGTAAGCAGAAGGATTAGTTGTGAGGAAGAGGTCAAGTATGTTGGAGCTCTCTCCAAGGCGGTCAGGGATATGGGTAGGGTGCTGTACAAGCTGCTCTAGGTTATTAAGGATAGAAAAGATGTAGGCTTGTTCACCAGGTGGATCCGTGAAAGGAGATGAGAGCCAAAGGTGGTGGTGAACATTGAAATCTCCTAGAATGGAGATTTCAGAGAAAGGAGAAATGGATAGAATGTGTTCCATCGTAGAAATAAGATAGTCGAAGAATTTTTGATAGTATAATTAGAGGATAAGTAAACAGCACAGATATATTTAGTCAGAGAATGACAGGAAAGCCGAAGCCAGAGTTTAGAGAATTCAGAATAATCGAGTTCAGGAATACGAGAGCAAGATAAGTCGTTGCGTATATATACACAATGAGTATAGAGAAAGTAGGAGGATATAGAAAAGGGTTTGCTGTCAGTTGCCTCAGACAGCTAAGTCTCCGTTAGAAAAAGATGGTGAGGTTTAGAGGAGGAGAGGTGGTGCTCAACAGAGCGAAAGTTAGAGGAAAGGCCGTGAATGTTGCAAAAATGAAGAAGAGAGTCAGACAGTGGTTCCAGGCACCTCAAGTCGTCATCGGGAGAGGGGCGGATGGTGGGGGCATTTATGGTCCCCCCCCCCCTGGGGACTCCGAGGCTTGATGAAGAGACGCCATTTTTGTTGAATTTTGATTAGGAAGTGTACTGTAGTGTGTACTGTGCATGTAGTTTGGTGTGGATAGTTAGAGAAATTTGTACTGGAGAGCATGCTGGCCTACTCTCTGTGTAACTGAGACACTGAAAAAGTTCAGCAAAGGAAGATGGTCAGGAACTAGTCCTGAAGGCTGATGAAACGGGAGCTCCAGCACTCCCTGTCATCAGCTTTCCATCCAACTCGGGAGTACTGCCCTGCTCGACTGGTGCTACAGTCTACTCCACAGGGTGAGTAGGAGGTAGTAGTGGATGAGGGGCGTATGGTGGCCATTCCCTCCCCATCACATATGGTTGCCGTGATCGCAGTTCCACTATTTATCTCTCTGCCAGTCGGGGCGCGTTCAATAACTAACACCCCGAGGCCGTCCCCAGAGGTGGCTGTGACTGAGTTGCGTATGGTGGCCACTCCCTCCCCCTTCACGTACGGTGGCCATGATGGCGGTGTCACAGGGGGAAACAACTGAAGGGTGTCCAATGACTGCTCCTTCCTTGGTACGTGCGGTGGCCATACCGCGGTGTTGCCTGGAACTGACTCTGGATCAGCCCCACCCCGAACCTGGTGAAGGCTGCCCCGCCTGCAGGGTTGTTGCCTCTTCCCGCTCACCTGGTATTGTGACAGTTGCGGGGAAGAGGGACTCTGGACAGAGGTGTCCTGGTGACCCTCTTGTCCTGGGTCACTAACCCAGCCGTGGTGTTCTCCTGGGGTGGTGGTGTGGTGGTGGCTTGGTGGTGAGGTGGGGGGTGGCAGGGTGCGTGGTCCGGCGGCAGCGGGTATTTTAGTTTCACATAACAGCTTAAGTTTCTTTTGCAAGGTTATTCTTTCTAGCCCTAGAGCCTTGACCTTTGACTCTTTGTTAAACAAAAAATAATTTGTTTCCTCATTACCTGACCTCTCGACCATTTAGTTAACTCTGGATTTGTATGAAATTTTATTTTGTCACACACACACACACACACACACACACACACACACACACACACACACACACACACACACACACACACACACACACACACACACACACACACACACACACACACAAACACGTCACGTAAAATATAGTATATGCTCTCGCATAGGTACAACTAGAATTCCAATGTAAATTTAATAAAACCATGAAGACAGTAATACTTAAAATAATATTTCATCGTACAAAAGATGTGAACTATACCAAGACTAGGCATAACGTCACTTCACTTTTAGTCTTTTATGCCAGACTGACGTCATCCACACACGAGTATTCCTGGTGCCAGGTTGGGGGGGTAAGACTTTTTTTGTTTTCAGTGGCCATGTCTTGCGAAGCCACATCAAAACTGATCGTTGCTGGTTTCCTCCCTTTAGTCACCTTGTACTGGTTACCTTTGGTGTGGGAGGGGCAACAACATTTAAACACTGGGTTCCTAGCAAATCCTCTTAAATCTCAAGCACAGAAAACTTATCAAACTGTTTTTCTAATGGTTTACCTATTCTTTTTATGTGATTCCCTGTGCAGTGTTTCTCATTCTGAATACAACAAAGTAGTATGAGACTCCCTAGGAACCATGATTTCCTCTCATATATCTGTTTCTGTAGTATAACATATAACAAGGTAAAGCGTTAGTGAGCTGCAATATTCGACTTATTTCCACTGACATTATCATTCAATGAAAATATAATTAAACATTGTAGATTATCTGCATTCACGTAGTCCTACCATACCCTTATTTCTGGTGTTTTCTTGAACAAGAATCGTTTCTACACAGTTCTTTAATTTTAAAGTTTATGTCTACAAAAATATGTTTGCTGCTTAACCTGGAGTTTAGGAACACGTGAGTAATGTTTTCAGGGTAACATTGACATTTCTGCTGTCCATTTTCCCGCCTGGGATCACTGCGCACATTGCCTGGGGCACACTGGATATTACCGGCCAATGATGGCCATGACGTACCTCCTGCAACAGATTACGGGTGGTCATAAGGGTCCAAGGGAAAACACCATGTTGCCGTTTACTAATAGCTGTGACAAGAGACAGTACAGATCGTAAGAGGCACGACCACCCTGCTGGTTTCTGATTTGCTTGGTGTCGTTCTCACCAACGATCCACTTGGTTACCATGTTTGTAATAGTCATGGACTATTTTGACTCCCATATCGAACTGATCGATATGGTGATGGGATATCTAATCCAAATTTCTAAAATATTCCTTATAAAAACCATAACTATAGGATTGATTTATTATTATTATTATTATTATTATTATTATTTTTACGATGGTAGACTCTTTATTTCCACGACAGTCGAACTGATCTGACTTTTATTTGATTTACTGAACATTGTATCCGGTCACTGCTACTGTATATATTAAGGTCCGGCTACTATTCATTTTTATCACCCTTCTTTGCATTGAGGGTTTATGTATCCCTGAAATTTAATATTTTGTAGACTTAAGTCTTTAACATATCGCGAAGAGGACATCCACGTGCTCTTTAAAAAGTATTAATTCCTACATTTTAATTTTTTTACATTCGAGTAGGCTATTTAAGTAGACTTGAGTGGTCTATGGTCTTATCAGATCTGATAAGGTTACCCAAGCATTTTTAATAATCACGACAATTAAGATAATGTTTCGGACCCAGCACCAATACAGGCTCTGAATCTAGGTTATAGACGACAGTTAGAAGTTTCCCATTAAAAGCCCTCCACAGTGGGATGTATTTGCCATATCTGATTATTAATATATCCCAAATTCCACTAGCACATATGTGTCTAATGATGTGCATGCAGGTAAAATAATTAAAAAAACAAACAAAAGCCAGGTAAAGGATATTTCCTTCTTCTCATCATAAAATGATGAAAATAAGAGTACTTGTAATTTTACCTTCTGTTTCGATAGATCATAATCTCAACACACCGTATTGCCTATGAATATGCTTATATAATCAGTATGATCAGATTTAATAGAATAACGATGTCCATGAAATGAAAATAATTAAGATTGATGTCCAGTTATTTTTTTTTTTTTTTTAGCGACATTTGGCATGCCAGAAAACGGTACCGCGCCCCTTGGGGACCCCACATGTAGTTGTCTCTTTATGTCTACAGGGTGTCTAGCTGTGACCGCCATAATGGCAGCAGATTAATGCAACAGCGAATATGCAACTTTTGTCATAATTGCAGATCTGAATTATTCTTATACATGTTTGACTTCCAGTTTTTGAGCTTCTCTCTCTCTCTCTCTCAGCGATATGAAGAAAAATAAAGTTAAACTGAGATTAAGAAAACCCTCCGTTTTCGACAGAAATTTATGGAACATCTGTGCTTGTTGGATCTCATTAAGCATCATCCCACATCACATGGTGCAATCACGAATGACATAATGCATTTCCGATATGTTTCATCATCATGAAATCATCAGAATTATCGTCAAAAATTGAAGCCTTTGCACACCTTCGTACCCTCAGTTGTAATGACATGATGGTCACTGATAAGGGATGGTTTAGTGTATTATTAAGCGCTGCTTACATTCATTAGTGTCAGAGGTTGCGTTTTACCAGGTTGGAAGATAACTCACATGAGGGCAGGAATATGCAGTCACACAAGATTTCGCCTAATATTTTGTCTTCTGCTTCTTAATTTTTCCGGCTAATCATCGCAAACTGAGGGTTGGTATGCTTCTCTGTCCATAAATGATTCTCACTGATGTGAGGTGTTAGGGGAGAATGTGACAGCCATATCAAAGCTATCTAGATGACCTTCTGAATTAGTAGGCGAATTTGTGATCCCGACTAGTCCTTCATTAAGCATAAGTAATTAGTTTTCCAATTACACACACACACACACACAAATATATATATATATATATATATATATATATATATATATATATATATAGATAGATAGATAGATAGATAGATATAGATATAGATATAGATATAGATAGATATAGATATATATATAAGTAGTATAAAAGTGCACTGGAGTAAGCACGCGTACTCCTGGGCACTGTGTAATGGGCATCACCCCTCCCCCTACCCCCACCCTCTGCGTACTACTGAGCATGCCTTCCGGCAAACCCCACTTCAAACCCTTGCCCAGGTCTACGCACGCGTACTCCTGGGCACTGTGTAATGGGCATCTCCCCCCCCCTCTGCGTACTACTGGGCATGCCTTCAACCAAACCCCACTTCAAGCCCCTGTCCAGGTCTATGCACGCTTAATCCCGGACACTTTGTAATAGGCATCCCCCCCTCCCCGATTATTAGGTCACATACCTCCTGTCCAAATCTACACAGGGTTGAACATGTTTTAATATAGAGAGCTCATCTCACACGTCCACCTTCTGTGGTGGGTGGTGGGCAAATGACTGAGGGAAAGCTCGAGTGATCGGCCTTGACTAACTTTCATAGGCGAGTAACTCTCTCTCTCTCTCTCTCATTTCTCCTTATTCTCCACATCACAGGGGTGGATCCAGGAATTTTCGGTGAGGGGGTCTGATTCGCTGATTCAACCAAAGACTTGACGCGACATACTGATATTTCAGTGTTGAAATTGCCTCTTTATTCAATGATGCATGACTGGTGGGGGGGATGCATCCCCCATCCCCCCCCTGGATCCATCCCTGCCACACCATTACCACTATTATTACCTGACTTAAGAAACGCCTTTTCATATAAAGGACAAATGAAAAACAAAGTGAAATATTTGTCGTACCCCTCCTCTTCCTCCTCCCTTTCCCCCTCCCCCTCCCTCTTCCTCCTCCCTTTCCCCCTCCCCCTCCCTCTTCCTCCTCCCTTTCCCCATCCCCCTCCTTCTTCCTTCTCCCACTGCCAGCAAGCAGTCCCCCCCAACCCTTCCCCCCCTTCCCACTCTAATTTTAGGCCACAACCTCCTGTCCACAGCTAGCAGGCCATACCTCCCCCCCCCCCGTCCAAATCTACGCAGGCTGAAGATGTTTAATCATGAGAGCAAACACGTCCACCTCGTACAGAAGCAACTGGCTAAATGACGAAGGGAAGGAACGACCAAGGTGACTGTTTGACCAACTTTCATTCGCGGGTAGTTTTCACCTACGGAAATAAACAAACATATTCGTTTCCAGGATGATTTACCTGACCTTGACCGTGGTAGGATACTTTCACCAAGGCGAATGTACTAAAAGAAAAAAAAAAGTAAGGCGTAGTCTCCTCTCTCCCCCTCTCTCTCCATTCTAGTTTTCTAATTTCTTCTTATTCTCTACAGCTACATTCACTCTACAGCCACACTACCGGTAACTAAAATTAACACCACCACCATTAGTACCTGACTTAAGATACGTCTTTTCATAATACTATAGGACAAATTAAAATAAGATTTTGTGCTGAAGTGTGGTTCATCACCTTCATTATAGAACTTGTGCAGAGCAAGAACAAACGTGAAACACACACACACACACACACACACACACACACACACACACACACACACACACACACACAGATCATAAACTTGGTCATAAATTGCCTAGCTTTGTGTATCATTGCCTTAATATAATATGGAGAAACACTGAATCTTGAAGGTCGGATTTGTAGAGCTCGCAGAAGTGATTTTTATCATTGAGTAAAAAGATAAAATAATTTTGTGTCTTGATTACTTGTTGTTTACAGAGAACTGGTGAGGCAGGTCAGAGGTATTTTATTTACACTTTAGTGGTTTGATTAGGTCATGTTTACAGAGCTGGTAATATAGGTCGAGGATGTTTACAGATATTTACAAGCGCTTCTTTTATGACACAATGGTTGTAAAAGGGCAAGGATGTAATTATGCTAAGTGGCACAGTAGATTTCGTAACGCCTCTTGCCTAGCGATTTATGCTGAATATAACACTTCAGTATCGTCTCTATGTTACTCATGCATACCCGGTCGAGATAATAACTATACAGACAGCATACACGAGAATGGTAAGGTGTTATAGCTAACTAGATCGCTGAGGAGAAGATAATGCTAATCTTCCAGTGGCATCTAGATTATGACCTAAAATGATGAGATGTTCCCAATAATGGTGATGGTACTGGCGTTCGAGAAAGAGAGAGAGAACTGAAGGCCGAAAGCAGCAAGTTGAGAGTGAGGTATACTGTGTACGTGTACTGGTGGTGTGTGTGATGACCGTGTGGGTTTATGCACAAAGTGTACACTCGCTGGTGAAATAAGTGCAAAATGTCCGCACCTATTTGTTACTGTATTCTCTATCTAGTCGTAATAGTCAGTTTTCTCACTGGAGTCTAAATAAGAAGGTATTTGCTGCATATAATAAGGAGGAAGACAGTAGGTTGTGGCAATGAGAGGACAGTGACTCTGGGACATGGGATGAACGACATTTGGCAACTTTGTAGAAGCTCAGCATAAACAGTGAAACAACACTTGATGGAGAAAGTTACATATAGATCTTGCCAAGGCTTCTTCATTACTACGCTATACATACTGGGTTTGCAATTGGGTACTTGTGTGTGTGTGTGTGTGTGTGTGTGTGTGTGTGTGTGTGTGTGTGTGACACTCAAGTTCATACAAGTCTGCCATTGCTTCTTGACAGAAGACCGTTTTCTAGGAATTTGTGTCGAGTTTCATTGTAACAAGTGATATAATAGTATGATTTAGATATTTCGTATGTTTTAGTTCATGCATTTTATCATTTAAAAGTCATCACGGTGTGGAATACGACCATATCTCTGAAACATAATCATTTCATCGTTAATTCACATCTACTGTGGTAGAGAAATTAGTCGTACAGTCTAGGCTCATAAGGGAAAACAAGCATTTATGTATTTTTTATCGTTTCTCAGCCGATCACGATTCGAATCCGATTATCGGAAAATTTTTGCCTACCGATACCGATATTAATCGATTTTTGGCTGTCGATTTACAGCACTAATCACCGACAGGTTTTGTTTAACTTTTAACAGACGTTTAGCAGCGGAAAGGTTACTGAAAGCTATAGTCAACTCTTCCAGGTCGAAAAATCTGTTCATAGTTTACAAAAATCTTTGACGGAAGCAGTAACAAATCACTGGAGTGAAGTGGTTAAGAGATTATTTGTGACGGTCATTTATTCTCACGAGGATTGTAAACTGAAGAGATGAAATTGTGGGAGTGGTTGATGATGATGATAATGATGGTTTAGTATTTCTGAAAGAATCCATCTATCCATTCATCCATTGCCAGACACCATGTATCCCAAACGGGGTGGTCAAGGGCTTAGAGTTAATTGTTTTACAGGGAGGGGCACTAATCCTCCACCAACCCCACTTGACACGTAGGGAATGCTTGTAGTAAAACAGTCTAAGAAGAATGGAGAAGGATGCGACGTAATAATGAAGTTTTATGTGTGTGTGTGTGTGTGTGTGTGTGTGTGTGTGTGTGTGTGTGTGTTTAGCAAAGATGCAAATTGCCTAGGAAGGTTAAAAAAAGGTGAAGGACAGAGCAGAGAATCTTTTAGTATTAGTTCTACACGTTTTATCCCATTTTAATTGGGGCTAAAGTGGAACATCTTCTGTGTGTTAGTCTGCTTAGCTTCTGGCATTTTGTGTGAGCTGTTTTTCATGTGCCATTTTCACTAACTTTTCCTCGTGTTAAATGAGTGAATTTCCCATGTGCCATTTTCACTAAGTTTTTCTTATATTAAATGAGTGAATATAGTACTTTTTTATTAAATGTAATCTGGTGAAGCCTCTGTCTTGTTTTTCCATATGTTGCTTCTTCAGTAATTTATCCACAAACTCATACCTGTGATAGATGAAGGGAGGACTATATTAAATTCAGTTATTTAGGTTGTATGTTTTATGATCGATGGATATATATGCAGTATTAGCTTTTTATGACTAGCTTTGGACTGGTCTAGCTTCGTATTGGGTGGTTGTGTGTGTGTGTGTGTGTGTGTGTGTGTGTGTGTGTGTGTGTGTGTGTGTTGTTCCATCGTTAGTTGTTTTTATTCCTTAACTATTTTCTGTGATACGTGAATGAATAGATTACTTCATGAACTTGCTATGGACTGTTATACCTTTATTTTGCACTGTTTGGTGTATGCTATTTCCTCCACGGCTTTTTCGCTTACTCTCCTGTGATGTATGAAGTGGCTGTATTGCCTTTTCATTGAATAGTTTACAATTGGTTAGCTCTGTATTAGTTTTGTGTGATGTATAATGTTTCTTTCGTTACTTTATTACTGATTCTCCCCTCTGTGATGAATAGCATTATACAGAGTGGCTTTGGATTAGCTCTCTTCTGGCCTTATGCGGTGTTCCTGTTGTAGCCATTTTAGATTTTTTTTTTTTTTTGCTATAAAATTAATAGGTTTGATATGAGAAGCCTTGTCTTGCTTTTGTGTGGTATGTGTTGCTTGTTTACGTTTTTGATCTTGAATTTGGCTTTCGGTTATCTTATTATTATTTTTTTCTTGGAGAGAGCAATCTCGCGGGATTCTCTCCTATGGTTCCTTCTTCCTTGCATAATAAAACAGGTAAGTCTAATAGTTTGTGCAATAGCTTTTCTGTGATAAATGAATGAAACGATAAGCTCAGTGGATAGCTTAGAGTTGGTATAGCTCTTCTTGGCCTGTCTTTTGCGTGTTGTTCTTTCTTTGTAACAAGCCCTCCTATATAATGAGTGAATGAATATATTGTCTTTTTTATTAGCTTTTGAATGATATAGAATTGTATTTACATGTGTAGTATGTGCTGTTACTTGTGTACCTTTTTTACTAAGTCAATTTCGCTCGATGGGTAGATAGATACAGTACAGTATAAAGTTTGTTATAATAGATTAACTTTTTCAGTGATTTAACTTTACCGATATAACTTTGTCTTTTGCCTTGTAGTGTGTGTGTGTGTGTGTGTGTGTGTGTGTGTGTGTGTGTGTGTTTCACCATATAAATCTGCTGATATATGTTTATAATCGTGCTGATAAACACCTTAACATACACATATCCGTGTCCCACATATAACAGTACACATATCCATGTGCACACACACACACACACACACACACACACACACACACACTATATCTGATGTGAGAGGTGTAAGGCTGAGAGGAAGACCACGAATAGGATGAATGGACAGTGTGAAGAGAGCGCTCGATGCGAGAGGGATGTCTGTTGATCAAGGAAGAGGGACTGTGCGTGACAGAAATAAATGGAGAGAAATTGTGAATGAATAAGTGATGACGCAGCCCTGAGGGGATATTCTCCCGCATTTGGTGAGTGGGGTGTGCCTGCTGAGGTAGATGAGAATGGGAGTGCGTTAGTGGACATTTGTGCTGGGAGGGGGTTGGTGATAGCCAATACCCTCTTCAGGCATAAAATGATCCACAGGTATACATGGCGAGTGATGAGAAGGGTGGGTGGTGAACTGAGTGAAAGGAAGGCAATGATTGATTATGTGTGTGTGGATGAAAGGATGCGAAGATGTATATTGGATGCAAGAGTTTATAGAGGTTGGGGGAGTGGACTTTCTGACCACTACTTGGTGGTGGCCAGAATTAAAGTTCAAGTAAGATGGAGGAATAGAAGAAGGGAAAGACGAGAGGAAGGAGTAGTTGCAAGGAGAGTGGAAAGGTTACAAGAGGATGAGAAAAAGGCAGAATATAAGAGAGAAGTGGAGGAACGATTGGGCAAATATGAATTGGAGCAGATGGGGGACGTGGAAGGTGTGTGTAGAATATTTACAGAAGAAATATGTGCAGCATGTGATGTGGTGTGTGGAAGGAAGAGAAGACGGAGGGGGGTGCAAGGAACAGCGTGGTGGACTGAAGAGGTGAAAAGGGCTGTGGCACAAAAGAAGAAAGCATACAATGAATGGATGAGAAATAGGGGCGTGGAAGAAGTTGAGAGGCGGAAGAGAGAGTTATATGTAGAAAGAAAGAGAGAGGTGAAAAGATTAGTAAGAGAGAGTAAGAAGAGAGTGGATGAGGAATTTGGAAGGAATTTGGGTGTAAAATGGAGGGACTGTAAGAAAATGTTCTGGAAAGAGGTGAAAAGAGTAAGACAGGGTGGAAGTGAAGTTAGCAGGGGAGTGAAAGATAAAAATGGTAGATTACTAGTGGAGAAGGGAGAAAAAGTGAGCAGATGGAGAGAACACTTTAAGGAATTGTTGAACGTAGAGGATGGAAGTAATGCGAGTATAAGTGGCTGGGGAATGGCTGGGAGAAGGAGGGAGGTGAGAAGACAGGAAGAAATCAGTAGGATAGAAGTTGTGGAAGCAATGAAGAAAGTTAAATCAGGGAAAGCCCCAGGAATTGATGGAGTGTGTGGTGAAATGCTGAAGCATGGGGGAGAGATAGTAGTAGAATGGATGTGGAAGATGTGCAGATTGGCCTGGGAGGAAGGTAGAGTCCCGGAGGATTGGAAGTCAGGTATAATTATTCCCTTGTACAAAGGAAAAGGGGAAAAAGAAGTGTGTGGTAATCATAGGAGCATTTGTCTTCTTAGTATAATAGGAAAAGTGTATGGTAGGATACTTATTGACAGAGTTAGAGAAAGAACAGAGGAATTAGTTGGAGAAGAACAGGGAGGCTTTAGGAAGAGAAGAGGTTGTGTAGATCAGATATTCATTCTCAGATCTTTAGTGGAAAAGTTTCTAGAGAAGGGAAAGAAGTTGTATGCGGCTTTCATGGATTTGGAGAAAGCATATGACAGGGTGGATAGACTAGGATTGTGGAAAGTGTTAAGAATATATGGAGTAGATGGGAAGTTGTTGAATGCTGTGAAGAGTATGTACGATGGTGCGAAGGCTGCAGTGCGTGTGGATGGTGAACTAAGTGAATTTTTCTCTTTGAAAGTTGGGTTGAAACAGGGATGTGTCATGTCTCCATGGTTGTTCAATCTGTACATGGATGGGGTAATAAAAGAGGTACAAGGTAGGGTAGTGGATGTTGGAGTGGCCCTGGTGAGAGAGGATAGTGTTTGGAAACTCCCTGTACTGTTGTTTGCAGATGATACTGTGTTGTTGAGTGAAGAGGAAGGGGAGTTGCAAGGCTTGGTGGATGAGTTTGAGAGAGTGTGTAAGAAACGGAATCTAAAGGTGAATGTAGGGAAGAGTAAAGTGATGGTCTTTGAGAGAGGTGAAGTCAATGAATGTACAGCGAGGTTGGATGGTGAGGAATTGGAAAATGTGAGTACGTTTAAGTACTTGGGTAGTGTGATGAGTAAGGATGGAGGTTTGGAGGGTGAAGTGCTTGAAAGGGTACAGCAGGGAAGAAAGGTTGCTGGTTCTTTGAAAGCAGTGATAAGAAACAGGAAGTGAGCATGGAAGTGAAAAAGTTACTACATGACAGTATTGTGATACCAACTCTAACGTACGGAAGTGAAGCTTGGACGTTGTTGGAAGGACACAAGTCAAGAGTGAGAGCAGTGGAAATGAGTTATTTAAGAGAAGCCTGTGGAGTCACATGGAGAGACAGGCTGACGAATGAGGATATAAAGGAGCATTGTGGTGTTGATGTGGATGTGATAGGAAGCGTTATGAGGAACACACTGAGGTGGTTTGGCCATGTGGAGAGGATGGAGGGTGAAAGACTGACGAAGAGAGTGTATGTGAGTGAGGTGGAGGGGGAAAGAAGGAGGGGGAGGCCGAGGATGAGATGGAGAGAAGGGGTGGAGAAGTATATGAGAGAGGGGGGTGTGAGTTGGGAGCAGGGGAGTGAAATGGCAGGGGACAGGGCGACTTGGAGGCGATTTGTTTGTGGCCACCCCAAACGGGATTGAGGCGTCTGGCAATAGATAGATAGATAGATAGATTTGGTCTGATCAGCTGATCAAGTCAGGTGTGGGTAAAGGGATGGGTCTATTATGATGTGACAGGGGTAAACCAGCTCTGCTGTCGGGCCCTGCTGCGGATGTCACTGATTGCACTGCACAGTTGACCCTCGTGCCGTGTGGTGCGGCAAGGATCTGTCCGTTCTCCCCTTTGGGACTAAGATGCGAATGAATGTGTTTGAGTGGATGAGTATATATATGTATATCTATCTATCTATCTATCTATCTATATATGTATATACATACATATATATATATATATATATATATATATAGAATTATCTATCTATCCATAGATAGATAGATATAGATATAGATATATAGATATAAATAGATATATCTATATCTATATCTATCTATCTATCAGTATATATATATCTATATATCTATCTATCTATCTAGGTCTATCTATCTATATACATATATCTATCTATCTATCTATATCTATCTATATCTATCTATCTATCTATCTATCTATATGTATAATTTTATTTACTTATTTTTATGTGTCCGATTCTCGGCATAGGCTTCGCAGCCTGCTCCCAAGGCCCAGTATTCATCCTACATTCCATACACCTTTACATGTCACCACTTCGAAGCTAACACGCACCGTCCATATTGAATACATGCTACGGCTGTCTAATACAGGACTGGGATATTGATATTGGCGGGGGTATTTTCACGACATGTCAGCGGGTCTACTGGCAGACCAGTAAAGCCTGCTTTTATCAAATTCAAATCAATAAACTGTTCTCTGCCCCAGCGGGGATTTGAACCTTAGTCCGGTAGGACTGCAGGCCACCCCTCTACCGATATCTATCTATCTATCTATCTATCTATATGTATCTCTCTCTCTCTATCTATGTATGTATCTATCTATATCTCTATCTATCTATATATACTGTATATATATTATACACACACACACACACACACACACACACACACACACACACACACACACACACACACACACACACACACACACTAGCAGGGGTACCCGGCGTTGCCCGAGCCCAAAAGGCTGTCAGACGACTAAGGTAGACTGTAAATATTTAGTAGACTGTATGGGCTTATCTTGTTATGGGTTCATGTTCATTGTGATTCAGGTTTCCAGAATGGGTTTATCTTGTAAGGGTTTGTCTTATTCAGTCATTATGGATTGTTCAACGTTTCTGTATTGCTTCTAGGAGTTATTTGTACGAGATGTTCGACACACTAACTCTTGGGCCAGATGCGAGGGGATCTGGGAGTGTTTGGTCGTGAAAAACGGGAGAAACTAGCCGGCAGTCAGGAGCAACAGGAGTGAGTTCCACTCTGTCTTGAGTACGAGGAACCAGAGACCCTGGAGTAAGGAGTATTGCCAGAGACCCTGGATTATTCCTATTAGTTATCACTAGAGACCCTGGAGTGTTTGTAGTGAAGTGATTTGTATATTTTGTAAATACTGTAAATAGATGATTATATAATTATGAACACCTCGTTATAGTGTATCCTGTGCACTATCGGTCCCGTGAGATGTGCCCAGACCCGGGATTTTGTAGTGCATGTGAGGGTACACTACTGAACTGATATATCTGATACGAAGGAAAGACTGTGAAGTGAAGGACATAATGACAGAGTACCAGTTACTGAAGGATTATGCAGTATTGGGACAGAAAAATGGGCACAGTGGTGAAGATTTATTGAAGATTGTGTCAGATCTTCAACAAGAGTGTCAATGACGCAATGAACAACGGGATGAAGAAAAGACAAAGTTGGAGGAAGAGCAGAAAAATTTGGAGTTTCAACTCGAGATTGAAAACACGAAACTAGCTGCCAGCAATGCTTCACCTACTCTTTCTTCACCACACACTGCTGTACCGAAGCCCAAACTTCCCAAATATGATCAAACCATCGATGAAGTGGACATATATCTGGATCGATTTGAGAGGTATGCATCGGCAAACAAGACTGGGCAAATATACTAAGACCTCTATTATCTGGGAAGGCTCTCCAAGCGAATGTGTCTCTTCCATGTGAGGGTGCTAGTAATTATGACACTGTTAAGAAGGCCATACTACAACGCTATGTATTAACAGAGGAAGGCTATTAGCAAAAGTTTAGAGACACTTTCCTAGAAAAAGGCGAGACAGTTTTTCAGTTTTCGTCTCGAATGTGTCACTACTTTGATCGGTGGATTGAACTCTGGTATTGAACGAACTTATGCGTCATTAAGGGACTTAGTGTTGCGAGAGCAATTTCTGAGATAATGTAAAATTTATTTTAAGTTATTTTTAAAAGAAAGAACTCCAACTGCTTTGAACGAAATGATTAAGTTGACTGAACAATATTTAAGTGCACACGGTTGTCCTATGTGGTGCGGTAAGAATAACGTAAAATATAAGCAAGAACCAAAAGATACTGTGATTCAACCACAGGTCAACGTTACACGAGATCAGGACCATGTATGGAGGCAGTGTTTTCTTTGCCATCGTCCTGAGCAAGTTGCCATGGATTGTTGGACTTCAGGGAAAGGACAGAAGTTTCAAGGCCTCGGTTCAAAAGGGAAGGATGAGAAATCTGCTGCCTGTAAAGAATTTCCATCTAATCCTACAGTGACTCTTCCAACTGGTGAGGAAGCTCCCCTTTTTGTTGGCTCAGAATCCATGGGAGAAGGATTGCTGACGAGTTTTGGTATGGTTGGCGAACAGAGGGTTGAAGTCCTGCGGGACACTGGATGTACGGGTGTGGTGGTAAAAGAGGAGTTCGTCCGTCCTGAACAAAAGATTGGAGGTGTGAAAAGATGCTTGTTAATTGATAGGACTGTTCGTGTATGTCCAGTGGCCAAGATATACATCAACACCTCATACTACACTGGAGAAGTTGAAGGAACGTGTAAGAAGAATCCCATTTGTGACCTCGTTATAGGAAACATACGAGGCGCAAATACAAGAGACTCATTCACACTTGGAACATCCATCTCTGTGGCATATGTAGTCCTGGGTGGAAACGACGTGCATGAAGTCTACAGGGAAGAAGAACAAGAACCCACACTAGTTAAAGAGGAAACAAGTACGTGTGAGGACCCCTTCTCTACCCTATGTTGTCACCAGATGACATTGGAGGGGCAGTGATGACGCGAGCTCAAGGGCAAAGAAAGAAACAGCCAAGGCGTCCTTTAAAGGTTCCGGATGAAGTAGAAGGAAAGGACTGCTCCATTACTATCACCGAACAAGAAGCTGAGGAAAGTCTGCGGAGATTACTTCAAAGTGTCCATAATCTTGATGGTAACACTCATTATGTTAAAGATGAAGGATTATGGTGTGGGCTGTATGACGATAACGGGGTTGAAGTTAAGCAGATTTTAATACCATTAGCACGTAGGGGAAGGATTCTCAAGTTAGCACATGAATCCTTGATGGGAGGTCATATGGGTGCAAGAAAGATGGAGGACAGGATAAAATCTTGTTTTTATTGGCCTGGAATAACATCTGATGTAAAAAGGTGGTGTCGTATATGCGACATTTGCCAGAGAACTATACCCAAAAGCAAGGTTAGTAAGATCCCATTAAAATCTTTACCAGTAACAATCACTCCAGTTCAAACTGTAGTCATTGATTTTGTTGGCCCTATAAGCCCATCTTCGTCTCGAGGTAATCGTTATATTTTGACATTTGTTGATTATGGTACCAGGTGGCCAGAAGCAGTCCCATTACCAGATATTTCAACAGAGACCATAGCTGAAGCTTTGTTAGAGATACTTTCTAGGTTGGGATTTCCTCAAGAGGTGTTAAGTGATAGGAGTTCACAATTCACATTGTCTTTAAGGTCTGAAGTTTGTAGACTTATAGGAGTGAAATGGGCATTTACTACCCCATATCATCCTCAGTGTAATGGGGTTAATGAAAGATTTAATGTAACACTAAAGACCGTGTTAAGGAAGATGTGTCAGGAACGACTAAATGACACACTAAATGGGATAGGTATCTAGCAGCACTCATGTTTGCCTGTAGGGAAGTACCTCAAGCGAGTACAGGGTTTTCCCCTTTTGAGATGTTGTATGGGAGCACGGTGAAAGGCCCACTAAACTTGTTAAAATCTCTGTGGAGTAAAAAGAACAGTACTGAGGAAATTCACAATACCTACACTTGTCACCGACTTAAAGCACAGACTAGAGAAAACTTGTAGGATAGCTCAAAGAAATCTGGGTGATGCTAAGAAACAACAGAAACACCATTATGATAAGAAAGCTAGACAGCATAATTTTAACCCGCCCCATCCCGACGTTTTCTGGGCAGTGGTACGTCCCAGTCCTGACCTTTTTGGACCTTTTTTTTTTTTTTGGCTCAAACATCCGTTTTTGGAGAGAAACATCGAAAATTCATAGAGAAATCGCTCACCTGAGGTTTAAAATACTCGATCTAGGTACGAGTACCTCCTTACCTGACTGGGTTTTCTAACAGGCTGGGACCAAAGAAAACGAGTTCTATGGGAGGGTAACTATTTTATTCACTCATAAACAGTATTTATTTATTTACTTGGTATGAATTTATATGTAGTACAAGAGTATATTGGTTTTCAAACAGTAATATAGGCATTATAAGCATTGTTTCACTCACTAACTCATCACCATTCATGACCTATTTTCCCACATTACCTGATCATCATTTCTGACTGTTTCTTCCTCTAATGCTATGTAAACTTTGTCCTCCACATTGTCGTCGATTGGGGAATCACTCTGGCCCTGAATGTCTTTATTGGCCAGGTCACTGGTAACAGGTGAATTGCCGAGACAATGGCGTGCAGGGGGTAGGAGAGGTTATGCAGTGTAAGGCATTGTCCCTGCTTGGCATCTTGTAGAGGAATAGAGGAAGATGTCCCGTGTATACGTGCCAAAAATCACTCGCAAAAATTGAAAATTGTGCAAATTAGGGACCTTGCAATGTTGCCGCATTAATTCACGTCTCCGGGATATGAGTGCACATCATGTGAGGACGTGAATTCACGTCTCCGGGACACGGCAGGTTAATGTCTGAGACAAAGTTCTCTTGTTACTGCCAACTGATACAAAAAAGTTATTGCTAAACTGGAAAGGTCCATTTGAGGTAGTAGAGAAGATTAATGACTGTGACTATAGAATAATCTTACAGGATGGCAGAAGCAAAGTATTCCATGCAAATCTTCTCAAGAAATACGAAGATCGTGAGAAAATAATGGCTGTTTCGGTGGTTTCTAGCAGTTGACCCTGGTGAGGAGCAGCTGTTGAGTGTATCTGTGGTAACGGGCACGGAGTCTGTTAAGGATGTAAGTATCAATGCAGATCTGGGTAAAGATAAGAGAGAAGATATTCTGGACTTGGTGTCTGAAATTTCTGACATATTTAGACAAGCCAGGTCGCATTAACTTGATTAAACATACTATAAACTTACTTGACAGCAGTCCTGTTAGAGAAAGACCGTGCCCTTTGCCTTATGCTACACGTAACAAGGATGAAGATGAGGTGAAGAAAATGTTACATGCAGGTATCATAGCTTATTCATCATCTGATTACTGTGCACTACTAGTTCTTGTGCTAAGCCGGATGGATCAGTCAGAGTCTGTGTGAATTATAAAAAGTTAAATAGCATAACAAAACCTGATGGTATACTGTGCAAGTTATCAAATACGAAATACTTTTCAAAGATTGATTTTAACAAGGGTTTTTGGCAAATCCCAATGGAAGAGTCTCAAAGAGTACACAGCATGCACTACCCCTAGTGGATGTTATGAGTTTAATGTAATGCCATTTGGCTTGGTTAACAGCCCTGCTACTTATAACAGGATGATGCGGAGGCTGCTTAAAGGACAGAAGGACATTGATCATTATGTGGATGATGTACTGGGACATTCTGAGACGTGGACAGATCATTTGGTAACCCTAAGAGAACTATTTGGTAAAATTCGTATTCCTGGCCTCACTATCCGTCCATCTAAGTGTTTACTTGGTTACAATTCTGTGTCATTTTTGGGCCATACGGTTGGTCATGGGAATTGTTCCCTCAGGATAACACTATCCAGAGAATAATAGATTTTTCCCTCACCTGTCACTAAGAAACAGTTACGTTCTTTCTTAGGATTAGTGGGCTGATATAAAAAATTTATACCGCATTTTGCTTCTGTCACATCATGTCTCACTGATCTTTTACAAAAAAGACAAGCAAATAAACTAAAATGGCAACAAATTCAAGAAGAAAATGCTTTTGTCAAGCTGAAATCATTAATTACCTCTCTCCTGTTCTCAGAGCTCCTTACTTTAGCAGACAGTTCGTTGTCCAGACTGATGCCTCAGTCCATGGTATAGGGGCAGCACTGATGCAGGAGTGGGACTGGTGTCTATTCCCAGTGGCTTTTGCAAGTAGGAAACTCCAACCCAGTGAAACAAGATGTTCAGTAACTGAGAAGGAAGGGTAAGCGATTGTGTATTAGAAATTTGATAGGTATTTGTTTGGTCAGGAATTTTTACTTCATACAGATCATGCCCTGGGATATATTCAGAAAAAGAAACATGAAAACTCAAAAATTCTAAGATGGTCTTTGTATTTTGCAGAATTATAAATATCCGGTGAAGGTAATTAAGGGTACAGTTAACCTCCTTTCAGACTGTCTTAGTCGTCTGTGAAATAGACACACTACATACATACTGTGACTTTGGTGTGGGGGTGTGTCAGACGACGAAGGTAGGCTGTAAATATTTAGTAGACTGTATGGGCTTATCTTGGTATGGGTACACTGTGATTCAGGTTTCCAGAATGGGTTTATCTGGTAAGGGTTTGTCTCATTGTCATTATGGATTGTTCAGCATTTTTGTATTGCTTCTAGGAGTTATTTTTTTGTACCGAGATGTTCGAGGCACTGACTTTTGGGCCAGATACGAGGGGATCTGGGAGTGTTTGGTCGTGAGAAACGGGAGAAACTAGCCGGCAGTCAGGAGCAACAGGAGTGAGTTCCACTCTGTCTTGAGTACAAGGAACCAGAGACTCTAGAGTAAGGAGTATTGCCAGAGACCCTGGATTATTCCTATTGGTTATCACTAGAGGCCCTGGAGTGTTTGTAGTGAAGTGACCTGTATATATTGTAAATACTGTAAATAGATGTATAAAATTATGAAAAACCTTGTTTTAGTGTATCCTGTGCACTATCGGTCCCGTGACAAAGGCTAACATTCTGTTTCTATTTGTTCTAGTTCAGTCTATCTTTCTACCCAGAAAGATCATGTACTTCATATTCTTTTGATGAGGGATTTTAAGAGGTCCAGGACCTTACTACTTCAGCTTTCAGAGACTAACGCACAATATGTCTGTGCACTTGTTTTCTATTACCGGTGACCTCAAATGTCCCCCAACAGGTGACCTCAAATGGCCTAGGAGGTGAACTTCACATACCCAACGTCTGGAGGTCATGTGAGTCTCCATGCCAATAATTGGTCTGCTGGGTCCAGTTGTTCGAAAGTGTAATAAAGGTGACTTCAAATTACCTCCAACCAGTGACCTCAAATGACCTTCAAGGTCAATTTCACATAGCCTATGTCCGAACTGGGGGTCATGTGCGTCTCCATGCCAAAATTTCAGCAGTAGGGGTACACGCCGTTGCCCAGGGCAAGAAAGCGAGCCCTCTACAGGTGACCTCAAATGACTCGGATCTAAATTATGAATTCCATGAAACCGTCCCTGGGTTACCGTGATTCAGAATATATATGAGTGGGGGTGTCTGGCCCTTCATTTGGATGTGATTGAAGGACAAACAAATAAACAATCAATGCTACT